>NC_073227.2:160377500-161002500 GCF_029281585.2 Gorilla gorilla gorilla
GAGATTGTCAAATTTTCAGCACATGTGAATATCCTTGTTCTTTCAGCTATTGGTATTCTGCAGCAGCTGCCTCACAGAGCCTGGAGAGCTCCAGCAAGGATGGGCCGGAACTCCAGCTGCTGGTGAGCAAGTGTTCACTATTTATAGCGGGAGGGGGGCTGCAAAGGAATGGAATTTTTTCCTTCTGAGTAGGGTTGATGCAACCAACAGGAAGTGGGCTCTGGTGGATACTAAAGGAGATCACATGAATATAGCTCATTACAGTACTTATCATACTCGAGCGTGCTTCAGAATCACCTGGAGGTGCTTGTTGAAAGACAGATTGCGGGGCTCCACCCCCAGAGTTCCTGATTCACCCTGTATCTTAGCCAGTCGGGCTGCTATAAAAAAGTACCATAGACGGGGTGGCTTAAACAACAAACATTTATTTCGCACAGTTCTGGAGGTTGGGATGTCTAGGGTCAAGGTGCTGGCAGATTTGGTGCCTGGTGAGGGCCTGTTTTCTGGTTTATAGACAATGCCTTCTCACTATGTTCTCACACGGCAGAAGGGGTATGGGAGCTCCCTAGGGCCTCTTTTATAAGGGCACTGATCCTATTCATGAGAATTCTTCCCTCATAACCCAATCACCTCCCAAAGGCCCCACCTCCTAGTACCATCATCATCTTGAGGATTACGATTTTGTCATATGAATTTTGTGGGAGACACAGACATTCAGTCCATTACAGTAGCGAATGGCCCAAAAATGTGCTGATGCTGCTTGTTCAGAGACCACACTTTGAGAACCACTGCTCTATTTTTTATTTTTATTTTTATTTTTTGAGACAGCATCTCGCTCTGTCACCCAGGCTGGAGTGCAGTGGGGCGATCTCGGCTCACCGCAACCTCCGCCTCCTGAGTTTAAGCGATTCTCCTATCTCAGCCTCCCGAGCAGCTGGGATTACAGGCACGTGCCACCATGCCTGGCTAATGTTTTTGTATTTTTAGTAGAGATGGGGTTTCACCATGTTGGACAAGCTGGTCTCAAACTCCTGACCTCAAATGATCCACCTGCCTCAGCCTCCCAAAGTGCTGGAATTACAGGTGTGAGCCACCACGCCCAGCCCACTGCTCTGTTCTAACAAGTGGATTGTACAGGGAAGAGTCTTTGTATATAGCAGCAGATTAAACCAAAAGAATGCACTGACATGCACAAAAAGACTCTTTCTGGTGATCTTACTGACTGTCAAATCAAAATCAGTTGCTTCTGAGCCAGCATTTCCAGGGCAAAGGTATTATTTTATAAATAAAGAAAACTTCACCAAATGTAAAGGTTAGGACTCATAAGGACTATATATCAACATAATTTAATAAAAATTATTTTTTATTTTTCTTTCTTCTTGCTCTAGTGAAAAAAATGCAATTAGTTTGGTCATATGATGATATTATAGTGTTTGGAGTCAAGGCTGGCAAACTTGACCTCCATTTTCAACTCGGAGCACAGCCTAGCATGGGCCTGGGGGCTGAAGAGGCTGTCTCAATCTTTGATTAAGAGCCAGGGGAAAGTGAATGGGTGGGCCCTGGAAGAATGTGGCTTATCTGCTGAGTAGACCAAGACCTTAGCTTTGGCCTCTCAGTTTATTGGATGAGATTGGCCTGTTCAGAAAAACCTTTGGTTCAGGTTTTTCTTTTTGCTTGAATTTTGATATTTTACATTTTCCTAAAAATTATCCATTTCACTCTGATTTTTAAACTATCAGCATATAGTTGTGCAAATAATTCTTTTATAAGAATTATAGTTTCCTATATATGTGTTAATCTATTTGTATTTTCCCCTAGTTTTTAAAATTAGACTGTAACCAGCCAATAGGTTCACCTTGCCCACTGCCTAGACAGAGTTGATTTATCAAGACAGGGGGATTGCAATAAAGAAAGAGTAATTAACACAGAACCGACTGTGTGGGAGACCAGAGTTGTTTATTATTACTTACATCAGTCTGCCCGAGTATTCGGAGATCAGAGTTTTTAAGGATAATTTGGTGGGTGGGGAGTGGGGAGTGCTGATTGGTCAGGTCAGAGATGAAATCATGGGGAGTTGAAGCTGTCCTCTTGTGCTGTTCAAGACCAGTTAATGGATTATTTATTATTGTTTCTGGTTGTTTTTTTTCCCCTCAGTGGAACCAGCTCTTGGATTTCTTTATCCATATGAAGACCTGCAAAGGACCTGAGATTTTTTTTTTCTCCTACGTGCAAGCTAACAAGTTAGTCTGCCAGTGGTCTCCTAGGTGAGAGATTTGTGCCAGTTCCCTAACCCCAGTTCCACCTAACATCATGAAAGTCTCATGATGTCTGCACACAGAGTGGGTTACAGGAGAGGAATCTAAGTCCTAAATTTAGGGAACCAGAATCTTTTATAAGGACAGTAAGCTGGGCGCTTGGCTCTGGGTAAAGACCCTCTCTTTGTCTTGCAAAGCTGTTTGCTATACAAACCTCCCTGAAGAGATGGTCCACAAGAAAGGCAGCCAGTGCCTCTGCCTCTGCCCCTGTCCTGAGGTATTCAGAAACCAAGAGATTTTGGAGAACTGTCTCCCAACAATCAATCAATCAATCAATCAATCCCACTGATTTTGTCTTTCTTCCTTCCTTTCCCTTTCATGCCCTTTCTTTTCTTTTTCTTTCTTTCTTTTTCTTTCTTTTTTCTTTCTCTCTCTTTCTCCTTCCTTCCTTTGTTTCTTTCTTTTCTTTCTTTCTTTCTCTTTCTTTCTCTTTCTCTCTCTTTTTCTTTTCTTTTTCCTTCCTTCCTTCCTTCCTTCCTTCCTTCCTTCCTTCCTTTCTTTCTTTCTCTCTCTCTCTCTTTCTTTCTTTCTTTCTTCCTTTCAGGATCTCATTCTGTTGCTCAGCCTGAGTGTGGTGCGACCCTAGCTCACTGCAGCCTTGAACTTCTGGGCTTCAGTAATACTCCTACCTCAGCCTCCTGAGTAGCTAGGGCTATGGGCGCATGCCACCATGCCTGGTTAATTTTTAAAATTTTTCTGTAGAGATGGGGGTCTCACCATGTTGCCTAGGCTGGTCTTGAACATTGTTTTCAAACGAATTATATTCTTTCATTTTTAGTTCCTTCCTTCTATTTTCCTTATATTTTAAAAAATATTCTTTTTCTATTTTTCTTGAGTTGGATTATTACTTCCTTCACCTTCGTTGTTCTTAAGCTAAAATGATTTTAAGATTGTGACTTTTTCTTTGACCAAATATTGACTACATCTCATAAGCTTTAATAAATAGTGTTTTCCTTATTATTTGCTAAATTATCTAGTTTTTCCCTGTTATTTATGGAAGTCAAAGGTTTTATTTATTTATTTATTTATTCGAGACAGAGTCACTCACTGTCACCCAGGCTGGAGTGCAGTGGTGTGATCTCAGCTCACTGCAACTTCCGCCTCCCGGGTTCAAGCAATTCTTGTGTCTCAGCCTCCTGGGTAGCTGGGCTCACAGGTGTGTGCCACTGCATCTGGCTAATTTTTGTATTTATAGCAGAGATGGGGCTTCACCACATTGGCCAGGCTGCTCTTGAACTCCTGACCTCAATTGATCTGCTCACCTCAGCCTCCCAAAGTGCTGGGATTATAGGGGCAAGCCACCGAGCCTGGCCAGCAGTCAAAGGTTTTAAACAAAATTAATCAATCATCTTTAGGTTCCCTTGCTCTCTTGGTTTGCTCTGGAAGCTACTTTCTTTTCCTCAGACGTTTTTAGATTAAAGCTATAAAGCCCTTTTAATAGGATCTCTGTGACTTGTGTGTTAAATTGCACTTCATTGCAATTTAGGAGGAAATGGAATTTGGAAGATAAAAGTTCAAGTCCTGACTCTGCCACTTTGTACTGGTCACCAAATAAATAACCCACTTTGAGTCTCACTTTTGTTTACAAATATAGGCTCGAATTTCGTTATCTCTGAAGTCCTTTTCAATTTATGACTCTAAGAGATGTTGAATTAATTTCAATTAAACTGGTTTAATGATTTCTAGCCTGACTTGTTAGTTGAGGCAGCATGGCTATAGAAACTGGCAAAGCTGAGTTCAACCCATTCCTTGGTGAGCAAATGCTTCTGTTTCCTCATGTTTTCTTCTGTGACTCTCACAGAGGAGAGAAAATCCACATGGCACTAGGGGCTCATTTCCTCCCCTTTGGTGGCATCTTGCCTGGGTTAGCCAAAGGGACAAAGAGGCTGATGCCAGAGACTGAGCTCTGCAGCCTACCCTTTCTACCAAAGCTGTTTCCTGGCTCGAGAAGCTCCAGCACTACAGTGTTATCTAGATGTTCTCCTGTGTATTAGTCAGTTCTCACACTGCTAATGAAGACATACCCTAGATCGGGTAATTTATAAAGGCAAGAGGTTTAATTGACTCACAGTTCCACATGGCTGGGGACCTCACAGTCATGGCAGAAGATGAATGAGGAGCAAAGTCATGTCTTACATGGTGGCAGGCAAGAGAGCTTGTGCAGGGGAGCTCCCAATTATAAAACCATCAGATCTTGTGAGACCTATTCACTACCACAAGAACAATATGGGGGAAACCGCCCCCATGATTCAGTTATCTCCACCCGTCCTCGCCCATGACACGTGGGGGTTATTACAATTCAAGATGATTTGGGTGAGGACACAGCCAAACCATATCACCCTGCTTTTTTCTCTTTCTGTGTGTGTGCAGCACAACAGGGCCCAGCCCTTCTTGTAACAGCCCAGGGGGTTCACCTTGCCTGCTGTCCAGACAGAGCTGATTTATCAGGGCAGGAATTGCAATGGAGAAAGAGTAATTCATGAAGAGCCAGCTGTGTGGGAGACTGGAGTTTTATTATTACTCAAACCAGTCTCCCTGAGCATTCCAGGATCAGAGTTTTTAAAGATAATTTGGCGGGTAGGGCCTCAGGAATGGGGAGTGCTGATTGGTCAGGTTGGAGATGGAATCATAGGGGGGTTGAAGTGAGGTTTTCTTGCGTCTTCTGTTCCTGGGTGGGATCGCAGAACTGGTTGAGCCAGATTACCAGTCTGGGTGGTGTCAGCTGGCCCATCAAGTGAAGCGGCTGCGAAATCTCTCAAGCACTGATCTAAGGTTTTACGATGGTGATGTTATTCCCAGGAACAATTTGAGGAGGTTCAGACTCTTGCAGCCAGAAGCTGCCGGACCCCTAAACTGTAATTTGTAATCTTGTAGCTAATTTGTTAGTCCTGCAAAGGCAGGCGGGTCCCCAGGCAAGAAGGGAGTCTTGTGGGGAAAGGGCTATTAACAATTTTGTTTCAGAATCAAACCATAAACTAAATTCCTTCCCAAGGTTAGTTCGGCCTATGCCCAGGAATGAGCAAGGACAGCTTAAAGGTTAGAAGCAAGATGGAGTTGGTTAGGCCTGGTCTCTTTCACTATCATAATTTCCTTAGATACAATTTTTGCAAAGGTGGTTTCCCTCTCTTGGGATCTTTCCATGGTGTGTCTGTGCCCTGTGCTGGGGGATCTCTCTAGGGATAATGGGCCTCAGAGCCTAATGAACACCCTGCTACTTCTCTGCTCATTTTCCCTATTTTTAATGTACATCATGAGCACTGCTAATGTGTATGTTTCTGTCCTTTCTCCACAACCCATAGTATTTGATGAGCATAATGCTAAATGCTTTACATCATCTCATTTAATCCTGGTTACAAGCTTGATAATTACAAATATTATTCCCATTTTACCAATAGGGAAACCTGGAGCTCAGAAAACTTAAGCAATTTGCCCAAGGTCAGCTGCTGGAAGATGCAGAGCTAGAGGCTGAATCCAAATTGTTTGGTTTTGAAGCCACATGATTTTAACTCTAAGAGAGCCCTGTTCACATCTTAGACATCACAGATGATTTTCCTGCAGATGGTGCTAAAGGGTCTTATTCAAACAGAATCAGTATATTATGACAATTTTTCAACAGATGAAAGTAAAGCATAAGGGCCACCTCTTCTAATTTGTCCAAAAGTCCCATGTGGACTGGCAGCAGCCCTGATGTAATATGATTCTCTCGGAGGAGGTAACTAATACTGCTAAAAGAAAAACTTCAGCCTGGTGCGGTGGCTCATGGCTGTAATCCCAGCACTTTGGGAGGCCAAGGCAGGTGGATCATCTGAGGTAAGGAATTCGTGACCAGCCTGGCCAACATGGCGAATCCCTGTCTCTACTAAAAATACAAAAAATTAGCCGGGTGTGGTGGGGGGTGCCTGTAATCCCAGCTACTCAGGAGGCTGAGGCAGGAGAATTTCTTGAACCCGGGAGGCAGAGGCTGCAGTGAGCTGAAATCACACTATTGCACTCCAGCCTGGGCGACAAAGCAAAACTCTGTCTCAAAAAACAAAAAAAAAAAAAAAAAAAAAAAAGAGAAAAAAATCAGTCAAATTAAATTTAAAGGGGTTTAATTAAGCAACGAATGATTTGCTAATTGGGCAGCCCCCAGAATCACAGCAGATTCAGAGACTCCATCGCAGTCACATGGTGGAAGAAGATTTATAGACAGCAAAAGGAAAGTGAGGTATAGGAAACGGAAGTGAGGTACAGAAAGAGCTGAATTGGTTACAGCTCTGTGTTGGCCTTATTTGAACATGGTTTGAACAGTTGGCTACATTTGATTGGCCAAAACTCAGTGAGTGGCACAGATGTCGGCTACGGTTGGTTTACACCTCCAATTGTTATAGTTCACGATGTACAGAAAAACCTTTAGGCTGAACTTACATATGTAAGAAGGAAGCTTTAGGCTAAACTTGATTTAACCATACATCATGAGGAATGTGCATTTTTAAAAAACGAAATGTTAAATTTAAGATAATTCAGCACTCATGAGAAGGCAAAGCCCAATCCCAGAGGGGAAGAAGAGGCAGGGGCAAGGCCACAGGGTGCAGTTCTGAGAGGCCGACATATTGACCTTGGAGGTCTTAGGGTGAACCTTTTCTTTTTATTTTTCTTTCTTTTTTCTTTTCTTTTCTTTTTTTTTTTTTTTTTGAGATGGAGTCTGGCTCTGTTGCCCAGGCTGGAGTGCAGTGATGTGATCTCAGTTCACTGCAATCTCTGCCTCCCAGGTTCAAGTGATTATCCTGCCTCAGCCTCTCGAGTAGCTAGGATTACAGGTGCATGCCACCATGCCTGGCTAATTTTTATAGTTTTAGTAGAGACAGGGTTTCACCATGTTGGCCAAGCTGGTCTCAAACTCCTGACCTCAAGTGATCTGCCCCCTTTGGCCTCCCAAAGTGCTGGGATTACAGGTGTGAGCCACTGCGCCTGGCCTTAGGGTGGACCATTTGAGACAACCACAACTTCTTACTCTTTCCTTACTGCTCTGTTGATACTTGCTTCCCAGATCTAGTGGGGGAAATTATAGGGAACTTGGTGTCCATAAGAGTTCCACAGCATTGCTGCTTGAAGGAAATAATTTGTTGTTCTATTGTTGATATGGAAGTAGATGATTAGTAACATCTTTTTTTTTTTTTTAAGGCAGATGGGGGAAATCTTCATTTTTAAGAAATTAGCTTTATTATGTTTCACGAGCTAAAAATGACCCTTCGATCCAGAGTGCATAGATCCAGATGGGGCTGTAGAGATCCCCTGCCTTCCTAACAGCATTTTGTTACAAAATATCATTTAATTCTTTTCCATACGGCTCAAATGTCCTACTTCCACAGGCTATTTTCAGTTTTAGTGAGCAAAATACTCTTCTGAGATCTGCCAGCACTCACATTAACTCATTCTCTTCTTTTCTCCATGCTCAGCAAATGATGGATTCTCTGGAGTCCAACTGGAGCCCAGCCTTCTAGATTCTCTCTTGACTTGGCTTTCATTTGGTTTAAACAGATTATCACTTAAGGAGAGCCAGAAGCCTTCAAAGTGCCCTGGAGGACCTGTGATAGTAAATCAATGTATGCACACTTTCCACACCCTGACGTGTACTGCATGTATCCACCACTGGGCAGTGTGCCTCACAAGTGAGACTGATGCTCATGTGAGCTTGTGAAGTCAGGGGCAAAACATTGCAATCAGACTCTAAACCCATACATTTAAATGCCCATTCATGCAGATATTGAGAGAGCCACACAGAAACAACACACACATCCATAGAGAAACAGACACATTACCCAGAGAAAGCAGATGGATGCATGGGGGTCTTGCTGTAAGAGGCACATGAAAGCCCTCATGGATCTTGAGTTAAAAGAATGCCAGGCTGGGCGCGGTGGCTTACACCTGTAATCCCAGCTTCGGGAGGCCAAAGCGGGCAGATCATGAGGTCAGGAGTTCGAGACCAGCCTGGCCAACAGGGTGAAACCCCATCTCTACTAAAAACACAAAAAATTAGCCAGGCGTGGTGGCATGCGCCTGTAATCCCAGCTACTCGGGAGGCTGAGGCAGGAGAATCGCTTGAACCCAGGAGGCGGAGGTTGCAGTGAGCCGAGATTGCAGCATTGCACTCCAGCCTGGGTGACAGAGCAAGACTCCATCTCAAGGAAGAAAAAAAAAAAAAGAGAGAGAGAGAATGCCAGGAACTAGGAGAAAGGTAAAATAGGCACAAGCTCAAGAAGGAGAAAACTGCCTTGCCCTGATGAGAATAAGTAATGGACAGTCAAAAGCAAAATAATAGGGCCCTGGCATTTCATATAAATGCAGTTCCTCACTCATAATCTAGGACAAGGTGATTCCCCAGCACAACCCAAAGATGGGAGAGCTGTGATGATGACTCAGGAATGCCCCGAAATGCCCGGAGTGGGAAAGTGGTTTCATGTCAGTTGTATAAATGACTTGTATGAATATCTCTTTAATCTGTTTATTTACCATTTTACTAATTCAAACTTCTTCTAAATTAGTGTTCTGATAATTAATTGGGCTCCCTGAGAGGTCTCTAAGTACTGCTCATCTCTTCAGAATTTCAGTAATACCAAAGATAGTTCCCCTTGGCATTTTTGGGGAGATATTCTTTAGGGAAATATTAAATCAGATCTATCTTCCACTATAAAATAATAAATGTTTCCTATTGTATAAATTAGTCCTCTGAGAGTTTGGTTAATATAAATTTATCTAGCAGAATTCAAACTAAGAATTTTTTTTTCTCTTTAACATCAGCCAAAATAACACTGCCTCAGGAATTCATCCCCGACCTCTCAGAAGTAATCTCATAGCTTTCATGCATTTATTTATTCTCATTCAACAAATACTTATTTAGCACTTAATATGTGTGAGGCCCCATTCTAGGTACATCAATGAACAAAATAAAGAAAACCACTGTGGTGCTTATATTCTCGTGAAGATAGCACCATGACCCTCCTTTTGTGGAGCATTGCATACTGTGTAGTTACTCATTTGTGTGATCATTTGGTTGTCAGTTTTTTCCTCTTATGTAAGATCCATGAGGACTATGTCAGATTTGCTAACCACTGTAGAGCCAAGTGTAGCACTCACACAGTGCCAACTTGCAAAAGACACTGAAATATTCAAAGAATGAATAAATTAGTAAATTCCTCAGCTTCATAATCGAACTCTGGACCTCAAGCAACTGTTCCTGAGCCCTCAGAACCTATAACATGTGTGCATGCTTGGAAATTACTAATGGGCGTTTCTTTCCTGGTACAAGATCTCTGTCCCATTCAGTCTTTTACACAGCCATAGCAGAGTAAAGTAGTATGGTAAGGAGAAGGAAGGCCCTGAGTTAGGTTTCCTGAGCTGTCCTAAGTTCCCACATTGTGCGGAAGCTGAATCAAGAGCTGGTGGCCTTACCATGGGGCCCTCTGTGAGCCCTGGATGAGTGGCCCCACAGTAGGGCTTACAGTAGACCAGCTAGCCAGATGGAGAAAGTGGTGAGAAGCCCAAGCTTCTGAAGCAAAAACTGAAATGAGGCAGGGTTGGTAAGAGAGGAATTCCCCATCCCCCCACCCGCCATGTTTCTGCATTGCCTGCCTTGGAGTTGCTGAACTAGCAGTTGCCAGTTTCAGCACTGGAAGCCAGTAGCACCAGAGGGAAGGGGAACATTGTCTAGAGACCAGCAGATTGCATCCAGAGACAAGAACCAAGCCAGGGTCACACCCTTCACCCAGCACCATGAGAACAATCAAGCACAGACACATACACCAATCAACACATCAGAAGGATGCCAAGCAAGTCTTTAAACTGGCTGGTTACCCTGCCGTGGTACAGGTGAAAATGGTCATCAATAAGGGAATGAATGATCACAAAGAAAGAACTCTGGACCACAGCTACATTGGGACCCAGGGGAAAAGTGCCCTATTTTGCTACTTGGATCACACCAAGCTGGAAAACCCTACGTCTTCCCTCCTGGGGAGGCAAACATGGATCTCACCCATTTCCTTGTCTTGCTGGATTCTTCATTCCTCTTCTGTTGGACAACTGGCTAGACTCCCCATTCCAGACAAGCCAGGGACACAGGGGCCCATTTTCCCATACACCAGGAGCCATTTTAGAAGAGACACAGGGATGGGAAAGGCTACCTGAAAGAGTGAGTTTGTTTTTTGGTTTTTATAATCACATCACTGAGATATTTACATACAATAAAATCTCAGATTTTAAGTGTATAGTTTGAATTTTGGCAAACATACTTGTGTAACCATCACCCCAATCAAGATGTAGAACATTTCCACAACTACAACAGTTGTCAGTCTGAAGGAGTGCACATTTTTATCCAAGAAAGATTGAGCCCTAAAATGACCCACATAAATGAATAGATTGAAACAGAGTTAAACATGGTAGGACTCAAGTAAATTTTCTTCTGACATATCCAGTGTCAGAGCTCAGGAAGAAGATCAGACTAATTATAGACAAAACAAAGTGGCTACATTTTGTCTGTATGTCCCAATTCAAGCTTGAGCTTCTCACCACTTTCTCCATCTGGCTAGCTGGTCTACTCCAAGCTCTACTGTGGGGCCACTCATCCAGGGCTCACTGAGGGCCCCGAAAGGCCACCAGCTCTTGACGGCTGTGAGCTAACTTTGTGTCCTTGCTGTATTTGAGAAGTTGAAGGCTTTGGTGAGGGAAATTAAGAGAACTGGGACAGAGAGACTGGAACTGGGGAGAAGAGAACATTTAGGTAAAGAGGTAGGTAACAAAAAGGTCGATGATCAGAGAAGTACTGTCTGACTCCAAAGCCAGTGCTTTACTGTGATGCATACAGCCTCTCACAGGCTAAAGGGGTACAGACACACTCTACCTTCTCCCAGTCATAGGCAACAACAGCGAGCCACAAGGCCTTTCTACTGGGCATTTGTGTAGCATGCGAGCACATGCTTATGCACTCCTGGGGAGCACACAGCTCTAACATTCTCCTCAATGCAACTCAAGGTGGTGACTTGGGTGGACTTGTGGCAGAGAGCCAGACAATAAGCCCTGATTGTGCAATCTTTGTGATCCACACTAAACTGAGCTCAGTAGAAAATGTTCATACATTTGCACTCACAGATTTGCCAAATGACTGCAACGCCTAAGATATGGGGCTAGGAGTTGTGTATGTGTGTGTTTGTGGGGAGGGGGACAGGTGGTGGGACTGAAAGTGGAAGAGCCAGCTGATGCCCTTAAGGAGATTATGCTCTAGTAAGGAAGGTTAGACTTATATGTAAATAACTATAAGACCAAGTTCAAGGTTATAAGTGCTACAGCAGAGTCAAAGATAGAATGCTGGGGGTGGGGAACCCGGAAAGGGAAACTGATTTGTACTCATCCTTGCCCCGCAGGCAGGTTTACAGAAATAGCTTCATGCAATTCTCCAAACAACCTTGAGATAGATATTTATAATAAAGGACACTGAAGTTTAGGGATAGCAAGTGACACCCTGTTCCAGATCACATAAACAGGAAGTGACAGAGCCAGGATTCCAATCCAGTATTTCTAACTCAAAAGCCAGTGTTTTAGGCCGGGTGTGGTGGCTCGTGCCTGTAATCCCAGCACTTTGGGAGGTCAAGGTGGGCGGATCACCTGAGGTTAGGAGTTCGAGACCAGCCTGGCCAACTTGGCAAAACTTCATCTCTACTAAAAATACAAAAAAAAAAAAAAAAAATTTGCCAGGCATGATGGCGCACGCCTGTAATTCCAGCTACTCAGGAGGCTGAGGTAGGAGAATCGCTTAAACCAGGGAGGTGGAGGTTGCAGTGAACCAAGATCGCGCCATTGCACTTCAGCCTGGGTGACAGAGTAAGACTCTGTCTAAAAAAAAAAAAAAAAACCAATGTTTTATTCCCTGTACCAATGGTCTCAAACTGGGGAATCTAATCCAGACGTATTCAAAGGTATTTCAAAGGGTATGTGGGCACAGATAGTTTTAAGGATATGATCCAAACATGGCTTAAACAATATTTCCCATCCACTTGCTTTTGCTTTTCTGGTGTCTTGCCTCACTCCTTGGAAGGAGGAATCCGTGTCTCTTCCCCTTGATGCTGGGTGAGCCTCTGTGAAACATCTCAACTAAGAGTTGGCAGAGTAATGCTGCCTGGCTTCTGAGGTGTGGACATAACAGGTCATAACATAACCTTGCACCTGGCTGTCTCTCAGGATGCTTACTTTTGGAGCCCAGTCACCATGCAGTTAGGAAGCCCAGACCTCATGGGGAGGCATGAGGCACTGTGGGGACCATATGAAGGCACTGTGTTGGGGGCCCACAAGACCACTCCAAGTTTAATGATTCACTAGGAGGACTCACAGGACTGTGTGGTTGTGGTTTATTTATTACAGTGCAATTATATAAGGCAAAATCCACAAAGGGAAAAGGCACACAGGGCAAAATCAGGAAGAAACAAGGCACAAGCTTTCAACAGTCCTTTCCCAGGCAGTCCCACAGGACACACTTAATCCCTCCAGCAACCAGTTGTAACCATGTATTAGTCCATTTTCATGCTGCTGATAAAGACATACCTGAGACTGGGTAATTTACAAAGAAAAAGAGGTGAACCCACAGTTTCATGTAGCTGGGGAGGCCTCACAATCACGACGAAGGCAAAAGACACATCTTACATGGTGGCAGACAAGAGAGATTGAGAACCAAGTGAAAGGGGTTTCCCCTTATAAAGCCATCAGATCTCATGAGACTTATTCACTACTGTGAGAACAGTATCGGGGAAACTGCCCCCATGATTTTCACCAGGTCCCTTTCACAACATGTGGGAATTATGGGAGCTACAATTCAAGATGAGATTTGGGTGGGGACACAGCCAAACCATATCAAATCACATGTGTGAACTGTTGTCTATCAGGAAAGGGTTTAGTGGCACAGTGCCCGAGGTTCTTATCATGGGCTAGTCATGTAGGCACTCCTTGCCTACCACATTTTTGGTAGAAGTAGTTTAAACACAGGGTGGTGATAGGGTGGTGGGAACCCTCCCCAAATTCTAATTCCCAAATGCCAGCTAAAGACCAATTTTGCAAACAGGTCTTTCTAAGGATAGCAGTCAGACTTGCTATTTCATTCTTCTCTGCACAGGGCCCAGAGTCTCTGGCCTCCATCCCGACTGAGATCCCAGTTGGCAGCAGATAACAATGTGCTATCTGTGAGATGGAGCCACCTCTGAGTCAGACTCCCCATCCTTGGTCAAGCCTTGCTTCCTGACGCCACATGGAACAGGGACAAGCTTTGCTCACTGAGCCCTGCCCAAATTATAGAATTGTGAGCAGAGTAAATGATAGTGATGATTTTAGGCTAAGTCTGGGGTTGTTTGCTACGCAGCAATAGATAGGGGGTTGTTTTCCGGATTCTAATCCTCTATGGATACTCTTCTAAAATTGATCATGATGGGAAGCTGGGATCAAGACAGTGCCTTTTATAAAGCCTATTTTTTCATTTTTCAAAGTAAAGGTGTGTCCCCGCCTCTCCTGACTCCTGCCAGGCTTCCTCATCCTAGATCAGAGGTCAGAAAACTTTACTTGGAAAGGACCAGATAGTACATATTTTAGAATTTGTGGGCTACCTGCTCTCTCCTGTGTGTGTTGGGGATGCATGCATGCATGTTTTACAATCTTTTCAAAAATATGAAAAGCTAGGCCGGGTGCAGTGGCTCACGCCTGTAATCCCAGCACTTTGGGAGGCCGAGGTGGGTGGATCACGAGGTCAGGAGATCGAGACCATCCTGGCTAACACAGTGAAACCCCGTCTCTACTAAAAATACAAAAAAATTAGCCAGGTGTGGTGGCGGGTGCCTGTAGTCCCAGCTACTTGGGAGGCTGAGGTAGGAGAATGGCATGAACCCGGGGGGTGGAGCTTGCAGTGAGCTGAGATCACACCACTGCACTCCAGCCTGGGTGACAGAGTGAGACTCCATCTCAAAAAAAAAAAAAAGAAGATATAATTTTGAGATCATCCCTGAGTTTAGAGTATATGCCAAAGCAGGCCTTATCGTGGTGGTGAATTGAGACCTAACTATACACACAGGAGGGCCAGTCTAAGAACTCCTTACATGTGGTCAAGAAGTTGGTACTTTACCTCTCCCAACTCTGTTCTTTACTTAGTCTTTAAGTAGCTTTCGTTGAGCAAATACAAAATAATGATAATAAGAAAGCAGAATTTATTTGATCAATAAGAAGTAGTACTTCCTTTAAAAAAAAAACAAACCAAAAATATGAAAACCATTCTTAACCTGAGGGCTGCATGAAAGCAAGCTAGGCAGGATTTGATCAGCACAAACTGGCCTTACTTTGCCAACCCCTGTCCTATATAGTTAAAAAGGCAGAAAACAACAACAACAACAAAAACCCCAAACCAGCAAACAAATAAAGCAAAACCTCCAGTGCAGCAACCAAAGGAGAATTTGAAATAATGATGTTAATAGTGAAATAGACAATGACTCAAATGTTTGGGTAACAGACCTTTTTGCAAGCCAGGTGGTTTCTAATTCTCTGCTTTCAACTGTATTAAAGGAGAATCTCATCAAGTTTTTAGCTGGTAGTATCAACATTTTAAAAATAATTTTGGATGTCAGATCACTGTGATTGTTGACTGAGAACTTGGAAGGCATTCAGAAAATTAAGTAAAATTGCAATTGCAAAATTCATTTCTACTTATGTCAACAATATTCCTTGCTTGTGTCTATAAAAAATAAAAGTAGGAATAGAATTCATATAGAAACCTGTCTCATTCTAGTAATTAGAAATATTAACCAAAAAGCCAACAAAAAAACACACCAAGAAGTATTTGGAAGAAAAACTAGTCCTATCTTATTAAGATATATTTTCAATAAAATTTTACTTTTTAAAATAATGATTTCACAAAATTTATATATACTTATGTTAGTTTTTCCAATGATCTACTACTACTAATTGTCATGATAACTTAATCCAGAGTAAAATTTTTAAACACTCAGAGCCTAATAGTCACAGGAGATTTAAATAAATTTCCATTTCAATTTCTATATATATTTGCAGCAGAGATATGTGAGAGAGCAATCGATAAAATTGTGAGTAAAATATCTTATATTAGCATAATATTTTGCTGGAGAAATCGAATAGAAATAAAAGTTCAAAAAGAAAAAAGAATATAAAATTTCCTATTGTCAAGAAGAGCTTATTTTAATTAATTAATTTATTTATTTTGTGACGTAGTCTCACTCTTATTGCCCAGGCTGGAGTGCAGTGGCGCAATCAAGGCTCACTGCAACTTCTGCCTCCCAGGTTCAAGTGATTCTCCTGCCTCAGCCTCCTGAGTAGCTGGGATTACAGGCGTGCCCCACCATGCCGGGCTAGTTTTTGTATTTTTAGTAGAGACGAGGTTTCACCATGTTGGCCAGGCTGGTCTCAAACTCCTGACCTCAGGTGATCTACCCGCTTCGGCCTCCCAAAGTACTCAGATTACAGGCGTGAGCCACCGTGCCTGGCCAATTTTTGTATTATTAAAAATAAATCATGGTGGCTCTCAAATTCCTATGGTTTTTAGATTCCACTGGATACATTCAAAGGAGTGATATGACATTTTTAAAATGTCGATATTTATGATATACCAGACAAGCATTTCTCAAAGTGTGGTCCCTGAGCCAGCAGCCTTGACATCACTTGGGAACTTTATAGAAATCTAGATTCTCAGGTCCTACCCAGACCCACTGAATCAGAAACTCTGAGAACTGGTGGGCTTTAACAAGTCCTCCGGGTGATTCTGATACATATTCAAGTTTGAAAACTACTGCATCAAAAATTACATATTTTGCAGCTATTTAAACTGATAATGAAAATATTTTTATGTTAATTTAAAATGTGTAAGGAGACATATTTTGGTGTCCTTACACATTTCTGGTCTTACAAGAAAATTATTTGAGGAATATACAAGCAAAAATATTTGAGCACCACTGCACCATATCCTGCACCTTTTTACATCTTTAGACTAAAGAGAGGTTTTTTCCCTTGGAGGAAAAAGTGGATGGGGACACACATTAAAGATGGTGTCACATGCAAACTGGATAGGACTTGGTATACAAATGAGAGAGAAGAGCACTGCAGGCAGAGAGAACAGTGTGAAAAAGGCTCAGAGGTGGGAAAGCGCAGGTGTGAGTGAGGGAATAGTCGGGCTGGGCTGGAGCAGGAGTGTGGGTAGAGAATAGCTGGTACTAAATTTGCAAAGACAAGATTGCAGCGATGATGCCAGAACTGTATTTGTAGCAGGAGAGAGATGTGGTCAGTGTTGTGCTTTGTTGGAGCTAGGCTGGAATGGCTCAGGTGGGAGAGACTGGAGGTAGTGAAACTAGATGCTAGAGCCATGCCCTGGAGCCCATCTTCACTCTTGGAGGGTCACCACCATCTCTGTTAGCTGGAGTGGTCCTTGCCCACCGTCACTGAAAAATGCAGGTAATGCCACCCATCCCAGGGAGACTGGCATACCCTAGGGACAGAGAGAGTCATGTTGCTGTTCTGAGGCAGCTATGGCCCATCTGTCGTTTTGGGCTTTCGCCTGTTGCCACGTCTTAAAGCCTTGCCATTCTCTAAATAGTGATCATGCTCACCTCCTGAGATCAATGAGATGACTGCAAAGTGCTAGGAGTTGCTCAGGCAGAAGGAATTCACAAACTCTTGGAGCACATTACTGTTATCTTTGTTTCTATTTAACCAAGGACACACCAGAGAGAAAAGGCATGACATCACCAAAGCAATCTCCCATTGGCTGTCCATTTCCCAAGGGGCGGGTTTTCTTTCCAGTTTTTTACTTCTCCTAAGTATTACATGCAGCACAGAGGCAAGTCCTGTCACTTCAGGGTTTCCAGATTCAGTGCCTCTGATGTCATTAGGTTATGGCAAGAGAGTGAGATAACACAACGATGTAAATTTTAGTTGACAGAATTGATGTACCTTAGAGTAAGATGCTCTGAGCTTCATGTTTACTCCTTTCAGGCTGATTTCTATGCTGCATTACTACATTAATTCATAATGCAGAATGCATGAGGGACAAGGATAATAAAATTATGACACTAGCTTTTCTACTTAGTATCCTATAAAATGCGATGCAAATGAACTGGTTCTGTCGGTGCATTTTATCACAAACCTTCAACATACAGTTCCTGCAAGGATTCCATGTGCTTGTGAGTCTTGGTTGCCATCCTAGTTTTTAACATTTGCCTCATTTCTTGAAGGTTAATAACTGAACTGATTTATTTAAAAGTCTTATACAATTATGTTGTAGAAAAGGAGGAAATCGTCACAATTGCTTTTCTCTAGACTTGAATTTGATGTTCCTTTTGGATGAGAAGCAGAGCTAAAAACGAATACCTCATTTTTTTGGCAGTTAAAAAGCAACATAATTCGAAAGTGGAGTTTCATTTAATCCATCAAACAATCCCAACCATTTGATGGAAAAAATGTAAATAATAAAATTTCAAAGGGATTTTATTTTAAAATAGCCACTGGGCATGTACAGTAATAAAATTTTTAATGGCCATTTTATTTTTCATTTCTGAGTTCATTTTTAGTGAAATTACTTGGTGATGAACAGAAGCAGAGTGATAGCCTGATAGACAAAACTCATTGGTTTCTGAAATAATAAAAAGCATTATCCTCTGGCAATATAGAACCTTTCTCTCAGCAGCCTCGCCCAATCTCCTGCACATTCCCTCAGGGCGGGCGGTGGGAGCATTACCTCACCTGCTGCCTCAGCCTGGTCTTCTAGATATGGAGTGAGGAAGCCTTGGGAGGCACCAACACTTTTCTGAGGACACACAGCCACTGAATCAAGTAAAACCAGAGCCTCCAGACTTCTGGGAAGAGCTCTGCACCATACATGGCTCTCCCTAGAGAGTTGTACGCCAAGCAACTTCACGTTTTTCAGTCATTGGCGATATGGAGGCTTCAGGGAAATGAGATCTCCTAAGGCTTCCTAGCATCACAACTTGCAAGGATCTGCCCCAGGATGTGTGTTTTTCTCACTCACACTAGTCTTCATGGAACACAGACCAAACTGCAATAATGTCCACAGGAACTCAATAAAATTGTGTTTTATGTATAGGCTCAGTGACATGTGCTTGCAATCCTTCGAGAGGCCAAGGCAGGAGGATCACTTGAGCCCAGGAGTTCAAGACTAGCCTGGGCAACATAGTGAGACCCTATCTCTAAAAAAAATTTTTTTTGTAATAAAATAGTGTTTTGTGAAGGGCTTTTCTTTTTCCAGCCAGAGTTTGAATTGATATTTACATCTGAATGTGAAGAGCTAATATGGTATTGGGTTAAAAGCCCAGGCTTTGGAGTTCTATTGGGTTGGGCTTCTCAAGTCAACACTTATCAGCTGTGCGGTCTTGACGATGAAAATTCTCTGAACTTCAATTTACTTCCCTGCAAAATTGGGATAATAAATCTACTTCATAATCTTGGTGTGTGGATTAAATGAGAGAGATTGTGTGTGTGTGTGTGTGTGTGTGTGTGTGTGTGTGATGTTTAGCACAGTGCCTGGCACATAGTAAATATTCAAAGAAATTAAATTGCTTCTTATTAACACTACTATTGTAAATTTGACCGATTATTGAAAAGCTCTGAATTGCTAAATCCTTTCCTTTCTGCAAAATAACCCAAATAGTGTGTATCTGAGGGAGTTGGGGGTGAAGAAAGAAATACTTCTGGTCTCCACTTAAGGAGTCCCTCTCTTTACTTGGGTTCTTGGAGACTGGGTGAAGGCTGGAATAATCCCACTGGTGTCCCCAGCTCTGCTCTAAGCAAGCCATGGGTTTTCCCTCAGGTGGAGAGCATGGAGGCCTGCAGAGGAACAGGAACAGAGGATCTCTTCCAAAAGGTTTTGACTGCTGCTTCTATTTCCCTACAATTTCTGTCTTTTGCTAGAATTGAAAATAGTCTACTGGGCTATCATTATAGACAGAACATTTTCAATCCTTAATACAATTTTTTCTTGCACAGTAGGATGGCTAGAATGAACAATAATGTATTGTATATTTCAAAATATCTACAAGAGAGGTTTTTGAATGTTCTCATAACATAGAAATGATAAAAGTTTAAAGTTATGGATATGCTAATTACCCTGATTTGGCCACTACGTAATTTATACATGTATTGAAACATCATGTTGTACCCCATAAATATGTACAATGATTACATATCAATGAAAAATTTTAAAAAAGACAAAAGACTTTCTAAAAAAAGTATCCCAGCTGGAGACAGTGGAGACTCAGAGATGCTGGAAAGTAAAGTTAGGTGGTAGCCTCCTCCCATCAATCTATTCACGACTATTGATATATCTGAGAGGTAAGAAGCCTTCTGAGGAAGAGAGGAACCTGCTGTCAGTGAGGCAGACTCAAGTAGAACGGCTGCAAGAGGGCTGTTTCCAGAACTGCTTCCCACCCAGGCAGCACGACTTCATGCCTGGGGGAGAAAAAAAAGGGCTTTGTGCCTAAATTGAAAGAGCTTGTGACTAAGGCTTGTGACATTTGAGGCTCAAGAGACCTTTCGTTGTCAACCCTCCAACTGGGAGTAGCCAGGGAGTGTTCTTACTTCACAAGGGAGATGAGGCTTGTCTCCTAGGTGGAGTTTCAGAGTAGTCCCAGCTCCACAGGCGTCAGATGTGAGACACAGCCCTGTGGGCACCCAGGTGGACAAGTGACTCCAGGTGGGCAGAGAGGCCACTAGAGGCCATCAGCTTGGACAGGCTTCTCTGGGGTGGGGGCTGAGTCCCTTCTTGGCCAGGCATGCAAGTTTAGGGACACTATAAATACAGTACACACCCTGAGGATTCCCAAATACACTTAAGGGAGGGGGATTTTGAAGTCAAGCTGGTGGAGGCTGTGAGTCATAGAGATTTGGATATTAATATTGATGCAATCGCATTTGTGGTCACAGATGAGTGAAGCCTGAGATATTTTGGCTGCAGAGACACAAAAACAATTTCCACAAAACATATTTATTCTTCAGGATTTAGCACTCAGTTCTCTAATTTAACCATTCATTATCATTCACTAAAAACCTCCCAAACAGCTCAGGATTTAAGTTGTCTCTTCTGGATGTCCATTTGGTGGAAAATCCACCCAGTCATCTCATGCTGCTTCTCCTTCACTCAGTGACAAAGCACTCTGTTTGGATGTTTAAGCTAGATTGATTGATTTGTCAGATGTTTGTTTTTTTGTAACAGGCTTTCAGGCAAGCCAGTGGAATTTGGGGAGTTTTTCACTTGTCAAATTGTTGTCTTGGTTCCTGAAGTGATTATACCGTGCTCTGGTAATCATTTAAAACCTTTTAAAACAGTTTCCCTGATTGATTTTCCTCACACAGCCCCCGCTGCTGTTAAGGACAAGACTTTTACCGCAGGAACTAAAAATTAGGAAAATGGTGTGACTCCAGGCAACAGTAGCTCAGGACCTAGTCTCAACAGTCTCTCCTGACCCCGTGTGGGGCTGAGACATGTGCCTTTCTTTCCCTTCTGAGTTGTAGACATAGAACATGGAACCAACGGAAAAGCTATGCTGATAAAAATGGTAACGACACGCTTTGAAAATATGCTTCATTATAACATAAGGGTATTAGTGATGATTTTAAGCAGATGTCACTGCCTTTCCCACATCATAAGAGGGGAGTGACATGAAAAGTGCACAATCTTGTTACAGGAAACTGCATAGGAAATTTCAACTTTTACTTGAATGCCCAGTTCTGAAAATTTGCTACTGTGAGTTGATCACTCCTTTCTCCTTAAAGCAGTTCCCTCACTTGCCTTCTAGGACCTCACACTCTGCTGTTTTGCCTCCTCTCTCCCCGGCTGCTCCTTCTCAGTCTCTTGGCTGGGTCCTCTGAATCCTGGTGTGCCCCAGGGCTCAGTCGCTGATGTTTTTCTCCTCTGTCCACACTCCTCCCCTGGTTGAGATCATGGGTCTGTGGCTTTAGATGCTGTCCAATCTGGGAACCTTCATATTTCCATCTCCAACCCATACTTCTGTCCCAAGCTTCAGGCTTATTCACCCAGCTGCCCACTCATCAGCTCCACTGGATGTCAGACAAGCATCTCAACCCTGACATGTCCAGCACCGAGCTCCTGGACTTCTCTCCCAAACTGGCATTCTTCTCCATATCAGTTAATGGCAAGTTCATCTTTACAGTTGCTCAGCTTAAAATAAGAGTCATTGTAGTGAGTTGAATCATGGCTCACAAAAAGGTACGTCCACATCCTAACGCCAGGCCCTGAGAATATGACCTGATTTGGAAAAAGGATCTTTTTTTTTTGAGACGGAGTCTCACTGTCACCCAGGCTGGAGTGCAATGGCGCGATCTCAGCTCACTGCAACCTCTGCCTCCCAGGTTCAAGCAATTCTCCTGCCTCAGCTTCCCAAGTAGCTGGGATTATAGGCAACTGCCACCACATCTGGCTAATTTTTGTATTTTTAGTAGAGACTGGGTTTTGCCATGTTGGCCATGGCTGGTCTTGAACTCCTGATCTCAGGTGACCCACTTGCCTCGGCCTCCCAAAGTGCTGGGATTTCAGGCATAAGCCACTGCTCCCAGCCTTTATTTTTAAATAATCCCAAATTTCAAGAGGGCCAATTGCACTTCTAGTGCCTGCAGTAAACAAAGTTAAACAAAACTGGTTTATCTTTTAAAACAAACAGAAGCATTTTTGTGTAAGCCAGAAAAGGGTCTTTGCAGATTTAATGAAGTTAAGGATTTCATGGTGGAATCATCCTGGATTATCTGGGTGGGTCCTAAATCCAATGACAGTTGTCCTTACAAGGGACATGTGACACAGAAAAGAGGAGAAGGCAGAGACTAGAGTCATGTAACCCCAAGCCAAGGAACGCCTGGATCCACCAGAAGCTGGAAGAGACAAGGAATAGAATATCCTCTACAGCAGGGGTCTGCAACCTCTGGGCTGCGATGGTACTGGTCCATGGCCTGTTGGGAACTGGGCCGCACAGCAGGAGGTGAGCGGCCCCATGAGCATTGCCACCTGAGCTCCACCTCCTGTCAGAGCAGTGCCATTAGATTCTCATGGGAATGCAAACCCTATTGTGAACCACACACGTGAGGGATCTAGGTTGCGTGCTCTTATGAGAATCTAACTAATGCTTGATGATCTGAGGTGGAGCAGTTTCATCCCGAAACCATCCACACACACACCCACCACCCTGCTGCCTCTCTCCCCCAGCACTCCTGCCCGTGTCCGTGGAAACATGGTCTTCCACAAAACCGGCCCCGGAAGGATGAGGACTGCTGCTCTAGAGCCCCTGGAAGCAAGAACCCCTTAATCTCAGACTTCCTGGCCTTAGAACTGTGAGAGAATAAGTTTCTGTTGTTTTAAGCCACCAAGTTTGTGGTGATGTGTTACAGCAGCCCCAGGAAACTGATACGGTCATCTTTAATGTTTCTCTTCTTTCTCTTTCTGTGGAGCCTTACCTCCAGTCTCTCAGTAAATCCTGTTGGCCCTATCTTCAAAATATACCCAGAATCTGCCCACATCTTACCACCTCCACAGCTACCTGCTTGGGCTGAGCTCTCAGCATCTCTTGCCTGGAGTATTGCAGTCCTACTAGTCTTCCTGATCCTGCCCTTGACACCCCCACCTCCAACCCCTGGTGATCCTTTTAACATGGAAGTTGGATCATATGATTCCTCTAGTTACTGTCTCAGAGTATGAGTCAAAGTCTTACAAATAATGGGGCCAGGCAGGGTGGCTCACGCCTGTAATCCCAGCACTTTTGAAGGCTGAGGCGGGCAGATCACTTGAGGTTAGGAGTTTGAGACCAGCCTGGCCAACATGGTGAAACGCTGTTTCTACTACTACTACTACTAATAATAATAATAATAAAACCTAGCTGGGCATGGTGGTGGGCGCCTGTAGTCCCAGTTACTCGGGAGGTATAGCAGAAGAATCACTGGAACCCAGGAGGCAGAAGTTGCAGTGAGCCGAGATTGTGCCACTGCACTCCAGCCTAGGTGACAGAGCGAGACTCCATCTCAACCTTCATGATCTGGGCTGCTTCTGTGATGTTTCTAACCTCTTCTTAGACTGTCTCTCTGCTGCTGCTTACATTTTCAGCCACAATGGCCCCTTTGCTTTTCCTTAAACACACCATTCATGTTTCTGCCTCAGGGCCTTTGCACTGACTTTTTATTTTGTCTGAAACACTCTTCCTGCAGATACCTAAATAGCTAACTCCCTAATCTCATTCAAGTCTTACTCAAATACCATCCTCTCAGTGAGGTCTCCCCTGACCACCTTATTTAAAAATACAACCCTGAAACACTCTTCTTCTTCCTCCTTCTTTGCTTTATTTTTCTCCATAGCTCTTATTGCCATATAAATACCATATATCTTACTTGCTTATTTATTTATTGTTTTTCTCCACCTGCTAGAAGATGAGATCCCTGTGACTAGGGAACTGGGGAGATCTTTTTCTGTTCACTGCTGTAACTCCAGCCTCTAGAACAATGCTTGGCATGTAGTAAGTACTCAACTCAGTAAATATTTGTATAATAAATAATTGAAGGTCAGACAGCCTCAATGCATGGTCTACAGAAATAAATGCAATAAGATGACGCATCCTATCTGCTGCCTCATGCTCCCTCTCATCTTCTGGAGACAACGAAGAGGGAGAGATACGTGTGCCATCAAAAGCTGCACTTTAAAAAATTAATTAACAATTGTGGAAAAGTATACATAACATTAAATTTACCATCCTAACTTTTTTTTTTTTTTTTGGAGACACAGTCTATCTCTGTTGCCCAGGCTGGAGTGCAGTGACGTGATCTCGGCTCACTGTAACCTCTGCCTCCTGGGTTCAAGCGATTCTCGTGCCTCAGCCTCCTGTGTAGCTGGGATTACAGGCATGCGCCACCATGCGTGGCTAATTTTTTTGTATTTTTAGTAGAGATGGGTTTCACCATGTTGGCCAGGCTGGTCTTGAACTCCTGACATCAAGTGATCTGCCCACCTTGGCCTCCCAAAGTGTTGGGATTATAGGTGTGAGCCACCACGCCTGGCCCATACTAACCATTTTTCAGTCTGCAACTCAGTAGTAAGTACATTCACATTGTTCAACTAATCTCCAGAACTTCTTCATCTAGCAAAACTGAAATACATCCATTACACACTAACTCCTCATTCCCTCTTTCCCCTAGCCCTTGGCAACCACCCTCCCTTCTATTTTCAGTTTCTATAAATGTGACTAGTCTAAGTACCTCATATAAATGGAATCATACAATATTTGTTGTTTTGTGACTGGCTTATTTCACTTAGCATCATGCCTTCAAAGTTCATCCACATAGCATGTATCAGAATTTCCTTCCTTTTTAAGTTGAAGGCTGTACTTTTGAGTGACACCTATTATTCCACCTGGGCTTCCCTGGAGTGATCCAGTTCCCTCATTACTTTCATGGCTGGTCCAGCACAGCACAGGTAACTAAACTTGACTTCAGGGGGAAGCAATGAGGTTGAAAACTTCATGTCATGGGGTGTCCCACGAGCTCTGTTTCCTGTGGTGTCAGTTGGCTTTGCTGGCCATAATGAACTCGGGCCCCCTGCTTGGGGGTGCAGAGGGGACCTTGCAGGCTTCTAGGTTAGAGCAAACCTTTTCCCTGCCACACAGCCTTTCCGGTACCCACACAGTCTTTGGCATGATCTTTTGAAGGAGATTTGCCCCCTTTTTAGTGGGTGCAAGTCAACTCATCATTCCACGAGATGATTTTGATAAGCCTTGAGAATTCACTCCAATGTCAAGCAGTCTGCCAGACCAGAATTAAAGTCCTTTCATAAGGAATCTGTCTCCAGGAGAAGTGATTGTTCTGGCTTAGGCAGAAGGAGAGAAACGGGGCAAAGAAGAGTAATTCTCATTGCTGATAGTCAGGTCCAGGGAAGGCTGTTTAGTAACTGAGGGAGAAGGATTTTATATATATATAAACATTTTTTTGAGAAACAGCCTCGCTCTGTCTCCCAGGCTGGAGTTCAGTGGCACAATCTCAGCTCACTGAAACCTCTGCCTCCCAGGGTCAAGTGATTCTCATGCTTCAGCCTCTTGAGTAGTAGCTGGGATCACAGGCATGTGCCACTATGCCCGGCTAATTTTTGTATTTTTGGTAGAGATGGAGTTTCACCATGTTGGCCAGGCTGGTCTGGAACTCCTGACCTCAGACGATCCACCTGCCTCAGCCTCTCAAAGTGCTAGGATTACAGGCATAAGCCACCACGCCAGCCCATATACATATTTATATATAATTTACATAAACATATATATGCATATAACAATTATATATTATATATGTGATATATTGTATATAATTTATATATGTATAAATTTATAATAAAATATATAAATATATACATTTTAAGTATATATAAATACATATATTTATAAATATATATGTATATAAGTATATATAAATACATGTATATATAAGTATAAATAAATACATATATGCTTATGAATATATACATATAATAAATATATAAAATAAATATGTACATATTATTATATGTATATACTTATCTATTATATGATATATTTTATATATCATATCATATTACATGTATGTATATGTTTATATATTTATTATATATGTACATATTTTATATATATATAATTTTATATGTACTATATCTATATTTCTATGTGCCAGACACTATTCGAGGGTCTTTACAACACTGAGTCACTCAATTCTCACAGCAACTTTAAAAGATAGCTACTGTCTTTACCACCATTTTACAAGTAAGGACTATGAGGTGCAGGGGCTTAAGTGACTTTCTTAAGGGCACGGAACTAGCAAATAGCAATGTTTGCTTTCAAACCTAGGCAGTCTAACTCTAGAAGCTATACTCAACTATTATACTCTATTCCCTCCCAAGTCTTTAAAATAATCACGTCACGTTCCCGCCCCATTCCAATATCTTTATTTCCTTAACCCATTTCTCTCTAGAAAAAATTTTAAAAGAAACCTGTAATATCTCACCAGCTGAAGATTCACCATGCACGCAGTTGCATTTTCCAGAAGCAGTTGCATCGTGAAGCCTGCATAACTCTGTCTCTTTGTAAGAAGCAGATTGGGGACATCAGTGTCTTGTGGGTAGGTACAGATATATAAATAGGAAAGTGAAACTCAGAATATACAAACAAAATGAGAGGGTGGTTGTTTACATTATATTAGGGATTCTTCAGTTTACTAAGGGAACGAATGTTGAATTCCTGGAAATAGCAACTTATTTATTTGACTAAGTGGTTGGGGTCAGAAAACCCTCAAACTGAAATATTTACAAACCCATTTGTCCCTTTGAAGCTCAAAGAAATTATGATAAATTATTGCTAAGAGGATTATGTCGTCCGTGAGGAAAGAAAATTGTGTTTACTGCCTCCTCTCAAATCGTCTTGAAATGACACATTGAGAAACACGTCTTTGGTGTGAAGCCTAGCACACTTGTGCATGCAGTTGCCATGTGGAACAGTCTGGATCACAACTCACTCACTCAGAATTAAAATCAGAAGAGTGTGGAGCTGTCAGCATTTGCACGAGCTCAGGAGATAAAGCAAGTCTGTTTACGGACAGGCAGCCAGACCCATAACTTCTCATTTACAAACAGCACACACACAATCTTCTAACAACTTGCTTTTCAGTCACAATAAAGGTTTAAAGGCGTTGGAAAGCACTGTAAGCCTCCAGTGATTATAAGCAGCCACTTAATACAATGTTGGTTTTCAAAATGGTAATTAAATTTCACATTAAAAACATAGCTATTTGAGGAGAAAAGTATGGTAGCAAACGTAACCTGAAACATTGTGTTTCATCAGAAAATCTTCATATTCAAAAGGAAACACTTGAATGGGCATCTGTAAGGTCTTTGGAGGTTATGTGCTTTATGAAACTTTTACAGACTGGTTAATCACACAATTCTAGCAGATTTCTTGTAACTGCACAGACAAAATTCAATTTCTCCATAATGAGAAAATTCTATACAGCAACAGGTAACTACGTTTGTGTCAGTCTTGACAGATGTAGAACAAGAGACCAAGAGACAAGTAATTTCTGTCACCAGAGGGCACCAAAGCTCAAGTTGCTAGGAAAACTGAAAACCACAGGGTCACAGTATCAGGGACTAGAAAACTCCCTGAAAGGTCATTCCTGTGGTCTGCAGACAAGACCTCACCTAATTATTTCAAAGGACTGAGAATGTCTCCTACAGGAAGGAACTTCCCTAGCTTGTTTTCATAGGCTAGTTGGTTATTTACTCTCCCAGCCAAGAGCTTCTCAATATCAGCTCATGAATTCATCCATCTCACATATCTTTATTGAGCACCTACTATGTACCAAGCCCTGGAGAAGAAGTGGTGTGCAAGAAAGGCAAAGTCCCTGTCCTCATGACTTTAAAGTCTACAGGTCAAGATTGACTTTAAACATTGAGTGTGGTGGGGATTATGGAAAGTACAGTACTGGGACCTTGGGAGCAGCTGGCAGGGGACCTAATCTTATCCATGAGGTCATGGAAGTATGTTGGCCTCCTGTGGCTTCTGTAACAAATTATCACAAACTGGAGGGCTAAAAACAACAAAAAGTTACTCTTTCACAGTTCTGGATGCCAGAAGTCTGAAGTAAGGTGTGGCACTCCCCTGGAAGGCCCTAGGAGAGAATCAGGTCCTTCCTTCTCCCTTATTGGGCAGCTCCAAGCATTCTCACCTTGCTGCTGCATCATGTCAATCTCTGCCTCTGTGGTCACATCACTGCCTCCTTTTCTCTCTGTGTCTCCTCCTCCGTGTGTCTACATGATAAGGATACATGGGATTGTATCTAGGACTTGTTGTGGACTGAATCGTGCCCCCCTCAAATCAAATCTGTTGAAGCCCTAACCCCTAGTGTGACTGTAGTTGGAGACAGGGCCTTAAAAGAGGTAAATGTGGTCAAAAGGGTGAGGCCTTAATCCAATAGGACTGGTGCCCTTATAAGAAGAGGAAGACACCAGAGACCTCCCTCTCCCCCTGCACAAGCACTGAGGAAAGACCATGTGAGGACACAGAGAAAAGGCAAGCCAGGAAGCAGGGCCTCACCTGAAACCAGTCCCAGCAACTCCCTGATGTTGGACCTCCAGACTGCAGAAACAAGAGGAAAAGCATTTCTGTTGTTTAAGCCACACTATCTGTGGTACTTTTTGCAGCAGCTCGAGCAGACTGAGACAGGGCCCACCCAGACACTCCAGGAAAAGCTTTTCCTCTCAAGATCTTTAGTTTAATCATGTCTTTTACCATATCAGATGATAGTCTCAGGTTCCAGGGATTAGGATGTGGAATAGCATTTTTTTTGTTTGTTTTTTTGTTTTTTGAGATAGAGTCTCACTCTGTCACCCAGGCTGGAGTGCAGTGGCTCGATCTCAGATCACTGCAACCTCCACCTCCCAGGTTCAAGCAATTCTCCTGCCTCAGCCTCCCGAGTAGCTGGGACTACAGGCACCCACTACCATGCCTGGCTAATTTTTGTATTTTAGTAGAGATAGGGTTTCACCATGTTGGCCAGGCTGGTCTCAAACTCTTGACATCAAGTGATCCACCCACTTCAGCCTCCCAAAGTGCTAGGATTACAGGTGTGAGCCACCCGGCCCGGATGTGGAATAGCTTTTGTGGAGGGGAGGAGTAAGAGGGCATCATTCCACGCAATACAGAGGGCTTCACGTGGAAGTGACATTTAAACTGAGACTTGAAGCCTGAGTAAGGGTTAGCCTAGTTGGGAAAGGAGAGGAGTACTGGAGGACTGTCTAGAGAGGGCGGGAAGCGCAACGAGGCCCTGGAGTGAGGTGTGGAGTGCAGCAGAGAGTGCAGAGGAGTGAGGCCGGTGCTTGGGTAAGGGGGCCAAATTGTGCAGAGCCCCAGGAGTCTTCTGAGCCCTCTTTGGGAGGCTGCCTTTTCCCTTAAGGGCCATGAGAAGTCTTAGAGGGTTTCAGATGAAGGGGAGGGAATGCAGGACACAATTGGATTAACATTTTATAGATTCAAAGCTGTGTGCAAGAGCCAGGCAGGAACCAGAGAGACCAGTTAGGAGGGTTTTGCTACACTAAAGCAAGGGCTGGTGGGGATTAGAAATAGCTAGCTAGATATCTAGAGCAGAGAACTGAAGACTTGATGATTGATTGGATCTGAGGAGTCAAGAGAGGGAGGCTTTAGGAGTAACTCCTAACTTCGTGGCTTGAGCAACAGGGTAAACAATGGCGTTATTACTAGGAGCAAGGGAACCTGCAGGGTGAGTTGGGAGAAAGGAAGGGCTAAGGATGATTTTGCTGGAGACAGGATGAGTTGAGCGGTTTGAAGGAGCTGGCTCCAAGAAGCGATGTCCAGTGGTTAGTTAGCTACATGGAGCTCTGGAGAAAAGTCTACTCTAGGGTAAAAGGACTGAAGGTTGTCACACATCAGATTGTAAATGAAGCCTCGAGAGGAAACAAATGCAGCCAGTGAGAGCTGGAAGAGCGAGAAGAGAAAAGAACGCAGGACACAGCCCTAAGAAAAAACACGAAACACATTATTCCAGTGTGGAGGCGTCTAGGAGGGAGACTGAATATGAGACCTAGAGAGCACTTGGATTACAGAAAGGAAGAGAACAGGGAGTAGTCTGTAGCAACAAAAGTTGCCTGGAGGTAAAACAGATACACACCCAAGAGTGTTCACTGCATTGAGCTTTATCTGGGTCAGCGTGTGGCTCTGGGTGCAGTGGAGAGATGAAGACCCAGCTGCCGTGGGACTTGGGAGGGCGGCAGAGGGAGAGAAGAGACGACTCTCCATGGAGAGGAAAAAGACAGTTTAGGATTTGGAGGGGGGTTTGACAAGGGGCTTTGATTTTACTTTCAAAATTGGGAAAAAACAAATGTGTTTAAATGCTCCCTGGTTCCTGCCTTTCTGTAGAGAAAGGTAGAGACTGAACATAACACAAGGAGCTAGTCTCCCCCTGAGCAGGGAGTTGAGGAGCGGTCCAGCGTCCAGGAGCTAGGACGGATGAGTGACTTTCTCTGCCATAACGGAAGGGAAGGAAGAAGGCGGAAGCAGTGTAGAGATATGACGGCACGTGTTCCACTTCTTCTCTTCTGGGAGCATCTGTTTTCTTCTGATGGGCTGGGGTGATCTGCTGAGAGGGTGAGGTGGGGCTGACAGAATTGAAGGGTGGAGATTTGAAGCAGGAGATCAGGAGAGTTGACTCAAGAAACAAGGTGGGGCTGCAGGGGTCAAGGAGATGGTGTCTGGGAAGTAACTGAGTCGCCTGGTTGGAAGGGTAAGAAGTTTCAGTTTTCTGATTTCAGAAGAGGAGCGGATCTGGGACGACAAGATTAAGGTGTGTCCATTGGATGCCCCCCTTTTCTTTTTTTTTTTTTTCATTTTTCTTGCTGAACTCCCCTAGCTGGAACCTACAGTACCACATTGAATAGAAGTGGCAAGAAGGGGGTAGTGCAGGCAGCAGGACAGGGTAGTGTGATGTGGTAAACGGCAGCAGGGATTAACTGAGTGAGTCAGCACTATTTCTTTTTAAGCTATAAAAACAATAGTATTCCCAGAGGCTCCATTCAGCAGATTTGTACTTTTAACTCATTGGCGGCTGAAGGGGAGAAGAAAAGCAAAGAAGTGAGGAACTCAGGTGTGATGGGTCCTTGAGGTAGGCTTCAGGTCACCTAAGATGCTGATGGTACTTGAGGAGGACAGAGTTCAAAGCCAGAGCCCAAATCCTCACTGAAAGACAGGAGCCTGGATGGAGCAGTTTATAGGCGAGTGGAGAAGTCCTGGTCCCAGGAGGCTGGGATGAATACAGGAATGTGCCCCTTGGCTGACCGTGGTCTGCAAACCAGTCTAAGAATGGGCTGTTTCTTTCTTTCTTTCTTCTCTTTTTTTAATCGTGATAAAACCTAATTAACCAGATGCTTTAGCATGAAAAATTACCAAGAATGATCTACTGAGTGATCTAATCAATTGTGCAATTAATGAATGCAACTGCAACAAGAAAAAAAAATCTTCAAGACAATCAATATGGTTGTTTTCATAAAGACATTCCCTGAATAAATGTCAGTGACTTCACTTTAAGGCCAAACGCAGTTTTAGATTATAAAATGGTCCTCATTATCCATTCCTTGACTCCCTTTTCTAAGCATGTATAATCCAGACTTGACTAAATCTCTACTTTAAATGCCACAGTTAAGCCTCATACTTCATCTGTGTTTTAGTGGAAATGGAGCAGAACTGACCACTGTACTCTTCATAATAGGTTGTTAAATCCTTATTGAAGACCATTATTAATTTCACATATCTTGCCTTCTTTCTTCCAAGCCACATCCTGCTCCTATTATCTCTTTCACAGAGTATCTATTGCTCTATCCCTTAATAATTTTATATGTAAGCCAAAAAGTCTCCTTATTAAGAAACAACAAATTTGGGCCAGGCATGGTGGCTCATGCCTATAATCCCAGCACTTTGGGAGGCCAAGGCAGGTGGATCATGAGGTCAGGAGATTGAGGCCATGCTGGCTAACATGGTGAAACCCCATCTCTATGAAAAATACAAAAATTAGCCGGGCATGGTGGCATGTACCTGTAATCCCAGCTACTTGGGAGGCTGAGGCAGGAGAATTGTTTGAACCCGGGAGGCAGAGGTTGCAGTGAGCTGAGATCGCGTCACTGCACTCCAGCCTGGGCAACAAAAGCAGGACTCCGTCTAAAAAAAAAAAAAAAGTAAAAAGAAACAACAGATTTGATAGAACCATGTATTTACTAAGAGCATCTAAAGACAGTTCAGTACTTTAACACTGGAGTATTATGTCTAGGAAAATTTCTACTGGAACAAGGAATTATTATTAATTATTATTATTATTTACAGATATAATTCTTGCCATCCCATGGGTAAGCCAGGGTCTCTTCTTCTCTGATCTTCAGCAGAGTGAAACAAGTCCAGGATGAGTTTTTTGTTTTGTTTTTACAAACATCTCTGGTGGTTAGCAAGTTGCAGCAGTCACAGCTACTATACACCATTAGGTGAGAACACACAGTGTGCCAGGTTCTGGGCTAAACATCTTATATACATCTAATTTAAACATCACAAAACCCCCATGAGGTAGGTGTTCTTATTATCCCCTTTCTATGGACAAGGAAACAGCTTAGAGAGCTTAGGTACATGCCTCATGGACACAAGCAAACAAAAAGCGAAACTTGGATTCAAAGTTAGATCAGTCCAAATCCAAATCCATGCTTTCAATAAACTGTTTGCTGTTGTGATACAAATTCAGTGTGTGTGTGTGTGTGTGTGTGTGTGTGTGTGTAAAGCGGGGAAAGTAGAAGGCTGGGAGGCTATGGTGTAGGGGTTGGATAGGCAGAGAGAGACAGAGAGAGTAAAGGGAGTGGTGAGAACTTTGGAAACAAGTAAAGCAGAAGCATTCTTTTTGATGCTATTGCTAATGGATTTGTTTTCATTTGGGAGTTATTTATTGTGAGTGTATAGAAATGTAATTGATCTTTATATATTCATATTGTATCCTGCAACTTTGCCAAATTCATTTATTAGCTGCAATCAATTTTTTTGCAGATTATTTAGGATTTTCTGTAGACAAGAGTATGTCATCTGCAAATAGAGGTAACTATTTCTTCCTTTCCTTTTTTGTCTTTTTTTTTTTTGAGACAGAGTTTTGCTCTTGTCGTCCAGGTTGGAGTGTAATCGCGTTATCTCAGCTCACTGCTACCTCCACCTCCTGGGTTCAAGTGATTCTCCTGCCTCAGCCTCCCGAGTAGCTGGGATTACAGGCGTGCACCACCATACCCGGCTAATTTTTGTATTTTTAGTAGAGACAGGGTTTCACCATGTTGGCCAGTCTGGTCTGGAACTCCTGACCTCAGGTGATCTTCCCACCTTGGCCTCCCAAAGTGCTGGGATTACAGGCATGAGCCACCGCACCTGGCCAACTATTTCTTCTTTTCTAACTGGATGCCCTTTTTTTTTTTTCCATTTTTCTTGCCGAACTCCCCCGGCTGGAGCCTACAGTACAATATTGAATAGAAGTGGCAAGAAGAGGGTAGTGCAGGCAGCAGGACAGGGTAGTGTGATGTGGTGAAGGGCAGCAGGGATTAACTGAGTGAGTCAGCACCATTTCTTTTTAAGCTATAAAAACAATAGTATTCCCAGAGGCTCCATTCAGCAGATTTCTGCTTTTAACTCATTGATCAAATGAGTCACAGAGCCATCTCTAGTTGTAAGCAAGGCTGGAGAGATGAATATAAACTGGGCATATTGCTACCTGGTTAAAAATTGAGGTTGCATTGGTAAGAAATAAGAGGAAAATGGATACTGATTAAGCTATTAGCTATGCCTGCCAATATTATTGAGAAGAAAAAAAAATAGATGTCTAAGTCAAGAAAAAGGGCACCGTTTAGCCAAAAACAACCCTGATTATGTTTTGAAAATTTAGATTTTCTTCTAATGCTAAATATGTTTTTGAGGTTTTTCATAGTTAATTACAGGTAAGTGTTTCCAGTGAGGACTGGCTTAGGGGGGAGCTCTTGTGGGTTTACGTGGCAGAGCAGTTCTTTCTACAGGCCATGTATTACTGCTCTGATGTGTCAGTCCCAAGGTCTAAGGCAGGGATCAGCAAACATGTTTGTAAAGAGCCAGATAGTAAATGTTTTAGGCTTTGGGGGTTATAGGGTATGGCAGGCTGAAAAATGGGCCCTCCAAAAAATGTTCCCATTCTAATCACTGGAACCTGAGAATGTATTATTTCATATGGCAAATGAGAATTTGTAGTTGTGAGTAAATTAGGGATCTTGAGATGAGAGTTTATCCTGGATTATCGGGGTGGGCACAGTGTAATCTCGAGGGTCCTTGTAAGAGGGACACAGAGGGATTAGAGAGACAAATTGTAAGATTCTGTGCTACTTCCTTTGAAGATAGAAGATGGGGCCCAGAGCCAAGGAATGCAGGTGATCTCTAGTTGCTCCAGGACGAATGCAGCCCTGTCAACACCTTGATTTTTGGATATCTGACCTCCAGAACTTTAGGAGAATAAATTTGTATTATTTAAGCCACTAAGTTTGTTGTAATTTGTTATGGCAGCAATAGGAAACAGATGTGATTTCTATTACAACTACTTAATTCAGCTATTGTACCAAAAGCAGCTATAGGCAATACATAAGTGAATGGACGGGCCTGTGTTCCAATAAAAGTTTATTTACAAAACCGGTAGGCAGGCTGGATTTGGTCCATGGGCTGTAGTTTTCTGACTCCTGATCTATGTAATCTCCAATTGCGCAACATCAGTTTGTCTCTCTCTCTCTCTCTTTTTTTTTTTTTTTTTTTTTTTTCAGACAGGGTCTCACTCTGTGGCCCGGGCTGGAGTGCAGTGGCATGATCTTAGCTTATTGCAGCTTTGATCTCCCAGGCTCAAACAATCCTCCTGCCTCAGCCTCCTGAGTAGCTGGGACTACAGGTGGGTGCCAGTGGGCCCAGATAATTTTTTATTTTTTGTAGAGATAGAGTTTTGCCATGTCGCCTAGGCTGGTTTCAAACTCCTGGACTCAAGTTATCTGCCCACCTTGGCCTCCCAAGGTGCTGGGATTACAAACGTTAGCCACTGCCCCCAGCTGTCTCCATTTTTTAAATTAAAATACATAATGTTCTAGTAAATATTCTTGTGGGCAATTCATTGGACCTGTCTTAGATTACATGCCCAGAGTAAATTCTAGAAATGAAATTCCTGGTCTTCTCCGAAGAGGGAATTGAGTGGGGAAAAAAAAAGAAAATGAAAAAAGAAATAAACACAAGATATTCTTGGTCAAAGTGTGTCTGCCCTTTCTCCTCCAGTGAGCTACGATGAAGCCACAGTAATCCACATTCCCGGGGGAACACAGGTGGTCTGCCTCTCCACGTGCTCAGAGTGCCAATTCTTGGTAAGGAGATATAGGGACTGGAGTGAAACATTGGAATAATGACTCATATTCATGTTTTATAAACACATTTAAAATATTGGAGCAGGTTATTTATCTGGAAACCCTGAAGTTTGGCGTTTAAAGGGCTATTTTAAATATAGGCAGCAGAAAACAAAGTACAAAGTCTTATTTCTGACACTTTAAAATGTTGGCAAAGTGTCTTCCTTGTTAGTATGGTGGTGAGTATCCCTACCTGTCATAAAATGGCAAATAGGCTGGGTGCGGTGGCTCATGCCTGTAATCCCAGCACTTTGGGAGGTCAAGTTGGGAGGATCACTTGAGTCCAGGAGTTTGATATCAGCCTGGACAACACAGAGAGACTTTGTCTCTCCAAAAAAATTGTAAACATTAGCCAGGCATGGTGGCATGTGCCTGTAGTCCCAGCTACTTGGGAGGCTGAGGTGGAGGGTGACTTGAGCCCAGGAAGTAGAGGCTGCAGTCAGTGAGTCAAGATCCCATCACTGTACTCTGGCCTGGGCGACAGAGTGAGACCCCCATCTCAAAAAAAAAAAAAAATTGGCAAATAATTACAGTCTCTCCATTTCACTCAGCCCCTACACTGAGCATGTTCATAGCTGGGACAGTATTAGCATTTGGTTCTCTTAGTATTGACCCGTCGTCAATGGAAAATGGCCGGTTACATGTGATTTTCTCATTAATTGTCTACAGTTGAAAGGACAATATTTCTGGAATGTGCTCTTGACCAACTTATTTTTACTATAAGAGAACCTATCCTTGTATTCACAACCTTATTCTTGCTGATCTTTACAGGAATTTCACTTTGGAGCCCCTATTTGGGGAAGTTAGTATGTAGGATAGATGATTGGTGAATTCATTCTTTGCTATTTGGAGGAAAGAAAAGTCAGTACCTCCTACTTTCCCATAAAATTCCATGTGATTCTAAGATCATTCTTTAATTATTCTGGTTTTACCAAGGATCCCCAAATTGGGGGTTCTATTCAGATCAGCCAAGAGTCCTTATAAAATTCTTCGGGGCACTCCACTGGCACAGTGTTGGGATCCTGCATTAAATAGGGTGTGTGGAGAGACCAGGCACACACTTAATTACAGCTAACATTTGTTGAGAATTTAGTTATGTGCTGCATCAGGAAAATTATTCTAATTAACTCTTACAACATCTTTGAGAGCTAGGTATCATTATTGTGCTTATTTTATTGTTAAGGAAACTGGGGCATTGAGGCATTATAATAAATAGAATTACTGGGAGTTGAACACAGGCAGTTTGATTCCAAAGCCCTTACTTTGCACTGTGGATTATACTAGATAGTCAATAGATGCAGTCTTTGTTTATTTATCCAATCAATCAATCAATCAATCAGGGTGTTCATTTATTGGGCTTGGTGTACATCAATAAGCAAAACAGATAAAACTCCTGTTCTATTGGAGATTTACTTTCCAGTGGGGATGAAGTGGGGGGCCAAGATAATAAACAACCAACAATCAACATACTAATCATATTAATATAGTAAGCATAATAACATATAAACATATTAAATTAATCATAAAATATGTTAGAAGGTGTTAAGCACAATGGGGAAAAAAAAGGAAGAGAGCAGGGGAACGGGGAGTGGGTCTACGTAGACAGGCTTCATTGAGAGCCTGGCATTTGGACAACAATTGAAGGAGGAGAGCAGGTTTTTTGGGCTCATATCCAATTCCTCTTTTTCTATAGTTGTAAAAATTTATCAGTGAAATTTTCACCAGTATAATATCTGCTACCTACTATTTATAGGGTGATGTTGTACTTACAGTACCATCTGTAGGCTACTTGGAATTTTTATTAAGCAGAGGACCCAAACTTAAATTATCAAGTTACTGAAAACTGTAACCAATAATATACAGCTTGGTCTCAATTATTTGGACATTAGGTGAAAACAGAGATGTCCCTCCCCGCTGCCTCCAGTATATCTGATTTATATGTATTGTGGACTCAATCCAAAGGATATCTATAAAACTCAAGGACAAGATAAACAATCAGGGCTGAGCATGGTGGCTCACACCTGTAATCCCAGTGTTTTGGGAGACTGAGGTGGGAGGATCACTTGAGGCCAGGAGTTCAAGACCAGCCTGGGCAACATAGTGAGACCCCCGTCTCTACCAAAAAAGAAAAAAAAAAAAGATAAACAATCACAGGTAACTGACCTAGGGAACTAGAAGAGAAGTTACTTTAAAGCCAAATATGTATTTCTTCTCTGGTCTTGATTATTGTGCAGAACTCTTCCAGTGAAAAAGGCATAATAATACATGAGAAATATTGGGTTTTGTATTTGTTTTCACTTTAGATGCCTGGTGTCTTAACATAAAATATGTATTGAACTGTATATATATATATATATATATATATATACACACACACACACACACATACACATATATATACACATATATATACATATATACACATATATACACATATATACACACATATATACATATGTATACACATATATACATATATACACACATATATATACATATATATATACACACACACATATATACATATACACATATATATATATATTTTTTTAGATGGAATCTCACTCTGTCACCCAGGCTTGAGTGCAGTGGTGCCATCTCAGCTCACTGCAACCTCCGCCTTCTGGGTTCAAGTGATTCTCCTGCCTCAGCCTCCCGAGTAGCTGGGATTACAGGCGAGCACCACCACACCTGACTGATTTTTGTATTTTTAGTAGAGATGGGGTTTCACCATGCTGGCCAGGCTGGTCTCGAACTCCTGACCTCAAGTGATCTGCCCGTTTTGGCCCCCAATGTGCTGGGATTACAGGTGTGAGCCACCATGCCCGACCTCGAGATATTTTGATGTGTCAATTATAAAAAAAGAGGGAATTAAACTGGCATCTACATCTAAATATCTAAAAAATAAAATAAAATAAAGGCTGGGTGTGGTGGCTCATGCCTGTAATCCCAGCACTTTAGGAGGCCAAGGCGGGTAGATCACTTGAGGTCAGGAGTTTGAGACCAGCCTTGCCAACATGGTGAAACTCCATATCTGCTAAAAATATAAAAATTAGCCAGGTGTGGCAGTGCACTCCTGTAATCCCAGCTACCCAGGAGGCTGAGGCAGGAGAATCACTTGAACCTGGGAAGCGGAGTTTGCAATAAGCCAAGATTGCACCACTGCACTCCAGCCTGGGTGACAGAATGAGACTGTATCTCAAAACAAAAACAAAAACAAAATACATAACTATCTGAGCTAACTGCCTACTTTGTTTTATTCTTTCATTGGAATTGTAAGCTTCATGTGGGCAGAGAATGTGCCTGTCTGGGTGATGCTCAATACTTACTTGTTGAATTCAAGGGTGAAAAAAAAGAAAGAAGTTTTATCTATTACAGTTGCAGTGAAAAAAAGAAGGAAGAAGAAAGGAAAATAGAAAAAAAGGAAAAAAGAAGAAAAGAAATTTTAAAGGCCAAAAATAAATGAAGAAAGAAGAAAAGAAAGCGGCCGGGCATGGGGGCTCATGCCTGTAATCCCAGCACTTTGGGAGGCCAAGGCGGGCGGATCACAAGGTCAGGAGATCATGACCATCCTGGCCAACATGGTGAAACCCTGTCTCTACTAAAATATAAAAAAAAATTAGCCAGGCATGGTGGCGTGTGACTGTAGTCCCTGCTACTCAGAAGGCTGAGGCAGGGGAATTGCTTGAACCTGGGAGGCGGAGTTTACAGTGAGCCGAGATCACGCTACTGCACTTCAGTTTGGTGACAGAGCAAGACTCCATCTCAAAAAAATAAAAATAAAAAAGTGAATTTCTTTTATTTAGCTGACTTAAGTTAGATATATTGAGTGACATTTGAATAGAGGACAGTAATGTGAGATTTTGCTGCAAGGACAGAACTTTGGTGCTGTATGTATACTAATTGTTTTTTGACTATGACAATTGTGAAAGAGGTATTTGTGCTTGCAGAGAGTGACATGAATTCACTATTTTGCTAGTATGCTAATGCCTATTTTTGGGAGGTAAAAATCAGGCAATAGTGGTAATTCTTACGAAGGTTTTTTTTTCTGTATATCATGTCAATCAATGTTTGACCCATATATCCATTTGGGCTGAGAAAAAAATTCTTTTATTAGGGATTTTCAAATTACAGAAATTAATTTATTTGTGACAAGGTTGAAAGAAAAGATACAGAATAGGAAAGAATAAAAAATGCCTGTGCATTTCATATTGTGAAGGTGAGTATTGTATTGTGTATTTTGTGTACTGGATTATGAGGAAAATGCATTTCTTACTATAAAAATGTTTTAAAGATTGAAATTCAAGCTTTAAATCAATTGAATTAGGGTTAATGTGATCCCCAGATCATGAGTAAGCCATTGAAATCCTTCTGAAGCTCAAATAATATTAAGTTTAGTAGAGAAGCATTGAGTGAGTATCTGTCCTGGTTCAAATCTAACCTCCACCACTTCTTAATAGTATGACTCTGAGCCTTTCTTTCCTTACCTATAAGATGGTAGAGTCCACTTCATAAAGTTGTTTTGAGTATCAAAAAAGAGTTAATATATGTAAAGTGCTTAGAAGAGTGCCTGGGACGTAGTAAGGACTGCATGAGTGTTGGTGGTTATTACTGTTGTTGTTGTTATGTGATGATGAGCACTGTGAGAGATTTCACATGCAACGTCTCATTTAACCCAAGACTATGTATGAGTCTTAGCGCACACCATGTTCTACACATTATCTGACGTAGAGCCTGGCTAGTTGAATTTTAAGCAGAAATACCCAAGACCTTAAAAAGCAGCCATCTTCCAGTCCAGCAGTGATGCACACCTGTAATCCCAGCTACTTGGAAGGCTGGGGTGGAAGGAACACTGGAGCCCAAGAGTTTAAGGCTGCAGTCTATGATGATTTCTCTTGTGAAAAGCCCCATACTCCATCCTGGGCAACATAATGAGATACACCATCTCTAATAAAAACAAACAACAAAAACCTCAACCTCTCGTAGCTGTTCTTTTATACTAGATCTTGTTTAGTAATGATAATTTATAAAGAACAGAAATTTATTTCTTACAGTTCTGGGGAAGTCCAAGATCAAGGTGCCAGCAGGTCTGGTGTCTGGTGAGGGCTTGCTCTCTGCTTCCAACATTATACTTTGTTGCTGCATCCTCACATGGTGGAAGGTTGAAGGGCAAAAGGCCTAGCTAGTTCCCTCAAGCCTTCTTAGAAGGGTACTAATCTCATTCACGAGGATGAGGCCTTCATGACTTAATCACCTGCTAAAGGTCCCACCTCTTTTTTTGTTGTTGAGACGGAGTCTCACTCTGTTGTTCAGGTTGGAGTGCAGTGGCAGGATCTTGGTTCACTACAACCTTCACCTCCTGGGTTGAAGCAGTTCTCCTGCCTTAGCCTCCTGAGTAGCTGGGACTACAGGCATGCGCCACCATGCCTGGCTAATTTTTGCATTTTTAGTAGAGATGGGGTTTCCTCATGTTGGCCAGGCTGGTCTTGAACTCCTGACCTCAAATGTTCCGCCTGCTTTGGCCTCCCAATGTGCTGGGATTACAGGTGTGAGCCGTCATACTGGCCAAAGGCCTCCACCTCTTAACACTATCACCTTAAGATTTAAGCTCTAACAATTTTAAAGAGACACATACATTCAAACCATAGAAATTACATACACTGGATCTAATTCATCATCACATTTTTCTTTTAGATGGGTGGTATATGATCTGTGGAAGTAGCTACCAAATGGCTGCTCACATTAAAAACATCTAAGCTTGGCTGGGTGCAGTGGCTCACGCCTATAATCCTAGCACTTTGGGAGGCTGAGGCAGGTGGATCACCTGAGGTCAGGAGTTCTAGACCAGCTTGGCCAACATGATGAAACCCCGTCTCTACTGAAAATACAAAAAATTAGCCAGGCATGGTGGCAGGCGCTTGTAATCCCAGCTACTCGGGAGGCTGAAGCAGGAGAATCACTTGAACTCAGGAGGCAAAGGTTGCAGTGAGCTGAGATCGCACCATCGCATTCCAGCCTGGGCAACAAGAGTGAAACATCATCTCAAAAATAAATAAATAAACAAAATCTAAGGTTGTATAAATGGAAAAGGATGAGTGTTGTCTATTTCATGCTAAAAGCATGAGGAGGTCTAGCTTTTCTAGTTAGTCTGATGGAGATAGGTAGCCCAGAACCATACAATTTGGCCATCTTGTGGATAACATTTATCATTTCACTCATTTCACTTAGGGTTGTATAGTCTTCCAATGTCTGCAATTCCCTTAATGGCCATTAGAGTCGCGGACGAGAAAAAAACTCTTCAGAAAACGGTGTGAATAATGGGAACAAGAGAAGAAGTTCCTGGTTATAGCCCACTCATATATTTTTGAAATATAGGTCAGATCTAGAGGAAATGAAAGAAACTTCCTGTTGAATTTTCATTTATAGTATGTGTCTGGAAATCTCTAAATGTAATTTCTTGGTGTAAAATAAACTGCAGAAATCTGGGATGTGTCAGTCTGCTTTATGTTTATTGAAGCCATTCTATTTGAAGCTGAAATGTTGTAAAATTATATAGTGGAGTGAACAGCTACAATTAATTTAACAGACACGACCGTATTCCTCAATTGAAAGGCTGTCAAGACCTTAACAATCAGACACAAAAAAGATCCAGGAATCCCATAAATCCTGTCTCCTAGGAAGGGTAACATTTCCCTTTGATTGCTACACATCCCTTTGCATATGTTATTACCTTCTACCCTGTTTTTTGTGATTAACAAAAAGCACTGTCCAAAGAGAAACAGTCACAAATAATATTTTAAAAGATTTTAACAGGTTAGGACAACCTGGAAGTTTCAGTGACCCCAACCAAGCACTAAAAATAAAAACTGGTTTGGGCAAAACTATGAAAACCTCACCACTAGTGTGGCAAACATCACCGTTTACCTTATCTTCAGTCTACTTTGATTTTGGATTTTTCTTCTAAACTGAGATGAGGACCCTATTGTTAATATTTGTTAAAGTAATGCCACTTGATAGATGCTACTTGATGTCACTTGTAGCAGACACTGTCGACTGCCTCTGCAACTGATCGATGGTGGGAGCCCCAATATTGTGATTGTGTTTATGCTCCTTCACATGTCCATATGCTCTTTGAAGGTGACCCTGATTCCCATCCAGGGGTAAATCATGATTTTGCTGAGCCACTCATGGCAATTCCATTTTCCTTTTTAGTGATTGGTTTAAGGAGGGGCTCTGATCTAATAAGCCATCTGTGAAGGTCCCCTGGGGGGCTTCTGGAGAAGTCTTCTCTTCTTTTGGGGTATGTCGTTATATCTGCATGCAATGCCTGGAGGAGTGTAGCCATCTTGTGACTCTGGCACAAAGCTGACACATTGAGGAATGCAGAGCAGAGAGATGGAATGAATCTGGGTCCTTCATGATGTCATTAAAGCATCAAACCTTGCAGCAACCTACATTGAGACTTTGTAAAAATGTGAGATAATTAATTTTTCTTAATGTGTAAGTTAGGATTTTCTGTTACTTGCTTCCCTAGACACCCTAACTAATACTGCCAGAAGAAAAATATCTATATTAAGGCTCTTGGGGTTAGAGACTTCTGCTTCACAGGCTGAGCTAAGACTCGGCCTCTAGAAGACTAAAAAGGCAGCATACTCTTGAGCAAAGAGCCCTGGACTTAGGGTTAGAAAAACTAGCTCCGAATCACACCTGCCATTTATTATTTGTGTGATCTCAGGCAGATAATTTAATCTGTTTGAACCAGCCGGGTGTGGTGGCTCACACCTATAATCCCAGCACTTTGGGAGGCCGAGGTGGGTGGATCACCTGAGGTCGGGAGTTCGAGACCAGCCTGACCAATCTGGTGAAACCACATCTCTACTAAAAGTACAAATAATAGTAATAATAATAATGATAATAATAATTTAGTTGAGTGTGGTGGCGCATGGCTGTAATCCCAGCTACTTGGGAGGTTGACCCAGGAGATCAGCTTGAACCAGAGAGGCGGAGGTTGCGGTGAGCCAAGATAGTGCCATTGCACTCCATCCTGGGCAACAAGAGCGAAACTCTGCCTCAAAAAAAGAAAAAAAAAATCTGTCTGAACCTCAGATTAACAATGTTAACTCACAGTCTGGCAGTGAAGGTTCAGTGAAGTAGTGTGTATGAAAGGCCACCAGGTGGAGTCTCCTTGAGGGCAAAGTTTGTGTTGTGTTCATCTTTGTATCCTTAAGACACTAGCTAGCATATAACCACAAATACTTTTACAGCACCTACTCTGTGCCAGTATTTTCCACATTGTAAGCATTTATCATGTTTTGTTTTGTTTTGTTTTTGAGACAGAGTCTCGCTCTGTTGCCCAGGCTGGGCATGATCTTGGCTCACTGCAAACTCTGCCTCCTGGGTTCAAGCGATTCTTGTGCCTCAGCCTCCTGAGTAGCTGGGATTACAGGCATGCACCACCACACTTGGCTAATTTTTGTATTTTTAGTAGAGGCGGGGTTTCACCATGTTGGCCAGGCTGGTCTCAAACTCCTGACCTCAAGTGATCTGCCCGCCTCAGCCTCCCAAAGTGCTGGGATTACAGGCGCGAGGCACTGCACTTAGCCTATTATGTATTTTAAAGTATTTTTTTATGTATTAACTCATTTAAATCTCAGAACAACACTGTATTAATTATTTCCCCTCTTTACAGATGAAGAAAGGCTCAGAGAGATTAAGTAATTTTCCGTGGTCACTCAGACAGGAAATAGTAGAGCCAAAATTTGAATTCAGGATCTTTCAGAGTCTAGGGTCTCATTTACACTATATGCTACATAGTGGGGGCTCAGTATTTGTTAAATGGATGAATGGTGCCCACTAGCAGTTCAATTAATGTTTATTGGGAAAATGGGACATAGTAGTTGAATAACAATTTTTTTTTCTTAAGAAGAAATATATAGTGATTTTTTTTTTTTTTTCTGTTTGGAAATAAAGAGGTTTTTCCAAGTTCAAGAGGTTTCCATCTGGGGGGCAATTTTCATGGTAAACAGAGTGGCCGCCAAGGCAGCCACCTGAGGGATTAGGCCTGAATACAGTTATTGTTCTCTCTCAGGTCCAGAGAGTCTCTGAGATGAATAATGTGTCTAGTTTCTCTATTTCATCCTCTCCAAAATGGCCTCTAAGAGCACATGCTGGGACTCTCCTAGCTACTAGAACATAATAGCCACACATCCTGACTAGTCCTCAGCTAAATGTTAGTTGGGAAGACGAGTTTGCCTCCTGCTTTGCATGTCCTGTTTGCTGTTTGCTGTGGTGTTGTTGTCAGCATCAGCACTGCTCTGCTCAGCACACTACCACCCCCATCCACCTCGTTAAAAGCCGTGGGCAACAAACAGTCCTAAGGAAAGAACTCTAACAAGAAAATCAAACACACAAATAATGAAAATAATAAATCCCACCCTAAGACAGATCATTGACTCATAGCTCAGTGGATATACTCTTTCTCCTAGGACAATTAATAGCAGGGCCTTCCTCAACTTCAAGAGATCAAGCTGACTGCCCAATGGGAAAGAGTTGGTTTGGGAAGGAAGTCTTCTTCAGAATGACAAGGGACATCTTAGAAGGAGGCCACCACCTCTTCTTGCAAGCCACACATTTAGTTTTTTTCAGTGATCCTATCGCCTCTGGAGTATGTGGCCTTCTTCCTTTCCTTTCCAAGCCTCCTTTCCCTTCCTCCATACTTCACTCCCCCCAGTCCCCATCTTCCTGGGGAAGTCACAATTTCCATGATTTGTCTAGAGTTATTATAGTATGCAAAAAGCCAACCCTAGAATTGGTCTGTGCAGAAATATTGCTTTCAAATCACTCCACATTCCACAACTCATATACCTCATAAATACAAACGAAGCAGGAAGTTTTGTGGTAATTTTGTAGAACAAAAGAACTAGTAAACATTAAACTCTAAACCAGCACTGTTCAATAGAAATACAATGCAAGCCACAAAGCAAGTCACTAATTAATATGTAATTAAAAATTTTCTGGTAACCACATTAAAAAGTAGAAAGAAACAAGTGGAATTAACTCTAGCAATGTATTTTATTTAATCTGATATATTTAAAAGATCATTTCAACAGAGTCAACATAAAAATTATTAATGAAATATTTTATATATATATTTTTTAATAGTACATCTTTGAAATCCAGTTTTACACTTAAATCTCAATTCAGACTAGCCGCATTTCAAGTACTCAGTTAACCACATGTGGCTAGTGGCTACCATATTGGACAGCACAGCTCTATACTACTCATACCTTTTCACATATTGTTCTTAAGTTTTCTGAACAGTCTAATGTATTTTTGCATGAATCTAACCAGTGTGTTTAATCTCTATTGGATTCTTTTCCCATAAACTATTATATTAAAATATATGTCAGTTATATTTATACATTGCATGCTTGTGTATATTTAAATATATATTAAAATACCTCTGTGATTTGTATGGTCCATTTACATAGGCTGCCATTTATGAAATTGATCTAATTATCTTCTGTTGCATTGCTATAATGATTGTCCATTTACCTATTGGGCAACTGGGTAATTTTCTTTCTTTTTTTGGTGGTGGGGACACAGTCTTGCTATGTTGCCAGGCTGGAGTGCAATGGCGCAATCTCAGCTCACTGCAACCTCCACCTCCTGGGTTCAAGTAATTCTCCTGCCTCAGCCTCCTGAGTAGCTGGGATTACAGGTGTGCACCGCCACACCTGGCTAATTTTTGTATTTTTAGTAGAGACAGGGTTTCACCATCTTGGCCAGGCTGGTCTTGAATGCCTGACCTCGTGATCCACCCACCTCAGCCTCCCAAAGTGCTGGGTTTACAGGCATGAGCCCCCGCGCCTGGCCAAGCATCTGGGTAGTTTTCCATTGTTCTCTGTTATAAGTATTATTGCTATGAATGCCTTTTTAGAGTGGAGTTAATTTTTTTCTCTTTCTACCTTTCTCTCCTTTCCTCTTTTCCTATTCTACCGTTTCTTTTAGGATTACAGAAAGTGAGGTTGAGAAATCTTCCTTCCTCAGTTGGTCCAGGAAGGGAGTTTGTGTCCATATCTTTTCCACTATATAAGCCCTACCTAAAAACATCTACATTTTCTGTGACAAATTGAAGTTGGTTACCATGGCTGGACCCAAAGTAGTTAATTCATGAATGTGTAGAGAAAGAACAAAGGATGTCAATGGGGAAGCTTGAAAGTGTTAAGCAAACACCTTCTTTCATAAAGGCTTTTGCAGGAGAAAAGAAAATCCCCCTTCATTTTGAAGTCTAAGGAAGAGGATGTAGTAGCAAAATAGAAAACACATGCATGAATATGGATATAGTGTTCCACACAGCCCCAGTGACTCAAAGACAACAATGAAAAGATGATTATGGCTCCTATTACAAAGGTGATGAGCTGGATGTAATTAGGGATTAAATCTGAAATTCCCAGTACATACCCAGCGACTCAGGAACTTGACAAGCTGCCATCTCTCTGAGATCCCTGGAGGAGCAGTGTGGCCAGCTTACTGGGGGAGAGGCGTCTGGGGGACTTGCCCATAGCAAGCCACTCATCGGAGTGCTAATGAGCAGAGGGTCCTCTGTGAGCGGACTGGAGTGGTGGTGTCCGCTCACTTTCCCTTTATTGTGTGTGCATCAGCTGGCATCCTGGCAGGGTGGTGACTTGTCAGGAAGAAGACAAGTTGCTAGGTAACAAGGGAGGATGAGGGAAGCCCCCTCCGTCTTCCTCAGAGATAGAATGCGAAGGGGCTCCAAGAAGGATTTGGATGTTAAAAAACAAAAACAAGTGCTACCCTAAGGAATAAAAGGGGACCTTTTTTTTTTTTTTTTTTTTGGAACAGGCTGGTTGGAAGAGGGAAGAGCATTGCTGTGAGTTAGAGGTGGAAGGGGAGGAAAGCAAAGGAAGGCGTATGGCCAGAAAGCAAAAGAGGGAAAAGTATGAAAAAGAGAGGAAGAAGACTGTGGGAAAGAAAATTTCTTCACCAGCTATGGAAATGGCCCCACTGCAGGATGGTGTACTAGAGTCTCCATTAACTAAAGGGAATTCAGGGAGTTAAGATTGTCTGTGCAAAAAATATGCTAACGTCATTCTAAAGGTGTGGTTTCTAGACCAGCCACAATTCATCTGGAAACTTGTTGAAAATGTCATTCTGAAGCCCCATCCCAGGCCTCCTGCTTCAGAAACATGTTTGTTTGTTTGTTTTTTGAGATGGAATCTTGCTCTGTGGCCCAGGCTGGTAATCACATCGCAGTGGTGCGATCTTGGCTCACTGCAACCTCTGCCTCCTGGATTCAAGTGATTCTTCTGCCTTAGCCTCCAGAGTAGCTGGGATTACAGGTGCGTGCCACCATGCCCGGCTAATTTTCATATTTTTAATTGAGACGGGGTCGCACCATGTTGGCCAGACTGGTTTCAAACTCCTGACCTCAAGTGATCCGCCTGCCTCGGCCTCCCAAAGTGCTGGGATTACAGGTGTGAGCCACCACGTCCATCCTCAGAAATGTGTTTTAACTAGCCCTCCAGGTTATTTAAAAACATGCTTTTTGAAATTTGAGGACCAATGCTACAAAGAAATGAGACAGATTTTGGAGGTGTAAGGAGGGGGACATCAAAGCAAAGTTTTCTAATTAGTATTAGAAAAAAAATTACTTGCCTGGAAAAGTTAAACACGCAAGGAAGTTTATCCGAAGTTATTGCAACAGGGGAGAGGGACTAGAACTCAGTGTGAACTCAATGCTGCTGATGCAGAGGGTGCAAAGTTTTTAAAGGCTTTTAAAGGCTAGTGAAACATGCCAGAGGATGTTGTGAAGAGGTCGTAGGCCATTTGTGTTTGCTAATAAACTTCTATCTTTTGACAGGGGATGGTTTTATGACTTGGAGGAAGGTGTCCTGCTGAAGTTAGACTCCCACAAAAACTCTCCACAAAGACTGGGAGACAGGGATGCCATCTCCTTTGATGATTACATTTCAAAGGGAGGGCTCCCAGGTCCTTGAGAAAGACATTCCTGGATTGTAGAACTGGCAGGAGGCTTTTGAAGAGATTTACATACATCTCAAAGGGGCAGAGAAAAAATGTACAATGACAAGAAATGCTCTAAAAAAAAAAGGGAGGTTAGGAAGAATCCTGCCTAAAGTTCAGTCAAGCTGAGGGAGCATGAAAGCCCTCTTGGTCAGGGGGACAAGGGGACCCTTGGCATAGTCAAGCAAATGTTGTCCTCTCTTTGCAAGAATCCTCCTGCTTCTTGTAATCTAAATCCAGCACCTCACTGCATCTGACAGAACTATACTGGAGGTGACAAGGATGAATGACACCTTATTCCAGAAGGAGATTTCTTCAGGGTGACAGAGAGGAGGGGGAAGGAGGGAGTGGTAGGAGTGGAGAAAACCAGTGAGTGTAGAACCTTCTCCCTCTCAGCTGCTGCTGGTTTCATTTCCCAAATGGGAAAACAGAGCAGGATATGCAGACAAGGAGGGCAGCTTGGGTTTGACTTGCTCGAGTCTCTTGAAAGTTTTTCTGAAAAGCTGATAACATTTTCTTGGGACACAGACAACTACAATTAAGATAACAAGCCCATCACTGCCCTGGCCAGCTTAAGCCCAATCTGTTGTGTTGCATGAACAGTTGTAACCCCCGCATGGCCCTGCTCCTGAGGGATTTGGCCAAGATGAATTGCCCTCAAAGAGTAGGACTTTGGCCTTACTTGAAGGCTTCATTTTTCCAACTGCAGAGCTGTTGGGGGCATGGCCACCATTGCATTTGATATAAGAATTCCTGCTAGAAGAATTCCTGCTCTTTCCATACCCGTTGTCTGCCATGGTTGTGCCTCTTCCACATAGTTGGTGACTGAGTATTCACCACTGATCAGGGTTGAGTATTCCAAAGGACAAACAGGCATTTGCTTAGTGATCTTTTGGATCACCTGCCCCCCACTTTTGAGGGACAGGAGGAGACTTTTTCTTGGAATGGTAAGGAGGTACCTGTTCCAGAAAACCCAGCCAAGGGGGTTGGCATGGGGCCATTGGCTAACGTGCTGTGAGGCTGTGCAGCTCCTGCGGCCCAGTCCTGGTACCACACACACCTCCAGCACCTCTGCTCAGCCGACTTGCCTCCCGTCCAGCACAGGGGTGAGGCTACCACGGATACAGGGCTCTGATGCCTAAAATTGGCTTGTCTGAGTGCCAATATCTGCTGCAGCCCATCAGGTAGGTATATGAGATGCTACTGAGTCAACCCAATGGTGATATTTAATAAATAAAAAAGCTATGAAAATTGCCATCATTATCACTTTATTTTGTAATCATTTGCTTATGTGTTTCCCTAGATTATGGGTTTCTCATGGGAGAGCTGATGTCTACTCAATGAATGTCTGTGTGGTATATGAAAAAATGGTCAACATCACTAATCTTCAAGGAAATGCAAATCAAAACCAAAATGAGATATTACTCACTCCAGTTAAAGTGGCTATTATCAAAAAGACAAAATATAACAGAGCTGGTGAGGATGTGGAGAAAGGGGAGCACTCCTTGTACACTGTTGGTGAGAATGTGAATTAGTACAACCACTATGGAGAACAGTATGGAGATTCCTCAAAACACTGAAAATAGAACTACCAGATGATCCAGCAATCCCACTGCTGGGTATATACCCAAAAGAAAGGAAATCAGTATGTTGAAGAGATAGCTGCACTCCCCTGTTTATTGCACCACTATTCACAATAGACAGGATATGAAATCAACCTAAGTGTACATCAATGGATAAATGGATAAAGAAAACGTGATGTAGATACACAATGGAATATTACTAAGCCATAAAAAGAATGAGATCCTGCCATTTGCAGCACCATGGATGAGCTTGGAGCACATTATAAGTAAAATAAGCCAGGCACAGAAAGATAAATATTGCATGCTCTTAGTCACATATGGGAGCTTAAAAAGTTGATCTTAAGGAGGTAGAGAGAAGAATTATAATTACTAGAGTCTGAGAAGGGTATGGGGGTGATGGGAATGAAGAGAGTTTGGTAGCTTGGTTAATGGCTACAGTTAGGCCAGGTGCAGTGGCTCATGCCTGTAATCCTATCACTTTGGGAGGCTGAGGCTGGAGGAGTGCTTAAGCTCAGGAGTTTGAGACCAGCCTGGGCAATGCAGTGAGACTCTATCTCTATTAAAAAACAAAGGCCCCAAAATATGGTTAGATAGGATAAGTTCTAGTTGGCTGGATGCCATGGCTCATGCCTGTAATCCCAGCACTTTGGGAGGCTGAGGTGGGCAGATCACCTGAGGTCAGGAGTTCGAGTCCAGCCTGGCCAACATGGTAAAACCCCATGTCTACTAAAAATCCAAAAATTTAGCTGGGGGTGGTGGTGCACACCTGTAATCCCAGCAACTTGGGAGGCTGAGGCAGGAGAATGGCTGGAACCTGGGAGGTGGAGGTTGCAGTGAGCCAAGATCACGCCACTGCACTCCAGCCTGGGTGACAGAGTGAGACTCTGTCTCAAAAAAAAAAAAAAAAAAAGTAAGCTCTAGCTTTGGATAGCAAAGTAGGGTGACTGTGGTTACCAATAATTTATTGTATATTTCAAAATAATGAGAAGAGAGAATTTGAAATGTTCTCCATACAAAGAAATGCTAAGTGTTTGAGGTGATGGATATTCCAGTTACCCTGATGTAATCATTACACATTGTAAGTATGTATCAAAATATGACATGTACTCCATAAATATGTACAATTTTGTCTCAATAAAAAACTTCTACAAATGTTTAAAAAAATGCTTGTGTCAATATATGAGCGAAAGAATTAATGAAATGCCCCAGAATGCTTTTTTTTTTTTAGGAGTACACCTAAAAATATTACTAAGCTTGACAAAAAAAGCTGTGCCTCCTTCACTGCACTTAGGAGTTTGAGAATCACTGCTGGAAGAACTATCATAAAGTTGACAATCTTAGTAATACGTAAGGGTATTAATTTAGTAATAAGTTAAATTAACCAGAGAATATAATCTAGTACATGGTAACACTTTTTGGTTGAACTTCTAACCGACGAATACAGGACAAACGCTCATTTGTGACAAATATTTGCAAAATGGCCAAACCAACATTTTAGGGTGTGAATTAGGGTTAAAAGATGAATTCAATTGCACCATAAATAATTCACCAAAGGGGTTATTTAAAGAGGGCTTACTGTGGGCTTGGCACGCACCTGGACAGACACAGAAATGCTAAGACCACGTTGGCCTCCCACAGGCTTCTGCAAGCAGGATGGCTTCATGATGACCAAGAGCCCAAGAAGCCTGAAATTGGCCACACGAAAGTAACGTTTCAAGGGCATACAGTTTTAAAAGGTCCATTTAAAAGACACTATTTTTTAAATTAAAACGAAACAAAAACAACATTAAATTATTCCCATTTTAAACTGTTTGCCTTGTAGAATAAAATGATTTTCCTTATGATATAAACTCTGAACACATCAAAGCCAAATAATAATCTGAAGAAACTGGTTTCAGCCATAAGAAGAAAAGGCTGGAAACAAACCAAGCTACATCCCTCCTAAGTGTCTTTATTCCAGCTAATTCTGAGGAGCAATCGGGATGCTCTTGAAAGTATTTGCATTGCAAAGTAGGCTGGAAATTGGCCTTGTTTAAACAAGCACTCCCTGTAAGTGCTGCCCGCCCTTACCCCCACTTGGCAGCAGCAACCTGTCCATATGAGAAGCAGCCACGTGAGCCATTGCTGCTGAAAAGAAGCCTTTGAGCTGCTCCACTGTTTAACTAATTAATGCCTTGCTCCCCTAAGTTTAGAAAGAAAAGGAGGGGGAAGAATTTGTGGGTGATACACCACTTTGGGTCCATGATATACTTTCAAAGACGAACGCAAGGTGTACTCGCTGGGTACTGTTCAAATCTCTTGTGGAATCTTCGCTAATCCCTGGCGTTCGGCGGATCACAGCGAGGCCTCTGGCTGCAGAGCCGATCTCAATGGGTCGATAACAACAGGAAAGACTCTAAAGCTTCTTTTGATCCTAGCATAAATCAGAAGGAAAAAAAATCCACGCGTCCCACCACGGAACATTAGCCATCTAAGCAGGGATATTTTAAAACTAAGCAACCTCTGAGGCTGACCAGCAGCCAAGAAGCCCAGGGAGTGGACGACAGCAAATAGGGATGGGGAGGGAGGGTGAGGCCGGTGTCCTGTGCTGTGACAGATTGACATGTGTCACATACTCCCCTTCTCCCTTTCTCTCTCAAGTTATGCTATTAGAGCCCAACCTACCCAAAATTGTGAAGAAAAGTACAAAGTACAAGTTCCCTCCTTTATTATTATCATTATTATTTTTTTACTGCTCTTTTTTATTTTTATTTTAATTTATTATTATTATACTTTAAGTTTTAGGGTACATGTGCACAATGTGCAGGTTAGTTACATATGTATACATGTGCCATGCTGGTGTGCTGCACCCATTAACTCGTCATTTAGCATTAGGTATATCTCCTAAAGCTATCCCTCTCCCCCGCCTTTATTATTACAGTTGACCCTTGCACTGTACAGTTCAACACGGGTTTGAACTTCAAGGGTCCACTTATACTTGGATTTTTTTTTTTCAACCAAAGCAAATCGATAATACAGTATTCCCAGGATGCAAAACCTGAGGACTGGCTTTTCACATGAGTTCTGTAGGACTTGAGTATGTTCGGATTTTGATATCTGTGGGGGTCCTGGAACCAATACCCTGTATATAACCAAGGATGACTGTAGGTTTGTTTGTTTGTTTGTTTTTCTTAACCATCCTATGTTAGTCTACTCAGGCTGCCATAACAAAATACCACAGACTGGGTGGCTTAAATAGCAGAACTTTATTTTCTCACAGTTCTGGAGGCTGGAAATCCAGGGTCAAGGTGCCAGCAGGCCTCTCTTCCTGGCTTGCGGATAGCTGCCTTCTTGCCATGTCCTCACATGGCCTTTCTTTTTGGTGTCTCTTCCTCTTCTTATAAAGACACCAGTCCTATTGGAGGAGGGCCCTCCTCTTCTGGCCTTATTTAATCTCAAGTGATTCTCGAAGCTTCTTTAAGGAAATCACTTCCTAAAAGGCCCTAACTCCAAACACAGTCACAGTGGGGATTAGGGCTTCAACATAGGGTTTTTGGGAAGGACACAGTGTAGTCCATAGCATACCTCCCTGCTTTTCTTTCCATGTTTGCACGCCTGTCCCTTTTACTTGTCTCTCCAGTTACACTAAGCTTAACTCAGGAAATGGTCTGACATGGCCCAATGCACTTGAGGAATGGAGAGCTGGATGCTGGAAGGGACCCTTTATTAGGATCTTCTCTAGGAGACAGGATGAGTGTGAAAAAACCAGACTTCAGAGGAGAGTGTGGATCATGCCATGGAGTGTTACGGCTGAAACTAAGTGGTTACTATGCTGTCTTTCTCCTTTTCTCACTCAACTTCTAGGAAAACAAAAGCCATGCTGATTTCTCCATTTTCTCACTCCCATTCATTCTCCAACCTAGCCTGGCTTCCATGATGATTCTGAAACATTTTTCAATGGAATGGCTAAAACCTGCCTACTTAAGTATCTCCTTGTGTTACACCCTATGCACACTTCTTTCATTTATTTAAGTGTGCATTCAACTGAGCATTGCATTTAGCCACAGCCCAGTTTCTTCAAGTTTGCCATGTCTGAGGACTTGTAGACCAATGGATCTTCAGTTTTTGGATCATCTTTTAACTAGACTAGGTTGTGGGATTGTATGTAATATTTCTCTCCTTTTATACTTGAATTACAAAAGTGCTTTTCAGATTTCCGACACTGTCACCTACATGATGTCATTTTGTCTTGGGTAACAGCAACATTATGAAGTTCTTTATCAAAATAATTCTATGATTATTGCAATTATGCGTTTTTGAGAAGGAGCAGAATTCATCATAAAGACTGATGACTCTTTTCTTTGGGAAATACTTCGAAAAGACTTTTAAAAATAAGAATGAGATTCCACAGGGGCAGGGATTGTGAAAAGAGGACTGCATGCTGCATGTACATTCACTGTACATGAATTTAAGAGTATTTTCCTATAGGCTTGCAAGAGGGGGCCAGAGGATCATATATATTATAGGAACACCAGGTTTGATTTCCCATTGTGCAGTAATAGATCAATACACCAAAACAGAAGGAGTTGCAACAGAGAAAGGGTTTAATAATGGTAGGGCAGACAAATGAGGAGACAAGAGGAAACCTCAAATCCACCTCCCTGAGAGATTTGGGGATGAGGTTTTTAAGGGCTCTGTATGGGCAAATGGCTAAAGTGTGGGGATTGTTGATTGGTCCAGAAGTGAGGAGTGAAGTCATGGGACAGGGAGATGAAGAAACAACATTCCTGTGCTGAGTGAGTTTCTTGGTGGGGGTCTTTAAACCGATTGGTGGCAGCCGTTCTGCAGGAATTCAGGTTCTGAAAAACACCTTAAGCAGTTCTTGGGTTAAAAGGTCAAATGTCACAGATTCCATCGATAGGAACAATAGAGGAGCTGGTGGTCAGCCTGCTCTGTGACTCTCGGTTAGTTAGCTGGTGCAGGGAAGTGGGTCAAAGTGCACCTGTGCACCCTGGTCAATGCCTAACTAAAATTCTGCCTAAAGCATGGCTTGTCATTTTTGTTAACCTGTGAGGGTGGTTTCAGATGCCCTGGACAGGAGGAAACGTAAAGAATCTGTAGAGAGGGAAGTGACCTGAACAAAACTGGCAGAGGTGGAGATTTAAGGGGAAAATGGTCCTTGAGAAATTCCTCTCAAGGACTTTAGGACATTATGCATAATGTATAGCTTTAAATTATTTCTAGCTTCGTGCTTTGCTGTGGGCTTCTCTTTTACCTGTAAACATTTGATGAATGTCTATTATACACAACAGCTATGTGCTACTGGAGCTTGTGGAATACAAGGAACAGCCATGGCCATGTATGGAGGGTAATGGTTGAGAGAGAACAGCAGATAGAGAAGAGAAGAGAACAAGCTGGGCCCCATTCTCTAGGGTTTAAGTGACAGATGAGAGACCCAAGTTTTTTAGAAATCTTAGGGTTCACTGGTTCAGTATCTCCATAAAGAATCCATTCAACACTTTGGCCTCTCAGCTTCTTCATCTCATTTCCCTGAACCTAGCCTCCAACCCTTCTAGCCACTCACTCCCATGGTCATACTGTATGTCTTATCATTACTAATTGTTGCATTCTTCCAAAATTTTGCTTTCAAGCGTCCTAAAATGCCTGATTACCCTTTCGGATTTTCCCTGCTCACTTGTTGCAGCACCCCTGCTCTAACAATGATCACCCACACATGGATTTTTAAGCCTCTGATGGTCTCATCTTCACATTGCCATTCAGCTTTCATAACTTCACTTCTCTCCTAACTTGGCCAAAAGCCATCCTTCGCCTTCAGCTTCCCCCATTCCTTCAAATTTTCCAGCCAAACTCTAGCCCTGGTTCACCCAAATCTGCCTACTCTGTGTCTGCCCCTGAAGAAGAACTGAATGCCACTGGGAAAAGTCACATGCCATCTTAATGGGTCTCACTTTAAATTTATGAACTCAAATTTCAAGTGGGCTGTGTCAGCCTGGGTCCAGCCAGGCAAAAAGAAACTACTTTAAGTGTTTCAAACAGTGGGAATGTAATGCAGGGAACTGGTTATGTAAGCGATGGATTGTTGCAGCAAGTCAGGGACCACGAATGGAGGGACCAGCTGGAGGTGTGGCAGAAGAACATAAATTGTGAAGATTTCATTTTAATATGGACATATATCAGTTCCCAAAAGTAATATTTTTATAATTTCTTATGCCTGTCTTTACTGCAATCTCTGAATATAAATTGTGACGATTTCATGGACATTTATCAGTTCCCAAATAATACTCTTATAATTTCTTACACCTGTCTTACTTTAATCTCTTAATCCTGTTATCTTTGTTAGCTGAGGATGTACGTCACCTCAGGACCACTATAATTGTATCTAACTGTACAAATTGATTGTAAAACATGTGTATTTGAACAATATGAAATCAGTGCACCTTGAAAAAGAACAGAATAACAGCGATTTTAGGGAACAGGTGGAAAAGATTCCACCCTGGTAAATTTGAGTTCAGACCAGTTCTCTGCTCTCGAACCCTGTTTTCTGTTGTTTAAGATGTTTATCAAGACAATACGTGCACAGCTGAACATAGACCCTTATCAGGAGTTTTTGATTTTGCCCTTTGCCTTGTGATCTTTATGATCATGCCTCAGAAGCATGTGATCTTGTTCTCCTTTTTGCCCTTTGAAGCATGTGATCTTGTGACCTATTCTCTGTTTTACACCCCCTCCCCTTTCGAAATCCTCAATAAAAACCTGCTGGTTTTGTGGCTCAGGTGGACATCACGGTCCTACCGATATGTGATTCAGCCCGGGAGTCCCAGCTGTAAAATTCCTCTCTTTGTACTCTTTCTCTTTATTTCTCAGCCAGCCAACACTTATGGAAAATAGAAAGAACCTATGCTGAAATATTGGGAGCTGGTTCCCCCGATGTCTGGTGCGCCAACATGGTTTTCTTTTTCCTAAGTGCATGTGGGAACCCGATTCCCTTTGGTAGGTGCGGTGAAACGTTCATCGGTCTGGTCCACAGAAACGCTTGTTTGGCTCCCTGACGATTGGTGAGTTGCCTGTGTATTGTCCGGGGTAACTATGGGTCACGCGGAGTCTAAACGTTATGCTTATCTCTGCTATATTAAACTCCTGTTAAAACAGGGGAGAGTTTGAGTGCCCATGGAAAATATGGTCACTCTATTCAGGGCGGTGGAAGAACACTGTCCTTGGTTTCCTGAAAAGGGAACGTTAGATGTGAAACTATGGGATTGTGTTGGTGCAAAATTCCGGAAACTGGTCCCAACAGGGAATTATGTTCCCTTCACTGTTTGGGGTGATTGGGCCTTGGTACGTGCCATCCTAATGACATACCAATCCTGTGACCCCCTGCAGTTACCACAATTTTCGGAATCCGGCAACCCTCTACCTCTTCCTCAGCTTTCCTCTCCCACTCGGCCTTTGTTATCTGCTCAGCCTCTCCCTTCGCCTACTCCTCCCCCACCTGAAGATGTTGAGAATTCAATGTCTAACTCCGGTGACTTTGGCTTAACGTCACCCCCTGACGATCTTATTTCTTTCCATGAAGAGCCGATACTCGTAGCTCCCGAGGCCCGGACTCGGACAGCCCAGGAGCATAACTATGCTAATTTTTCCCTCTTCAAAGCTTTGCAGCCTTTGGCTCCAGAGCCATCTAATGGCCCCAGGACCAAACTACAATTTACCTGAAATTCTGCAGGCCTTCCCCCATCCACCGCAGCCCCTCATCCTCCTGTTATTTCGGTCCCTCAACCGGTCACTTTGCCATCCACTCAACCTACTTCTCTGTACCCTTCTTCATGCATGGATGCCCCTGCCATTCTTGTTGCACAGGATTGCGCCAATAATCACCAGTATGCTTTTACCTCTTCTGCTCCCCCAATGCCCCTTCTCACACTCTCATACCAGTCCGACATCCTCAACCTCAGTTTCTCTTATCTACACATACTTTTCCTGTCACTTCTATGCCGACTCCGTCTCACGTGCCTGCTCTTGAAACTTCCATGCAACGCTTATTACGCCAAAATAAAGAAGCAAGTAGATTAGATGCGTGGGCTTATCCAGTTGCGCTGGAACCTCCAAATGCTCAAGGGGTACGAGTGCGTCGATATGCGCCACTCAATCTTACCTTTTTAAAAGAATTCAAGGATGCTTGTACTCAGTATGGTCCTACTTCTCCATATGTTAAAATGGTATTACAGACTCTTTGTACTGAGGTCATTTTGCTTCCTTTAGACTGGGATCTTTTGGCAAAAGCTGTTCTAAGTCCATCTCAGCATTTACAATTCCGTACCAAGCAGTTAGAGGAGTCCCCTTTGCAGGCTCAGCTAAATCGGGCTGATGGCGTTCTAATAACTCAGGCTCAGCTCACAGGCCCTGATAATTACTCTGATACTACTGACCAACTAGGCTTTGATGCTCTCACCACGGAACAAGTAACAAAGTATGTATGAGAGCTTGAGATAAATTACGTGACCCAGGCTAAGCTCCTGTTTCTTTTACTACTGTTAAACAGGGTCACAATGAATTATATCCTGATTTTTTGGTCAAATTACAAGATGCTGTTCAAAAACCTGTCTCTGATGAGCGCGCTCAAGGTATTCTCCTTCGTACGTTAGCTTTTGAGAATGCGAATCATGAGCGTAAAATGGCCATGTGTTCTGTCCAATGACAAAATTTACCTCAATTACATTTAGCATTGTTTACTTTCAACTTTCTAAATGTTCCTAAAGACAATACTCTGACTGCAGCTGAATGCCATTATACAGGCAAAAAATTCTCCCTAAATGAAGGCAAGCCAGTGTTATGGAAAAACTCCTAAACCAATACCTGGAAACCTGGAACAATTATAACGTGGGAAAGAGGGTATGCTTGCGTTTCACCAGGAGATCATCAATCCCCTGTATGGGTGCCCACTAGAAGACTTACACTTCGTGTGAATACTGACAAAGAAAACCACAGGGAAAAGACGTCCGCGTCAGAGACCGCCCTAATATGTGGTGAGATCTATGCTGACTCCTCAGAAACTGGCACACCAAATCAAAATGGGTCTGGTTCAATCCTCCCTAATGGCAACAGAGACCCCCTAACTAATCCCACTTCTCCTAATTACCTTTGTTTTTCTCCTTACAAACCTAAAAATCTCAACCTTTCTATTAGCCTGAAAATAACATCTCTCTGTTCTTCTTTTCCTCGTTTAGCACTGAATTTCAGTTACAATAGGTTTTATTTAATAATTCTCCTCCTTATACTTTCTGTCTCACCAGTTTCCCTCACACTGATTTACCTGCTACACAAAATTATTCTTATTGGTCTTATGTGCCTTTTCCTCCACTTATTCGACCTCTGACCTGGATGGATGCTCCTGCGGAAATCTATACTGACGATAGTGTGTGGATGCCTGGAGCTACAGATGACCATTGCCCCGCTCAATCAGAAGAAGAAGGCACTGCACTTAATGTTACTATGGGTTATAAATACCCTCCTCTGTGCCTCGGATACGCACCTGGTTGTATCCATCTAGAAACTCAAGTCTGGGCTGCTTATCTTCCGGGGAGATTAGCTACAAGACAACGGGGACATTTGGTCTCCGGCCTCTCCTTTTCTGCTTTAAAACAAATGAAAGGGGAGTAATAGGAGATACCCCATACTTTCAATATAAACCTGTAGGAAAACTATGTCCTAAAAATTTTGAGGGCCCATCTAAAACTTTAATTTGGGAAGATTGTGTTAACTCATATGCGGTAGTATTAAAAAATGACTCATATGGTTTAGTAATAGACTGGGCACCAAAGGGTTATTTAAAAAACAATTGCTCCTCTGGCGGAAGGGAATGCCTGGAGGCTACTTATTTTATTTCTTATTGGGAGGACAAGGATCATCATCCTACTTTGCATGGGAGGTTCAGCTCATTCTTTCCCTTAAAATGGGAAGATAAGGGAATTACCCCTGCCCCCTGAGGCCTCTTATGATATTTCCCATTCTGAGCCCAGAACACTCAGAACTTTGAAAATTGGCTATTGCCATGTACGGACTGTGAGTATGGGAAGGGGAAACTTTTCTGTCTGTTGTCCCGCCTACCACCCCTCCCTTCGGTGATTCTGAACCCCATGATAAATCCCCTTTGAACCCTTTTCCTCTTTTTGATGCCAATCCTCGTTTATGGGACTCCAATTGGCATTATGATAATTCTCCTCGACCCAGATATGCCCGTCTACCTCTTTGGCATCCCTGGGCACCTCAGATTGCTTCTTTATGGTGAAGAACATCGTGCATGGCCACCACTGCTTTTCTCCCTCAGTATCAACGTAGATTCAAACATTCTGCTTTGTTTACCTCCAACATGACTATTCCTATACAGAGTTGTGTTAAGCCTCCTAACATGCTGTTAGTGGGAAATATCAAAATTTGGATGAAAAATCAAACTGTCCAATGCATTAATTGTCATTTATATACTTGTGTTAACTCCTGTTTTGACTCCAGGAAAAGTGTAATGTTGGTTCAAACTCGAGAAGGAATCTGGATACTGGTAACCATACCCAGACCTTGGGAATCTTCCCCCTCAGCACATTTAATTAATGAAGTGTTACTATGAATTCTCAAAAGATCTAAGAGATTTGTTTTCACTTTAATAGCTGTGATCATGGGCCTAATTACAGTCACTGCACTGGCCACCACTGCCAGAATGGCATTACATCAATCTATTCAAATGGCTCATTTTGTTAATGATTGGCAAGCCAATTCTACCCAAATGTGGAATTCTCAACAAGGCATTGATCAAAAATTAGCTAATCAAATTAATGATTTAAGACAGTCTGGCTGGGTGTGGTGGCTCATGCCTGTAATCCCAGCACTTTGGGAGGCCAAGGCTGGCAGATCATGAGGTCAGGAGATTGAGACCATCCTGGCTAACACAGTGAAACCCCATCTCTACTAAAAATACAAAAAAATTGGCTGGGTGTGGTGGTGGGTGCCTGTAGTCCCAGCTACTCGGGAGGCTGAGGCAGGAGAATGGCATGAACCTGGGAGGTGGAGCTTGCAGTGAGCCGAGACTGCACCACTGCACTCCATCCTGGGTGACAGTGCAAGACTGTCTCAAAAAAAAAAAAAAAGACAGTCTGTTATTTGGCTTGGGGATTGGCTAATGAGTCTCGAACATCGCATGCAAATGCAGTGCGATTGGAATACTTCTGATTTCTGTATCACATCATATTCCTACAATGAGACTGATCATTCATGGGAAATGGTCAAAGGACAACTTCTGGGTAGGGAAGATAATTTATCCTTGGACATAACCAAATTAAAGAAGCAAATTTTTGAAGCCTCTCAAGCTCATTTATCCATTGTGCCTGAAGCTGAGGCGTTAGATCAGGTGGCAGAAAGTCTTTCTAGATTAAACCCCATGACTTGAATTAAGTCTATTGGTGGCTTCACTGTAGTAAATTTTGGAATTATGTTTCTCTGTTTAATCTGCTTGTTTTTAATGTGCCGGACCAATCAAAGAATCCTGCGTCAAAACTGAGAGAATGAACAAGCCTTCATCACCATGGCACTTTTATACAAAAAGAAAGGGAGAGATGTTGCAGGAAGTCAGGGACTGTGAATTGAGGGACTGGCTGGAGCTGTGGCAGAGGAACATAAATTGTGAAGATTTCATTTTAATATGGACATATATCAGCTCCCAAAATTAATACTTTCATAATTTCTTATGCCTGTCTTTCCTGCAATCTCTGAACATAAATTGTGAAGATTTCATGGACATTTATCAGTTCCCAAATAATATTCTTATAATTTCTTACACCTGTCTTACTTTAATCTCTAAATCCTGTTAACTTTGTTAGCTGAGGATATACGTCACCTCAGGACCACTATAATTGTATCTAACTGTACAAATTGATTGTAAAACATGTGTGTTTGAACAATGTGAAATCAGCGCACCTTGAAAAAGAACAGAATAACAGCGATTTTAGGGAACAAGAGAAGACAACCATAAGGTCTGAGGGCCTGCGGGATCGGGCAAAAAGAGCCATATTTTTCTTCTTGCAGAGAGCCTATAAACGGACATGCAAGTAGGAGAGAGATCACTAAATTCTTTCCCTAGCAAGGAATATTAATATTAAGATCCTGGGAAAGGAATTGCATTCCTGGGGGGAGGTCTATAAATGGCCGCTTCAGGAGTGTCTGTCTTATGAGGTTGCAATAAGGACTGAAATACACCCTAGTCTCCTGCAGTAACCTTAGGATTATTAGGGTGGGGAAGAAACCCCACTATGGTAAATTTGAGTTCAGACAGGTTCTCTGCTCTCAAACCCTGTTTTCTGTTGTTTAAGATGTTTATCAAGACAATACGTGCACAGCTGAACATAGACCCTTATCAGAAGTTTTTGATTTTGCCCTTTGCCTTGTGATCTTTGCTTTGCCCTTTGCCTTGTGATCTTTATTGGCCTCAGAAGCATGTGATCTTGTTCTCCTTTTTGCCCTTTGAAGCATGTGATCTTGTGACCTACTCCCTGTTCTTGCACCCCGCCCCTTTTTGAAATCCTCAGTAAAAACCTGCTGGTTTTGCAGCTCAGGTGGGCATCATGGTCCCACCTGATGTGTGATGCACCCCCAGAGGCCCAGCTGTAAAACTCCTCTCTTTGTACTCTTTCTGTTTATTTCTCAGCCAGCCAACACTTATGGAAAATAGAAAGAACCTACGTAGAAATATTGAGGGCTGGTTCCCCTGATAATGGATGGACTGAGAAGTCAAACAAGGGCTAGTGAGATAGCCCAAAGATGCAACAGCATGAAGCTGCTGCCACCCTTAAGTTGGAGAGACAAAGGAGGAGACCACATCACCAGCCCAGGAACAAAGTCACTGAGTGACAGGTGAAAGCATGGTGGGCATGTTGGGAAGAGCTGGAGACAGGCAAGAGTCGCAGATAGAGCCAGAGAATGTGAGGGAGAAATTCCTTGAGTTTTTCTCCCCGCTATCCTCCTAGCTCCTGACAGGGTTTCCTGGTGTATAAACCAAGCTGGAAGCCAGATGAACAAGAAGCCTGGAAAACTCAGCCCATGTGGGTAAGGCTCCAACAATATGGAGCAGAGCAGGGCAAGAATAAGAAAGAGATATAAAATAAAAGAGACCAACCACTGGAACAGTCTTTCCCTTTTGTTACTTGGCATTCATTCTTACCCTTCCACTCTGTGTCAGCCAGAGTTCAGTGTGAGAAACAGAAAGACACACACACACGCACATACTTAGACACACATACGGATGCCTGTGTAGACACATATATTTATATAAAGGGATTTATTATAGGAGCTTGACCTTGTGCAATTGTGGGACTGATTATGCAGTCTCCATGTTGCTGTTGCTTCAGTTGCTGGCTGAAGGCTATAGGGCAGGCAACTGGGCAGTTGGGAAAGGAAGACAGGTGTCCAAGGACACATGAACCTCCATGGATGCGCCACACTCCACGAGGATGGACTGAAACTCCTATCAGTCTCTCATCCCCTCCCACCTCCTACACTGATGATGCGAGTGATCTCCAGTGGAATCTGGTGCCCTTCATCATGGAATCCAACATGTACCTGGCCCAGTGTCAAAGCAGCTGAGGCAAGATGTCAGCTGCAGCTGCCTGTTGCCCGCTGCCAACAAGCTGACCAGCACACAAGGGATGATGTGCCCGAGCTGCAATATCATCTTGTGTTTTGCACTGAACTTCCAAGTAGCAGAAGTCGATCATTGCTGCTGCACTTCTGCCCTCCAAATCTTACACATAATGTCTCTTTTGTGGCCCAGACTAACCCAGAACTACTCAGGAAGGGAGTAGGACATGGAGAACCCAGTTCCAGCTTAGCTAAGTTAACATGCTACAAACCCACCAGAGTTCATACCAGCATGGAATCTGTACACATCTTTAAATGATACTTAGATTTACTTTCAAATAAAGAGCTCTTTCATCTATCATAATGCAACTGTCCATTATATAACCAAACCCATACTAACTCTTTCTCCAAAAGAGGATCCAAAGTCCCTTTATCCCTCTTTCGGCTATGATTATTTGTCTTCTAACAGAGTCACATTGTCTCCTTGAGATGTAAAGATGCATTTAGATGCAGCGGGATGGAAGAAAGGAAAAGAAAAAATAGTTTATATGTATATACATTTGTATCAAAATAAGAAATAAATACTCATAATTATTACAATTTTCCTCTGAAAGTAGTCACATGGTTATACCTGGTATTTATTTATTATTATTATTATTATTATTATTATTATTATTATTATTATTTGAGACAGGGTCTCACCCTGTCACACATGCTGGAGTGCAGTGGTGCAATTATGGCTCACTGCTACCTCTGCCACCTGAGCTCAAGCCATCCTCTCACCTTAGCCTCCTGAACAGCTGGGATACATGTGCACTAATTTTTTTTTTTGAAACAAAAATATTTGTGTAGAAGGCACAAAAGCTACAATCCCAGACTCCAATGCGCAACCTGCCGCATTGATCTCTAGTGTACACCAACCCAGCTTCCCTTTCATTCAACCTGTGAAAGGAGATAGTGCTTGGGCCATTTGGTAAAAGAAGGGGATGGGAGATGATCAAAACCCCAAGTAAGGTTCATATCCAATATGGTGTCTAAGCAGCAAATGACTAATGGCTGAAGAAGGAGACTAGACAGAGGATTAGAGGCAGCCATGGGGCCGGTGCAGCTGTGGAGAGCTCTGAGCAAAGAAACAAGGTTGGCAGGTGAGGAGGCCTAGGATAGAGGCCAGAAGGCCAAGCCTGGGGCTGCATGTGCACTAATTTTTGTATTTTTTTGTTTTTTTGGTAGAGATGAGATTTCATCATGTTGCACAGGTGGGTCTTGAACTCCTGGGCTCAAGTGGTCTGCCTGTCTCGGCCTCTCAAAGTGCTGGGATTATAGGCATAAGCCACTGCACCCGGCTCATAGCTGGTATTTATAACTACAGTCTCCCATTATTTATTCCATAGTTCCTTTGCACTTAGCAAATTTGGCTGGACATGATCCCTTGCCTGGTGGATGACCTAAGCCATGATTGCTGAAAGGTCTGGTCATTAGCAGTCCTGATAATGTAGTTTTCTGTTGACTTTAATCCAGGGCATGAGTACTGAGACACTCCAGGGAAGCTCCTGCATTCCAGACATACTCCTCATACTCCCAATGTATGGTTGCAACCCCATTCCCCTTGATAATCAGGGCCAATATCTTAGCCAGTAAAGAACCCCCTTCTTTTTCTATTGATGCATTGACATGAGGAACACAAAGCGGCCAGTTTAATGGAACCATTGCTGTGTCCCTGATAGAAGCAGTCCTTCCTGGCCAGGTGCAGTGGCTCACGCCTGTAATCCCAGCACTTTGGGAGGCTGAGGCGGGCAGATCACGAGGTCAGGAGATCGAGACTATCCTGGCTAACATGGTGAAACCCCCTCTCTACTAAAAATACAAAAATTACAAAAATTAGCCGGGCGTGGTGGCAGGCGCCTGTAGTCCCAGCTACTCGGGAGGCTGAGGCAGGAGAATGGTGTGAACCCAGGAGGCGGAGCTTGCCGTGAGCTGAGATCGCACCACTGCACTCCAGCCTGGGCGACAGAGCGAGACTCCGTCTCTAAAAAAAAAAAAAAGAAGCAGTCCTTCCTTGGGAACTAACACACCTTGGCTAACCGAGCCTAAAGTTGCATGGATGGGAAGCAAAATGTTCCCTAGAGGATTACTAGGTGTAATAGTGAAACGGTTCAAGCCTGTGAATCCTAATTATAGGAGAAAAAGAACCACACCATTGCTGATTTAGAATATCATGCAATCTAGAGGACATTTCCCCAGTTCCACAAAGGGTTGCCACTGAGCTGGTACAATAAGTGGGCCACCAAAAGGCCATCCCCCTGCACAACAGTGTGCATATAGTTAACAATACTGTATACTTAAAGTTTTGTTACATGAGTAGATTTCATGTTAGGTGTTTTTTTTTTTATCACAATAATAAAAAATAAAGGCCATCTCAACATTCTATCATGCCAGCTCTTTCAGATAATGGGAAACACGGCCAGTCATCTGGTAGCAGGTGACTGATTACAAAAGATCACTTTCATAATGGAAGTGGCAGCACTTTGTTCTCACTGTGATCGACACTTATTCTGGATACTCATTTGCCTTCCAGGTCTGCAGTGTGTCTGCCTAAACCATGACCTGTGAACTTATGGAATGCCTCATTCATCGCTGTGGTATTGCACATGCCACTGCTTCAGACTTAAGTAGCCATTCATATTTCAGATAGTGCCCAGCCTATCTGGCAGAACCCTCTGTAAATCAGACCTGAATTTTGTCTTCTGTAGTCAAGTGGTCATAGGGTGCTCCTGATGAGGTCCTAGCTGCAGGGTGAGAGGACAGTAACTAAGGCAAACAGGGATTTGAGGTATGCTGGGAGTACAGGAGGATGGGAAGTTGGTTTTCTCTTACAATCTGAAATACTTAGCTTAGCCACACATGGCTCAGGGCTGGAATTCTTGCTGATAGTTGTTTTTGGGGAGATGCTCCCCTTGTCTCTGAGCGTATGAATTCGTCATCTTTCTTGCAAACTCATTTCTTCTGTATTTCTCATTTTAATGAAAGGCACCACACTGTACCACTTATCCAAGCCAAATCCTACCCTCTATTTCCGCCCATATATTTGAACAGCCCTCAGTACATTTTTTTCCTAGAATGTACTCCAATGCCCTTTCCTTCCTCTCTGCTCCCATTGCTGCCACTCTAGCTCATGCCTGCTTTACTTCTCTGCTGGATTATGGCAACAAACTTTTAACTGGCTTCCCTGCTCGCAGTCCCGCCACCTTCCTCAAACTCCTCCAAGCCCAAGGCCCTGCTGATCTTGCCCATACTGCATTCATCACACTTCCTTTCCTGGGCAATGCCGTTCCCTCATTCTCCCACACTCACCCTTGGCTCCAGCCACAGCGAATTAGCTGCTGTTCCTCAAATGCAAGGAGCCATTTTATATCCCTGTGCTTTTGTCTATGCTATTCTTGCTAGCACCAACGTTCTCCTCGTCTTCTACAGGTTTCAAAACTCAGTTTGTGTCACCTGCTTTGCGTTGCCCTCCTTGAGCTCTCCCCTCTGGTATAGCTGCCTCTCCTTCTTCCTCCTCAGCACCCTGTGCAACCAGCTTGCATGACACTGAGCAGGGGCACCTGCTCACAGATGTTGCTGTCTGTCTTTGTCACCAAAGTGTAAGTTGCTGGACTCATTTGTCTTGTATTCCCAGTTTCCTGGACAGTGCTTGGCATGTTGTGGTGCTCAATAAAAGTGGGTTGAATGCCTATTTGAGTAAATTTCTCAGTGGTGATAATTCAGTGAATGCTTTGTTTGTTCTCATCTGTGGCACTTGACCCTGCTGACCATTTCCTCCTTGAAACTCTCCTCCTTCAGTTCCTCGGTGTCACACTCCTCTGGTTCTTCTCCTACTGCTCAGGCCAGCCCCTCTCTGTCTCCTTCATTGAAATCTTCTTCTGGTCAATTTTTACTTATTGAAAAATTTTTGTATAAATGTATGGGGTACAGGTGTAATTTTGTTACATGCACAGATTGCATAGCGGTGAAGTCGGAGCTTTTAGGGTATCTGTCACCCAGATAATGTACATTGTACCCAGTAAGTAATTTTTCATCCTCCACTCCCTTCCCATCCCCCACCCATCCAAGTCTCCATTGTCTATCATTTCACTCTCTATGTCTGTGTGTACACATTATTAACTCCCCCTTACAAGTGAGAACATGCAGTATTTGTCTTTGTGTGTCTGACTTGTGTCACTTAATGTAATGGCCTCCAGTTCCATCCATGTGGCTGCAAAAGACATGATTTCATTCTTTTTATGGCTGAGTGGCATCCTAAAGTGTATGTATACCACATTTTCTTTATCCAATCATCTGTTGATGGACACTTAGGTTGATTCCATATCTTTGCTATCGTGAATAGTGCTGGGATAAATATATGGGTACAGGTATCTTTTTGATAAAATAATTTCTTTTCCTTTGGTTACATATCCAGTAGTGGAATTGCTGGATAGAATGGTAGTTCTATTTTTAGTTCTTTGAGAAATCTCCATTCAATCTTTTTTGTTTGTTTGTTTGTTTTTGAGACAGGGTCTCGCTCTGTCGCCCAGGCTGGAGTGCAATGGCGCGATCTTGGCTCACCGCAACATCTGCCTCCTGGCTTCAAGTGATTCTCATGCCTCAGCCTCCCGTGTACCTGGGATTACAGGCACGCACCACCATGCCTGGCTAATTTCTGTATTTTTAGGGGTTTCACCATGTTGGCCAGGCTGGTTTTGAACTTATGACCTCAGATGAGGTCTCGCTTGCCTTGGCCTCCCAAAGTGCTAGGATTACAGGCATGAGCCACGGCGCCTGGTCTTCCATTCAATCTTTACATACGATACATTGCATACAATTCACTCATTTAAAGTATACAATTCCATTGTTTTTGGTATACTGCATTATTAAGTTATTACATATTTATTATATTATTAATTTTTGAAAATTATGGTAAAATGTATATAACATAAAACCTATCATTAAGCATTTTTAAATGTGCAATTCAGTAGCATTAAGTACATTCACATGTTGTGCGGTCATCATCACTATTTGCAAAACTTTTTCATCACCCCAAACAGAAACTCTATAACCATTAAGCAATAGCTCCCCATTCTCCACTCTCTCCAGCTCCTGGTAAACTTTAATCTTCTTTCTGTCCCCATGAATTTGCCTATTGTAGGTACCTCCTATAAGTGGAATCATACAATATTTGTGCTTTCATGACTGGGTTATTTCACTTAGCATAATGTTTTCTGGTTCATCTGTGTCGTAGCATGTGTCAGAGTTTCATTCCTTTTTATGGCTGACTGATAGTGTCAGAGTTTCATTCCTTTTTATGGCTGAATGATATTTCACCGTATGCATATAACACATTTTGTTTTTCCATTCATCTTTTTTTTTTTTGGAGATGGAGTCTCGTTGTCACCCAGGCTGGAGTGCAGTGGCACGATCTCGGCTCACTGCAACCTCAGCCTCCTAGGTTCAAGCGATTCTTGTGCCTCAGCCTCCTGAGTAGCTGCGACTACAGGTGAGTGCCGCTACACCCAGCTAATTTTTGTTTTTGTTTTTTTGTAGAGATGGGGTTTCGTCATGTTGGCCAGGCTGGTCTTGAGCTCCTGACCTCAGGTGATCCGCTCACCTCGGCCTCCCAAAGAGCTGAGATTACAGGCATGAGCCACCACGCCCGGCCTGTTTTACCATTTGTCTCTTGATGGAGACAGATTGTTTCCACCTTTAGGCTTTTGTGAATCATGCAGTTATGAATGTTGGCATACAAGTATCTGAGTTCCTGCTTTCAATCCCTTTGTGTACCCACCTAGGAGTGGCATCACTGACTCATATCATAATTCTGTGCTTAGCTTTTTCAGGAACAACCAAATTGTTCTTCATAGCAGCTGCACCATTTGTTTATTTCTATCAGCAATGTGTGATGGTTCCAATTTCTCCAACACCTATTTTCCATTTTTAATACCATAGCTATCCCAGCAAGTGTAAAATGGCATCTCATTGTGGCTTTGATTTGTATTTCCCTAATGACTAGTCATGTTGAGCATCTTTTCATGTTGCCATGTCTGAATGTTCGTGTCCCCCACTCCCCAAATTTTTATGTTGAAACCTAATTGCCAATGTGACAGTATTAAGAAGTTGGGCCTTTAGGAAGCAATTAGTCTTCTATGAACCAGAAGACAGCCTTCACCACACATCAAATCTGCTAGCACCTTGATCTGGGACTTCCCAGCCTCCAGAACTTGAGAAGCAAATTTTCATTTTTAAGAAACTGCTTAGTCTATGATATTTTGTTGTAGGAGCCTGAATAGATCAAGACGGCCATTTGCATATCTTTGGAGAAATGTCTATTTACATTCTTTGCCCATTTTTGAATTGAGATGTTCGCTTTTATATTGTTGAGTTTTAAGTGTTCATTACATAATCTGGGTTTTTTGTTTTTTTTTTAGGCAGGGTGAAGCTGGAGTGCAGCGGTGCTGCCCTGGCTCACCGCAGCCTCAAGCGATCCTCCTACCTCAGCATCCCAAGTAGCTGGGACTACAAGCATGCACTACCACGCTCAGCTATGTTTTGTAATTTTTGTAGAAATGGGATTTTACCATGTTGCCCAGGCTGGTCTTGAACTTCTGGACTCAAGTGATCCTCCCGCCTTGGCCTCGCAAAGTGCTGGGGTTACAGGCATGAGCCACCGCCGCACCTGGCCATATTCTGGATATTATTCTCTTATCAGACACACAATTTGCAAATATTTCCTCCCATCCTATGGGCTGAGCCATTATGTTTTGTTGCCTCTCATAGTTCCAACCTCTGCTCTCTCTTCTCACTCACACTTCCTGGGATATTTCACCGTCATAGGTGGTTTAAATGCTTATATGTTGATGATGCCTGCATCTCTTCTGCCAATTCTGATGTTTCCTCAAGCTCTAGACCACCCATATATTCAGAGGCCTATTGACATTCCCTCTTGACTGGCAAACATGGCATACTGAAGACAATTCTCACCTTCTCATTCCAAATCAACTCCCTTCTAACATTCTCCACCTCTGGCACCACCATCCCAGCCACTCTAGAAAAAAGTATGAAATCATATCTAAATCCCTCTCTCTCCCACACACACTAAACCCCTCCCAGATATTTGGTAAATGCATCCTCTCCTTTTCATGCTCATTGCCACTGGCCTTATGTGATCTCACTAGGACGACTGCAGTAGCCACCATCCTTCCTCCCCCAGGCTGTTCTCATATGTCCACCTGACTAGGCCACAAGCCTGCTTCAAATCATATAAAGACTTTCAGAAGAATGTTGAAACTCTTTGCATGAGCTTACCTGAGGCTCTTTTAGATGATCTGTCTCCTACCCCTCTCAGCTCATCCTACATTCTTCCTTCACACACACTTCTGCTTCCACCTTACCAAAATGCTTGCAGTTCCGGAGATACACTGTCTCGCATCACTCTGCTTTTGTTCCATGCCTTGTGCACTTTCTGGGTGGAGCTTTCTCTGTTCCACCCTTTCTTGTGTGGTGAACTCTTACTCATCCTTCAAATACCCTTGTCCATGGGTCACCTCCACTGTAAAGCCCACTCTGACCTTTCCATGAAGAACTAACTCTTTCCTCTTTTGGCTGGTTTTGTACCCTACACCAACTTTTATTATTGCACATGCCTTACTGTATTAAATTTAATTAGATGGCTGGGTGCAGTGGCTCACACTTGTAATCCCAGCACTTTGGGAGGCCGAGACGGGCAGATCACCGGAGGTCAGGAGTTCGAGACCAGCCTGGTCAACATGGGGAAACCTTGTCTCTATCAAAAATACAAAAATTAGCCAGGCATGGTGGCACACGCTTGTAATCCCAGGTACTCGGGAGGCTGAGGCAGGAAAATTGCTTGAATCTGGGAGGCGGAGGTTGCAGTGAGCTAAGATCACACCATTGTACTCCAGCCTGGGCAACAGAGCAAGACTTGGTCTCAAAGAAATACATAAATACATAAATTTAATTAGATCCCTGTCTCCTCCAGCAGACTATTACCTTCGTATTTCCAGCACCTAGCATGGGGCCTGATGTGATGTAGTGCTTCATTACTGGCAATACTTTGGAGATATTGTGGGTTTGGTTCCAGATGATCTCAATAAAGCAAATATCATAAAAAGTGAGTGGGTTGAATCACAAAAATTTGTTGGTTTTCCAGTACATATAAAAGTAACTATACTGTAGTCTATTGTGTGCAATAGTATTGCACTGGAGAAACAATGTACATACCTTAATTAAAAAATACCTTATTGCTGAAAAATGCTGACACAGAGACCCAAAGTGAGCATGAACTGTTGGATAAATGACACAGATAGACTTGCTCAACACAGGGTTGCCACAAACCAATACAATATTTGCAAAGTGCAATGAGGCTAAGCAGAATAAAACGAGGTCTTCCTGAGTATAAATTTTGAACTGTTTAATCAAAACCTCATGGAGTAGGCCGGCTGTGGTGGCTCATGCCTGTAATCCCAGCACTTTGGGAGGCCGAAACAGGCAGATCGCCTGAGGTCAGGAGTTCAAGACGAGCTTGGCCAACATGGTGAAACACCATCTCTACTAAAAATACAAAAATTAGCCAGGCATGGTGGCACGCGCCTGTAATCCAAGCTACTCAGGAGGCTGAGGCAGGAGAATCACTTGAACCCAGGAGGCAAAGGTTTCAGTGAGTTGAGATCATGCCACTGCACTCCAGCCTGGGTAACGTAGCAAGACTCCATCTCAAAACAAACAAGCAAGCAAACAAACAAACAAACAAACAACAACCCAAAAAAAAACCCTCATGGAGTAGAACTTCTAAACAGGTCAAATTCCCACCACTAAGGAGAGCATTCAGGGAAGTGCCCCCTGCTACTTGTCTCTCCCTGTCCCCAAAAGAGCACAACTCTTTTTTTTTCTTTTTTTCTTTTTTTTTTGAGATGGAGTCTCGCTCTGCCAGGCTGGAGTGCAGTGGCGCCATCTCAGCTCACTGCAACCTCCTCCTCCTCCCTCATTCAAGAGATTCTCCTGCCTCAGCCTCCTGAGTAGCTGGGACTACAGGTGCATGCCACCACACCAGGCTAATTTTTTTGTATTTTTAGTAGAGGCGGGGTTTCACCATGTTAGCCAGGATGGTCTCGATCTCCTGACCTCATGATCCGCCCGCCTCGGCCTCCCAAAGTGCTGGGATTACAGGCGTGAGCCACCACGCCTGGCTAAAGGAGAGCAACTCTTAACTGTAGGAGGCTGGACTCACAATTATTGCCTGCACTCAGTTGTGGCTGCATTTCAGCTTCATGTAACTTTAACTATTCAAGTACAAAAATCATATGTCTTAAATAAGGCAAGCTGCCCCCTTGAGTGGGTTGAGAATTACTTAGGTCAGCAGACAGTGCTAGTTTGCCATCTGAGGGGATAGCAGAGTGGTTTTTGGGAATAGCAGGTGTTGGAGGTCCACAGGTATCAAAGTGATCTTATGATCATCACCCAGCTTCGAGAAAACCCCGATCCCAGACCCCAGGCCTTATTGGCCTCATCAAGCAGAAGCTGCTTTATTTATTTCACTTCGCACTCTCTCTCTCTCTCTCTCTCTCTCTCTATATATATATATATATGTATATATATAATTTTCCCTCTGGGAGGGGACAAATTCTTTGGGATTTCTTTTCTTTTAGAGACAGGATCTGGCTCTGTTACCCTTGCAAAGTGCAGTGGTGCAATCACAGCTCACTGCAGCCTCCAACTTCTGGGCTCAAGTGATCCTCCTGCCTCATCCTCCCGCCTCATCCTCCCGCCTCATCCTCCCAAGTAGCTGGGACTGCAGTTGTCTGCCACCACATCTGGCTAGTTACAAATATTTTATTTTATTATTTTTTTGTAGAACGTGGACTGTCTACGTTGGCCAGGCTGGTCACAAACTCCTGGCCTCAAGTGATCCTCATTCTTTGGGGTTTCTTAATTTTATATTACTTTCTTCTAAACAAGGCACCATGTAGCCTGGCCTGGGACACTTCTGGGTTGAGCAGACCCTCTGCTTTAAACTTTCAACCTGAAGAAAACTCTGCTACCTCTACAGTCACCCAGGTTATATCAGGTAGATCTAGGACGCCTTCTCAGCACCATCTTCCAGGTTAGAAAAATCTCAGAGAATGAGGGAGTTCTATGAACTCCAGGAATGGTCTGTTTTGGAGGACATCCAAAGGAGAGTGAACAGAGAAAGGACAGCTTTTCACAAAGAAGTGGACACTGGTGATGTTCTGGTTATCAATAGAGACCTCCAAACCAGATCTATCCAGGTAACTATGTGAGGCTCCTGGGAGGGAAGATTCATCTTAAAATTACTTGGATCATTTCAGCCATATTTACCCTTAGTGTCACACAATTGAGCTTCATTTGTTAGTGAGCATATTGTAACCTAGGACTTCTCCTGTGACCTCTAGGGGTCAAACATCTTTATTAAGCACAAAGTTGCACCCACTACTCAGAATTAAAATAAAATAAAATAAGTGATTCGGTCCTGTTATGGACTGAGTTGTATCCTCCCACTTCCAAAGTCATTTGTTGAAGCCCTAGCTCCCAGTACCTCAGAATATGACTGTATTTGGAGACAGGCCACGTGATAGGCCGGGTGATAGGCTGGGTGCAGTGACTCATGCCTGAAATCCCAGCACTTTGGGAGGCTGAGGTGGGAGGATTGCTCTAGGCCAAGAGTTCGAGGTCAGCCTGGGCAACATAGGGAGACCACCGTCTCTAGAAAAAATTTAAAAATTAGGTGGGCGTGGTGGCACACACCTGTAGTCCCAGCAACTCCGGAGGCTGAGGTGAGAGGATCACTTGAGCCCGGGAGGTTGAGTCTGCAGTGAGCCATGTTCACGCCACTGCACTCCAGCCTGGGCAACAGAGTGATGCCTGTCTTTAAAGTAAAAAAAAAAGGGGGGGTGGGGTGGTGGTGATGAAGTTAAAATAAGGCTGTTAGGATGGGCTCTAATGCAATCTGACTGGTGTCCGAAAAGGAGATTAGGACACACAGAGAGACACCAGGGTGCACATAGAAAAGACCCTGTGAGGACACAGTGAGAAGGCAGCTATCTGCAAGCCCAGGAGAGAGGTATCGGAAGAAACAAAACCTATCCACACCTTGATCTTGGACTTACAGCTTCCAGAACTGTGAGAAAATAGATCTCTGAGAAAATAGAAGGCTTCATTTTCCTAAATAGCACTCTTTTTTGACGTTCTCCCTGCAGCTGGTCTCCCTCAAGCTGGTTTAAGCCACATAGTGTGTGGTACTTTATTATGGCAGCAACATCAGGCTAAGACAGGGCCCTTAGATTAGCACATGTGTGTTGTGTGCATGTTCATGTGTATGTGTATGTTATGATATGTGCATGTTATGGTGTTATGAGATGTGTGTGTGTTATGATATGTGTGTGTTGTGCATGTCTGTGTTATGGTGTGTGTGTGTGTGTTGGGTAAGCAGGCAGGAAGGGATATGTCTGGGAAATGCCCCTCCAGTTGCTACAGGGAACTGCAGGTCTTGATTCTCCCCACCACCCAGCTTGCCTGCTCCTCTCTGTCTTCAGGACACACTATTCTCTGATGTGGGTGGAACTAGTGCCCTTGTGTCAGAGATGGAGAGAAAATAGAATCAGAGATGTGGGTTAGCAGTAGGATGGGGAAGGAAGAAAGAAGCGAATTCATTTATAGTCTGCCGAGAGCCATCCAAGGATCCCGGTGGGAGACGGGGCAGGCAGAAGGCTTCATTTTCCTAAATAGAACTCTGTTTTGACATTCTCCCTGCAGCTGGCCTCCCCCACGCCTGTCTCGCCAAGTGAACTGATAAAAAGCAACAGGATTTTAGCCTTCCACTGCGCCATCTGGTGGCGTTCAGGGAGAGGTACAGTGGTTCTTGTGCATACACAGCTACGTCTATCCCAAACTTAACGCCTTCCTTTCTTTAAGAGGAGTGGATACAACGACTCTTGGGAAGAAAGCAATAGGGCAAAGAGCACTGGACTGGAGTCAAAAGTGGACTCTATCTCTGCATCTTATTAGCTGTACGATCTTGGGCAAGTTAAGTAATAACCTCTTTGCCACTCAGTTTCTTTATGTAAGAAATATGGATCACTAATACCAACAGGATTTTGTGAGAATTCATTGAGAAAAAAGCACCCAGAACAGTACAGTATCAGGGATGTGGTGCCTTTGTTAATGATTCACCCCACTTTCCCTTCTTTCTCTCTTCTTGTATTTCTTTCTCTTCCCATGATTTTGTGACTGATCAAAAGTTTTTAGTGCCTTTTATGAAATTAGCTGGGGGAGGGCTGTTGGGAGAACCTGAGAGTTGGGAGGGCAGGAGGGTGCAGGTCATGGGAGCCTCAGCTGGGACTGGGAGACCACCAGTTGGTCATTTGCAGGAATCAGAGCTAGTGTCACAGGCCTGCCCCTGACTTCTTGCTGCAGAAGGGATCTCACCTACCTATGACCAGAAACAAGAGGTGGTGAGCTCCCCATCATTTTAGGCCTAGATGATTTACATTATCAGTTTTAAGACAGGCTTCAGGTATGGGAATATTATGAGTTTATGAACTAAAGCAACGTTCACAAGAATGTAAGTCAAAGGCACCAATTATCTAAATAACACCTGATAGACTAACATGATGCACATGTAGAACATTTACAATTTTGGTTAAAGATGAGAGGGAGAAGAATGAGGAGAGTTACACATTGAGAAAGGGTTCTAACACATTAGAAAATAAAAATATATTTTCCCCTCCCAGTTTTTTGTTTTGTTTTGTTTTGTTTTTTAAGACAGAATCTTGGTCTGTCGCCCATGCTGGAGTGCAGTGGTCACTGTCAACTCACTGCAACCTCCGCCTCCTGGGTTCAAGCGATTCTCCTGCCTCAGCCTCCTGAGTAGCTGAGACTACAGGTGCCTGCCACCACGCCCAGCTAATTTTTTTATTTTTAGTACAGACGGGGTTTCACCATATTGGCCAGGCTGGTCTTGAACTCCTGACCTTGTGATCTACACGCCTCGGTCTCCCAAAGTGCTGGGATTACAGGCGTGAGCCACTGCGCCCGCACTTCTCCTCCCAGTTTTTAAAAAATATATATCTGATGGGCCAGAGAGATCTTGCCACTGCACTCCAGTCTGGGCAATGGAGCAAGACCCTGTCTCAAATAATAAATAAATAAATAAATAAATAAACAAATAAATAAATAAATCTGATGATATCTCTCCTGCCAGCGTTGTGGGGCATGCGTGTTTGTATATGGCAGCTCTTGTGGAAGCCACGCTTTTTCCTGGGGTCGCTTCTGTCTTCTTTAACACCCTGTTCTGGAAATACGTAATTCGGCTAGTCAAGAGTCCCAGCCTGACACCTGCAAAATATTTCTCACACAGGAAACAAGAATCAGGGACAGACCCTTAAGCCTTCTTGGGGCCCTGTGATCTCAAGATGAATGACCTTGACCATCTTTGGTGACCTGGGCTCCCACTTCTTTTCATTTCTAATGGACTCACAGGCACTTCAAACCTAGCCCCCTCCTTTGGTCTAAATTCTGTGGCAGTAAATTGCCCCATCATTAATGTACCTAGTTGTTCAGAAACCAGAAATGTGGAAATCCTTAACTCCTCTTTTCTCTCCCCCTTTGCTTTATCAGGCACGTCCAGTGCAGCGCCCAATTTTCTGGAGCTCATCCTGTCTCCTGAATTTTCAACCATGCACTCTACCTTGGCTCTGCTGTGGCCAGCTGACTTCCTGTGGGGCCTCTGCAATCCTGCCACCTAAGGGCCACCAGCCATACTCCTGGTGTCCCTGGCTCCTGTCTGAAGTGCCACACTTGCAGGGCATGGGGTGGTATCACTGGAGCCAAATGATGAACCCTGGGAAGCTGAGTTGTTACCTTGCAATGAGGTTGTTCTGGTGACTACTCAGGTGTGACAAAGTACCCCAAAGTTTAGGGGTTTATAACAACCATTTAATTAGGCTTTAATGAGTTATGTGGGTCAGTAGGGCACAGTAGGACTGGCATGTCTCTGCTCTTCAATGTCTGAGGCCTCAGCTGAGGAGACAATGGCTGGGAGTGCCCCCACAGCTGTGGGCTAGAATCATATGAACGTATATCCACGCAGGTGGGGCTGCGTGCTGGGGCCATAGCTGGAGCTGTCACCCAGGGCTCTTACACATGGGCTCACATGGTGCCCTTCGGGTAGCTGATTTCTCTTATGGCAGCCGAGGGCTCCAAGCATGAGGGCCCCGGTGAACAAAGCAGAAGCTGCACAGCATCACTCCTGCTGCGTGTCCCCACCTCACGACGGGAGAAATGGCAAAGAATTCGCAGTTCTGTTTAAAAACTGCCATGGGGGAAACTGCCCCAATGGGAGATGAGGTGTAGAAGACAAAGTCCTGAGAACACATGGACACATGGAGGGAACACACACACCAGGTCCTTTCGGAGGGTGGAGGGTGGGAGGAGGGAGAGGATCAGGAAAAATAACGAATGGGTACTAGGCTTAATACCTGGGTAATGAAATAATCTGCACAACCAGCCCCATGACACACGTTTATGTATGTAACAAACCTGCATATGTACTCCCGAACTTAAAATAAAAGTTAAAAAATATATGTAATAAAAGAAAATAAGTTCCCTCTCCTTTCCTCCCTTCAGTGGATTGTGCTGAGGTGCAGTTTCTCCACTCAGCCTGTCCAGAGATTCCCCAAGGGCTGGCTGGGGTGCCTGTGCGGTGACTGGCTACATCTCATCACAGGGCATCTGAAGCAGCACCCCACGTGGACATGCTCTGCTTCTGGCCAATCTGCCATACTTGGCTCTCCCATCACTTTTGCTGCCCTGATACTGCACCCGCCAAATAAAGCCTCAGCATTCCAGCCTTGTCTAGAAAGCATGGGCTAAGGGACCCTCTACAACCCATCTGCCCTGAAATGCAATTGATTTGTTCTTTTAAATCTCTTTCTCCATCCACACTGACATTTCCCTAGGCCAGGCCAACATCTTCTCTTGCCTAGACCATAATATGCTTTCCTAACAGATCCATTCGTATCTACACGAGTGATACTGCCCCATCAGTCCACACTGGTGTCAGAGTGATCTTTTTGAAACAAATCTCATCACAAAACCTTCCAGCTTAAAACCCATGACAGGCTTCACATCCTCCTTGTAAACAGGGTCTCTCAACCTCAGCACTACTGACATTGTGAGCGGGGCAACTCTTTGCTGTGCTGTGGGCACTGCCCTGTGCAACATAAGATATTTAGCAGCATCTCTGGACTCTACCCACTAGGGGCCAGTAGCACCTCACTCCCCAGCTGTAATAAGTAAAATGTCTACAGGCATCACCCAATGCCCCCTGAGGACAAAATCATCCCAGGTTGAGAACAGCTGGTATGAAGTAAGCATACTTAACATGACCCTATGTGGGCCAACCCTGGCACAGCAGACACTACTCTCTTCCAGGTCTCTAAGCAACAGCCACACCGGACTTCATTCAGGATTCTTTGACCATGCCGTAGCCTTTCCCTCTACAAGCCTTTTACTGTTCTTTCTCAGCCTGGAATATTCCCCTTTCTCCTTCCAGTCCACCCTCTGACACACACACACCTGTGCACCGTTCATCTAGCTAACACTTTAGGATCAGTCCTCAGCCAAAATGTCACTTTTGCGAAGGCTCTTCTTGCCTCCCAGACTAGGTTAGGCCCCCTGACATACATTCATATATGCAGTTGGGACCTCTCACAGCACTCCCCACATTGATCATGAATTAATTCGCTTTGGTTATGGCTTGTTAATGTACATCCTCCTCACTCTGCTATAAATACTGTAAGAGCAGGGCTGTTGCCTGTCTTGCTTATCCCTGGGTCTCAGCACTTAGTATGGAGCTTGGCATGTGGTAGGTACTCAATGCATTTGATGAATGAATGAACAAATGAACTTATGCACATTCTTTTTTTTTTCTTTTTCTTTTTTTGAGAAGTAGTCTTGCACTGTCTCCCAGGCTGGAGTGCAGTGGGGCGATCTCGGCTTACTGCAACCTCTGCCTCCCAGATTCAAGTGATTCTCCTGCCTCAGCCTCCCGAGTAGCTGGGACTACAGGAGCATGCCATCACACCTGGCTATTTTTTTGTATTTTTAGTGGAAATGGGGTTTTACCATGTTGGCCAGGCTGGTCTTGAACTCCTGACTTCATGTGATCCGCCCGCCTCGCCCTCCCAAAGTCCTGAGATTACAGGCATAAGCCACCACGCCCGGCCTTATGTGCATTGTTATTTTCTGGTTTGTTCCTTTCTTTCTTTCTTTTTTCTTTTCTTTTCTTTTCTTTTTTTTTTTGAGATGGCAGCTCAGGCTGGAGTGCAGTGGTGCAGTCATAGCTCACTGCAGCCTAGAACCCCTGGACTCAAGCGATCCTCCTGCCTCAGCTTCCTGAGTTGCTGGGATTACAGGCGTGAGCCACTGCACCTGGCCCCCTTTCCTTGTTTTAGATTTTTCTCTTTCATTGCAAAGCAGTACCCTCATTCCAGTATGAATAAACACCCAGTTCTCGGATGTTTTACCAACCAAACTGTCTGCCTGATCTTGAGAAACTCTTCAGACACTGCCCAGCTCTCTGACCCACTCCTTTCCAAAGAATTTATGCAAAGTTTTTGTTTTTTTTTTTTTAACCAAGCCACTTTAAAAGCTAGGGGTACATCAAGGGATCAAATCAAAGTCCAAGGTGTGGTATCCAATTCCTCAGAATATTGATCAAAAAACAGGCATCCCCTTGGCTAGGGATTTCCCCACCACCAGGTGGAAACCTTGTGTCTTTTCTCACCCCTCCTCTATCCCCTCGCAGTTTGCCACAGGGATGCCAAACGTAAAGTGTCCTTTTCTGACCCTTCTCCATGGAATGTACGTCTCTGGGGCAGCATCTGTGTTTGGCTTCTGTCTAGCTCTGAGTGGATCAGGACTAACGGTTAAATCCTGGTATTTTTACATTTGAGCACCTGTGGGTTTTGAGCAATTGACTGTTACAGGTCACTTGCTGGAAATGGTCAATGTGTTCATCTCTGAAAAACTGAATTTTTATAGGACATTATTTAGACATGATTTTGACAGTTTGTGTTAACTGACTTGTTCCATTTTCGCTGATGTGCATCTGTAGGGACTTCTGGAAACCTGGAGGAGTAAGCTATCACAGGGACCTCAGAGGGTGGCTTGCCTGGAAGCTGAGCTGCCTCTGGTGGTGTTATCCCGGCAGGTCTGGCAGCCCTGGATTGACTCCCCCTAGCGGTTTCACAAAATATGTTATTTTGATAGTGCACCTTAAACTGCAGCTCCTAGCTCTGAATGTGTGGCTGTTAGAATCCTTCTACTACAAATTAGGGATGAAATTAGATGACCAGCCAGTGGGACCTCTGAGAAGAGAATGAGAAATAGGCTCATGCAGGAGAGGGCGTGGAAGGGCGGATAAGCTGTTTTGTCTGGAATTCCTGTCCCAGACAGGTTTGTCTGGGAATGGCCAGAAACTGAAATTCCGAGGATATCATCCTGTCCAAGTCCCAGAAGCAAAGGTGAGAACCAGGCACACTCTAAGGGCAAGCAGGAGGGAAGAGGAAAAGAAAGAAGAACGAGGGAAGAACAAGAAGAAAGAAAGAAGGAGGAGGAGGAGGAGGAAGAGGAGGAGGAGAAGGGAGGGGGAGGAAGGGGAGGAGAAGGAGGGGAGGGAGAAGCGGAGAAAGGAAAGGACGAAGTGGAAGAGGAAGAAGAAAGAAAGAAAGAAGGAAGGAAGGAAGGAAAGAAAGAAAGAAAGAAAAGAAAAGAAAAGAGAACCAGGCAAGCAGTTTTCAAAGTTCTTTATCATCTTGCTAAGGTAGCTGAAGGATGCAGTCACAGGCCCGCATGCACAGGAAGGCTTTCCTGTTTGGGGCCAGTAGGTTTCTTGTTTTGTTGTGTTTCCTTTCTTTTTGTGCAGGACGTGACTTGGCCTCCGATCTAGACACATCGGTGTTTTTGTGAGTCATGTTCTAACAGGATTGTGCTGTGTTGAAATGACTGTTGTTTGGTGTGTCAGCCCAGATGCAGGTTTAGCACCACATTTCAAAGTGAATAAGAGCTGCTTTTAACTGTTTGTTCTTAATCCACCAACCTTTTGTGTTTTCTCATCAAAAGAGGGGTAGCTTGCCCTTTTTCTTTTGCCTTAAGCCCCAGAGAGACACCAAGTGAAGCCACGGTACCCCTTTTTTTTCTTTAAGTAGCCCAATCACATGCTATGCTGTAGGTTTCAAGAGAGTAAACTCTCCTCTGGTGCATAGAAATCTCAGTAAGTTCTCTGAGGCAGTAGTTGGTAGTCCTGGAGACTTTTCATTTAAATCAGTGTTTATTTCAAAAACGCCCTTGGTGATTCTAATGTGAGAATCACCAGTCTCCACGCACTTCAAAGCCAGTGGGCGGGGAAGTACTGGGCCCAATCAGCTGAGACTCGGCTCCAGCCACACTTACCTTTGCTGGTGCCTCAGAGCCTGTTGCCCTATCTCAGCCTCAGATTTCCCTCCCATGTCTGTCTGTCCTTCTCTCTTCCACCCAGGCATACTGTAAACTCCTCCAGTGGAAACCAGCATTTCCCCTGGGCTGCACCCCTGAGGCCTACAGGTCCCATCTATTCCCAGCCTCACCTCTTCCCTTCTGCCACTGCAGAACCTTCCACACCCCTTTCTCCTCTATCCTGGCACCACTGATGCTCACTTTGGGCACCTACCAGATTATTCACCCCCTCAACAGCCCTGCCCCATCTTCCCTCTTTGGGATGCAGTCAAATGGAGTGATTAGTCAAGCTCCTGAAGCTTTCTAGGTCTCAGTTTCAGTTTCCTTATCTATAAAATGGGAATAATTTACAGGCTCCTGGGAGTTTTGTGCAAGTTACATGAGACCACGTGTGCTTTGCTGGCGTGTCATAATGGATCCTGGATGAGGCCCAGACATCTGCGTGTTTCTGTCACCTCCAGTGTGGTAGCAGTGGTATGGGCTATGCTGAGAAACATTGGTTAAGACAGTGGTTCTCCACCTGGCTGTGCATTAGGATTATCTGGGAAGCTTTAAAAAGTTCAGGTGCCTAGGCTGAACCTGAGCTAATTAAATCTGAAGTTCTGTAATTTTTAATGACCCCTCCTCACATGATTCCAATGTGCAGCCAAAGTTAAGAGTAAAGGCTCTGGGGCAGCAGGACTGGGTTGTACTGACTCTGGGCCAGTCACTAACCTTTCAGCCTCAGTTTCTCCATCTGAAGAATGGGAATAATATATGCACTTTACTGTTTGACTATGCAGATTAGTTGAGATAATTCTGTCCAGTGGTTGGCATAGGGCCTAGTATAGTGCCTTCTGTTGGCTGGATTTGGGAGCTGGCAGGGTGGGCATGAGAGGCCCCCATCAGAGTGAGGCCTTCTCAGCAGCCCTGGGCTCATCCAGAGCACCTCAGGCCTCTGGGCTCCATGCTGTCCCGTCTCTTGCTGCTCTATCCCAGCAAGTTCAACAGTCGAGCTCTGAGCATGGCCTACAGGAGCCAGGGCATGTTCATGCCAGTGACCCTGTTTTAAAGCATCTAATACAAAGTACTATTCAGTTTAAAAAATTTGTAATGATTCCATGAAAAAGGCAAACCAATAGTATTAGTTGTTTTTGTTGTTGCTTAATTGCCAATATGCAGTATGTTACCTAATTTATGGGTTCAAATTTGGTTTAAACACAAAAGCAAAAAAAAAAAAAAGAATAGAAAGTTTTGTTTCATGTGTGGTAACCTGGAAACATGGCCACCATTTATATTATTATTATTTTTTTTTGAGACGGAGTCTGGCTCTGTCATCCAGGCTGCAGTGCAGTGGCACGATCACAGTTCACTGCAACCTCCGCCTCCTGGGTTCAAGTGATTCTCCTGCCTCAGCCTCCTGAGTAGAGTAGCTGGGACTACAGGCACGCGACACCATGCCTGGCTAATTTTTCTATTTTTAGTAGAGACAGGGTTTCACCATGTTGGCCAGGCTGGTCCTGAACTCCTGACCTCAAGTGATCCACCCACCTCGGCCTCCCAAAGAGTTGGGATTAGAGGCGTGAGCCACCGCTCCTGGCCATAATATTATTTTTGTGAAAATATGTGTTCTGAGGTCTAAACATTCAGCTTACAAATCTCCTTTTGGAACATAAGTTTTTGTAGAGTATGTAAGTGTATGAGTGTGTGTTTTGAATGTGTGATGGGAGTATATGAATGTGAATGTGTGAGTGCACAAGTGTGTGTGCGTGTGTGTGGGTGTTTATGAGTGTGGGTGTGTGTGTGTAGGAATGTGTGTGAATCTGGATGTGTGTGTGACTTTGTGTGTGTGTGGGGAGGGCTGCATGTGCTGAGAGCTGTCAAGAATGGGGACTTCTATTTCTCCTCACCAATCTCTAGATCCTGCTTTATTTTATCCTCTCCTAAGCCTTATGCAAACTTAAGACAACTCAGGTTGAGACCCTCTATTACTGTCAAAAGCCATTTTGAAGCAATTCAAATGCTCTGTTTCTATTCTTCTGGGAAATCTGTGCTGTCTCAGAAATTCTAATGGCATTCTAAAATCATCTGTTGCTTTGTAATATGGCCTTTTCAACAAAATAGGCCTAGTCTCTTCTGCTTTCGCCCAGGGTTGGAGGGCATCGGGATGGCAGAGAGAATGGGCAGGGTGGTAACACCTGTGGACAGCCAGCATCATGCCAGGTTCTGTGCTATTTGCTTCCTTCACATGACTTCCTTTATTCATCAGAGGAACCCTGCAAGGTCAGTATTATTATTTCCCTTTGAAAACACATGTCCAGGAAGTTTAGCAACTTGTCCACCATGACACAGAGATAGGAGCTTAAACATTGCACTCTTTTTTTCTACACTACATTGGTAACTGATCTTTATTTTCCTTGCCTTTCTTTTTCTGTCTTTATCTTTGAGCCTTGATATGTCATTACTGGTGCTGGGTAGTGGGCAGTTTCTGCTGGAAGGTAGCTGGCATTCAACTGTAACCCTTTGCCCTGTCTGGTCCAGGGCAAAGTCTCCTCAATGGGAATAAAATGCCTTTGCCTTCTTTAGCTCATTTCTTCACACTCAGGGCTACAAAGCAAAATGCTGCAGTTTCTGAAATGGGAGAAAATATTCCGTAGGATGACTAAAATTTCCTAAATTTTTGCAACATGTAGCAAAATGGAGCATAATTTCAAATTGTGTTTATCTGAGCTTTGCTTAAAAACTTACTGTGTTAAAGCCACTATTAAACCCAGCTACTCGGGAGACTGAGGTGGGAGGGTTGCTTGAGCCCTGGAAGTTGAGGCTGCAGTGAGCCATGATCATGTCACTGCACTCCAGCCACGGTGATAGAGTAAGACCCTGTCTCAAAACAAAACAAAACACAGAAAAACTGCTTTGTAGTTACAAGATTCTTCAACTAGTCAGGACTTCTAGCAAGATAATGTAATGAACTCTGGGTACATGGAGAGTTATGTGGTCATTGATAATCATGATCACTCTGATAGTTCCTGGGAAAGAGGTGTATTTTCTGTCTCTTTCTGCTACCTGGCCTGATGGCAGTGAGGACAGCCCTGCTGTAGTGCTCAGCAGAAACCTGGATGATGTGCTGTCAATTTTGGAAGGGTAGCAAGTGAACAGAGAGGGTGAGACCAGGGAATAATTTGGGGGGTTGCAATTGGTTTGAGGAAAAACCTTTTTTTTTTTTTTTTTTTTTTGAGATGGAGACAGAGCTTGACAGAGCAAGCTCTGTCACCCAGGCTGGAGTGTAGTAGCGCATTCTCGGCTCACTGCAACCTCCACCTCTTGGGTTCAAGTGATTCTCATGTCTCAGCCTCCCCAGTAGGTGGGATTACAGATGTGCACCATCATGCCTGGCTAATTTTTGTATTTTTAGTAGAGATGGGGTTTCACCATGTTGGCTAGGCTGGTCTTGAACTCCTGACCTCAGGTGATCCGCCCACCTTGGCCTCCCAAAGTCCTGGGATTACAGGTGTGAGCCACCATGCCCGGCTGAGGAAAAACATTTCTAAAGTTTAATATAACATTTCTTTTCATCTATTACCAAAATTATACTGAAAGAGTTACATTTAGAGTTTACATTTCATGAAAGCAGTTCTTTTACATGGTTCAGGTTTGTTTTTATGTGATCAAATCTTGGCCTCTCTGTTTCACCTTACCTAGAGTATAGTTTTGGTTACAGTGATTCAGTAGTAACCAAAGTCCTCAGAAAGTCTTTTAGGTTTCTTTTGAGTTTACATAGATAATAAAAATATTTTTAAAACATTTTACTATCATTACTGTCTTATTCCATTTTGTTGCTATAACAGAATACCACACACTGGGTAATTTATAAAGAAAAGAAATTTATTTCTCACAGTTCTGGAGGTTAGGAGGTTTAATATCAAGGTGCTGGCATCTGGTAAGGACCTTTGTGCTATGTCATCCCAAAGGGGGTGGGGGGGCAAGAGAGGGCCAAGCTCACATTTGTAACAATCCACTCCTATGATAACAACATTAATCCATTCATGGGAGCAGAGCTCTCATGGCCTAATCACCTCTTATTGTCCTACCTCTTAATACCATTATAATGGAAGTTAAATTTTAACATGAGTTTTGGAGGGGACAAACATTCAGACCATAGCAATTACCAGTATGCTGTTTGTCCTCTTATTTTCCTTTTCATAGAAAAATGTAATAAATGGAACATCCTAGAAGGATCTATGGGGACAACATTCAGGGAAAATGCCATTCCTCTTCAACCAATCCAGGGAAAACGTACAGAGAAACTCTAATTTTTGTGAGTTTTTGTTAATGCTATGGCAGTATTTCAGCTGTGGGTCACCTGGAAATTTTATCACTGCAGAAGGTGATAAACATTTCATTATACAATGCTCTATTCTTTTATACTTTCCTAGAGGCAATAACTGCATATACTGACAATGAAGATCTTTTTAAATAGACACACGGGGTTTTGAAGCACTTGAGATTTTATTGATTAATTGATTTTTTATTTTTTTACTTTGTGTCAACCATCTCTTAGAATCTGGATTTGGGGGACTGACTTAAGATTGGCTGGGAGAAGTCAGTAGGGAACCTCAGGATTTGTCCAGAAGCTGGGAAGTTGTTTTTTTTTTTTGTTTTTTTTTGAGACGGAGTCTCGCTCTGTCACCCAGGCTGGAGTGCAGTGGCGCGATCTCAGCTCACTGCAAGCTCCGCCTTCGAGGTTCACGCCATTCTCCTGCCTCAGCCTCCCGAGTAGCTGGGACTACAGGCGCCCGCCACCACGCCCGGCTAATTTTTTTGTATTTTTAATAGAGACGGGGTTTCACCGCGTTAGCCAGGATGGTCTGGAACTCCCAACCTCGGGTGATTCGCCCACCTCGGCCTCCCAAAGTGCTGGGATTACAGGCGTGAGCCACCGCGCCCGGCCGGAAGTTGTAGTTTTTAAACCAGTTGACTAGTACAGGTGTACCCAAGAGTTTCTCAAAATAAGAGTTACCAGCACCCAAAAGTTACAGTCATCAGCCAGGGCCACAATTCTCTGCTCAGCTCCTCCTGCTGTTGTTCCTCTCTTCCCGAGCCGTTCTCCGACTTTGAGAGCCTCTGCCTGTCCACAGGCCTAGTGTAGACCTCTCCTTCGAGATCTGTCATTTGGGAGGTTATTATAGTAGATGGTGATATGGGTTCAGGGCAGCTAGTTTGCAGTTTAGAATCTCTGCCATGTACTGAAGCCCAAAACTATTAAACTGAGTATACAAGAATGTTTTGGTGCTGCCCTGGCTTCTTGGCTCTACCTTCTTTTCTAATCTTAGTTGTCAATGATTTCAAGAGCAAACAGCCAAGGAAGCCTGAAGACCAACAAGAAACTTTGAGCAGACCTGGCTTGCAACTATTTATAAATTAATTTTGTTATTCCTTCTTTCCCATATATGTGTAGTTCCATGAATTCTACTTTGAACTGGTTATAACATCTTACTGGTTCCCTCATGAATGAGTTACATAAAAATTTTGATATGTTTTCATTTTATGTTGTATGAAAGGCATGATTTTTACCTCTGAAAGTATCTTTTAACATTAGGTACATTATATGCTAAGTACTTGTCTAGATACTTTATGTGTTTATTTTGCAGACACACAGAACACATTTGTATATGCCAGGTGCTGTTTTAAGTGCTCTGTAAGTATTAACTAATTCAGTCCTTAGAATAGGACTATGTCATTTAAACTTCTCTTCAGCTCTTATTAGCCCTATCTTATTAAATGGAGGCTCAGAGAGGCCCAAGGTTGTGTTATTAAATTGTAGGGTCTGTGTGAGGCTGAGGCAACTGCCCTCCCCAGAAGACACTGGGAGCTCCCTGCTAGGGACTAAATGTTTGTGTCCCCTCTGCAATTCATATGTTGAGACCCTAACCCCCAACGTGATGTTATCAGGCATTTGGCAGATAATTAGCTATAGGTGAGGTTATGAGCATAGGCCCCCATAATGGGATCTGTGCCCTTATAATAAGTGACCAGGAAGCTTGCTCTTTCTCTGTCTCCAACATGAAGGTGTCCTTCTGCAAACCAGGAAGAGGGCCCTCACCAGGAACTGATTGGCCAGCACTGTCATCTTGGACTTCCCAGCCTTCAGGACTGTGATGAATAAATTGCTATTGTAAGCCACCCAGTCTATGGTATCTTTGTTATAGCAGCTTGAGCCAAGATATACCCTCTAATGGTGCTGTCGGATGGGGTGAGGAAAGGCTCCCAGCTTTGTTTTTTGGGAAGCTGCATCTTTATTTTTATTATTTGTTTGAGACAGGGTCTCACTTTGTCACCCAGGCTGAAGTGCAGTGGAACGATCTTGGCTCACTGCAGTCTCAGGCTCCTGGGTTCAAGCAATCCCCTTGCCTCAACCCCCTAAGTAGCTGGGACTACAGGCACGTGCCACCATGCTCTGCTAATTTTTGTATTTCTTTAAGAGATGGGGTTTTGCCATGTTACCCGGGCTGGTCTCGAACTCCTGAGCTCAAGCCATTTGCCCATTTCAGCCTCCCAAAGTGTTGGGATTACAGGCATGAGCCATCCTTCCAGGCCAGAATCTGCATCTCTAAAGAGCAGATTCTCCTGCCTCAGCCTCCTGCGTAGCTGGGACTACAGGTTCATGCCATCATGCCCAGCTGATTTTTTGTATTTTTAGTAGAGAAGGGGTTTTACTGTGTTAGCCAGGATAGTCTTGATCTCCTGACCTCGTGATTCACCCTCCTTGGCCTCTTAAAGTGCTGGGATTACAAGTGTGAGCCATCGCGACCGGCCGGTTTATTTTTTTAAAAATGGCTGGGCACAGTGACTTGTGGCTGTAGTCCTAGCTACTTGGGAGGCTGAGGCAGGAGGATTACTTAAGCCCAAGAGTTGGAGACTGCAGTGAGCTATGATCGTGCCACTACACACTCCAGCCTGGGTGACAGATCAAGACCCTGTCTTAAAAAAAGTATGATTATTATCAGAGTCTCTAGGTGACAGTGAGAGGCAGCCTGGTGCAGGGGATAGGGCACAGTTGTAATCTGCTAGACTGGGTTCAAATCCTAAATCGGCCATTCAGAGCGTGAATAAATTAGAACTGGCTTAAATTAGCATTTAAAATGTCAACAGGATTAAGTAAGTACTTCCTTCTCACTTTTTCCACAGGAGGTGAGAAAGGTCTCAGCAAGGCCCTGGGAGGGAAGGGCGTGGGGATGAAAGGGATCCAGAGAGTCTGTGCATTGGCAGAGAAGATAGTGTAACTGGCACTGCGGCTGGAGGGCTGGTCCCACAGTGAGCTACAGCCCTGCCCGCTGGCCGTGGGAGAGGCTTAAAACAAACGCCGGAAGCAACTCCCAGCCCCATAAAGATCTGTGACCGGCAGCCCCAGACCTGCCTGCCTTCCTGACTTCTGTTCCAGAGCAAAGGTCATTCAGCCGCTTGAATCAGCCTTTTCCCCCCACCCGGTCCCCAACTTTGTTTACCCGATAAGGAAGGTCAGCATTCAAAGTCAAGAAGCGCCATTTATCTTCCCCTGCGCTCTACAAATAGTTCCGTGAGAAAGATGGCCGGGAACTCGATCCTGCTGGCTGCTGTCTCTATTCTCTCGGCCTGTCAGCAAAGTAAGAGGCATGGGAAGTTCGTGTGTGTGCGTGTGTGTGTGCGCGCGTGTGTGTGTGTGTGACAAGGCTTGCGGGAGAGAGAGGGAGGGAGGGAGATGGGTCCGGTGTTTTGTTTCCTACTTGCCCTTGCAGGTAGCTCTGGGTCCTCAGAGCACAGTCGCCTCAGGGTCACCCATGCCGCCTGCTCCCCTTCTTCCCAGGGGCAAGCAGAGACTGAGAACATTCCAGAGATTAGTTCTCCCAACTGGAACGCTGTGGGGCCTCCGAGCTCAGCGATTCTGCATCATCTGTGATTACGACCCACAGCCCGTTCAAACGAGCGTTAGTAGACTGCTAACCTGCAGGAAGTGGTGTGAATATTAATTACAAGTGTTCCAAAGGAAACGTGCCTGCTTCTAAACCTGGTTGTGATTTCTTGAACGTTGACGTTTTAATTAATGTGTTTTCTTAAATAAACTGCCTATGGTGGTATGATTATCAGATTGAAAAAAACTTCCTTCAGAAATATTAGCTTTAGATTAAGTAATTAGCTCTAAATTTTAAAACAGCTTCCCACTAGGATTGTTCAATATCCCGAGTGCCTGGTTAAATAGAGGGCTTTTACTCCATGGGAGTCACATTTGCTCAATTCATATTATCTTACCTACAATGTCAGCTGGGGAAAGGGGTCCGAGTGCAAGAGTGCAAGACTTCTTACCAAGCATGCATATTTCTTTATATTTCCAAGTATGCCTGTACCAGGAAATAGGGCCAAGCCGTAGACTGCTCAGGTTACACAAACAGCCAGAAGCAGGAAGGCCTCACAGCTGAGGATCCAGTCCAGGCCTCCGTGCATGCTCAATGTCTTGCCTAGCCAGTCTGTTTTGAGATTGTATGAAGATCTTGAACCTTCAGGCTCACGTTTTGTGGTTTGAGTCACACAATCTGTTGTGGAGAAGAGCAGGATATTTGTTTCTAATTAAAGAAGCACTTAGATCTGTTAAAAGGAAAACCCTAGACAAATTACATTTAACTGAGTTTAATTGAGCAAAGAACGATTCACAGTTGGGCATGGGGAACCGGAATAGGTTCAGAGAGACTCTGGGGCTGCCACGTGGTAGAAGAAGATTTACGGACAGAAAAAGGAAAGCGACTCCCAGAAAACGGAAGCATATAGTTCACGATGTACGGAGAAACCTTTAGGCCGAACTTAAAATATGTCAGAAGGCAGCTTTAGGCTAAACCTAATTTAACAGGTCTAAGGCTCACTGTTGGTAGCATCCTGACTCACAGGTGCTACCAAACCTGCATGCGCCTTTATCCTAGGCCTGCAGGTCCACAGATGTCCCAAAGCTGACAGAGGTGCTCATCCTCCCTGTTTGCTGCTTGTGCAGGGGGTGTGTGAACTGGGGCCAGAATGTTAGGGGGCTGGATGGGGTAGGGGTGGGGAGAGAGGAGAGGAGACTGGGTGAATGATGATTAATGGTGGACAGGGAATGTTTAATGACAAGGTGTTAGGGCCGGGCGCGGTGGCTCACCCCTGTAATCTGAGTACTTTGGGAGGCCAAGGCAGGTGGATCACGAGGTCAAGAGATCGAGACCATCCTGGCCAACATGGTGAAACTCCGTCTCTACTTAAAATACACAAATTTGCTGGACGTGATGGCACGCTCCTGTAGTCCCAGCTACTAGGGAGGCTGAGGCAGGAGAATCGCTTGAACCTGGGAGGGGGAGGTTGCAGTGGACTGAGATCACAGCACTACACTCCAGCCTGGCGACAGAGCGAGACTCCATCTCAAAGAAAAAAAAAAGATGTTGATGAAGGGTTGAACTTTGTAAAATAATTGAAAAGCTGTATTCTGAGCCAAACATGAGGGACGAGTGGCCGGTGACAGCCCAAGGAGATTCTAAGAACATCTGCCCAAAGGGGTCTGGCTACAGATTGGTTTTATACATTTTAGGGAGACATAAGACATCAACCAATTCATGTAAGATGTACATTAGTTTGGTCCCAAAAGGCAGGACACCTGGAAGTGGGGCATGGGCTTCCAGGTCATAGGTGGATTTAAAGATTTTCTGATTGGCAATTGATTAAAAGAGTTTATCTACAGACCTCAAATCCATAGAAGGGAGTGCCTGGGTTAAGATAAGGGGTTGTGGAGGCCAAGGTTCTTACTATGCAAATGAACCTTCCAGGTAGCGGCGTTTGGAGAGAATAGATTGTAAATGTTTCTTATGAGACTTGAAAAGGTGCCAGACTCTGTTAATTCTCTCCTGGATCAGAGAAAAGACCTGGCAAGGGAAAGGGATTTTCTACAGAATGTAGACTTTCCCCACAAGAGACAACTTTGCAGGACCATTTCAAAATATGACAAAGAAATATATTTTAGGGTAAAATACTTCAATTTCTTTCAAGGCCTGCTGTCTGTCATGTGATGCTATACTAGAGTCAGGCTGGAATTTGGTGTCTTATTTCTACAAAAAGTCTTAAGTGTTAGATTTTTTAAAGGGAAGGTGGGGTTAAAGAAAGACACAGAGAGAGAGAGAGAGAGAGAGAGAGGAGGGGGAGAGGGAAAGAGAGAGAGGCTTTACAACAACACAGGTTTATTACAAAAACCTGTGGAAATGGGGGACCAGCTTAATGCCAGAGCCCGCCATTGCTTACAGGCTGGGGTATGTATAGGTATGGGTGGGAGGGGTTTGGGCAGTATGGCTTGCTGCCTTGGAGGATATTGATAAGATGTTCTTATGTTCAGGTGGTTTGGCCAGGGATGTTCCTTGGGCTCTGTCAGGATTTGATAGGGATATTTCTTCAGTTGGGCCTTTGCTTGGCAGGGTATGATAAAGATGTTCCTGTGTCTTGTGGTCAGGTGGCTAGGCAGGATTTCTCAGGGCCCGAACCCCCATGGAATGTTTCACTTTGACCAAGGTCTGTGAAATGGCAGGGGGCTTACAAAATGGTGTAGTTTGGATTAACATTAAGGTCTGTTTTAATGTTAATGCTGGTCAGTTATGCCTGAATTCCAAAGGGAGGAGGATATAATGAGGCACATCTGACACCTTTTCCCCATCATGGCCTGAACTCGTTTTTTAGGTTAACTTTGGAATGCCCTTGGCTGAGAGGAGGACTCCATTTAGATGGTTGGGGGGCTTAGAATTTTATTTTTGGTTTACAAAGGAGAGAGTGTGTAAGAGGGAGACAGAGAGAGGAAGACACAACTGTTTAGCTGGCATTAGGAACCAGAATTTGCTCCTTTTGCAAGTCTGATGTTCATGGAGTCGGGACACCATGTGCCATGGTTGAAGCAGCTTAGGTTTTCAAGACAGAGCTGTATCTGTTGGTCTAGCCACTTCCTAGCTGGGTGTCCCTGTTCAGGATATACTGCCCTTCAATGTCACCATCAAAGAGGGTTTAATGGGACGCTGGGGAGGAAATCCCACCACAGTTCCTGGCCCCATGTAGGCGCTCAGCACTGTCAGTTCCCATCCTAAGGTCCTTCTTCGAAGAGAGAAGTTTCTGCTGCATGGAGAGGTAGAGACGGGGTGAAGGTACCCAGCTGTGGCTGGGTGGGCATCACAGGGGGTAAGGGGCAGAGAGAAAGCTTCCCCTTCACCCTCTGAAGGTTCACTGAACGTCAACTGACAAAAGGCAGATTAACAGGAGAAAGGGTATGACAATTTATTTTAATATGCACAGCATGAGAGAATGGTTGCCCAATAATCCAAAGGGGTACAGCAGTTTGTATACCATTCTTCACAGGGGAGGGAGGAAATGGGGAATGCAGACAATTCTTTTGAGTGGTAGTAAACAATTATTAGGGAGAATGAATGGACTGGGAGACAAAGTAACTTGTCAATGATTCTCTGGAATTTGATTGGCCAGAGGGGTAGGCTTAATCTGGTGGGAAAGTCCGTCCAGGTGTGTGCATTCCTCGGTCTTCTTTTCCACATGAGATAATGAGGTCTGAGGGAGGAGACGGCAGGCAATTGTGTTTGTCTTAGGGGGTCTGGTTTCTAGGTAGATAAGGGAGTTTCAGAGGACTGCTGAGCTGCATCCTGTGCCTTGGTAGAGACCACAGGTTGAGACAGGAGGCAGTGGAGAGGTCACAAAGACCTTGAGGCAGCTTCTTTAGTTCAGTCATATTTTGAGGTGCAATATTCTGATTTCCTTCGGTGGGGGGCGGGGCGGGGGTTAACAGAAATACCAAACTCTGTGAAATCTTTTAAAGAGGTTTATTCTGAGCCAATATGAGTGACCATGGCTCGGAGAAAACACAAACCCAAGAAGCCTTCAGTGGGTGGTTCCAAGGCAATTGGATTACAGTTTGGTTTTATACGTTTTAAGGAGGCAGGAATTGCAGGCAAAGACATAAATCAATACGTGGAAGGTATCTATTGGTTCGGCCCCAAAAGGTGGGATATCTTAAAGCTAGGGGGCTTACAGATTATAAGTGGACTCAGAGATGCTCAGATTTGCAGTTGTTAAAGGAGTAAAGCTTTGTTTAAAGACTTGAATTCAGCACAAAGAAATGCTTACATTAAGAGAAGGGGTGGCCAGGTGTGGTGGTTCATGCCTTTAATCAAGCACTTTGGGTGACCAAGGTGGGTAGATTGCCTGAGCCCAGGAGTTCAAGACCAGCCTGGGCAACATGATGAAATGCTGTCTCTATTAAAGATACAAAAAATTAGCTGAGTGTGGTGGCACTCACCTGTAATCCCAGCCACATGGGAGGCTGAGGTGTGAGAATTGCTTGAGCCCATGGGTTGCAGTGAGCCGAGATCGCACCACTGCACTCCAGACTGGGTGACAGTGAGACCCTATCTCAAAAAAAAAAAAAAAAAAAAAAAAGAGATAAAGAGGTCATGTGATGCTATACCAGCGTCAGATGGAAAGTAAGCCGCGTACTGGGTTAATTTAAAAGAGCTGGCCTAATGAGATTTGATGGTTTGTAGGGCGTGACTTAACCCTTGCCTTGCAAGGCCTTAGGTCTTGTCTACAATTTGATGTCTTCTTGCTGCAGCCGGCTTTGTTAGTCTTATGATCCCCATTTTAACCTTAATCCTGGGCAGTTGTGCCTAGACTCCAAACGGGAGGGGGCACAACCAGGTGTGTCCTACCTCCCTTCCCCTCACGGCAGGGAATTCAGTTTTTCAGGTCTCTCTGGGGTTCCCTTGGCCAAGAGTGGGTCTGTTCAGTTGTTTGGGGGTTGGGATTTCATTTTTGGTTTCTCCTCAGCACATGTGTATCTCTGGAGAAAGCTAGGGAAAGAGGAAAGACAGGCAAAGCAAAAGGAGATTATTATCTAGAGGTTTTAATCAACTCATAAGAAGGGAAATAAAGTTGAAACTACAGAAAAGGAGGTGAAATAGCACCCCACTGTCATCATATATTCATCATATATACGTATATATATTTTAAGACATACTGCTCTGTCACCCGGGCTGGAGTGCAGTGGTGTGATCTCAGCTCACTGCAGCCTCTGCCTCCCGAGGTCAAGCAAGTCTCCTGCCTCAGCCTCCCGGGTAGCTGGGACTACAGGCGCGCCACCATGCCCGGCTAATTTTTGTTGTTGTTCTTTTTGTTTTGTTTTGTTTTTTTGAGAGGGAGTCTCACTCTGTGGCCCAGGCTGGAGTGCAGTGGTGCGATCTCGGCTCACTGCAACCTCTGCCTCCCGGGTTCAAGTGATTCTCCCGGCTCAGCCTCCTGAGTATCTGGGACTACAGGCACACGACACTGCACCTGGCTAATTTTTGTATTTTTAGTAGAGACGGGGTTTCACCGTGTTGGCCAGGCTGGTCTTGATCACCTGACTTCAAGTGATCCACCCGCCTCAGCCTCCCAAAGTGCTGGGATTACAGGCACGAACTACCGCACCTGGCCCCACTCTCATCATATTATTCCAAAAATAGCCATGGTCTCTCTGAGGCCCCTCACCTGAGAGAACAGAAGGGCTTCTATCCCTTGGGGCTGGAGGTGAGCCCAGCTGAATCCTCTTTCTTGGGGCTGGACTGGGAGTAGGTGGGATATCTCAGTACCTCTTCCATTTACTGAAGCTCATTCCTCACACTTGCTAGTGTCACAAACAGATGCCCATTGGGTGCAATTAGCATAAGAAAAGATAGCACTTTTAAGGCTTGCTTACTCCCAGCCTCATTTTGAAGCTCTAGGCTCCTGTGCATTACTAATTCATAAGTCTAGGAGCACATACCTTTCATTATTTCCATTTTATAGGTGGAAACAAGAAGACTTGCCAAGTATTTTCTGCAAGGCTGTGAAGCATGTTAGAAGCAATGGTAATAGCAGGTGCAGAGTGGCCAAGTCCTCATTTCCCCCTCAATGGACAAATCCCTTTAGCTGAGCCCATGAGTCATTGGCCTTTCCAGATTGATGCTGCCCTGGAGGGATGGAGCCCAGGATTGGAGACAGCCAGGGCCCATCTGTACATTCCTTCTCCTCACTCTGCTCTCTCAGGCTGCAGTGTGAATGAGAAAACTCCAATCCCAAGCATTTACACACTTTTTTTTTTTTTTTTTTTTTTGACTCGGAGTACAGTGGTGCGATCTCAGCTCACTGCAACCTCCGCCTCCTGGGTTTCAGCAAATCTCCTGCCTCAGCCTCCTGAGTAGCTGGGACTACAGGTGTGCACCACCAAACCCAGCTAATTTTTATATTTTTAGTAGAGACGGGATTTCACCATGTTGGCCGGGCTTGTCTCAAACTCCTGGCCTCAAGTGATCCACTCGCCTCAGCCTCCCAAACTGTTGGGATTACAGGCGTGAGCTACCGGGCCCGGACAGCATTTACACACTTTAGATATTCAGTGACAATGTTTAAATCCTAAACAACAGCTTATTTGTAGCAGAAGGGGATTAGTGGAAGGGAAGAGCCTGCTTTGAGAGCCCTTGCTACACCAGGATCAATATTGACTTCTTGTGAGAGGGGGAGATCATATCCTGTTCCAGTAGGAAACACATTGCCTCTAATACTCTTAACACAGGGGAGACCCAAACTACACACTTGGTGTGGAATTTTAAAAGGAAACATTTTAAAAATATTAGCAGGTAGGAAACAGATATTGAGGTACTAAAACAAGTCAGACAAGGGGATAGTGGGGGAGACAACTGGTAAGGAGCTAAAACTGAAATAAATAATGTGAAGCGAAATAATAGTTACTGTAACCCAACTGAACGTGGGTCCATTCGCCCAGCATACAGAAACAAACACAAGCACCAGGATTTGCAGTGACAGAAAGGGAAGCATTGATTGCAGGGTGCCAAGCAAGGAGAACTGGGCAGCTAATGCTTAAGACCCTAACTCCCCAATGGCTTTCAGGCAAGGGTTTTAAAATTTTATTTATTTTATTATTATTTGAAACAGGGTCTTGCTCTGTCACCCAGGCTGGAGTGCATTGATCCTGGCTCACTGCAGCCTTGTCCTCCCAGGCTCAAGCGATCCTGCCTACTCAGCCTCCTAAGTAGCTGGAACTACAGGCGTGCACCATCACCACACCTGGTTAATTTTTGTATTTTTATTTTCTAGACATGGGGTCTCACTATGTTGTCCAGGCTGGTCTCAAACTCCTGGGCTCAAGCAGTCCTCCTGCCTTGGCCTCCCAGAATGCTGGAATTACAGGTGTGAACCACCATGCCTAAATGGGTTTTTAAAATTTGTTTTATAGAGATAGGGTCACACCATGTTGCCCAGGCTGGTCTTGAACTCCTAGTCTCAAGTGATCCTCCCACCTCGGCCTCCTGAAATTCTGGATTACAGGAGTGAGCCACCAGACTTGGCCCAAGCAAGGGTTTTTAAAAGCAGGGGTATATTTCAGGAAAGCAGAAGATATAGGAAAAATAATAAATCAATACATGGAGGTTATACCTTCGTTTGGCCTCAAAAGGCAGGATATCTTGACACAGGGGCTTACAGGCCACAGGTGGATTCAGAGATTCTTTGGTTTGCAGTTGGTTAAGGGAGCAAGGCTTTGTCTAAAAACTTGGGGTTAGCAGAAAGAAATATTAAGGTTCTAAACTAAAAAGTATCTGAGACAATTTAGAAAATTTATTTTGCCAGGGTTAAGGACATGCCCATGACACAGCCTCAGGGGCTTCTGACAACATGTGCCCAAGGTGGTCAGGGCACAGCCTGGTTTTATACATTTTAGGGAGACATGAGACATCAATTCATCTATGTCAGATGTATATTGATTCAGTCCGGAAAGGCGAGACAACTCAAAGTCTGTATCCAGGTCATAGGTAGATAGGAGACATTCTTTTGAGTTTCTGATTAGCCTTTTACTGAATCGAAGGAAGCAATCAGATATGTATTGTCTCAAGTGAGCAGAGGAATCACTTTGAGTTCTGTCTGTCCTTTGTCCACAAGGAATTTCCTTGTGGGTAAATTGTGAGGGAGCTATGTAGTTTTTTTTTTCTTTTTTTTATCTGGGGTCTAGGCAAAGTGGCTCACATCTGTAATCCCAGCACTTTTGGAGGCTGAGGCGGGTGGATCACTTGAGGTCAGGAGTTCAAGACCAGCCTAGCCAACATGGTGAAACCCCATCTCTGCTAAAAATACAAAAAACTAGCTGGGCGTGGTAGCACATACCTGTAATCCCAGCTACTCAGGAGGTTGAGGCAGGATAATTGCTTGAACCCAGGAGGTGGAGGTTGCAGTGAGCTGAGATCATGCCACTGCACTCCAGCCTGGGAGACAGAATGAGACTCTGTCTCTTAAAAAAAAAAAAATCTTTATAGCTATCTTATTTAGGTATAGAATGGGAGGCAGGTTTGTCCAATGCAGTTCCCAGCTTGACTTTTCCCTTTGGCTTAGTGATTTGGGGGTCCCGAGATTTATTTTCCTTTCACGAAAATAAAGTGTGTGTGTGTGATTCTCTGCAGGCCCCTCAGGAAGAAATTTAGAACAGGGAATGGTGGTCAGAATTCAGTCCTCAGTTCCCGCTTAGCTGAGGTCTATGTGACGGTGGTCAGCATTTTCCATCTGATGGAGGTCCTGGTTTCTGAGAAACAACTCAAGAATCTATGTGAAGACGTTATCTTTAGTTTCTATAGGGAACCGAACGTCTTGTAACTCTGTCTTATTTGGGTGACTATTATTTAAACTATTATTATCTTCTCGCTTAGCGGGACTGAAGGCTAGCAAGGTGCTTGGAATTTCCCTTGAAGGAACTCAAGAGTTTTTATTTCCATGCTTGAGGTGGCTAGCAGGTCCCTAAGAGTGTTCCTGGCTCTGTCTCAATGCCAGAAGTTTATTATGGGGTGAAAAGAGGAAGTTAAGGACAGGAGGCAAGACCTATTGAAGGCTCAAAAACTGACAGAGGGGGAAGTATGGATGTGGAAGTGAAAGAAGTCCACAGAGCTCATCACAAGATGAAGGTGGTCCCAGGCATCAGAGTTGATTATCTAACGAAATAAAGGAGAAGAAAGTCATACTGTTTTATAACAGGGAAATGTCGGCAGGTAGGAGCCATCATCCCCAAAGTTTTCTTGTACCTGCTGGGCAAGGTGTCAGAGCCCTGGCAATGGAAAGTGATTGGCCCACAGGGAGTAAGAATTTACTGACAACAGTATAGGTTTGAAAAGGAAAGTTTTATTAGATTGAGAGAAAGCTGCAGAAGAGTGCAGCGGGCTGCCTCAGCGAGAGGACTGAGCGCGCCGGGGAGGATTTTCCTTAGGGGTATTTATGGACCTTAAAGCAAGAGCTTAGGGGTAATTTAGTCCATATTAGCCACGTACGTCATGATAAATGATTACATTTGTAGACATTTTGGTGTCGTAATGTCAGCAAGGGTTGCACAATGAGTTTTGTCATGCATGCATTCCGGAGATGTATAGAGGTAGAGAAAGTCTAGTTACGTATAAATTTTGGGGAAAGAAGCCTGGAACCAGCCTTAGATATAGGGAAGATCAATTATTTCTAAACTCCTCAGATAAGGAGTTCTGCCTCTGGATGGTCGGCTTCATGGCCACCAGGTGGTCTTTGCTCTCTTTAGTGGCCCCTCCCTCCTGGCCTCCTCATCTCCAGGCAATCTTTATGTCACTATAGATTCATTTGCATTTTGAGAATTTTATATAAATGAAATTATTCAGTAGTACTCTTTTTTAAAATCCTTGCTTTCATTCAGCAAAATTATTTTGAGATTCACTCATTTTTGGGGGGTATCAATAGTTTATTCCTTTTTCTTATTGTTAAGTAGTATCCCATTGTATGGCTCTATCATGATTTATTTTATCTACTCACCTGTTGATGGATACTCTTATGAGTCAGGGTTCTCCAGAGAGACAGAATCAATACACACACTCACACATAGACACACACACGGAGAATTATTTTAAGGAATTGGCTCACACAATTGTGGGGGCTGGCAAGTCTGAAATCTGCAGGAAAGGCTGGTAGGCAAAAGTTGATGTTACAATCTGGTGTTGAAGGCAGTCTGGAGGCAGAAGTCCTTTCTCTTTGGGGGACCTCAGTCTTACCTCCTAGGGCCTTCAACTGATTGGATGAGGCCCACCCACATTAAGGAGGGTAATCTGCTTTACTCCAAGTCAATTGATTTCAGTATTAATCACATCTAAAAAAACACCTTCACAGCAACATTTAGGCTGGTGTTTGACCAAACAACTAGGCACCATATGCTAGCCAAGTTGATGGGTAAAATTAGCCATCACAGAGTTGTTCCTGTTACAAACAAAGCTGCTGTGAATATTTGTGTACAATTCTTTGTACTGAAGGAAATAAAAATATTTTACCCAAGATAGATTTCTTTGACAGATTTTGAAATGGCCCTGCAAAGCTGTTTTTTGTGGGGGAACTTTGCATTGTGGAGAATCTCCATGAATGCAGCAAGGCCTTCCCTTGTCCAGATCTGGGAGAGATTAATGGAGTCTGACACCTGTAAAGATCTGGAAGAAACACTTACCATCTATTTTCTCCGAGGGGCTGCTATCTGTGAGATTGCATCTGCATAACATGACTCCCTTGGCTAGCTGAGCCGCCTCTTCTTCCCCTCCCATATCCTGTCTTGCCACTAAAACCTGACTTACCACCATAACCTGTTTTTTTGGCCATGTTCTGAGCCTGCATTGCTTCTGTGAACCCAAAATATCTGATAGGTCTCAACCAATTTAGAAAGTTTATTTTGTCAAGGTTAAGGACATGCCCGTGACATAGCCTCAGGAGGTCCTGATGACATGTGCCCAAGGTGGTCAGGGTACAACTTGCTTTTATACATTTCAGAGGGACATGAGACATCAATCAGTATGTGTAACATGTACATTGGTTTGGTCTAGGTAAGGCAGGACAAATCAAAGCAGGGGCTTCCAGGTCATAGATAGATAAGAGATAAAGGTTGCATTCTTTTGAGTCCTTGATAAGCCTTTCACTGAATACACAATTTAGTCTGGCTCAGTGAATCTGCATTTTTTTTTTTTTTTTTGAGACAGAGTTTCACTCTTGTTGTCCAGGCTGGAGTGCAATGGCGTGATCTCGGCTCACTGCAACCTCTGTCTCCCAGGTTCAAGTGATTATCCTGCCTTAGACTCCTGAGTAGCTGGGATTACAGGCATGCACCACCACGTCCGGCAAATTTTTTGTATTTTTAGTAGAGACAGGGTTTCTCCATGTTGGTCAGGCTGGTCTCGAACTCCCGACCTTGGGTAATCCACCCGTCTCAGCCTCCCAAAGTGCTGGGATTACAGGCGTGAGCCACCGTGATCGGCACATTTTTACATAAGCAATCAGATATGTGTTTGTCTCAGATGAGCAGGGGGTGACTTTCTGTCCAGCACCTGTGAAGGTAAGCTTTTCCTTGTGGGCAAATTGTGCTTTGTAGCTATCTTATTTAGGAATTAAAATGGGAGGCAGGTTTGCCTGCTGGAGTTCTCAGCTTGACTTTTCCGTTGGCTTAGTGATTTTGGGGTCCTGAGATTTATTTTCCTTTCACATTTCTGTAGCCTCAAGATGGCATATGAACTTCTGTACCTCACTGTGGAGCGGGGTCTTTGTTCTGAAGGCTGCTATGTATACATATGAAATAAATGTGTGTGATCTTTCTTTTAACTTCTGTTAATTAATCTGCCTCATGTCAGTGATTTTCAGTGAACCTCCAGGGGGCCAAGGGCTTTGGCCTCTACAGTATGGACATAAAATTTTGTTTCTCTTAGGGAAATACCTATGAATGGAATGACTGGGTTATACATTGGAGGTATGTCTAACTAAAAGACTTCCTTCCAAACTGTTTTTCAAAGTGGTTGTACCGTTTTACATTCCCACCAGCATTGTATGAAAGTTTCAGTTGCTCTCATATCCTCTCCTGTCTTTTTTAATTGCTATCATCTGTCTTTTTGATTTTAGACATTGTAATAGGTATGTAGTACTATCTAATTGTGATTTAAATTTGCATTCCACTAATGACTAATGACGTGCCCCATCTTTAACGCAACGTTTCCCTTTACTTGCAGGTTATTTTGCTTTGCAAGTTGGAAAGGCAAGATTAAAATACAAAGTTACGCCCCCAGCAGTCACTGGGTCACCAGAGTTTGAGAGAGTATTTCGGGCACAGTAAGTAATGCTTCTTCCACCCTTCATGGATCTGTGCCTGCCATAGAGACACAATTCCTGACTAGGGGAAAGGGATATGGAGAAGACCCTAAGTTCATGTGCAATATCTAGTTATAACAAGTCACTCTTCACAGCCAAGACCGTTCTCAGAATCCAGAAAGTTTGAAGGGTTCGGGGCATGAAGTCTCTGCCCACATCTATTACCAATTCAGCAGGGTATATTTACAGAAAAGGCTGGGATCTCAGGAGGGACTGCTGTGTCTCCCAAGGAGGGTCACTGGGTCAAAGAGGTCCCCTGGAGCCTTGTGAGACCACAATAGTCTGAAGTTGGATTGGTTATGCTACAATTTTCTATCTTATTTTTTCCTCCCTACTTCAGAACAGAGGTAGATCAGGATTAATCTTCTGCCAGTTTCTCTGTGAACCATTTCTTAAAATCAGAAACCTGTAAGAATGAGAAAGCTTGCCAGCTCACATGCATGCGCCATGTTTTTTGATCATCTTGTGCTCCTTGTTTTTTCAGACGCACACAAAATGTTCCACCATAAACACCGTGAACTTGCCTGCTGCAGGAACGCTAGGGCGTACTTTATATTTCATCCCCCAAAATACGTGCTTTAAGAAACATTTCATGCGTCACTACTGATATATCATTGGGTTCTTTTGTTACCATCTTGGGATTTTTCATTTATGTTTACAAGTGAGATTGGCCTACACTTTGCCTTTCTTGTCTGGTTCTTGTCTCATTTTGATACAGATGAACCTAGTGTCAAATGAGTTGGAGGAAGCATCCTGTTCTACTTTCTTAGAGAATTTTAATAAGATTGGAAGAGTGTGTTCCTTCAAGGTTGTGTAGAACTTGCCTTAAAATAATCTGGGCCTAATGTTTTTCTGGTGGGGAATTTTTAAATTATGGGATTTGCATTCTTTAATGATTATTGGACTAGGCAGGCTTTTTGTTACATCTTGAATCAATTTTGGTAGGCCTTGGTCCTTGAGATGATAACATTGGTCTCTTGATTACCCACTTGCTCCAAGGAGGGTTTTACAGACTACTCCTTAGGCTTGAAAGCGTTGGGTGAATACCACCGGGAGTACACGAGATAATTGTAAGAGGTGTGTAGACTTGGTTTTAAATAACATTGAACTACATGATGAGAAGTCATTCTCATTTCAATTATCTTTGAATCCTTATGGTTATGTCAAGTGGAAAGTATTGGTTTGGAGCCAGCATGTCCCACACCTCAAAATTAATGTTTATTTTTATCAAAGTAATTTATGTACATGATCTGAAGATAAAGTGGGATTACAGGTTTTATGACAACAAATAACTCTTCCTTGTCCCTACCTCCCCTCTCCCTCTATCCCTAGAGATAACCCTTTTTGATTACTACTTTGGATATTTACTTCTGTATTTCTAAACATTATACTTTCACTGCTATTTATTGATTCACAAATTTTAGACATTGTCAGTTGGCTTCTTTTTATGGAAGAAATAATTTCATGCTCCTTTACTTCCTCTTTTCCTTACCTCATCCTTCCAGTAACATTATATCACTCTGTTGAGTTAAATCAATAGCCAATGTTTATATTATTGTGATTAAGAAAATAATGTTGAAAGCAGGGCCTTATAGTATACTGTGGTTACATTTCCTTCTTGTGCAATTTTTTTTCCCTAGGGTTAATAATTGTCTCTTTATTTCTTTGTTTGCTTAGTTTCATGCCCAAATCTTCTGCAGAACTGAAAATCTCCTTTCATTACATTCAAATGCATTAGATAATCTAGTGATAACATTTTTCTGTCTTGGAGTCATTTCTGCCTGAGTCCTCCACTTTTCGCTTCAAGCTGCGGGATGCTCTTGGTGCTTGCTGCACAGCTGCTATCCTGGGACTTCCTGTCACCATCCTAGAAATTTCCCTTATCCTGTCCTGATTTGGATTTCCTGGACCTCCTGTTTTCCTGTTTATTGGTTTTCTCTCTCGTTTTAGTGGAGTACACCCTTCAGAAGCTTCCTGAGAGAGGGTGAATGTTTGGTAAAGTTTTGAGACTTCACATATCTGAAAATGCACCTTTATGTTGCCTCACAGTTAAGGGATGGCTTGGTTACATGCATTTCTGTATTAGAAATCCTTACCCTCAGAGTTTTTGAAAAAATTTGCTCCATGGCTTCCTAGTTCCCACTGATATTGTTGAGATGTTCTGTGCTATTCTGATTCTGGACCTTTTGTTTGGAAACTATGGAAGCTTCAGGATCTTGCCTGGCCTACTGTCCCGAGATGTTAATAGCATTGTGCTTGTTGAGAGGCTTTTTCTTCACTGTGCTCAACCCCAGGTGAGGCCTTTTCACAGCCTGAAAACTCATGTCCTTGTGTTTTAGATTTTTTTTTGTTTTAAGACAGGGTCTCACTGTTGCCTTGGCTGAAGTACAGTGACACAATCTCAGCTCACTGCAGCCTTGACCCGCCAGGCTCAGGCAATCCTCCTACCTCTGCCTCCTGAGTATCTAGGACTACAGATCCGTGCTACAATGCCCTGCTAATATTTGTATTTTTTGGTAGAGATAAGGTTTCACCATGTTGCCCAGGCTGGTCTCGAACTTCTGGGCTCAAGCAATCTGCCCACCTCAGCCTCCCAAAGTGCTGGGAATACAGGCGTTAGCCACTACTCCTGGCCCAAAATATTTTTTAATATTATTTTTTCCCCCAGATTTCCTCTCCTTCATTTTCTCTGTTCTTTCATTCTTAAAACACATACTAGTTGTGTGTTAACCTCCAGGACTGATCCTCTAGTTTTCTTTTATCTTCAGGTTTTCATATTTTTGGATTTTTGTTCTTTCAGAGGAATTTCCTCAACTTCTAACTTTTTATCTGAAATTTGAGATATCATAATTTTAATTTCCAATAACTTATTTTTATTCTCTGATTGCTTTTTAGTTGTTGGTGCTGATGTTAAACCGTCACTTTTTTATTTCATTGATGTAGTTTATTCTCTTATATTTGAGGATTTTAATTATAATTTTAAAAATTCTCTGTAACATTTCTGTTTCTTCCAAGTATCTTTGTGTCTTTTTTGGCTTTTGTCTTTCATTTGTATTTATTATTTACCCATTAAGTATTTATTGAGCACTTCTGTGTACCGGGCATTGTTATAATAGCTTGGCCTAGATCCATGAACAAATCCCACAAAAATCCTTGCCCTCTTGGAGTTCGCTGAGGAAGCCAGAAAATAAACAATAAGCAGATGATATTATAAGAAAATAATATAAGCTGGGCATAGTAGCTCACACCTGTAATCCCAGGGACTCAGTAGGCCCAGGCGGGAGAACTGCTTGAGACCAGAAGTTCAAGAGCAGCCTGGGCAACATAGCAAGAGCCCCCTCTCTCTATTAAAAAAAAAATTAAAAAATTAGCCACATGTGGGTACATACCTGTAGTCCTAGCTACTTGGGAGGCTGAGGTTGGAGGATTGGTTGAGCCCAGGAGTTCAAGGCTTCATTGAGCTATGATCATGCCACTATACTCCAGCCTGGGCAACAGAGAAAGACCCCAACTCAAAATGAAAGAGAAAATCATATATTATGTTAGAAGGTAATTGGTGCTAAAAAAACAAAAACAAAAACAAAAAGGATAGCGTTGTAAGAGGGTATGGGATGGGTTCCTGGGGGGTAAGTTGGGTGGTCTGTGATGTACAATAAGGCTACGGGTGTAGGTCCCACTGAGAAGGTGGCATTTGTGAACATGCAGTGAAAGAGCTCTTGGGTCAGAGACAATAGTCAGGGAAAAGCCCTTAGCTGGGGATACACCCAGTGGGTTAGTCAGGAGGTCAGGGGGCTGCAGGGAGCCTGGCAGGGAGTGGGAGGAGGTCAACTCAGAGAGGTCATAGACGGCTGGGTCACACTGGGCCTTAAAGGCCACTGTAGGGGACTTTGGCTTTTCTCTGAGTGAAATGGAAAGTCATGACAGGGTTTTAAGCAAAAGAGTGACATGATCTTATATTTTAAAAGGAGAATCCTGTTTGCTTTGCTGAGAAGAGCCTGTATAGAGGCATTGGTAGAAGCAGAAAATGCATTTAGAATTCCAGGCAAGAGATGATGGTGGCTGTGTTGCAGAATTTTTGCTCCTTAGTTCAGCTAAAACTGGGTTCTTGTCACATGGCCAGGAAAGATTAGGCGTGCTGACACATTGAAGGGTGAGTAGAGCAGAATTTATGGGATGTAAAGGAAAAAAAGAAAAAAGAAAAAAGAAACTCAACAAAGCGGGAGGGGGTCCTACTCACAGGCCCCTGCCTCGCAGATTAATTCCAGGTCACCACCCACAAGCTGGAGACCAGGCTCCTCCCTCTGCACAAGGTTGGAACTTCCTGTGGCTCCACCCTGTTCCTCCAGTGAGCACGCAGGCTTTATTCAGAAAGAATCAGTCTGGAAAGGGCAGGCAAGCGGGGGCAGTTCTCCCTCAGGGTGGCGAGTTTCATCCTGGACCAGCAGTCTGGGCTTTCAGCCTTCAAGCTTTTTTAGACTTGAGGGTGGGGTTTCACCAGGGACCCTTGGCTGTCTCCTGTCTCTGTCGGCTAGAGCCAGGGAGATAGCAGTGAAATGATGGGAAGTGGTCAGGTTCTGGATATATTTTGAGGGTAGACTCATAGAATTTTCTGACATAATGAATGTGAAGTGTGAGAACAGTCAAGAATGATTCTTGGATTATTGGCCTGAGCATCCATCCCAAAGGATGGTCTTGCGATGATCTGAGATGGAGAAGGCTGCAGGAGAACTGGTTTTGGGGAAGTATTAGGAGGTTCTGTCTTGACATGTTGTGTTTGAGATGTGACTTAAGGAGAGGCCTTAAGCATTATGATCTACTAAGCTATTTGGATTGTTTATGATTGCATCATAAACTGACAAATACATTGCTGGTTACACCTCCAAGTAGAGAGGCAGCTGGATAAACAAATCTGCATTTTAGGAGAGAGATCTGAGCTGGAAATATAAATTCAGGGGTCATTGGCACAGGAAGATGATTTACAGCCATGAGACTGGATAAAATCACTTAGGGGAGTGTGTGTAGGTGTATTAGTCCGTTTTCACACTGCTGATAAAGACATACCCGAGACTGAGCAATTTACAAAACAAAGAGGTTTAATTGGACTTACAGTTCCATGTGGCTGGGGAAGCCTCACAGTCATGGAGAAAGGCAAGTCACATTTTACATGGATGGCAGCAGGCAAAAAATGAGAGAGCTTGTGCAGGGGAATGCCTCTTTTAAAAACCATCAGTTTTGTGTTTTGTTTTTTTTTTTTTGAGATGGAATCTCACCCTGTCACCCAGGCTGGAGTGCAGTGGCCACAATCTTGGCTCACTGCAACCTCCGCCTCCCAGGTTCAAGCAATTCTTGTGCCTCAGCCTCCTGAGTACTGGGACTACAGGTGCCTGCCACCATGCCTAGCTAATTTTTTGTATTTTTAATGAAGACAGGGTTTCACCATGTTGACTGGGCTGGTCTTGAATGCCTAAACTCAGGTGATCCGACTGCCTTGGCCTCCCAAAGTGCTGGGATTACAGGTATGAGCCACCGTACCCGGCCTAAAACCATCAGATCTTGTGAGACATATTCACTGTCACAAGAATAGCATGGGAAAGACTTGCCTCCATGATTCAATTATCTCCCACCAGGTCCCTCCTACAACACATGGGAATTCAAGATGAGACTGGGGTGGGGACACAGCCAAACCATATCAGTAGGTAAAGAACAAAAGAGGACTGAGCCCTGATGGCATCAGGAGGTCAAGATGATGACAAGGGTCCTGCAGAGAGATCTGAATAAAGGAGATCTTAGAGGTTTTACCCAAACATCTGGTATTAATAATTCTCAACTGGCTGTTAAGAAAGAGGCATTAGAGAGTGATGTGGAAGCTCCATGTGCATGACTGGGGCTTGTGATTGGTCAGGAGGCAGCTTTCTTCTGGAGAACCCTCAAAGTATCTGTAGGTCATCTTTCTGGTACCACTTAGTTTCTCTAGAGAAAACTCTTTAAACCTCCTTCAGGGGTTGAAGGAAAGAGGGGTGGAGATAGGATAATAGGCCTGACTTTTGAGAGTGCAGTAGTAAAGACAGGAAGGTTTTTCGACTGTGCAGTGTGCAGCATGCAGATTCTGACTGTTTTCAGGACAGAATTTTACCCCCACCCTCTATTATTCCTGAAGTTCCTAACAGTCTCTGGTTCTGTTTCTCCAGGCAATAAGCCTCCCACCTCCTGTGATGGGGAGCAGGCTGGGGCTCAGGAGTGGGAAGCAGAGGTGGAGGGCAGCTAAGCCCTCCTTATTCAGTTTTTAACCACACTTATGTTCCAGCCTTTGGCCTCTAAGGTACCTGGGGCGCCCAATTCCTGAGCTTCTTTTGGTTCTGGGGTAAGGATGGTCTCAGTCTTCATTGCTTCTTCCTTCAGCAGGCACATAGGTTTCAGCTTTCTGCACTCTACCAGTCCAGCCACTGTTCCTCCGTGTGCTGTCTTTCCCACAGAATTTTGCTAATGGCTCTCTTCCACTCTTGAGAGATTGTTTGGAGGTTCCAGCAGGGGAGCATAGCGACTCATATACCCTTGACTGAAAACTGGTCCTCCTCTATGGAGGATGGTCGTCCTCTATGACTGAGCATGCAGCTTTGGGAGGGACGCACATGGAGTGGGGAGGGAGGAAGGGAACACCCGCCTAGCCAGCCAGATCAGCCGAATCAACCCTGGCAATTGATGGGGTGACAGATGTTGCAGCCAGATTACCCTCACTTCCTCTCTTTTACTCTTGTGTCTGCTCTCATTCTCTTTGTTCTTGATTACTCATATCTATTTTTTATTCTTTAACTAGCATTTTAGTGAAGCTTCAGAAGTGAGAAGAAATGAACATGGGTTCAATCTGCCATGTTTAACAGGAAGTCATCATGATACGTTTTTGATATCCTGTGCACACCCATTTTCCCTTGTCAACAAAGAGTCAAACTCTATAAAATACTTAAAGAGATTTATGTATGTATTTATTTATTTTTAGACAGAATCTCACTCTGTCGCCCAGACTGGAGTGCAATGGCGCGATCTTGGCTCACTGCAACCTCCCCTTCCTGGGTTCAAGCGATTCTCTTGCCTCAGCCTCCCGAGTAGCTGGGACTACAGGCATGTGCCACCACACCCGGCTAATTTTTGTATTTTTAGTAGAGACAGGGTTTCACCATCTTGGCCAGGCTGGTCTCAAAGTCCTGACCTCAAGTGATCCACCCTCCTCGGCCTCCCAAAGTGCTGGGATTACAGGCATGAGCCACCACACCCAGCCTGAAGAGATTTATTCTGAGCCAAATATGAGTGATCATAGCCCATGCCACAGCCCTCAGGAAGTCCTGAGAACACGTGCCCAGTTTGTTTGGGGTGCAACTTGGCGTTATACATTTTAGGGAGATATGAAACTTCAATCAAATACATTTAAGAAATACATTGGTTTTGTCCAGAAAAGTGGGACAATGTGAAGTGTGGTGGGGTGGGAGCAGGGGGCTTCCAGCTTAGAGGTAGATTTAAAATTTTTCCTGGTTGACAACTGGTTGAGTTTATCTAAAGACCTGGGATCAACAGAAGGGAATGTCTGGGTTAAGATAAAGGATTATGGAGACCAAAGTTCTTGTTTGCAGAGGAAGCCTTCAGATGGTAGGCTTCAGAGAGAATAGTTTGTAAAATGTTTCTTATCAGACTTAAGGTCTGTGTTGCTGTTAATGCTGAAGAGGTATAAGGGGGTATGTCTGACTCTCACTTTCCATCATGGCCTGAAACAGCCTCTCAGGTTAAATTTTTAAAAGAGCCCTGGCTGAGGAGGAAGTCCATTCAGATGGTTGGGGGACCTTAGAATTTAATTTTTGGTTTACATCCTATTCAACAGAGAAAGAATCTCATGGTCAGAGCCGTCAGCAATCATTAGTAGCTAACTAGAATTTAGTAACTTTTTGCTTTCATTGGATTTATTTTTGTACTTAACCTTTATTTAGAAAGCTACACTCTTTCTGCACTTGTAATGATGTAAAATTTATTTTTTCCTAATTTAAGCAAAAAAGAAGCTGATTTGTAGAAAGATAGTGATACATTAAAAGGCTAAAACTTTGACTGTTAGATTAATGCTTGAAGTTTGGGAGACACTATGCTATTTATAAAAATCATCACGGGAGGAAATTCCAGATCTTCCCACTTTGTCTTTCATGATCTGAAAACTTGTTGGGAACTGCTGGGTATTAAGCAGGCTAAGTCCTTGGGCCACTTCTTGGTTCTATTTTTATTCTCATAGTTTCCACAAATTTGACTTTCTTTGAAGTTATTTTGCTCTCCCTTCTCTTCTATATCTGGAATCCTCTTGTCCCAGGAATAAAACTGAACACCATTTCCAAGTATTTCTCTCAAGTTACTATTTATAAAGTAAGTACTGTATACAAACCCAGTTTCCTTGTTAGAGATGTTTTGCTTTGTTGGATTAATCATGGTAGAACAGAGAGTAGTTAAAAAATGACGATCAATAATCAGGACAGATTTGGAGCCAGGAAATACCTTGAGCAACAACACAGTAGTTGTTCCCCTGGTTTCTCACTGAAGAGTGAATGGGGATGGCTCTACTCCATACTCTGAATTTCTTCTTGAATTTTCCCAGCCCTAGCCCAATTTTTGCCTTAGATTCTAAGGTGTAGGATAAATCGGGCCAAACCAAATCAAGAGTCATTGCTTGCAAAGCCATTTAGACTTTATCTGAAGTAGTTAGAGCAGAATTCCCTGGGATAACCAGTTCAGTCCAAAGCCTACTTGGTTATCTGTTCTTTTCCCTGGAGGAGGAATGCACTGTCTTTTCTGGCTCTCCTGGACCAGAAGCACTGGTTTCCCTTTGCCTCTTTGGAAGGACTTAGAGCTTAGAGGTCCAGCCTTTTCCCTACCCTTTTCTCCTGCTGATTTTGCCCTCAGCATAGCCAAGAAGCCCAAAGTTATGACTAACTCTATCTGTAGGTGGACCTGGACACCTCATCAGCGTCACTTCAAGGTTCACTGATCCTGAAGGACTGTTTCTTGTTGGAAGGTCATCTCAGGGTGGGTATCTATTTGTGAGCAGAGCTGATATGGAGTCCAGCCTTTCTGAGTTACTAGCCCTGGGCTCCTTAAAATCTCCATTCACTTCCTCTTCCCTTCCTTACAGGAGAGGACTTACAGATGACAGTCTCTAGAGTCTTGCCGTCTTTTGCCAGAATACATTTTTTAAAATTGTGAAAATAGCAACTATAATTTCACCAAGGACCATTCCTTTACGTTATTACTGAATTTAGAAAATTCTATCTCATCTAATCTGAGCACCTTGATCCCTTTAGAGTAAAGTCATTTTATAAAATCTAAAAAGTAGATCCAAGTAATAAATTGATCTTCTTGCAATTTGAATACATTTCCTCTGATTCTACCTTCACTGGAAGGGGAGAATAGCTGCTGACCTCACTCCTTTTCATGTGCTGAAAGACCATTATTAAGCATCTTTCATCTTCTGGATTTTGAGGCTAGGGAGCACTAATTCTTCAGCTTTTTTTCTCCAACCATTTAGAAATTTTGGTTCTCTTTAGACAAAAATTTTTAATATTATTTCTAAACCTGGAGTCTAGATGTATATCTAGTATACTAATAATGGTTTCTTTGGTGCTGGTTAAGACAGAAGAATTGCCTCTTAGTTCTTGTGAATGCACTCCTATTTGCTTAATGCTGAATTATTCAGTTCCTGTTCCAAAATTAACCTGCCACAAGGCACAGGTAAGCCTGATCATCGTGAATCTCGGTACCCTTTAGAAATATTAGCCTCTTCTCATTCTACTGTGATACTGTATTTTTTTTTTTTTACATTTTATTAACTTTTTAATGTCATTTTGAATTCTGATTCTGAAATTTGGAAATTAAAACTAGTGACCTTAATGCATGTCTAAAAACTATGGAGAAACAGAAAATTTACAAGAATAGTGATTTTTCAGATATTGTGCAACTATAAGATTACAGTAATGTGGGCAACTGACTTTTGTAATAAGTGGAAAAAAAAGAGACAGTAAACATATTCCTATTTTCTTACAAGTTCAACCATCATGGATAATAGCAGAAAACACTAGATGCCCTTATCCACTGAATTATTATAAAGGGCTGGGGCTGGGTGCAGTGGCCCGTGCCTGTAATCACAGCACTTTGGGAGGCCAAGGCGGGTGGATCACTTGAGGTCAGGAGTTCAGGACCAGCCTGGCCAACGTGATGAAACCTCGTCTCTACTAAAAATTACAAAAATTACAAAAATTAGCTGGGCGTGGTGGCACATGCCTGTAATCCCAGCTACTTGGGAGCTGAGGCAGGAGAATCATTTGAACCCAGGAGGCGGAGGTTGCGGTGAGCTGAGATCACGCCACTGCACTCCAGCCTGGGTGACAGAGTGAGACTCCATCTCAAAAAAAAAAAAAAAAAGATCTCCCAAAATGACAGAGTGACTCTGTGTGATGAGCTCCTCAAACTCCAGTGTCCTTACCAATACCAAGCAGCATCTGTCACATAATCCGGGAGATTCTCCAGGTGGTCAGGGCACAAGAGGGAGCTGGGAGGTGGAGGAACTGCAAATCTCCTTTCCCTGCATGCTCTTCGTGTTCCCTACAAGCAGCACCACTGAAGGGCACTGGTGGGACTCATGCTCTCCTGCCACCAGCCGCCACCTCTCTATTGTGTCCCACTCAGAGTTACTTGACAAGGAGCAATTTAGACAGTTACACGTCTTTATAAAAAGATTAACTCCAGCAACCTCTCATCCCCAAGCCTTTTCTGAGCATATTAACCTGTTGCTCTGATCCCAGTCAGTGTAATCATCCAAAAGACCGCCCGGGGTCCAAAGTCAGAAGACCGAGGCCGGGTCATCCATTCAGAGTGCAAACAGCTCATGGCAGTGTACAGCCCACTGGTTCAGGATGAGTCACCTAAACAAGAAGAGAAAAAATCAGGAGCAAACAGAAAACCTGCAAGAAGCAAACCTCCTTTGAATTGCTTTGTCTGTTTTTATTTAGAAAAAGATCTACTGTGAACCTGGCATTAGAAATGGCTCATGAGGTTTTCCTTAGGAGAATGTTTCATATTTTCTGAACAAAGTTGTTGCAAGCAAAGTTGCATATTGTGTTCATTGGACACGGTCAAATAGAGAAATATTCATAAAAAGTTTTAGGCCAGAAGTCTCCCAAGTGATGTGCCCACATTGAAGGAATACACTAAGTAATCCACTGTGAGGGTGAGGAAAATATTGGAGCATCTGTTTGTACTTATTCTTAAAATCCTATCCTTTAATTAAAAAAATTTTTTTTTGAGACAGAGCCTTGCTCTGTTGCCCAGGCTGGAGTGCAGTGGTGCGATCTTGGCTCACTGCAGCCTCCGCCTCCTGGGTTCAAGCGATTCCTCTGCCTCAGCCTCCTGAGTAGCTGGGACTACAGGCACGTGCCACCATGCTCAGTTAATTTTTGTATTTGTAATAGAGTCAGGGCTTCACCATATTGTCCAGGCTGGTCTTGAACTCCTGACCTCAAGTGATCCACCCGCCTCGGCCTCCCAAAGTGCTAGGATTACAGGTGTGAGCCACCGCTCCTGGCCTTAAACTTTTTTTAAAAAATTTTATTTTTTTATAGAGATGAGGTCTCACTGTGTTGCCCAGGCTGGTCTCAAACTCCTGGCTCAAATGGTCCTTTTGTCTCTGCCTCCCAAAGGCCCGGGATTACAGGTGTGAACCAGCTTCCTGATCTCCCATCCTTTAATTTTTATGATGTTTGTTTTATAATGAATATGATATTCTTTTCCAGTTGAATGTATTAGCTGTGCTAATGGATAAATCCCAGATTCTCCATGGTTTAACACAGTGGAAGTTCATGTCTTGCTCAAGTCTGGTCCTATGTGGGAGCTCCTGGGTTGTGGGCCTCCTCTGCTGCAGGAGGATGTGTGCATATTTTTATGGGGCTGTGCAACTGTTAGAGCTATGCAATCAGAAAAGTTTGGAGACTAGTGTTGAAGGAACTGCCACATTTGGAGCTGCCAGGCCACAGTTTGATTCTTTTTCCCACCCCCAAATAACATAAACTTTGTAGTATACTTATTGACTGAGACAAGGCCCAAATAGCACTTAGTTTGGGGCCATCCTTACTGCTCCTGGTTACCATACCCAGGTGGGAATGTGCAGTAGTCCTGAGCCCCCAGGGCCCAGGCTCCATGGTATTGGGATGAACAACAAGGGGTCTCAGCAGCTTTAACTACTCAATCTCCACAGTGCCCACCAGACTCTTTCCAGTTCTTCTGGGTCTTACCCAGTTTTAGCACTTAAAGCTCCATGTCCCCCTAAATTCCTCAGTCCCAGGCAAACCAAGATAGCTTTCATGGGAAGCTTCAATATCAAAGGAGCATGGGATTGTTCAAAGAGGGCTCTCGCCAGGGAATGAGTAGACACAGCCTGTTTTCCCATGGACAGCCTGTTTTTCCGGTATGGACATGCAGGAGAGGAGACAGTGGTCATAATCAACTCTACCCCCTGTTCTCACAGGAAGGGAAGATTGACAGCTACTGCAGGCTGTTTGCTGTTCCATTTGGGAAATTTTCCTGAGGATCCCCTGTAATAAGAGGATAGAATATATCTGCCTTCATGACTTAAAATAGGCTATAAATTATTTTCATGTCAATGAAACTGTAATTAGCCACTGACAGGATTGTCAAGAAGTAATTTTCAGAGTTTGGTCCCCTTGAGTTAAACATGCCTGCTGACAGCTTACTGAGGACGTGTTATTGTGGGACACCATCCAGGCCTGGAGGGACCCAGAATCAGGCAGAAGGACATGGTCACATGGTGGAGGGGCTGGAGGAGGTGACAATTAGCAGGTAGAATGGGATTCCAGGTATTTCAAGGCCAAAGCAATACTTGGTGCTTTCACCAGGCAGGCAGCAGGGAAGACTGTCAGCAACAAACAGGGCACCCTACTGGCAGTCAGATAATTATTATTATTATTTTTTTTTGAGACGGAGTCTTACTCTGTCACCCAGGCTGGAGTGCAGTGGCGTGATCTCGGCTCACTGCAAGCTCCGCCTCCTAGGTTCACACCATTCTCCTGCCTTAGCCTCCCGAGTAGCTGGGACTACAGGCGCCCGCCACCACGCCCAGCTAATTTTTTATATTTTTTTAGTAGAGACAGGGTTTCACCCTGTTAGCCAGGACGGTCTCAATCTCCTGACCTCATGATTTGCCCACCTCAGCCTCCCAAAGTGCTGGGATTACAGGCATGAGCCACTGCGCCCAGCAATTATTTTCAATCTCTGAGAGATGATAGCAAGAAATGGGCAAAGTCTCATTTCCGAGGGACTAAGGCTTGAGGCAGGTCAGCAAAAGAGGGACCAGGGTGAAAGTACAATGAGCACAGCTGGGACGTGAGGTCGGGGTGAGCTCAGCAGTGACCAGCCACTTGCAGGGGACAAAGGGCCTATTTCTTGAGAAAGAAAGGTACAGAGATATGGTGCTGAGCTGCTCCAGTACTCCAGGTGTTGCCATCCTGTGAGCACAAACACAGCTGCAATCACATCCTTGCCTAAATCTCAGTGGCTTCCAGCCACCTGCTGCTCACCCAGGATCCCAGCACCCCGGTTCCCCATCTTCCCAATTCCTTCTGGGAATACAGGGGATGTGCCCAGGGACACAGCTCCTGCTGGCAAGCAGTTGAAGCAAGGGGCTATGCCACTGTCCTGCTCCCCAGTCCTCTGTGAGTACAATACCCTCCCCAGGTTCTGGAGTGCCTTCCACCACCACCAGGAGCTGCTCTGGGTCTGTGGCAGAGGGAGATTAAGGGTGTGACTCTCCCCGACTTTGTCTCTTCTGTCATCTGAGGCATGGCACCACTTGTGTCTGGAATCTCACCAAGTTTTTCATGAGGACGATCCGTCAGCATCTGTTCTGGTCTCTGGTTTCCCATTAGGTGTGAAACTAGTTCCCTAGCTTGTGAGGGCAGCAGGGGAACTCCAAAACATACCCTCTATTTTTATTTCCTTTCTCCTTGCTCAAAGGCCTTCTTCCTCTTTCAGATAAGAGACACAAAAGCACACATGCCTATCAATTTATGTGGACAGACACCCAAAGGGCTTCTGCCCTCTGCAGTGCGGTTTGGACTTAGGACATTCTTACACAATATTATCTCTTTGTTCCCAGATGCCAAGCCAAGGCCACTAGAAAAACCTCTAAATAATTAGACTTTTATGAAGGCTAACCTGGGCTATTTTTGAAGGTGCTTTTAAAACAATCTTATCACACCTAATTTTGAATAAAAATATGTTGTGGAAAAACTTGATGCTTACATTTGGAATAATTTAAGGTGTATTACAAAACAATAAATGATGGGACAATTGTGTTATGTTTCCAAAAAAGTTCATATAAAATTTCAGTGAGTGGGCTGGGTGCGGTGGCTCACGCCTGTAATGCCAGCACTTTGGGAGGCCGAGGCAGGCGGATCATGAGGTCAGGAGATCGAGACCACGATGAAACCCCGTCTCTACTAAAAATACAAAAAATTAGCCGGGCATGGTGGCAGGTGCCTGTAGTCCCAGCTACTCGGGAGGCTGAGACAGGAGAATGGCGTGAACCCAGGAGGCGGAGCTTGTAGTGAGCCGAGATCATGCCACTGCACTCCAGCCTGGGCGACAGAGCGAGACTCCGTCTCAAAAAAAAAAAAAAAAAAAAAAAAATTTTTCAGTGAGTGTGGAAGGACTAGAGACTTCCTCTGCTACTACTACATTTTACCTCATGGGAAACAGGCCTATGGATTTAGCCAAGGAAAAAGAAACATGGAAAAAGAAATGTGGGAATGCTGTTTATTCCTTGCATAGCCATAATATAAAGTATGAATTTTATCAAGTATCTTTTCACTCAACCTATCATAGCCACTCAAAAAGACGTTAATGGAAAGACAACCATCAGAAGCAAAATCATGCCAAGAACGAGAAGCAGCAGGAGGAAAAACTTTGGTTACTTCTGTGAGTTCTAGAAAGTTGTAGTTACGGTTTGCGAGAGTATCAGTGTTAGGCTTTAGACAAGACATTCCTTGGGTCACCAGTGGCCTTTTGGGTGGTAATGGCCACAGTCCAAAAAGGAAGAAGAAAGCAATTTTGAATTCATATTATCCATTTCCAATTTTTTAGGGGACTGATGGTCACCCTCCTGGCCCTTAGAGGTGTGTGTGGGTAAGCTCGCTGGTGTCTTTGCTGGTGGGGTTAAAATTTTCCATACGTGCTTCAGGACTCTACCTCAGCCATGTCTTTCTGTGAGCATTGAGCTTGTTAATGATGCATGTTTCTTACCCAGCTTGAAAAGATGATTGAGTTATTGTTGGGGAGTTTTTTCCCATGTAGTTGAGGCACAAGTTGATAAGGTTGAGCTGACCTAGACGCAATTTTCTGTGGGATTATGGAGAATGAGGGAAGAATTACGCTTTGTAATTATGCTTTTTTTTTTTAAATTCAGAGAAAAAAGATCACTTATGGTGACCCAGGCTAAAAGACCTAGGTCTTCAACAACCAGCATCATCTATTTCTACATCAATTGCCTTGTAATATTAAGTATTTAAGCTTTGAGGCTTACTGAAGGAAAGATATGGGGTCATTTACAATCCTGTAGACTATGACCTTCCACCAGGATCTACTCAAGACCTCATCACACATTACGTTAAATTCTTTCTGGTGGTGAAATTGTCAGCAAAGAGCTCGGCCAACCTAACCAAGATCACTTGGAGTTATACCTTAGGAGGAGGATGAATATAATTCATCTTTTTCCCCTTTGTTACATGCAGATGAATTAATTATAGTTCCCAGAGAACTATTCCCTTTTGCTTAAATTAGTGTCAGATTTTCCATCCACGTCTTCTATGAATAGAGGCAATATGACTTGACATTAGGACAGAGCTTTGGAATCTAGAGATGGATGCTGTCTATCTTTAATTCTCTGCAATGCATGTCAGTCTGGGCTCTCAGGCCTTAGTTTCTTCCTCCATAAAATGGGAATGAAATATGCTCACTGATTTACTTCAGGAGATTTTAAGGGAATTATTTAAAGACCATTTTGTAATGTTCTGGGTAACTCAAGTGGAAGGCAATGGATGTGAGGGAATTTTTAAAATAAGAAATCTCTTGAATATGAATTGAGTAATCTCTTAAGTTCTTTAGATAAGACATGGAGTGATCTTTAGGCTCAGGAGGCCTGTCTTTTGGGAAAGTGCTATAACTCACTTCTACTACCGGCAACTTATATGTAAGAGAATATTCTTGGCCCTGCTCTGAGGTTTAAACAATGTTCAACCTTGAAAGATTGATTTTAAATGTAAAGGTCATTTAAACTCTTTTGTAAGTTCTTATATTACTTTTGTTAAAATAGGCTGAACATTTACCTCTAGATGAAAAATCAATGCTTCAGTGTATACTTTTCTCATAAAATAACCTATGTCTTTATTTTTTTCTGCAGACAAAACTGTGTGGAGTTTTATCCTATATTCATAATTACATTGTGGATGGCTGGGTGGTATTTCAACCAAGGTAATGTTAAAATACAGTCAACTGTGTTCTAATGATGACTATGATGCTTAAACGATTAAGGAGTAGATATATGGCCAGGCACGGTGGCTCACACCTATATTCCCAGCACTTTGGGAGGCCCAGGTGGGCGGATCACCTGAGGTCAGGAGTTCGAGACCAGCCTGGCCAACATGGTGAAACCCTGTCTCTACTAAAAATACAAAAATTAGCCGAGTGTGGTGGCGCATGCCTGTAATCCCAGCTACTCGGGAGGCTGAGACAGGAGAATCACTTGAACCCAGGAGGTGGAGGCTGCAGTGAGCTGAGATCGTGCCACTACACTCCAGTCTGGGTGACAGAGACTCCATCTCAAAAAAACAAACAAAAAAAGAAGCAGATATGCAACTATATAGCTACCAATCCTGGAGACTAAACAAAATAAACAGTGTGTGCATCAGAGTGCTATGTTGCAGATATATGAACTTTGGCTTCATTCTAATTTAATTCAATAATGAAAAAAATATTGAGATAAACTATATGCTAGATACTCAAGGATGAGAACGACATGAGCTTTGTCTTCAAATCTAGTAATCTACAGTTGAATCTTGAACAATGGAGGGGTTGGGGCGCTGACACCCCGCCCCACGCACACACAGTAGAAAATCTGCATGTAACTTGATTCCCCAAAACTTGACTACTAATATCCTATTGGTCTGGAAGCCTTACTGAGTACAGTCTACTAATAAATATTTTGCATGTTTTATGTATCATATACTGTATTTTTGCAATAAAGCAAGCTAGGGAAAAGAAAATGTTATTAAAATTATAAGGAAGACCAAATATTTACTATTTATTAAGTGGAAGTGGACCATCATAAAGGTCTTCATCCTCATCATTTTCACGTTGAGTAAGCTGAGGAAGAGGAAGAAGAGGGGTTGGTTTTGCTGCCTCAAGGGTGGCAGAGTCAGAAAAGGTGAAGGAGGTGGAAGGGCAGACAGAATTGGCAGGCGCAGTAGGTATAAATTTATAGAAATATCATCATTTCTGACGTTTTTGCTTTTTTCTCTAAAAATGTTTCTATATAGTACCAATCCTTCTTCCACTGTTATGTTTGGTTTCAGTGCTTGTATCAAAGAAGGGCTCATGTCATAAAAGAAGTAAAAAAGCAGACTTGAATCATCAGAACCCTTCTGCCAGATTGTCTAATGTCAATTTGTTTTCTGGTACTGCCTCTTCTGTCTTCTTCCTTATCATCTGGCAGTGGTTCAGAGCACTCGTCTCTACCAAGTCATCTTCTGTTAATTCATCTGGCGTAGTGTCTATTAGCTCTTGAATTTCTCCAAGATTCATATCTTGAGACCCTTTATCCCCCACATTCTTTGCCACAGCCACTATCTCTTTCATGATTTCCTTGATTGGCTCTGTTGTAAATCCTGTGAGTGTCATGCACAAGCCTGTAGACAGTGTTCTTCAGCAAGAATTTATTGTTTCAAGTTTGACGGCTTTCACAACCTTCCTATAACAATGCTAGCATCTTCAATGGTGTAATCCTTCTAAGCATTCATAATGCTCTTTCTATCAGGGTTCTCTTCCACAACATTGACAATCATTTCCATAGAGTACCTTGTATCACGAGCCTTAAAGGTCCTGATAACCCCCTGATTTAGAGGCTGAATTAAAGATGTTGTGTTTGGGGGCAAGTAGACTACTTTTATGCCTTCCGCGTTGAACTCATGGGGTTCTGGGTGGTCAGGGACAGTGTCCAATATCAAAAGAATGTTAGAAGGTAATCCCGTCCTGACTTCAGGGACAAAGCATTGATGGAACCAATCGAGAGAAGGGGTTCTTGTTGTCCAAGCTTTTTTTTTTGTACAACCAAATGACTGGTAGGTGTTGTTTATCTTTTTCCTTCAAGGGTCAGGGGGTTAGCAACTTTATAGATAAGGGCAGTCCTGATTATAAACCTGACTGCATTTACACAAAAGAGTAGAGTTAGCCTATCCCTTCCTGCCTTAAATCCTGGAGCTTGCTTCTCTTCTTTACTAATAAATGTCCTTTGTGACTTTTTTTTTCCTCCCCCAGGACAGGGCACTTTTGTTTGCATTAAAAACCTGTTCAGGCAGATATCCTTTCTCCTCAATGATTTGCTTAATGATGTCTGGGAACTCATGTATTGCTTCTTGGTTGGTAGAAGCTGCTTCTCCTGTTATCTTGATATTTTAAAAGCTGAACTTCTTTCTAAAATTATCAAACCATCCTTTGCTGGCATTAAATTCTTCAGCTTTAGATCCTTCATCTTCCTTTTGCTTAAAGTTGTCATATAAGGATTTTGCTTTTTCTCGAATCCTATTACAGTCTACAAGTATGTGTTTCTTATAGCAATCCTGCTCCCACATAAAAGCTGCATTTCAATATGAGATAAAAAGATGTTTTGGAAAAAGTGCAAGGTTTTTCCCCCTGCTGGTGTAGCTGCAAGTGACAGCTTTACAAATCACCTTTTCTTTCTTTTTTCTTTTCTTATCCTTTCTTTTCTTCTTTCTTCATCTTCTTTTTTTTTCACTGGTCCTTGCACTGAATTCATTTATCTTGCAATGGTGGTCAACCACAGCTCACAGCTGCAGACCTCAATCTATGACACATATTAAGCCATTCAATTTTTTCTTGTAATATCATGACTTTTCTCTGCTTTTTGGGAGCACTTTCAGCACCACTAGTAACAATCTGTATGGGTCTCATGGCATTATTCAAGGTTTATGGAATTGCACTAAACATTGATGAAAAATAGGCAAAAACCCTGAGAGATCACTTTTTACTGCGATACGCAATTTTCTGGAAAGAAGAACTGCTCAGTTGGAGATGATTAGCATCACCTTTTAAGCAGATACTTGCAACACTTGAGCTCACTGCAATAGCAACAGGAGGTGGCTACAAAATATTTATAGTAGTACAGTATTTCTATAGTTAATTTTATGCAGTTATGATTTAATACTGCATCTTTACATTTGTTTACATTTCTCTCAACTACAAGTGGCATCATGCATTATGGTCTGTGTTTGTATGCTTTGATAAATTTTAACTTTGCATAAAATTCATATATATATCTATATAGGCTTTCTGCTGAAGCTTTGTAAAAATTTGTGTATATTTTATGATAGTAAATGATAAAATAGACCAGTATCTACATCCGTTTTGTGCATTTGTGACAGACCTTTTTCCTAATTTTTCAGTATTTCTGGGCTATGTGATTCATTTGTGAGTTTTGTCACATTGTCACGAATCTCCAAAATGTTTTCCAATATATTTATGTGTTTATTTTTGTAAACCCACCTCCTGCACAATCCAATATATTTATTTGAAAATATCCATGCATAAATGGACCTGTGCAGTTCAAACGCATGTTGTTCAAGGGTCGCCTATAATTCTAATTAACTGAAGGAAGAGGACACAGAATGAACAATTCACATTCATAATTATAGCTGGCGAGGCCAAGCAGCTTATGCCTGTAATCCCAGCAATTTGGGAGGCTAAGGTGGAGGGATTGCTTGAGGCCAGAAATTCACGACCAGCCTGGGCAACAAAGGAGACCCTGTGTCTACAAAATTTTTTTAAAAAACTATCTGGGCACACATGTAGTCCCAGCTACTTGGGAGGCTGAGGTGAGAGGAGCTCTCCAGCCCAAGAGTTTCAGGCTGCAGTGAATCATGACAGTGCCACTGCACTCCAGCATGGGTGACAGAGTGAGACCCTGTCTCAAAAAGAAAATAATAATAATTATCATTATAGCTATTATTTATTGAGCCCTTACTATGTGCCAGGTACTGTTTTTGTTTTTTGGTCTTTGGTTTTTTTTTTTTTTTTTTTTTTTTGAGATGGAGTCTGGCTTTGTTGCCCAGGCTGGAGTGCAGTGGTGCGATCTCGGCTCACTGCAAGCTCCGCCTCCTGGGTTCACGCCATTCTCCTGCCTCAGCCTCCCGAGTAGCTGGGACTATAGGTGCCTGCCACCACGCCCAAGTAATTTTTTGTATTTTTAGTAGAGACGGGGTTTCACTGTGTTAGCCAGGATGGTCTCGATCTCTTGACCTCGTGATCCGCCTGTCTTGGCCTCCCAAAGTGCTGGGATTACAGGTGTGAGCCACCACGCCCGGCCACCAGGTACTGTTTTTAAGTTTTATGCATACATTGTCCCATGTGTAAGATTTACAGGATTTAAAACCTTCATATGAGGGAGGGTCTATAATTAATTTCTACTTTACAGATGAGGAAGCTGAGGTAGAGATGTTAAGTAATTTTTCCAACTTGACATTCACCAATGTGGGGAAATTTTTCCTTTCAAGTGCAGAGCCGGGTCTGTAAGTATTTGTACCAACAACCCATGCACCTTTTCTTAAAGGTCTCCAAGTATGTAGTGCTGCCGTTTGTACGTAGCGACTCTACAAACATCCACTTTCTATTTGACTGGGGTATCCTTGGTGAGCTGAGGGCTTTCTCCAAACTTGGCTTATGCGTTTAACAGTGAGTCAGACGACCGACCCCCTGCTACCTTGGTTGGAGAAATTCAATCTCCTTTTTCTGGTAACTTTCACTGTCTCATTTTGGTCTATACTTGATTGCCAAGATTTAAATAAACCAAAATCCAGCTGCTTTCAAAGGCAACCCCATCACTCTCTTTCTTGTAGTTTTTACTGTGAACTGAGTAATTTCAGGTACAATGTCCTTTAGAGAAAGACTTCTTCACTTTATTACAACTCATACTTGTGTCGCTTAAGGGCATGAATGAAACCGCTGTTCCTTGTCACGTAAGAGCACATTAACAACTAATAAGAAAAGCGCGTTTTGGTAATGGGACTCTGTCTCTGCCATTTGACCCTTTGGATTTCTCTGTGATAGGCTGAATGAGGCAGACTGCCTGTCAGAAAGGATTTCTTGAGTATCTTGTCAGAAATTTCTTTTCATTCTTTCTCATCCAAAGTAAGTCACCTACTAACTGTTCCTGAACTGTTCTCATTGGCTTTCTGGGAGTAACTCCCTAGACAGGGAGTCTCAAAACTGAGAACCATGTTCAGAACTCTTTGGCTTCCTCAGACCCTGGGAAGGGTCCACCAGCTCTTCCTTCCCAGCTCTTTCCTTGGTCCGCTCGTTCCAGTCCTCTGGCGCCGATACAGATGTCATCCCCTCCAGAGGCCTTCCTATACCCCATTTTGGCAACCTCCTCCAGTTCCTCTCTCTCCCATCTCTCTTCATTTCTTTCACAGCACTTTCAAGTTTGCACTTTTCTTCTCATTTTTTTCTTTGTTGTCTGTCTTTGCTGAGAGAATGTATACTCTCTGAAGTCAGGGAGCTTGTATCTTTTTCACTGCCGACCTCAATCCTTAAAGTAATACCTGGTTTATGGTAGATACGGGGCTGGGTGTGGTGGCTCACACCTGCAATCCCAGCACTTTGGGAGGCCAAGACAGGAGGATGGCTTGAGTCCAGGAGTTCAAGACCAGCCTGGGCAACATAGGGAGGCCTTTTCTCCGCAAAAAAAAAAAATTAAAAAATTGGCCAGGCCTGGTGGCGTACACCTGTGGTCCCAGCTACTTAGGAGGCTGAGGTGGGAGGATTGCTTGAGCCCAGGAGGTTAAAGCTGTGTTGAGCTGTGATCATGTCACACATTCCTGCCTGGGTGACAGAGCAAGACCCTGTCTCAAGAAAAAAAAAAAATCATGCGGCCAAGTAAAATAATAAATTTAATTTAATCTAGCATATCGCAGTCCCACACATAGACTCCAAATGTTTACAGTAGGGCTCTGGCAACTTGCATCTGTGAGGTGCTGAGGAAGAGAGTGGGGCCCTAACATAGGGAAGACATTGATATGTATTGATATGTTTCACTGGATGCGATGATAGAACATCATCATACTGTATTTCATAATTCTTTTTGAGATAAATTTTGTATGTAATAAAATGCATAAATCTTCAATGAATGTTGAGAAGTACACACACCTGTGTGGTCCAAATCTCTATCAAGATCTAGAACATGACAACCACCCAGAAAGTGTCCTCCTGCTTCTCCCAGTCAGTCCCCATTCTCACTCCCAGATGCAAGCACTTCTGATTGTTTTCATCAGTTAGGTTTGTCCATTCTAGAACTTTGTATAATTGGAATCATACAGTATGTAGCCTGTATAATGCTTCATTCACTCAGCAAAATGTTGTGTTGCATAGATCTGTTTTTTTTTCATTGCAAAATGTTGTGTTGCATAGATCTGTTTCTTTTAATTGAATAGACTCTATCACAGCTTGGTTATCCATTCTCCTGTTGATAGGCTTCTGGGCTGTTTCCAGTTTTTGGCTATAATGAATAAATCTGCAATGAACGTTCTTAAACAAGTCCTTTTGTGAACACATGCTTTCATTTCTCTTGGGTAAATACATAGGAATGACATTGCTGAGTCAAATGTTACGTTCGATTTTATAAGAAACTACCAGAACTTTTCCCAAAGTGGCTGTACTATTTTGCATTCCTGCCAATGATGTGTGCGGATTCCAGTTGCTTCACATCCTCACCAACATTTTGTGTTACTGGTTTTTTTTGTTTGTTTGTTTGTTTGTTTGTTTTTTACAATTTTAGCCATTCTGTTGGATGTGTGGTGTTGCCATCTCATTATAGTTTTTTATTTATTTATTTATTTTTCAGATGGAGTCTCGATTTGTCACCCAGGCTGGAGTTCAGTGGCATGATCTTGGCTCACTGCAACCTCCACCTCCTGGGTTCAAATGATTCTCCTGCCTCACCTTCCTGAGTAGCTGGGACTGCAGGTGCCCGCCACCATGCCCAGCTAATTTTTGTATTTTTAGTAGAGACGAGGTTTCACAATGTTGGCCAGGCTGGTCTTGAACTCCTGACCTCAAGTGATTCACCCCCCTCGGCCTCTCAAAGTGCTGGGAATACAGGCCTGAGCTACCACGTCCAGCCTCATTACAGATTTAAGTGGGAATTTGTTGATGTTGAATCATGTTGAAACATTTTTCTTGTGATTATTGGCACATTTGTTTCCTTCCTATGTGGATTCTCTCTATATTCTGAATATAAGTATTTTGTCCAATATATGTTTTGTGAATATTTTCTCAGTCATCATACAACATCTTAAGAGACTGCTGTTGTATTTTGTGCCTTTTCTTTTTTTCCCACCCCCTCTATAGTTTTTGCTACTTGTCTGGGTCTGGTGTACATATATGGCCGTCACCTATACTTCTGGGGATATTCAGAAGCTGCTAAAAAACGGTAAGGAGAACCCAGTAATTTTGTATTTATGCAAAAAGTAGCAGGATAAGGTCTGGGTCAGTTTCCTTCTCCTGAGAGATATTAACAGCACTGTGAGTTGTGGTGGCAAAAGTAATCCATACTGTCTGAGGTCAAGTCTTGCCAGTTCATACACAATTAGGCATGAGATGGGAAAATGCAAGTATAAAACTGTGCACCGAATGTGGACTCTAGTTCCTTGCAAAAATTTTGCATTGTCTCCAGAAAGTTACCGAGGAAATAATCCTGCCTAGCCTTGATAATGCTTTGAATGTTCAAAGAAACCAAGTGATCTCTATGGCTAGGCATTCCCTTTAACTTATGTGATGAGCCAAAATTTTCAAATTGCAAAAATATAGAAGTTCTGGACAGTGTTAACGATAGGACAGCCTATCTCAGGACTCTCAGCTTTCTTATTACAGTCCAGTTTGTCACTTTTCTCCCTCATGTCCACCCTGCAGGATCACTGGTTTCCGACTGAGTCTGGGGATTTTGGCCTTGTTGACCCTCCTAGGTGCCCTGGGAATTGCAAACAGCTTTCTGGATGAATATCTGGACCTCAATATTGCCAAGAAACTGAGGCGGCAATTCTAACTTTTTCTCTTCCCTTTAATGCTTGCAGAAGCTGTTCCCACCATGAAGGTAATATGGTATCATTTGTTAAATAAAAATAAATAAAGTCTTTATTCTGTTTTTCTTGAAATGGCTTTGTAGAAACAACCATTTAGAGAATACATTTCCTGTTTAAGAATTGAAATTTGCTTGGGGTAGGTACATCCATATCATCAGTGGAAGTGTGTTGTGCCCTAGTTTTAGAAATGCATGCTGAAGTCATGACCGGTTATGTAGGGACACAGCAGCCTGACCCGTGTGCTGGCCTTTCCGAGGACTACTGACATATCCTGCCACTCTGACTGCTTCTCTCTTGATGGAAAGTTTCAGACAGAAGCTGATAAGGCAGCTGAGCCCTTTCATTGGTTATAGGAAAACAACAGATAGGAAGGTATGTGGGGGACATCAGGCAAACACATAGAGTAGCCAGAGAAGGGAGTCATCAACTGATAGCACAAAACAAAACAGGTTATAGAAGGCTGGGCGCGGTGGCTCATGCCTGTAATCCCAGCACTTTGAGAAGCCGAGGTGGGCAGATCACAAGGTCAGGAGATCGAGACCATCCTGGCTAACACAGTGAAACCCTGTCTCTACTAAAAATACAAAAAATTAGCCGGGCATGGTGGCGGGTGCCTGTAGTCCCAGCTACTCGGGAGGCTGAGGCAGGAGAATGGTGTGAACCTGGGAGGCGGAGCTTGCGGTGAGCCAAGATCACGCCACTGCACTCCAGCCTGGGTGACAGACTCTGTCTCAAACCAACAAAAAACCCAAAGAAAAACAAAAACAGATTATAAAAATGTACTTTATAGAGAAAAAAGTGTTTCCAGGCCAAAAGAGCTCGCTGCCTGATGCCCATACTGTAAAACCAGGTTTTTGGGAAAAGAAAAAAATTTAATTTTAAAAAAGAGACGGTCTTGCTGTCACCCAGGCTGGAGCCTCCAACACATGGGCTCAAGCGAGCCTCCTGCTTCAGCCTCCCAAAGTGCTGGGATTCAGGTGTGAGCCACTCTGCCCGGCCAACAAAAGCTTTATATTGCAAGTCAACTCACAGGAAGATAGGAGTCAAGCTCAAATCTGTCTCCCTCTGCTGGCTTCCAAGCAGTATTTTTATTAGAAAATGTCAGGGGGGTAAATTCTGAGATTAGTAGGTGATTGGTGGAAAGAAAGGGGAGGTCTGAAAAGTCCTTGGGCATGTCCAGTTATCTCTTTATGCTGCCTCAGAGGTAGCATGTGCAAATTCCAGAGGAGTTAGTATGAAATGTCATGGAAATTCAGGCTGTGACATCAGCAAGCTTGTTCTGTGCAGACTCCAGTTAGCCATCTTGGTTCCAACAGATTTCAGCCAGTTTATTTTTTAATCTCATAAGGAGAGAGAGTTTCAGTGTTTCAGTACGTTATTTCTTTTCTTATCTGCCCTCCTCCAAATTCAAGAATTTCCTTTAGTTATTGGTTTCTTGAACTCTTTGGGGGCACAATTTCAAGAGGAAGAAGAAGAAAAAAAAGGATACCATTTCAAGGAATTGCCCAGGGACAAGTGCGAAGAGAATATTCTTTCTCTTGGCTGAGGAAGGTGGGTCATGCTCACGGCTGTAGAACGTGGGTTGGGTTCTGCTGCATGCCCTGTGTCATGTGGGGTTTGGAGGGTGATATGGGAAGTACAGCGGAACCCCCAAAGCTGTTCTGACCCTGATGTGCAGTCATTGTCTGGCAAAATGCAGATGACTTTTCCTCATTTTCTTCATCTGTAAAATGAGAACGATTCTACCTCACAGCTTTCAAATAAAAGGCAAAATGAATTATGAGCATACATAACACATTTTGACGTCAGGAAAAGGGCCCTCTGTCAATTTTCCAAAGAAAATTGGACAGCCTTGAGTCTGGTGTGGGCATCTTCAAAAGTTGTTTAGTAGTACTTTTCTTTTTTTGTGGATACAATAGAAGTTAAAAAGGCTGGGAAAAATATTAATAGAAAAAGAAAGAGAGACACTTAAATACTAGTGTTCCCATAATACATAACCTCCTGCATCCTAAATAGCAGTACAGTATTAAATACCCCAAAGCACACTGAGAATATACTGGCCTGGGAGTGGGCACATTTGCATACTAGCTCAGGTTCCCCTACTCATTGGCCATTTGAATTTGGACAAGACACCCCATCAGTAGGAGGTTGTGAATCAAAGAAGTGAAGACTCCAGAACCAGACCACCCTATCCTGTCCTATCACTTGCTGGCTGTGCTACCCCAGCACTTTGTAGCTCTCTGCCTTGGTTTTCTTTTAGGTAAAATAGGGCAAATACGCTAAAAAGCTATGATTCTATGGTCTTTTTACTTAATATTCTTTTCAGTTATGATCGTGACTTGAATTGTGACATTTTAATTGTTTTATACATTGAGACCAATGAAGGATGAGAATGCAAATTTTTGATACTAAGGCATAATTACTTCATAACCATGTCCTTTGCAAGTTGAAAAGAAACTTTCCAAATCTTACAATTGAAGATTTTTAAGCAATTTCTGTTTTGCACTTAAATTGGCTCTGGGCAGGGTAAAACACACACACACACACACACACACACTTTGGTTAAACACGTGGAAATAAGCAATGGGTGTAGCAGACTATCAAGGCCTTGTCACTTTAAACATTCAAACGATAGATTTTCCTTTGTTCTAATTGCATTGTCACCAGGCAACCTTTTGATTATTTTCATTCCTATTAGATTTGGCTACAGAGAGCAACCATTTCTGGCCACAGAGATGTGGGTTTCTGATCGGTTTGACAATTACATGTACATTTTTTTGTATATTACTAAATTGATCAATTTTATTTTTAGAAATCAGATTCATTGCCTTAAAAAGTCAGTGTCAGGAAGTGGGGGATAGAGAAGAACTTTTCTGCATTGAGAGTCTTTTTTTTATTTTTTTATTTTTATTTTATTATTATTATACTTTAAGTTTTAGGGTACATGTGCACAATGTGTAGGTTTGTTACATATGTATACATGTGCCATGTTGGTGTGCTGCACCAATTAACTTGTCATTTAGCATTAGGTATATCTCCTAATGCTATCCCTCCCCCCTCTCCCCACCCCACAACAGTCCCCGGAGTGTGATGTTCCCCTTCCTGTGTCCATGTGTTCTCATTGTTCAATTCCCACCTATGAGTGAGAACATGAGGTGTTTGGTTTTTTGTCCTTGCGATAGTTTGCTGAGAATGATGGTTTCCAGTTTCATCCATGTCCCTACAAAGGACATGAACTCTTCATTTTTTATGGCTGCATAGTATTCCATGGTGTATATGTGCCACATTTTCTTAATCCAGTCTATCATTGTTGGACATTTGGGTTGGTTCCAAGTCTTTGCTATTGTGAATAGTGCCGCAATAAACATATGTGTGCATGTGTCTTTATAGCAGCATGATTTATAATCCTTTGGGTATATACCCAGTAATGGGATGGCTGGGTCAAATGGTATTTCTAGTTCTAGATCCCTGAGGAATCGCCACACTGACTTCCACAATGGTTGAACTAGTTTACAGTCCCACCAACAGTGTAAAAGTGTTCCTATTTCTCCACATCCTCTCCAGCACCTGTTGTTTCCTGACTTTTTAATGATCGCCATTCTAACTGGTGTGAGATGGTATCTCATTGTGGTTTTGATTTGCATTTCTCTGATGGCCAGTGATGATGAGCCTTTTTTCATGTGTTTTTTGGCTGCATAAATGTCTTCTTTTGAGAAGTGTCTGTTCATGTCCTTCACCCACTTTTTGATGGGGTTGTTTGTTTTTTTTCTTGTAAATTTGTTTGAGTTCATTGTAGATTCTGGATATTAGCCCTTTGTCAGATGAGTAGGTTGCAAAAATTTTCTCCCATTTTGTAGGTTGCCTGTTCACTCTGATGGTAGTTTCTTTTGCTGTGCAGAAGCTCTTTAGTTTAATTAGATCCCGTTTGTCAATTTTGGCTTTTGTTGCCATTGCTTTTGGTGTTTTAGACATGAAGTCCTTGTCCTTGCCCATGCCTATGTCCTGAATGGTATTGCCTAGGTTTTCTTCTAGGGTTTTTATGGTTTTAGGTCTAACATTTAAGTCTTTATTCCATCTTGAATTAATTTTTGTATAAGGTGTAAGGAAGGGATCCAGTTTCAGCTTTCTACATATGGCTAGCCAGTTTTCCCAGCACCATTTATTAAATAGGGAATCCTTTCCCCATTGCTTGTTTTTGTCAGGTTTGTCAAAGATCAGATGGTTGTAGATATGCGGCATTATTTCTGAGGGCTCTGTTCTTTCCATTGATCTATATCTCTCTTTTGGTACCAGTACCATGCTGTTTTGTTGACTGTAGCCTTGTAGTATAGTTTGAAGTCAGGTAGCGTGATGCCTCCGGCTTTGTTCTTTTGGCTTAGGATTGACTTGGCGATGTGGGCTCTTTTTTGGTTCCACATGAACTTTAAAGTAGTTTTTTCCAATTCTGTGAAGAAAGTCATTGGTAGCTTGATGGGGATGGCATTGAATCTATAAATTAGTCCTTAAGTGGCATAAAAACCAAATGGCAATGTGAGATCCTTGATCAAATTCTGGTTAGAAAAAAAACAACTATGGGCCAGGCGCGGTGGCTCATGCCTGTAATCCCAGCACTTTGGGAGGCTGAGGTGGGCGGATCACCTGAATTGAAGAGTTTGAGACCAGCCTGACCAACATGAAGAAATCCCGTCTCTACTAAAAATACAAAATTAGCCGGGCATGGTGGCACACACCTGTAATCTCAGCTACTCTGGAGGCTGAGGCAGGAGAATCACTTGAACCCAGGAGGAGGTTGTGGTGAGCCAAGATGGCACCACTGCACTCCAGCCTGGGCAACGGGAGCAAAACTCCGTCTCAAAAAAAAAAAAAAAAAAAAGAAAAAGAAAAAAACAACTACGGATGACCTTTGTGAGACAATGGAAAAAAATTTTTTTTTTTTTTTTTTTTTGAGATGGAGTCTCACTCTGTCGCCCAGGCCAGAGTGCAGTGGTGTGATTTCTGCTCATTTCAAGCTCTGCCTCCCAGGTTCACACCATTCTCCTGCCTCAGCCTCCCAAGTAGCTGGGACTAGAGGCGCCCGCCACCACGCCCAGCTAATTTTTTGTATTTTTTAGTAGAGACTGGGTTTCACCATGTTAGCCAGGATGGTCTTGATCTCCTGACCTCATGATCCACCCACCTCAGCCTCCCAAAGTGCTGGGATTACAGGCGTGAGCCACCACGCCCGGCCAGACAATGGAAACAATTTAAGCATGGAATACAGATAGATGATATTAGGGAATTAATGTTAATTGTGTTAGGTGTGATAATTATATTGTGGCTAGAGAAGAGAATGCCCTAATTCTCTGGAGCTGTGTCCTGAGGCATTAAGGGGTAAAGTGGTTGGATGTACTTTGAAATGGTTCTGCGAAATATATATGTGAAGCATTTACGGCAAAGTGTTAATGATTACATCTAATTGGTAAGTGTATAGGTATTCGTTGTATTATTATTTCTACTTTCCTGGTTGTTTAAAAATGTTTATAATAAAGCGTTAAAGGATCTGAAGAGAAGTTAAAACCTAAAATCAGATTCTTGGTAGCCCTGAAGATTTTCTGTGTTGAGCATTGTTAAGAGATCCAGTGGTATTGATGGATCCACAGTCATCCATGCTGGCCTGGCAGCTGTCCTGGGTGTGGCACAGATGCCTGGGCCCCACATGTGTGAGAGCTGCAGTAATTACCTCCACCTGTTGCATGAAATGAGGCAGGTGTCTGTGCCAGCTACTCCAGAGGACACTAGTGGAGGAATTTAATGTCCTTAGTACTTAAAAGAGAATTGAGGACAAAACCGAATTTACAAAAAGAGGAAACAAATCAAAAAGAAAATTAAAAGGTAAAGACTGGTTACCCAAAGAGGTAGCTCTGTTCCATTTTCAGATAATTTTTCCTGTTCCACTCTTCTTTTAGGGGTTGGAGGTGGGTGGGGTATGGCCAAAAAAGTCATTAATAAACAAAATCAGGTCATTTGAGGTTCACCCTTTTTCTCCAGACACAATCTTCCTTGAAAAGAATGGTCAGAGGCAGAAACAGCTCATTGAATGCTATGGAATGTTCCTTAATCACCAGTGAAATATGTCTTTCTCACTGGGGGCAGATGTCTAGTGACTTTCTAGAAAAATGTTTATTCTCTCCTCTTTCTTCCCCCATCACCATACTTACTGCACTAGGATTTTATAAAGGTCAGTAAGATTACATGTAAGAACTCATTTGAAAAGAGAAAGGTATTCCATTCATCCAGTGCCAAACGAGTATAAGAAAGAATATGTGGCTTGAATGGATTGGAACTAGGAGTAATCAACACTTCTCAGAGCTTCACGTTTTTACTTCTAGTGTCAGCGTCCCCCTGTGCCCTCCCTCCACCCCGGAATCAGTTCATTTTCTCTCCCATGTTTTCTGGGAGAGTGCTAAGCCAATATCAAAAGAACAAAGCCCAATGCCACGCTGTTTCCTACATGGTGTTATTTGCCAACCTGTCTGGAACCATAGCCCACTAAGGGTAGCGATGGCCTCTTCTTCATAATTAAATTCTTTCTTTTGGTTTGTGTATATTAAAACTTACCTTTGTTTTGTACCTAAATTTGATGATGACTTTATTCTGTGGCCTACTTTTCCTCTTAACCCAGTTTTGAAACATGTTGTGATACTAAGCTTTTTAAAGTTTGATGAGGAGTCTTAGGTCATTTCCTAGAAGTGGAGAGGTGGATTCACATCTATGTGATTTATTAACAGAGGGCTCTCAATAGGGGAAAAAGAAAGAGAGTGGGGGAAACAGGACAGAGAAGTGGAACAAGCCAAAATAGGGGCTCCTTTATTTTTCCCTTTTTTTTTTTGTTTTGAGACAGGGTCTCTCTCTGTCACCCCGGTTGGAGTGCAGTGGCGTGATCACAATCCACTGCAGCCTTGACTTCCTGGGCTCGGGTGATTCTCCCACCTCAGCCTCCTGAGTAGCTGGGACTACAGGAATGCATCACCATGACCGGCTGTTTTCTATTTTTTGTAGAGATGGGGTTTTGCCATGTTGCCCAGGCTGGTCTCAAACTGTTACAGGACAGAGAAATATGTTACAGGAAAAGGTCCCAATCCAGACCCCAAGAGAAGGTTCTTGGATCTCGTGCAAGAATTCTTTCTTGCACTGAGTGAGTGCTCAGTGCAAAGTGAAAGCAAGTTTATTAAGAAAGTAAAGGAATAAAAGAATGGCTACTCCATAGAGCAGCCCCAAGGGCTGCTGGTTGCCTATTTTTATGGTTATCTCTTGATGATATACTAAACAAGGGGTGGATTATTCATGCCTCTCCTTTTTAGAACATATAGGGTAACTCCCTGGTATTGCCATGGCATTTGTAAACTCTCATGGCACTGGTGGGAGTGTAGCAGAGAGGAAGACCAGAGGTCACTCTCGTCGCCATTTTGGTTTTGCTGGATTTTGGCCAGCTCCTTTACTGCAACCTGTTTTATCGGCAAGGTCTTTATGACATGTATTTTGTGCTGACCTATCTCATCCTATGACTTAGAATGCCTTAACTGTCTGGGAATGTAGCCCAGTAGGTTTCAGCCTCATTTTACCCAGTTCCTATTTAAGATGGAGTTGCCGCCTCTGACATTTCCCCCCTTTCTTTTATAAGAGAACCTTTAATCCTAAGGGTTGCAGAGGGACAAAGATCCATCTTCTGTAACTTCTTCAGGCTGAATAGGGGCAACGATATTCCTGCCTAACTATGAGGGTCTCTTGCATTCAGGGTATAGAGGAGCTCAGTCAGAAAGCATCAGTATGGTGAGCGCCATTCATGACTCTTGAGTTTTGACAAGAGGTGATATCTGGAAGATTAATAAGTGTTTAGTTTAAGAAAACATTCAGTAAGCTTGTTCTGTATTCCTACACAGAGTATAACAGTAATATATTCCACAAGAGTAAAGCAAAATAAGTAAAGTTATTCCAAGCAAGCTAAATTAGAAGGCTTTCCATCAACTGTGCAACTGTTGAAACCAAGCTGATATGGGGTTGGCAGCTGATTGCAATGTGCCCAGAATTAGAATACTGATCCAGACTTTTACATTACCCATCCCTCTTGTTTCCTCTGAGCAGCAGTTAGAGATCACTGGTTAGTTCACAGGAATAAACAGGGTTAGCCTAAATTGCAGAAACAAACTTAAAAACAACTAGTGAGACTAGAATTTAATAACAAGTGTACCATAGTTCTTGAAACGTAATAGTTCTCGCTCCAGTTTCCCATTTTTACTAAAGACAAATTATGGTAAGACTGATTTGCTTTATTATACTTGGCCTGATTATTTGTATAAAGTGCAGCAAGGATAATTATTTTCCACACAGGCATTTTAATTGGCTTTGATGGAACTGTTTCATAAGGAATCTCAGATAAGACTTTTTTAAAAGCCGAGCCCTGCCATGGGTTTGTACCCTGAAATACCTATGAGTTAGGTAAATTCCTGTCCTTTTGAGGTCCCAAGATAACTTGGGGCTCCTGGACCTGTGAGAAAGTGAAATTCTTTACTTACCATAGGTCAGAAACCCTATACAGGGACTGTGTAGGCAAGGTATGAGACCAGTTCCCCAAAGGGTTTTTATTGGCTCTACAGGTCAAGTTTGATTCCTTAAAGGAAAGCACACCATTCCAGTCAAAGCCTTGGTAAAATAACCCATTTCTCCAATTGTGTCCTGTTACAAAAGAAAACAGATTCGTATTGCACTTATGCAAATAAGTATATTGCCATAAGTTAAGAATACTCACAACTAATTTCCAAATTCTGGAGAAGTCAGGTTAGAGAGAAACAAATATGTTCCAAATTTTGTTCACAGCAGTATGCTTTACTCAATTGCTAAAAGCTATAAATAGCTCAAAAGAAAAGTTTCCTTGACTCTGAAAAACAAAACAAAGCATGCTTCTCTGTTCCAAGTGTGCGGAGTCAAAGTATCCCTCCATAACTACTATTAGCCATCCCTTAAAGTATATTTCCTACCTAGTTATTACACACCAAAGCTGTCTCAAAATGCGAAGTAATTTCTGATACCCCCCAAACTCAAAACCATCAGATAACACAATGCAAAACAGAACAGAGCATTTGATTTTGAGAGGGATCCATCTGCTTTTAATTCCTGGGGTTTCATGATGAAAACAGGTTTTTTTCCCAAAACGGAGTCTGTGACACCTCCTTTGTTTTTCCCAAGGAGTCTGTGACACCTCCTTTGTTTTTCCCAAGGAGTCCCAGGCTACCAGAAGTTATCTTAGGGCCTCTCGTGTGTTCATTAAGAGTGGTAAGACAAAAAAAAAAAAAAAAAAAAGAAAAATAATTCAGTTGACTGAGAAGAAAAAACCTTTTTCCAGAAAAACAAGTTCCAAAAAGAGAAAATCATTAATGGCCTTTTAAATATATCTATTGCTTGTTTATCTACTTTTAATTAAGCTGACTTCTAACCATAGTGTTCTTTAAAAAAGAAATCCTTTTGGATCTCTTATTACCTGACTTTAACAATGCCAAGCGGCCAATATTTCTAGCTTCTGAACTCTACCAAAGATAACCTCCTAGGTGCTTAGCAAAAGGAAAATTTAAGACAGTCCATGGAGAAGAAGAGAATAGACAAGGTCATGCAGATATTAAACCAGAAATGGTAGGTGGGGAAATCGAACCCTGGCTACCAATATGAAAGTGCAAGATCTTAGCTACTGAACTATAGCAAAGGGTGGTCTCCAGTTCCTTTCCCAGAAAGAGTGTAGAGTAGTTAATTTTGAGCTTGCAAAGGCTTTTAACTATTTAATATGATTTTTAGAGCTATGACATGAATCCTAAAATTCCTATTTCCTGGAAGGTGGAGACCACGGGAAGGTACCACCACATGGTTAAAAGGTCAAGCTCCCAAGGACATAAAACAAGGTGGAGACTTCATTCAGTTTTTTGTTTGTTTCAGGGACCTGCAGCCAAGTTTATTACTGACCAGCTTGTGAGGTCATCCTGAAAAGCGGGCTTACAGGTATTCTAAGCCCATGTTTTATCCTAAAGTACCCCTTTACACAGAAAAACGAATTCATGGCACAAAATACACCAGCTTAAGACTAGCCTTAGAATTCTTTTTTGCATTAATCAAAACTTTACAGAGGACATAAACACTGATTTTTTTCCCCCCATTCATTCAACTATTTGCACACAGAGAAGCCAGAAATCTGACTGGTAAGAAATTCCTACCCTTTTGCCAGCACGCTAGGCTTCTGGGTTCTCTTTCCCTGAGTGGCCCTAGTGATCTGGCTTGTGGCACAACTGCCTTTGGGGGCCAAGCCGCATCATAAAGGAAAAGTATTTCTTTTTGTTCTGGCCAAAGCAAAATACGCGTAATAAAACATAGATATTAACCAGTCTGCTTAGCATCCAATATCAAACTGGCAAGGCTTAAATTTGCCCTCAGGTGGGCCCTGTCATCTTTAATCTAACCTCCGACTAGGAGTTTCAACATGTGGTCTCTGGGCAAGATGGTCGCCCTGAGTAATAGAAAAGAAAAAGGAGAGAGAGAAAAACATTGCCTGTGGCAGGGCGGGGAAGGTGAAATGATCAGGGAGGCCAGAGAAAGAACCACCCATTGCAGCGACACTAAAAAGTTCAGGTGGCTGCTGTCGGTGGAGCAAGGATCTTTTCCAGTAATCCTACCAGCTCTCAAATTTCCCTTGTTAGGGAGGAAAAAGCTCCCCATGTCCCAGGATCCTGTACATTCCTAATTCTATCACCCATAGCCATCAGCAAAGTACAAGGGAGATTAATCCAAAGAGAATAGCATTTAACATCCCATAGTGCCGAACCTGTTCTTAGCCGAGAGGGACTTTACCGAAGAGGGGCCTCTAACCCGCTAAATCTTAGAAGGGACTCTAACTCTCCTAAGTCGGGCCTCTAACCAGAGGTCGGTCAAGCATCCTTGCCTTTTATTAAGGGGGAGCCTTTAACCACCTCTATCTTAGGAGAGACTCTAACTCCACTAAGCTGGGCCTCTAACCCAATCCCATTCTTTACCCAGGTACCCCACCACTTACCCAAAGTCTTCCAATCAGTGCTGCAGTCTATTTCCTTTGGGTTAGGGGGTGTCTCCCCAGTATCGTCCCATCGTTCTCCAGAAATATGTTAGAGGACTCCAATACTTACCCAAAGGTAGCTGTTGGGTCTAGGTTTCTGCACTATTGTCCCTTCTGTGGTTGCCAGAAATATGTTGCAGGACAGAGAAATGTGTTACAGGAAAGGGGTCCTGATGCAGACCCCAAGAGAGGGTTCTTGGCTCTCACGCAAGAAAGAATTCAGGGTGAGTCTGCAGTGCACAGTGAAAGCAGGTTTATTAAGAAAGTAAAGGAATAAAAGAATGGCTACTCCATAGAGCAGCCCCGAGGGCTGCTGGTTGTCCATTTTTATGGTTATCTCTTGATGATATGCTAAACAAGGGGTGCATTATTCATGCCTCCCCTTTTTAGACCATATAGGGTAACTTCCTGACCTTGCCATGGCATTTGTAAACTGTCATGGCACTGGTGGGAGTGTGGCAGTGAGGACGACCAGAGGTCACCCTTGTTGCTATTTTGGTTTTGGTGGGCTTAGGCTGGCTCCTTTACTGCAAACTGTTTTATCAGCAAGGTCTTTATGCCGTGTATTTTGTGCTGAACTCCTATCTCATCCTGTGACTTAGAATGCCTTAACCGTCTGGGAATGCAGCCCAGTAGGTTTCAGTCTCATTTTACCCAGCTCCTATTTAACATGGAGTTGCTCTGGTTCACACGCCTCTGACAAAACTCCTGGGCTCAAGTGATCCGCTTGCCTTGCCCTCCCAAAGTGCTGGGTGGGATTACAGGTGTGAGCTACAGTGCCTGGTCTGGGGGGCACCTTTAAACCAAGTCCCAGCCTTTGCCTGATCTTGCAGTAGAGCTCTGGAGCAAAATTATATCTGAGTTTGTTCAGACAAGTTAACTGGGCTTTTATACTCCTGCACCAGTGAGTCACTGGCTAAAGTCAATCCAGAGGGGTATAAACTTCTAAGCACTTTCAATTCTGTGGGTGCAGGTGAAGCCAGGCCATGGTTTGAGATGCAAAGAAGTGGCCTGGTAGGAGTGGGGTGGTGGAGGCTGTTTACTGACAGTGCTCACTACAGTGGAACAAGAACCTTTATTACTTCCCCTCAATATATTCCGATTTTTCTTTTTTTGACAAAAATATTTATTTTTCCAGTGGAGCCTCCCTACCTCCAGATGAACTAGTTGGAAATGGAATTGTTATGGTACTGAATCTACAAATGGATTGCACTATGTTCCATGCAAAGTTGACTTTCCTCCCTTCCCTTTGCCACATCCTTCAGAGTGCGGCAGTAAATTCAGAAAGTATCAGTTGTGCAGTTGAATGCAAAGGCTGGGAATGATTGATCTCTCCCATTAAATAAATGTTTAAAGAATGATATCAAAATTTTGAGAAAAGAACCGCAGTTAATCAATTAAAACCCAGGAATAATATGTCTGCTTAATTAAGATTGGAGATCCAGTGAGGATCTTAAAATAAACTATACTTTGGATTGATTCAGATAATCTTTTATTTTTGTTTTTGTTTTCTTTAAAAGTGGTATGTCAACATCACTTCATTTCTACATTTCAGCGTTCTGTACATTTCTTAAAAGGAAATAAGCAATGCTCAATGTACAAAGTAAAAACAGAAAACTAGAAAAATCTGAATAAAATGGAGCAAGTTGCCAGAGGTCATACAGTACAAATTAGTAATTAGATGTCATCTGAAGTGCAATACCACTGCTGTGATGATGAGTTAAGGAATGAAATAAAAATACTCTATTTTAAACAAACAGTATATATATATTTATATGTATATTTTTTACAGATAGTAGACCCAGTGATATCTGCAGTATTGTAAAAACTTATGTACAAATAACTTTTTTTAGACATTACATATACATCAGCACCGTAGTAAAAACAAAACCAAAACAAAACCACCGTATTAAAATCTACCTATTATTAGTTGGTCCCAGTACTGAGCATTTGGAGGAAGCTTTTAAAAGATAATGGAGCCCCCACCCCATCCCACTTCCATTAGCCACCTCCAGTTTCTCATCATTGCTTATATATTTATTTCCTGTACCTTTCAGGAAAAGGTAATTATGTTTTCTGTGTCTTCTCATTTGTTTACTTCTTTTTGGTTTCATCTCTTTGATCCACTCAGTTTCCCCAGTGGCATCACTCCCCATTTGGGGAGTTCAGGGTCACCCTGCTGCCACCTCTTCGGAGAGGGCGCCCAGCCCCTGCCTGGGCTTCTCACCCACCAGGCACCTCTGGCCTTACATCCTGCCCCTTCCTGAGCAGCTCTACAACCCCGGGTACACGGAGAGCAAGTCAAAGGCAATGTTTGCCTGCCGCCTCCTCTCCAAACCCCTCTGCCCCCAGCTTTCCATGGCAACTCGCCTTCTCAGGACTGAGTGTGGCCAGTCCAACCCCACAGGCTCCGACTCTTCCGTAGTGAGCTGCCTGGGAGTGCACAGAAGGCAGCCAGCATCTAGGACACGAAGGGAGGAGGGGACAGGAAAAAAGCACACGCCACTCTCACTTAGGACGACACTGAAGCCACAAGGCCTCCAAAAGGGGGACTGGGAGGGGAGGCAAGGAGCCTTGTTGATTCCTTCTAACAGATTTCGCTTAGGACAGATGTGCGTCAATGACAGAGAACAACTGTACAGGACTTTGGAAGAGGACTACTTTGCCCATATGAAATAAACTACATCTTCTCCTTTCTATCCAAATTTGTAAGGTGGAGCAATTGCTTTTTTAGCTCCTCCACCTCTCTGGGATTTTATATTTGTCTTTCTGATGAGTAGGGATGATGGGAAAGGTGGATTTTAGAGCATCGCTCCCAGGATTTCGCCCAAAGGGAGCCTGAACCAGTGACCTCCAGGCCACTCCTTCCTGGGGATATCAGAAATATCGGATGTGGCTCACAAAAAACCGACTCCCAAATATCACAGCAGCCCTCTTGGTTCCAGGCAGATATTCATTCAACTCTACACGTTAGAGAAAGAAGACTCCAGTGTCGCCTTTGCATTTCAGGCATTGTCTAAGTTCTTCCTGCATTTATGTGGACTCTGCCCAAGGCTCCCTAAAGACATAAGCTTCACTTCTTGGATAGTCTGTAAGGAGAAGCAAGGGGAGGCTGGTGTGGAGGCAAGGAGGAATAAAGGCAGGGCTGGAGACAAAGGCTCCAGGCTGGCAGACACACAGGGTCCAGTAGGGGTTTCCCTGCCCTGCGGCTGCCAGAAGTAGATGTGACCCACCTGGATGTATGGGTTTTGTATTGGGCGCCAGAAGGCTCCAGCCCCACCTGGAAGGACTGCCACCAGGGGCACCAGCAGAGGGAAGCCGTCCCAGGACTGCCGGATGGACCCTGCTCCAAACTCAGCTCTCCTTGTGACAGCAGAGCCTTTGCGATTCCTGAGGGTCATCATGGGGCAAGAGACAGACAGTCCTGTAGGATCTGTTGTTGTCTCCTTTTGACAATCTCACTGTTCTTCGTGCCTGCCCTCCAAATTCAGTAGCATGTCTCAAAGCCTTACATCTCTCGGCACCCAGAGTTCAGTGCATTTCCAACCTGTGCACCTGGCCTGTGCAACCACCCAGCCTCTTCTGGGGGACTCTCCCTGGCTGAGGCTCTGTCTCTTTTGTATCTCCAAAGCTGCTGTCTCCCGACCTGGGGCAGGAGGGGCTGAGGATACCTCTCTTGGGTAATAGTCCCTCTTGGCTGAAGCAGCTCCTGCTGGGCCAGGCGATCACAGGGCGTGCTGGGCAGAGGGGCTCTGGCCGGCTTCATCTTCCCACCTGCTCCTCCGGGTGTCTCCCTCTCTCGCAGCCGGGATCTGCATGGCGTCTCATCTCGATTGCTGTGTGAAAATCAGGTGAAATGAGGCCTGGTGGGGCTGTGGATTGGCACCTGGATCTTCCATTGTCAGCCAGCTGCAGTTTTGCTCAGTTTACGTGGGTCAAAAAAACAAAAAACAAGGATGGGTCAACATCCTGTTTCTTTTTCACTTTTTAAGCTTTAACCACTCGAGTTGTGGATCTTGGGGCCTCTCTTGATTAGGGGTTACCAAACAATTCATCAAGCTCCTGCATCCACTCGTCCCCTGGCCCGCCTTTGATGATGGAGTCCACAAGGTCTGCACCGTCCGGGAGGCCAGGGAAGGAACCCCCAGCTCCGTCGCCACTGTAATTGTATGACACGTCCTGAGGGGCATTCCGCTCATAGGCTTGGCTCTGGCTGCTTGGAGCAAAGCTGCCACTGGGTATCTGCTGCTGTGCTGGGGGCTGGCTGAACGCTGGCATGCCCGGGACTCCCTGGCTCAGGCCAGACATGACCATTGGCCTCGCCTGGCTGGTGCCTTGCTGCCCCGGGAGCGATGGCATCATCTGCCGACCCATGGCAGCTGGGTTGAGGGTCCTCACTGTGCCCGTGTTAGCATCCACGACTGACTGGCTCAGTCCCTGTGGGAAGTGCTGCTTGGTCAGTCTCGGCTGCCCAGCTTGAAGAGGGTAGCTGGCGCCATTGTTGAATGGTCCCAATTCTCCACTAGTCCTCCCAGGCATGCCCTGCAAGCTCCTCTGTTGCCAGCTTTGTGCTCCTTGCTGGACTGTTCCCATAAGGCTCTGCAGCCTTGGAGGGGCTTGGGGCCTAGGCAAGGCCTGGCCTACTGGCCCTTTCATCTGTGGATGTTGCTGGGTAATGGCTGAGTTCACCAGCATGCTCTGACCAAAGCCACTCACCATTCCAACCCCCTGCCCAGAGGCAGGTTGCCTTGGTCCCTGGGCTTGGTTATGTGTGATGCTCATGCCACTTTGGTTTGGATGCTGCAACATTTGGGTCATGCCTGTGCTCATATTGTACATTCCTGGTTGGCTGGTAGGCGTGGTGCTATAAGGGGCCAGTCCCATCTCCGACTGCGCAGCTGCGGTGGCCATCGTCCCAGGGTTCTGGGAGGGTCCTATTCCCATCATGCCTGCGTTCTGTGCCATCAGCCGTGACGTTCGCATGCTCTGGAGGGCTGCTTGGCTTCTTACGGCTGCTATATCCTGGGGAGAACCTGCAGTGAAAAAGAGGACACATACCACTCACTCTTCTCCATAAGCAATATACTGCAACAAGATGTTGGAATTTTCTTTGGGAATGACAAAATTCCTTTATATGAAAGGATCTACTCTGATAATAAATCTGTAATAAAAATGATTATTTTTCTGATTATAACATATGCTGATTGTGAAAATTTTGAAAGTATTAAAAAACACAGAGACAAAAATTAAAGTCACCTGAAATCCCACTATCCAGAGATGATCATTCCTATTCTTTTATTTGTATATAAATAGACACCCACAAAAATTGGGGTCGTACTGTGCATGTGTTTTTGTAGCTGACTTTTCCACTAAACAGATCCTGATGTAATTCTTGTTTATACTTCAGAAGCAAATTATTTTGTACTCTTATAGGTATGACATCATCCTCAACCAATAAGATACTATTTTCTTTGGAGGTGAGAGAGAATTCACCTCTGGGGCTAAATTAGAAAGAAATGGCTGATCACTTTGTATTTTCTATTTGTGAAGTGGAACATGGTTCAGTAGAGAATACTATCAATAAAGACCATTAGACTAATTTCCCTTAAGACTTGAGTAGGATTTGAGAGGTTAAAGGCCACTGCTTCTGCTAAGCAGCTATTTTGACAGATAGGACGTTTTTTGGATCCACTCTGTAGATTTCAACATGCTCCAGATTCTCTGAATCATAACATGTCATTGCAAACTGGCCAGCTTCCTGAGCTAGAAAAAGAAATCATCCTGCTACGTGCGACTTGGCCATAAACTTTAGGCATTTCTACAGCAAAGTCCATTCCTTCAAATTGGCAACGACTATTTCTCTCAGCAAATTGCTAACACAATTTTAATAACGCTGTTTAAAAGGTGGCCAGAGTGTCCATACCAAGTCATTCAACCTTAATTAGGCATTTGAGTGAGTCCTTCTTTACATGTTACCAGGAAATTTCCAAACAGCCAAGAGAATGGAAATGTCGCCAGTAGAACACCAATGTTGCAAAGGTCTAGGAGGTGCACAAAAATGGATTTTTCTATGTCCCTGCTAATGATTGAGTCTATGAGAAGAAGAAAAATAGTTTTTTTCCTGGACATTTAAAGAAGGTGCAGCATGGGAGCCAGTCAATATTCTAAACAAATTTGATCCCACCTGGAACTGTGATGAGAAACCAGATGAGAATAGTCTAACCTTGTTAAACCTGGCACCCTGGTAGATAACTGAAGCATGTTTTTGTCTTCCTGATGTGGCTATTGACTTCTGGGCTGCAAATATGTCTCCATATTTTCTTCCTTTCTTTAAGAAAGAAAATTACTGGGATTTTGATTATGTCTCAAGTTTTTGTGGCTTGAGATCAATATCATACTGCATTGAAAAATGAAACGATTTCTATCAGGAAACCTGAAAGATCTGGGGGAAATCCCTAGAAATGTTTTCATATTTTTTTTAAGCTTCATTATATCTAAGTGATTTTTTGAAAAATCAAAAGTTCCTAGTAAAACACTGGAAGGTAGTATATACTGCAACTTGTAATATTGTCATGAAGTTTTGTGACCTTAATGACTAAATTTTTATCGGCTGCATGGCCAATAAGATCAACTGTAGTGAAATGGGTTATTGAGTTGTTTATAAAAAAAGTTTAAGGGAAAAATATTGCTGAGTCAGAGATTGATTGGATAGACCCAAATTATATAAACAGTCTGATGGGCTGCTAGAAATAGATGAAAGGACATCTATAATTTGGCCATTTTGGGGTATATTTATAATGGATATAGTAAAGGACTGGATACTGTCTGGAATAATTTTGTGAATGAGAAATAGGTTCCTTTCTTTAGAGGGCAGAAACGTTACAATGCTTTTTAATAGGCAGTGATACATTAATCCCAGCCAACCTTTATTTTTTATTTAGTGTAAATGACTGCACTATCTTGATGTAATTCTTATTTTTAAAAGGCATTTGAAAATCAGCAATCGCCACATTCTTTTTCACCTAAGAGAAATAAAAAGATTTTTATTAATCTAGTTTTATGCCTTCCGTGATTTTAAATATACAAAGGAAAAAAATTCAGATGTGTCCAAGGAATTAACTTGTCTTTACGTGATTACTACATGTGTTAAACAACAGATTATGTTTTCTTTTTCTTTTTTTGGTCTAAACCAGATATTATTGTGAGACACCGTAATCTAATTTTCTTGTCTGCTGGTTAACATCACAATGTCCAAGAAAATCTTGTATATTCAAATAGAGATGATAGTATCCAACTTTTTCCTAAAAAAGTCTATGTTCTATTTTCACTCACAAGAAGCCTGTATTTGTGAAAAAAATAAGTATTTCCCCATAGTCATGTAACATTGCCCAGAGATCCAGAACCTAATGAGGGAAAGACAGTCATTAAGACCTTTGAAATGTATAATGGTGAGAGTATGGGATAGATTCTCATGCAAGTTACACCTAACAAAACTTCTCTCCAAGAATGATATTTCTTATTTTTCAGTTTGCTATTTTCCCAGATGCATAACATCCTGCTATCTAGGGTGTCTGTAAACACATGAAAATACTGAAGATAGTAAAACAAATGATATATCTCAAACCAATCAGTTCAAGGACCCTAAAATGTCACACTGGCTTTACTGATAGTATTCTCTGCTGAACTGTGTTCCACGTCACGAACAGAAAATACAAAGTGATCAGCCATTTCTTTCTAATTTAGCCCCAAAGGTGAATTCTCTCTCACCTCCAAAGAAAATAGTATCTTATTGGTTGAAGATGATATCATATCTATATGAGTGCGAAATAATTTGCTTCTGAAGTATAAACAAGAATTACATCAGGATCTGTTAAGCGGAAAAGTCAGCTACAAAAACCCATGTACAGTACAATCCCAATTTTTGTGGGTGTCTATTTATATAGAAACAAAAGAATAGGATTGATCATCTCTGGATGGTGGGATTTCAGGTGACTTTAATTTTTGTCTCTGGTTTTTTTTGTTTCTTTTTTCTGAGACACAGTTTTGCTCTTGTTGCCCAGGCTGGAGTGCAAAGGCATGATCTTGGCTCACCACAACCTCTGCCTCCTGAGTTCAAGCAATTCTCCTGCCCCAGCCTCCGGAGTAGCTGGGATTACAGGCATGCGCCACTACGCCTGGCTAATTTTTTGTATTTTTAGTAGAGACGGGGTTTCTCCATGTTGGTCAGGCTGGTCTCGAACTCCTGACCTCAGGTGAACTGCCCGCCTCGGCCTCCCAAAGTGCTGGGATTACAGGAGTGAGCTACTGTACCTGCCTGGAATAGAAGTTTTTAACTGGACCCAAAACATTCAGAATAGCTCATATGTGTCTATGTTCTGTAACACAGGGGAATTATTAAATAATTCCCCTTTTCCCCCACAAATAATACATGAGTTATGAACCTGGAAAACTCAAGAGACATTATGCTGGGTTTATCAGCTTTTATGTTTTTAATTAGTTCATAATATAATGCAGCAGCTCTCAAGCGTGGTTCCCTAGCTAGCAAAATCAGTGACTCCTGGGAACTTGTAAAAAATGCAGATTCTCAAGCCCCGCTTCAGATTTACTGAATCAGCAACACTGTGTATGTTTTAACAAGCTCTGTTGGTGCTTTCAGTGCAGGCTAAAGTTTGAGAACTACAGATACAAAGGAGGGCTCTGTACCTGCAACAACAACTATGTAATGATGACTAGTCCCCACTCTTCCGAAGCTACCCATGGCAAAATTAGAAACATAATTCTTCAGAAACCACTGGCACTGATTTAGTGCACAGAACACCTGTGGATAACTCAATTCCTTTTGTCCTTCCCTGTGTCAAGGCCAAAGGATCTAATGTGATATAAGCATCCCAGAGGTGGAAGGGAGTGGTAGCTACTCAAGACCCAGTATTTTTACAAGTGATCTTCAATGTGATCTGTCAGTAAATATCAATGGCTTTCAGACTGTAAACTACAGCTCACAGTTCATGATCTAGGATATATACATGTGGGTTTAAAACAGAAAGAAAAGTTTCTGATACGCTCTGCTAATTTCTGTTGTATTTCATTTTAAAAATGTTGGTTGTGACCCACTAAGTTGTTTCCAATAACCTTGTGTGTTGCAATCTGAAAAGTTAAAAATGCTACCTTAGATCAGAAAATTTTCACCCAGTCTATCGATAAAGTTCAGGGATATATATATAAAATTATATATATATAATTATATATATATATAATATAAAATTATATATATATAATTATATATATATATAATATATATAATATATAATATATATAATTATATATATAATTTATATATATAAAATTATATATATATAATTTTATATATATATAAAATTATATATATATAATATATATATAAAAGTTTGTATATATTTACATATTATATGTTTCTCTGCAAGAGACTTCATAGCTTTTTGCAGACTCTTAAAGGAATAGGAAACTTTTGAGAAGCTAGGACACATTGATCTAGATCCCACAAAATGGGCAGAGGATGGGATTAGGATTTCTGCTGCTAGGTGACCCCTGTAGCCCCCTGAAAACTCCTGTGGATAAGATTAGGAAGGCTCCTCAGGCTATTTTCTTCACCCCATATAAGACCCTCAAGGGTCTTTTTTTTTTTTTTGAGACAGAGTCTCGCTCTGTTGCCCAGGGTGGAGTACAGTGGTGTGATCTCAGCTCACTGCAACCTCCACCTCCCGGGTTCAAGCGATTCTTGTGCCTCAACCTCCTAAGTAACTGAGATTACAGGTATGCACCACCACTCCTGGCTAATTTTTTGCATTTTTAGTAGAGACAGGGTTTTGCTATGTTGGCCAGGCTGGTCTTGAACTCCTGGCCTCAAGTGATCCGTCCACCTCAGCCTCCCAAAGTGCTAGGATTATAGGCGTGAGCCACCGCACCCGGCCAAGGGCTCTCTCTATTAGAGATGGAAGGGTTTGATATTTGAACGGGCCTTCCACATTTATAAAGGAGTGCCAACACTGACATACAGTGCGCCCACTGCTACTAGGTCATGATTTAGGATTCCCGCAAATGGCTACAGGATCAGTTCAATCAGCCTCAAGGCCCTATTTGTCTTCTACATTCAAAAGAGACTAGTGGTTGTTGCAAGCCAGATTCTTCCACTTCAGCTTTTGAGGTAAGGGCTTTGGTCAGGTGACCTGCTGGGATAAGCAAAAAAGATGTGGCACAAGATTTTTGCCCCTGTAGTCACTAAGATGACGATCTAAACATAAACAAAATTGATATGGAGCCAACAGGCACCAGTATATCTTTACTGGTTGTTAAACTATTACAATACTATGTACCTTTGGTAAAGAACAGCTGTTCTAGTCCCAACTCCGACAGCTACCCTGACCCTTCCCTGTGCCTTCTAGAACCTCTCTGTGACTCAGTGACCAAAAGGTTAATGCCTGGCACAACAGGAGGCCTCTAGGAATCCATTCTGATTGGTTAGTACTCTCAACCTACCAGTAGTTACATATTTTAAGTATTTCCTGGACACAAATACAGCCAGTAAGGCAATGCCTCTGGCTACACATTCACTTACGCTTCACCACTGGAAGGTATAAAATGAGAGAGGTTGCACTGGCCTCACCTTGAAACTGATTGACCTGCTGCACTGGGTATGGATTCCGCTGTGGCTGGAGGTGCTGCCGGGGTAGATGTGATTGCTGCAACTGCTAGAACAACAGAACACAAGAGGGGTGGAGAGGTAAGATAGGGAGCAAGCACACAATTCAATATCCCAGCAGTTCCGAGGAAGGTAGTGTTTTCCCCAAAACTAAACTTTGTGTTGAAGAATCATATGCATACAGGCAAGTGCACAAAGTCTAAGGATAGAGTCAGGTAGGTTTTCACAAAACGAACACACTCAGGGCCACCAGCCCCCACATCAAGAAACAGAATGCTGCCAGGAGCCCCTTGTGCCCCTTCCAGTCATCACTCTCCCTTGACCCATGGGCATCACTGTCCTAACTTTTAACAACATAGATCAGTTATGTCTGCTTTTGTACTTTACAGAAAAGGATTCACATGATGCTGCTTTTGTGTCTGGCTTCTTGCATTCACCACTGTATTTGTGAGATTCATCCACGTGGATGTGAATTCTTGTTGCTTGTTCATTCTCACTGTTGGATAGTATTCCATCATATGAATATACCATAATTTATTTACCCATTCTACTAGTGATGTCACCTTTGGTGTTTCTAGTTTTTGTGTTTCAAATGTGACTGCTATGAACATTCCTGTACATGCCTTTGGTGAACATCTGTATGTATTTCTGATGTGTGGACTTGCTGGCTCATGAAGAATGCGTGCTGAGGGAAGGGGTTTTGACGTGGACTGCCCAACATCAGCCTGCATGCTTTCCTTAGCGCTGTGGGGACTGAGTTGAAAGGGACAAGCAACTGCTTTTTAATGACCTAAGTGGATGCTTTGGGCATAGGAAGATGACATCCTCAGGAGTTATACAAAAAAGGCTAATCTTATTCCCATGAAGCCACACTGCCTGTAAAATACATCTCTACATGTAAACTATTCAGCATTTACTGCTTTGAGGAAACCATGTGGGATTCCACATATACCAGCAAACCAGGAGGCCTGCATATTAGTCTTTCTTCTTCCACTCACGGGGATGCTGCACTGCTAGTGTTGCTACCAATATACTGGGAAGGCTATTATCATTATCATGCTGTATGTGCAAAGGGAAAGAAAATAAGAGTGATGTAGAAAGAGCAGAGAAAGAGGTTTCAGTTCTAGGTCTGCCGTCAAGTAGCTTGCGTGACCTTGGGGATGTTGTTTAACCTGCTCCCTGCAGCTGCTGAATATTCATTAAGTACCTTTCATCTGCAAGGGCTATAAAGAATATACAACAAGGTCCCTGTTCTTTAGAGTGTTCATTATAAAAATAACACACACTGACCACCTCTTAACGCCTGTGTTTATTTCAATTTTTTCTCTTGTGTTTGTTCCTGGGCTGCTCTATAACTTTCTTTTCTTTTTCTCTTTCTCTACAAGGCCAGCCAATATTCTGGCAACCAAAGAAAAAAACAGCCTCTGACTCGTTGACCCCATCCCATGGTGCCTACCATAATGTTCTACAGAAAACTGTTGAAATTAATTGATTGTGTAGACCATTAAAGTGTAGACAAGAAACCACACAAATCTTTTAGGCAGCAATAGAAGGGCATTACTGAGAGTAAGCTGAGCATTTAACAGCTTCTCCTCAGTCAAACTTCCCATATAAGAATTTAACTGTCCCACTTACGACTAGGAATGAGCCCCTGGCAGCCTGTTGGGGACTGAGGGTGTATCCTGGAGTCAGGAATCAGGAGTCCTCAGTTCCATCCTGGCTCTGTCTCTCTCTCTAGCTCTGTGATCTCATATAAATCACAAAAGCTCAGCTTCCCCACATAACCTCAGTTCCTCATTTGTAAAATGATGGGACTTCATGATCTAGAATGTTTCTAAGTTCTGTCTAACCTTTGTGAATGGATGAGAGGTTATGTGCTTTGCACTTCTGGAGAATACGGCATTAAATGTGAATTCACGCCTACTTTCAACCTGCTCTGCTCTGATTGCCAAGTCTACTGAGAATCATTTTAAAGTTTCCCAAAATATGTAAGATCCCAAATCCTTCTGTTTTCCCTCACATGTCCTTTCAGGAAACCCAAAATCTGTTTCCAAAATCCAAAGTGTGAGGACACTTTCAATGCTGCAGCAACCAAGATTGGTGTTGATCTGGCAGTATTCACTCTCAAAACGAAAAACTGAGAGCTGGCTGGGTGCCGTGGCTCACATCTGTAACCCCGGCACTTTGGGAGGCCGAGGCAGGCAGATTGCTTGAGCCCAGGAGTTCGAGACCAGCCTGGCCAACATGGTGAAACCCCATCTCTACTAAAATACAAAAATTAGCCAGGCGTGATGGTGTTTGCCTGTGGTCCCAGCTATTCTGGAGGCTGAGGTGGGAAGATTGCTTGAGCTCGTCAGGCAGAGGTTGTAGTGAGCCGAGATCACACCACTGCACTCCAGCCTGGGTGACAAAGTGAGACCCTGTCTCAAAACAAAACAAAAAAAAAAGTTGAGCACTTACTCCTTGTAGACCTGCACTTGGACAACCTGCACTAAATCTGCAGCCTCCTCAGGTACAGGCAAGACGCTCCACTGACCTGGCTGGGCCATGTGGCTGCAGCTCTCACATGACATTCGCTGACACCAGGGCCACGTGACAGGCCCCCACATACATGTGTGCAGCACATACAGCTTCCAAAACATTTTATACACATGATCTTATGTGATCCTTAAAGCAGCTACATGAGGTGGGCTGGGAAATTATTAAAACCTAATCTGGCAGATGAAGAGGGAAGTTAGTGGTTTTTCCAAAATCACATCACATGCAAAAGAATGGACAAATCCTGGCCCTGAGGAAAGTGATCCTCCCCTCATCCCTCATCATCTTTTGGTATACACAGTTGCTACGGAATGATCCGCAGGTCACGGCTTCCCATTTCCCTTGTCTTTCCCAAGAAGCCCCAGCTCTCTCCATGCTCTGGATTCTGAGGGGTCTCCCCTGACCTCTCACCTCCTTGTCTGGGGGCATCATCTTGACGTGTCTCTTCTCACACTCTTCCCACACCCTGTGCTCCCCAGGGTTGGGCTGGCCTCACCGTGTGGGAACACCCTTGGGCTGCACAGCTGAGCTCTGCCTGCTTGCCCTGGGCCTTCTTTGTGTCTTTGGTCACAGCACACATATCAAAAGCCATCACTCAAAACATCAGGCACACCTGAGATTTCCTGGGATTGGCTGAGGAGAGGATTTACAGAGCCCAGCTGCCCTCAGCAGCTCCATTTGTCACTGCCTGAGACAGATTAGCATGGCTCCTTGTCGCACACCTTATGTAGGTGAGAGGGATAGAGGTTTGTTTGTACAATAGCTGCCAGGCGGCTGACTGACCTTGGTAAAAAGGGAGATAATTACACGGCTGTTCAGGAACAAAAGCAAAAAAAAAAAAAAAAAAAAAAGGGAACATAAGTGAACTGTGCTCAGCAGTACAATTTTTCTCTTTGGGGGATGCCTGGTGTTACTTTGAACTGCTATTCTTGGTTAATAGGGACCTCCATGGGCCCGTGTCCTACACAGGATACACGGTGGTGGATGCTTAGTAAATTTGCAAAATTCTGGCAGGGCATGGTGGCTCACATCTGTAATCCTAGCACTTTGGGAGGCTGAGATGGGAGGATCGCTTGAGGCCAGAAGTTCGAGACCAGCCTGGTCAACATAGTGCGACCCCGTCTCTATTTCTTTAAGAAAAAATTCATAAAATTCTGACCCTATCAGGAATATTCTAGAAGGATAACTGTGAGGCAGACTTATGTTGGGCCTTCAGCTTTATATGACAACCTCACACCTCCTATAAGAAAGAGCCTGCTGTGCAAGATTCTCTGTGCAGACCCCTACAGAAGCCGCCTGGGGATCTCTTGTGGACAGCCTCAGGCCTTTCCCTAGGATAATGCTAAGTCAGGTATGGGCATCTCTAAAAACAAAACAAATTGAAACCTACAGTAGCAGTCTGCAGGGAAGGCTTTCTCACAAAGCTGAGGAATTATAGGGCGAGGGTGGACAAAGATGCCTAAGGTAAAGCTGTATTTGTGTTAGGCTTTCCTTTAACTCACAGATTTCCTGAGCTGTTTTAAAAGCTGTGGGGAGTTTTCTTAAGTTTGCACCCTGTGTGTGACCCAGAGTTCAGGTTTCCAGGTAGTTCTGCAGGCCTTATTATTCTGCTATTGTTCCCGATCCATTGTTCATTACCCATTCTATAGAATTCTTCTCAATTCCTCCTCCTGTCAATTTCCTCTAAGAAACAGAGTTCTCTGAATTATTATTTTTTTCTTCAAGCTAGAAATATTATGGCTTATGGAGCATGTGAGACAGTCCCCACCATGTGCTGATTACACAGACCCCTGTACCAGAAATCAGAAGGAAAGGAGTCAGACTTGAATCAAAGAAATGTCTCTGGCACACAGGCCTTCAAATTGATGGCTGGAGCCTGTCTTTCAAGAACAAATTAATTCATTATAGGAAAAACCCTAACTAATTGAAAGGTCTAAATTCTTCAGGTTCTCTTGTGATCCTGGGAAATGCTAGACCGTGAGCATCTTGACGGACGATGTGAACTGCCACTTCCTCACAGGCAGCAGGCAGGTGCTGAATAAGTGCTTGCTGAATGAATGAATGAATCATGCCAAGGGGCATGTTACCTGTTCCGCCAAAATCTGCTGCTGCTGCTGCTGCTGCTGCCTTTGCTCCCGCAGGAACTGTTGCTTCTGCTGCTCTATCAACTGGGCCCGCTGATCAATGAGCATCTGCTTCATGATGGCTGCTTGGGGCTGGCTGCCCAGGAAGCCGGGGCCTGCGGGACTGGCTCCTGAAACCATGCCACCTGAGCCTGGGGGCACGGAGGACTGCATGGGGCCTGTGGTTCGGGGAAGTCCAACTGGATGCTGCTCCTGGGAAGACAAGAGAGAGAGAGATGCAGGGATTCCCCATAGAGACTCACTGCTGTTTGAAGGGAAGCCCCTGGAAAAAGGGAACGGGGGAGAAGTCCCAGCTTATGGACTGGAGGGTTTTTGAGTGGCACGCATTGCATTTCCATAAAAGTAGCTTCAAACCCGACCTTACCTGAGTAGAATGAGAGAGGCCACAAGGGACGGTAAGAGAGCATGGCTCTGGGAAGTCCAAGGCCAAGTCCAGTCTGTTTCGGATGGGACTGACTATTGCATATAGACTGGATTTTCAACTAACATCCTGTGTTCCTCCAAGGAAAGGGAATAAGCCCTTAGGCTGAGCTCACCTAAAGTCTGGAACACGAGACACATGCTGACCTCACCTGTTAATCCTTATTTCTTACTGTCTACTTGGCCAAAATGGACGTCTTCTTTGCAAGTAGGAGGGACATTTACAGAAAACTGCAGGAATTTGTTAATCAACAGATCTGATATTTGATGGAATTCTAACGAGTTGCAACATTTGAGAGCTTAGATATATGTCAGAAAGAAAAATCCTCCTGGCCAGAGTTGTTGATGGTGAGAACTGGGAATGTTTTACACTGACCAAAGCTATGTAATCTCCTAATATTTTTAAAAATAGAATTGAGTCGGCCGGGCGCGGTATCTCACGCCTGTAATCCCAGTACTTTGGGAGGCCCAGTACTTTGGGTGGATCACGAGGTCAGTTCGAGACCAGCTTGGCCAAGATGGTGAAACCCTGTCTCTACTAAAAAAAAAAAAAAAAAAAAAATTAGCCAGACATGGTGGTGGGCACCTGTAATCCCAGCTACTCAGGAAGCTAAGGCAGAGAATTGCTTGAACCCGGGAGGCGGAGGTTGCAGTGAGCCGAGGTCACGCCACTGCTTTCCAGCCTGGGCGACAGAGTGAGACTCTTTCTCAAAAAAAAAAAAAAAAAAAAAAAAAGAATTGAGTCTTCTATGTCTGGGATAATTTAAACATGGGGTGTTGGATTGGGTCTCTTGATTCTATAATTATATGTCAGCTAGTCGAATGATGGCAACTTTTAAGGACTGGTCCTTAGGGAAGAGGAGGTCAAGTGGTAAAGACCTAATTCCACACAGCCCAGGTGACTACATGGAGGATGTGCTCAAAGGCAAAGTTTATGCTCTGAGCTGGACAGTGTAGATTATTAGGGGAAAACAGTGAATGGGAAGAAAAGGTGTGTGGCCCAGATTCAATTTCTAGACACTTCCTTTCCTCTTTTTTCTACCAAGACTACCTAGCAGTGGCAAGTATGGTCTGAACATTCTGCAGAAATTCCTTCTACCTCATTAAAGTTTCAAGTAATTAATGTGAACATGGAGGAGTTGACACAGATTAAATGGGCACACATATAAGGACATTCACAGTCATTTTGTGAAGCACTATTATGAGACCTAAATAGCAAGAAGCAAATGTGAATAACTCTGTCATTTAAAAATTTTTAAATCCAAATTGGATTTTAATATTTTTCTTCTTTTTACTTTATTGCCTTTCCAATGCAGATACCGTTAAACATATTGGCAGTTTTTTCTCAAAGCAAATAGGTGAAGTTTCTCTCTGTCTCTCCTAGAGAGACCGTCCTGGATTTGATTCCCTATGGCTTGGGCTTGTGTTCCTCCCTTCCTTCTGTGGTGTGCTGTAGAACCATGCAGGCTTCCCTCTCTACTATGACTGACTTCAACTGCATCTTCAGTTGCTCTTCTTCCCTCCAAACAAAACAAACTAGCAAAGCAAACAAAAGCCAAACCAAACCAAAACGCTACTCCTCTTACCCTAGAAACAATCATCCAAGAAGCTCTGGTTTGTTCGTGCAGTAGCTTAGGTCACACAATCAATGAATGGAAGACACAGAACTAGCAGAACTGAACGCTATTTTTTTTTTTGTAACAGCTTGTCTTTACTTTTTTAAAAAATTTAACTTAAAATTAAAAAAAAATTTTCCATAAGTTATCGGGGTACAGGTGGTATTTGGTTACATGAGTAAGCAGAACGCTGATTTTGATTCTCAATTCAGTGTTCCTACTAGCTCAGGCTTCTCCCAGGCAGTGTCTTCATGGTGTTAAGTGTGCACCTAAGAACAGCCTGTAGACCTATATAGTGTGTCTCTCATAAGTGTACTGCGTTCTATTTTTTATGTGTAAATGCTGTAGCTGAAATTAATAAAATGTTTTGCCTTTGTGTATTTTCTCTATAAATACACAAAGACAGCTAGGAAATATTTTTGATGTTAATAAAAAGATCTTATACTAAAAAATGCCAGGAACCTTTGTGCTACCAAAAAGTTTACTTCAGGACTAACCCTTGCAGGGGCCTATATATTTCAGGGTCTTCCCTTTTCCCCCAAATATTTGCTACCTGTTTTCCAAGCCCTTCCTTCCAGTGAAATAAAGCTGTTTCTTGGCACCTTTAGGGACAAATGGCTGATTGGCTTTACACTTTAACAAATGAATTCACACTGACATATAAACAGCCAATCAGCAAAAATGCAGATATGTAGTTTGTTTTTTCTGTCTCAGTATATTTGATACTTTCCAGTTTTGATAAGGAGGAGAGAGTTGGAAAGAAAATGAGGCCCAAGGGAAGATAAAGTTTTCTTCAGCTTGATTTTTTGAGAGGGTTGGTCTGGGATGGCCCTGTTTATCTTTGTGCACTTCGAGATATGCTTGTCCTGTGTGACCAGCCCGCACAGCTGGGGAAGTGGTAAGGAGTGAAGAAGTGTTGCTTTCCCAGCCTCCTCTCCACTGGGAAAAGAAAGAGAGAGGCAAATGGGGTGACGACGATACATCAAACCACTTTTTACCCGTGTCTTCCTGGGCCAAGAAGAAATACTTCAAAAGCACAGTGTGAAAAAAAAAAACCCCTCCCAAAGGGATAGGATTATGTATTTCCCCAAATAATTCCCTCCCAGAGGTTTTGCCTTCAGGCTTCTCACTGAAGACCTACAGGCAGGAAGGGCTGTATGTATTATTTTATTATTATTTTTTAGAGACAGGGTTTCACTCCGTTGCCCAGGCTGGGGTGCAGTGGTATGATCATAGCTCACTGCAACCTCCAACTCCTGGGCTCAACCAATCTTCCTGCCTCAGCCTCCTGGGTAGGTGGGGGACTACAGGTGTACGCCACCATGCCCTGCTAATTTTTAAATTCTTTGTATAGATGGGTTGTTGCCCATCTGTGTTGCCCAAGCTGGTCTTGAACTCCTGGCCTCAAACAATCCTCCTGCCTTGGCCTCCCAAAATGTTGGGATTACAAGCATGAGCCACTGCTCCCAGCCACTATGTGCATTCTTAAAGGACTGCCTTCCATATGAAACATCTTTAGTTCCCAACAAAGCTCTGCAGCATTCAACAGTGGATGAGAGACACCTACAGCCCCCGACTCTGAGGTGTATTCCAAAGTGTGAAAATGTACTCAGTGACTTGACTTACACATTAAGCTGGCCGAGGTCACTAACATAATACATGGCTTCTTTTAACCTCCAGTCTCAGAGGGCTTAATGAGAAATAGTCTGTCAAATTTCAGGATTTCAAGCCACTGCTCTTGTTTCTAAGAAGGACACACACTGTGTTGTGCAATTAGAGAAAACCAGGCTGAGCTTTCGTCATGCGAAATGTAATGCCTTGAAGCCAAATGATGCAGTATTTTTAGTTGTAATTACTGGCTTGTTCTCCAATCCACTCCTTGCCCAACGACCTCCCTTGCTTCTCCCAAGAATCTTAATACAGTTTCTTCCCCTCAAAAATCCAACTGGCTACATAGATCTTCACTACTCGCCCAACCCTCTGACTCTTCAGTAAAATAAAGGGAGGAGAAAGAAATCAAAACCAACGAACCTATTTTACATATCTTCCCCTCCAGGGAAAAGATCTTAGCAATTTTCTAAAGGCTAGAGTGAGGTAGGAGGTGTCAAAAGCACCCTTACCTCCCCCAAACAGGCAGTTTTCGACTTCAAAAAACAGTTGTGGTAAAAATATCTCCCAAGAACAGCCAGCTGTTTATTTATAAATCTGTGTGTAGGGAAGCTTTATTTTTCTGAAGTGTTTTCAAGAACATGCATAGTGTTTGGGTGAGAGGGGCCAGCCTTGCTGGCGGCGAACCAAAGAGCAGGGAATCACAAAAGACGGCCGGCGGCGAGGAGGCTGGGGTGACGGGGACCCCGTGGATAACGGGCTTGAGGACGCCCAGGGCTTCAGCCTTTTCCAGGCGTCCCTCGCCGGGGGAACGCAGAGCAGCTGCCGTTCTTCCCGTGCCCCAGCAGATGGTGGTGTCAGCCCGGCCTCGTGCCCGGCCGCCGCTGCGCCCGCGCCCCTCCCCTCGCAGATGGCTTAATCAGGGCTCCCGCCCGCCCCTCCGCGGCCCCCGCCCCGCGCGTCTGGGCGAGCGCTGCGAACGTGGAGCCAGGCAGTCAAGTGTTACTGCGTACAGCAGGTAGCCTGGCAACTGAGAGCATAATACCGAGCAGATGGTGTTCGCACGGCGTGATGGACATCACACACGACAGCCTGAGACAATCCAGGAATTCCCTGGTGACTCGAGGCCCTCTTTGCACAAAATGAGTTCTCTCTCCATTGCCGTGTATCTCTGGGGTTATCTTCACCCCCTCCTCCGACTGACACTGAACTGGTTTCTCATTACCGACTTTTCTTCCAGCCGGAGGGGAGGGAGAATTCAAGTGGGGGAGGGCGCGGGAAGGGGACGTGGAAGGAAACGGAAGGGCTGGGAGTGGGGTAGGGGGGCAGTGGCGACCTCCGGGGGGGGAGGGTGGCGAACACCAGACCCCAGGGCCGACAGCCCGGGAGGGACCGGGTTCCAGGACTCCAGCTGCACAAAGCCGGCCCGGGGAGGGGGCGATAAGGAGCGAGCCTCGGGTCGGCCCGGCACCGCTGCTTCGGCTCAGAGTCCTTGCAATCGCTTGGCCTACGAACAATCTAAATGAAATTTAGGGTTTTATTGAAAAAGTCCCCTGGGGCCTAATTTAGCCTCTCGACTCGAGCCTATATGCTTACAAGTCCTTAGGAGACTCCGGCTAGGAAGTCAGGAGTGGGGCCCGTGCGTCCCCGGCAGGACCTAGACTGCCTCTCGGCGCAGGCGGCCCTAACAAAGAAGCCCACGAGGCGGTCCCGGGCGCGGGCAGGGGCGGTGCGGCGGCGCTCGGGAGACCCGCGAGGGGCCCTGGAGGTCCTCGGCCCGCGCGCGCCGCTCGGGAGCCCGCGAGGCTGCGGTGTGCTCCGGCGGGCGCATTTCCCAGGCCCCGCCACATCGTGTGTGTTAGTGGCTGGGAAGGACACGAGGACAGAGATGAGGATTGTTCGTGGCAGGAAAGAGTAAAAATAAATCAATGCATAAACAAAAAGGATGCCCCAGAAAACCTGTGCTTTTCAGACACACACACACACATACACACACACTCACTCACTCACTCTGAATTGGGTCAAGTAAAAAAAAAATTTTTTTAAAGGAAGGAATCTTTAGCCCAAGTGGGATTTCGACTAAATTTTATATATCAAAAGATAGCTACATCCAACCTCTCACCAGAATCCAGAGGCTTTCTCCTGCAAAGATACTACTGAAAGTTTTATTAGTAAGTTTGAGAAGGCGAAAGTATGTATCAGAGGTGAAAGCTAACATGACAATTGCTTGGCCAAAGAGCACAGCAGTTTTATGTTATTGAGCAGCACAGGATGAATCGAACACCCATGATGGCTAGACAGAGGCGCCTGGCTGTGACTCCCAGAGGTTCAGGCAAGCCATCTCACCTCTCTCAGTCCCCACCCCCTGAAATGAAAACCATACTCATAAGACTCCTTGACAATGGAAATTTTGGAGGTGACATAGTTAATGAAGTGTCATAGAAAGGAAATAGCTAAGAATACTCTAAAACCTCCCCATTCCCAGTATGGGCAATTTGGGAAAAATGAATAACTAAAAATTAGGGGTTCTCAAAGTGTGGTTCCAGGATCAAATGCATTAGTCCCCACCTGGGAGCTTGTTAGAAATGCAAATTCCCAGGCTCCCCTCTAGGCCTCCTGAATTAGAACTTTTGGGGGTGTTTTAACAAGCTCTCCAGGTGGTTACGATGTCCCATAGAGAATCATTGGGGCAAATAATCCTGTGCCCTGATTAGATTGCAAAGCTGCACTTTCAAAAGCAAGTCAGGGTGCTGAGTTGCTTAGTTTCTATTGCAAAATTTCCTGCTTTGGAAAAAAATTCCCAAAATTTTCAGAGGGTTGCTCAGACCAGTGATGTTTGCAATGCAAACCCAAGAATTCTGAAAGGAGCCCATGGCTGAAAGGAGCCAATTCTTCCAGGACTGACTACTCCAGTTGCAACTGTGCTATGGAGGCTGAGGAGCACCCATGACTGAGGAAGGGTGAGTCCCCTATAATGCCCTTGCTAAGGGGAGCATCAGACATCCCTAGACTTACAAGTCCCTCGTGTAATAAGGTGAACTATGGAAAGATATGATTTGAGGAAAGTTCCCTCTGATTGAAAGAGTTCTTCAAATATGAAGAATGTAACACTTATGGGGCACCTACTCATTGCAAAACACTCTACTAGGGGCTTTCACCTGGATGTTTAACTCATTTTGTTGATTTTTTTTTTTTAAGCCTGAATTTCTGAGAGGTTAAGGAACTTGTCTGATGTCCCACAGCTGGTGGTGGCGTCTCTGGGATTCTGACTTTTCCACTGACCATAACATGCATCTGGTCTAAATTGAGCAGACCACCCAGGAGGACGTTGGAATAAAAAGAAATGGGAAGGGGGTGGGGAGAGGAATGGGCATAGAATAAAAAGGTAGAAACCCTTGAGATCAAAGGATGCAACTGAAAGAGCACCAAAATATGCATCATTTTTTTTTATATGTTGCCTGGTACCCAAAATTGGGATGCCTCTGTGGTATCAACTTTGACATTTAAAGAAAGGGCATAAGATTAGATCATTCAACCATAAGTGGAAGGAAGAAACAAACTAAAATAAAACCTTAGAATTCCCTTTGAAGTTGATCAGGTGTCAAGGCAGTGATTTGGTTTTCTTTTACAAACTTTCTTTTTCCAGAAAAATTTTTACTGTGGGTTTGGAGAGGTGTTTACAATAAATTCATAGCAGAGCTCCAAAAGGGCCCACCCCATCTAATATCCTCTGTCTCAGCAGATTATTGAAGAAGATTGGATTAAAAGGTTTGTTTTGTGATGTGTGATGGTTGTGTCCCCAAGATGATTGAGTTTGAGGCAGAGTTCATCAATTTAGGAGGCTTATCACTGAAGCAGCAATAACTTGGGGCCCAATGCGAAGGCTGCTAAATGGGTTCAGCAAAGCTCTTGGTTCAGCTTCTAGAAAGGAACAGTGTACATTGGGGGAACCCCACAGGCCTGGGTAGAAACTCAGCTCCACCATGGGCCCAGTGACTGGCATATAACAAACAGCTTGTGGTTGTTATTCTTACTGCCGAAACCTCTTGATCATGCAGGGCATCCTTCAGGGTGAGGGAAGTGCTGTGTTTCTGGTGCTAGCTTTAGCTCCTAAAATAAAGGGGAACAAGACTTGTCAAGGTCAGGCCAGGCATGGTGGCTCACGCCTGTAATCCCAGCACTTTGAGAGGCTAAGGCGGGTGGATCACCTGAGGTCAGGAGATCAAGACCAGCCTGGCCAACATGGTGAAACCCCATCTCTACTAAAATACAAAAATTAGCTGGGCTTGGTGGCGTATGCCTGTAGTCCCAGTTACTCAGGAGGCTGAGGCAGGAGAATTGCTTGAACCTGGGAGGCGGAGGTTGCAGTGAGCCGAGATTGCACCACTGCACTCCAGCCTGGGCACAATACAGCGACACTCTGTCTCAAACAAACAAAAAAAAAGGTCTTGGTCCCCATTATTTTAGGAGCTAAATGCTTAATTGATAGGGCAATTACTTAAAAAATATACATTTTGCTGATTCCTTCCTCTGCTTCCCAGCTGCTGGGGAACATTTGAAAAACAATGCAGAAAAGTATAGATAGAAAAAAAGGTACAGAGAAAAAAATGCAGAAAAGTATAGATAGAAAAAAAGTATACAGAAAAAAGCTAACACTCATTTTTTACACTCAAAGGTAACCACTGTTAATATTTTGATGTGTTTTTATATTTCCTCCTAGTTTTATCCCAGATGCAATAACATATTTTTATGCTTATGATCATGGTATATACACAATTACACACACCTACTGATTCTTAACTAAGTAACATGGGAGAGGTAGAAACTTCTAACTTTCCAAGTGCTTCCAAGTGATCATTTCCTGGCAGGATGATATCCTTATGGCATCCTTCCTGGCAAGGCTTTTAAGCTCCTTTGGGACCAAGACTATGAGTCTTCCCAGTATCCAGCACAGAGCTAGGGCCACAGCTGCAGCAAAATACGGATTTACTGAACTCAACTGACTAATTGGCTGGGATGAATTCTAGCCTAAACCAACATCAGGTATAACTGGAGAGGACAAAATGATGGCCCTATAATGGACAGCTTCTCCGAGCTCCTGAGCTGACCCTCTGCTGAATGTTAAAGAAAGGGTTAAAGTTGGCAGTCCAGTGCTAAATGTGAGAATGCCACCAGCCACAGGAAGGTCAGCCTTTCAAGGCCATTTTTTGCAGGGATAAAAGCAACAAAAATACCATTTGTCCTTATCAGTGCTTTGAACATAGTTACCATAAGTCCCTCCAATGGAAACACAACTTTGAGAGTTATGCTTTTCGTCTGCCTTTGATGTAAGTTATAGAGTCCTTTTGATCCCTTTCTTGTGATTCATTCCACCACCAAAGCAATTCTACATTGGTTAAAAGTTCATTAGTGTACAACAATAGAAGCTTGATTAAATAAATTATGGTACATCCATACCATGAATACTAGGCAGCCAATAAAAATCATGCCTCCTTAAGACTATCTAATCACATAGGAAAAAGCTTACCATATATAGTTAAGAAAGGCAGGGGAGGAAAGCAGTTTCTTTTTTTTTTCCTTTATGTCCTCAGGTGTTAAAACAAAAACAAAAACAAAAAAAAGCAGTTTCTAAAAACACTAGCCACTGGATAGTCTTGTTAGACAAGAATTATAAGGGATTTTTATTTTTATGCTTTTTCAAATTTTATATTATGAATATATATTACTTTTAGTATTATTTTTAAAAGCTTGTTAAGAATAAGGCTAAACTATTATGGAATGAAATGTAGAGTTCAAGAGGGGCCCAGGTTATGTCTGGGACCTGGACTATTTCTCCCTGAGCCCACCTTACACTCTAGAGGGTGTAACAGACATGCTTAAGTGGCAGGTCCCCTTTTAAAACCTGTACATGGCTTCCACAACTGGGCTTGGATACAGATTCAGCAACTAGGTCGGCTTTACATTGCTGCCACAAAGAGCTCTTAAGTCCCAGGGGAAGGGTACTGACCACCTTCCAAGAATTCTTTGGTCTACCTGAACAAGCCTGCTCTCTGTGGCACCACCCAGCTCTCTGTGGCTTTTCTCTGTCTTAGGCTTGAAGCCACAGTGCATGGCCAGAACCAGCCAGACCTTTGGAGTTCAAGAACTCGAGAGGTGGGTGAAAACTGCCATTGCCTCCACAGACTGTCTTCTCCGTGGAAAGAAGACCTGAGTCACCAGGGCTGGGAAACCTGCGCCACTGAGATGAGCACAGCCTCTGCCGGCATGCAAGTGGCCGCTGTCAGGACACATGGACTGAAAGTGGTTTGTCAGCTGCTCCATTAGGTTTTTTTTACCCATATGTTTGCTACCTTTCTTTCCTTGATTTAAAAATAGGGAGGGGGAGCAGTCTCAGCTCTTCTTCAGCTGCTAGGGAGATTTTTTTTCCCCTCCTGAGCTGCTGTTTCCCCCAACCCGAGCCTTTCTCTCTTATTGTACCCACCCTTTCTGATGAAGTCATCAAAGCAAAGATTGCATAACTGATGCATAGGCCTATCTTGTGTTATACTGGGAGACAGGCCAATGTTTCCATTAATAGACAAGAGCACCACCACGCTGCCAAATGGAGCTCTCTGCTGCAACCACTACAAGACAGGAAGAAGGGAAGGGAAGCTGAGTGCTCAGGGCATGCTGTGGAGGAAAGGCAAGGGCACTTCCCACCGTCATCTCCAGAACCACTACAGCCTTGGGACGGGGGCTGAGAGAGATCAGTGCTGACTGCCTGAGAAGAGGCCTTCCACAAGCTGCCTTTTTGGTGCCCCATGTTCTTCCTTCCTTCCTTCCAGAGGCCGTGAGAGGGAGGGCCCATGTCAGCCTGCTCTGCCGGTTTCCCGACTGCTGAACCTGTCTGTGGGAAGCTGGGTTTGACCATGTGATGCTGAGGCTCTGAGAGGAGGGCTACCCTTTTCCCCACCCTCGGCCCCCATTCCTATGAGTAGAAGCCTGCCCAGCTGCGGTGGTGGGGTTTGAGGAGGCTAGGACTTAGAGCAGGGAAAAACACAAGGAAGCAGAAAGAAAAACAGAAACACTTAGAAATCTGGGATTGGTACTTCTCCTTATGTAAAGATTGTGGCTGACGACCAGCTTCTTAGAGGAAGCAAGTCTAGGAGAAGGGCTCATACCTGGTCCATGAGGGCCTATGGGGGATCAGGGCATAAGACCACCTGACCCTGGGCCTTGCATCCACAAGAACCTTGAGTTTAGATTTTTAGACATATTCTTCGAACAAGGTTTTACATATACAGTCACTGAGAAATCCTGAGAGGATTGAAAAATAGCATCTATTTTACAGCTTTAAATTGTGCCCTGAGCTGAGCGTGGTGGCTCATGCCTGTAATCCCAGCACTTTGGGAGGCTGAGGTGGGAGGATTGCTTGAGTTCAGTTCAGGACCAGCCTGGGCAACAGCAAGACCTCATCTCTACTAAAAATAAAAAAATTAGCTGGGCATGGTGGTGTGCACCTGTAGTCCCAATTACTCAGGAGGCTGAGGTGGGAGGATCGCTTGAGCCTGGGAGGCTGAGGCTGCAGTGAGCTGTGATTGTGCCACTGCACTCCAGCTTGGGTGACAGAGTGAGACCCTGTCCCAAACAAAATTCTGCCCTGTTATTAGATCGGGCTGCTCTAAGTCCATTATCAATGAACATTCTTTATATGTCCTGTGTTTATCTTGTGCACGGTATAATTGCCCTATGCTGTATTTTTTAAAATAAAAACATTGCATTTAAAAAAAGCCCTATTGTCATTTCTTCATTTTGTAAATATACCTGAGCACTCCAAAAAATAGAAATGGCTCAGGTATTTTCTTAACCTTGAAAGACTTGGAGACACACAGGCATAAAAATAAGTTTTAGAAAGAATATAGCACTGAGAGGTCTAACACAGCCCTTGACTCCACGCCACACATACACATGGTAACCTGGATAAAGGAATCTGGAAACAATGAGAAATCATCCTCTCTACAGATCTTAAACTTTTCTTTCTTTTTTTTTTTTGAGAGAGAGTCTCGCTCTGTCAGCCAGGCTGAAGTGCAGTGGCACAATCTCGGCTCACTGCAACCTCCGCCTCCCGGGCTCAATCAATTCTTCTGCCTCAGCCTCCCTAGTAGCTGGGATTACAGGCGTGTGCCACCACGCCCAGCTAATTTTTGTATTTTTAGTAGAGGTGTGGTTTCACCGTGTTGGCCAGGCTGGTCTCGAACTCCTGACCTCAGGTAATCTGCCCGCCTTGGCCTCCCAAAGTGCTGGGACTACAGGCGAGAGCCACCGCGCCTGGCCGTCTTAAACTTTTTCACTCTTTAATCAGAACTCTTCTTGGGAAGCATGATTCAGCAGTGCTTGGCTTATAGTAGGCGCTCATAAAGGTTTGCTCTCAGTATCGTCCCTATTAATAATGAGGAAGTTAGAAACTTTAGGTGGGGCCTATATTTTCAGCTCAGATTTTGTTGGTTCTTAACGGTCACATCAGTTCCTCAGCTGTGTGAAGGAAAACATCCCTGTTTACAAATGACCACTTTTGCTTAGGATAACAGTTAAGTTGGTAGCTAAATATGAAATGAGACCCTAGAATAAACATTCTTTATACGTCCTGTGTTTATCCTGTGCACAGTATAATTGCCCTTGGGAAGTTGATGGGAAACTTTTAGTGAGGAATAAATCTACCTTTTTGACTATAACAATAGAGGCCTTCTAAGATGGGGGTTATGCACCAAGTGTTTTTTGCCACCTATCCCTTCTAAAAGCATAAATATTTTTGCTTAAACATCTCGGATGTAGCACCAGTTTCCTAATCTCTTTCCACCAGAAACTAAAGCCAAGTCTGACCTCCTTACCACGATATCCCCTCAAATGCCCACTACCACCCCGTCATTTTTCCCCAAAAGCTTTCTGGGGTAATTTCTCCTCTAGCTAGTTGACTTCATACCCACCTTCACTCTGCTTCCCAGATCCAGGCGGGCTGCTTTACAGCATAACCCCGATTCACATATACATGTCTCCATCTAAAGTTACACGCCTCCTTTAAGAGCTGCTGCAACCATTACCGCTTCTCTCCAAGGTGACTGCTTGTGGGAGGATAACAGCAGAACAGGAGGGGCAGGGTGATTAATGCTGGAGTAGGACAGGGAGATCTAACCTGCTGTTCAGGAGACTTCTCAACCTGAGAAAGCTTCCCGAACACTAGGGATCCTGTTTCTGGTCTTCCTTCCCTTTGGACCATTTCTCTGATAGACACAGTTTCTTGTACTTTGGCCCAAATAATTACTTTCCCCTTTGTGTTTCTGTTTCCCTTTATCCTCTCCCCCATTTTAAGAATACACAATTTCTCAATCAGAAATTATTAAACCTTTCTCAAGTCAACCAAACCTTTTCTGGAAGCTGACACTAAACATACATGGCTGTAAACTTGCTGAGGAGTGGAGGAGGAGTGAGTGGGGATGACAGACCTGGAAACTGAACTTGAAATCTGTCTCAGATCCCAAGGATACCACACGGGGAAAAGCCAGCCAGCGTGAGATTCCTTTATTTTCCTTAGGTTCTCGGGATAATTTGTACTGAAGGTTACTTTCTATAGAAAGCCTTGAGAACACTACCTCTTAATCATATTTAGAAGCATATAAAAAAGGTTGACAAGGCCAATCTTGATTTCTTTTTTCTTTGATGTAGTCACAGAGAATTTTGAAGGAAAGATGGGGTCTCTGAGTCCCCATTAATAAATAAAAGTAAGTCCTCATGTACATTCATGTACAGGGTGCTGAGAGCTCACATGTGGAGGGGCCATCCCTATGGCCATAGAGTCCTGCCACGGTCATTGTCACTAACAGTTGTCACTGCTGTAGCAGGGTCCCAGTCACTCTTAGTACCTCTCAGAGGTTTCTTGGGGACACAGCCCAAATATATCCTGTAGTCAGATGCACAAACACCTTGGGTAGGAACCTAGAGAGGTCTGGAATACTCTGATTCACCTTCTGCTAAGAGACTTAGATAAGGAAGGCTGACTAGGTCAGTTAAATTGATTGCCAAGGTGGCTGACCTAATAGAGGTTCAGGGATCTGGTTTGAGAACATGGAGCCTCAGACCCTTCCCTTCAAGCTGTGCAGCATTGCATATCCTTAGTGTCATTTTCAGTCTCAGCTTCCAGATCTTAAGAGTTGATTTTTCTTAAAGAACACTCACAGCTAAAACAAACAAACAAAACAAATAAGCAAACAACCCACTTGCTTAATATGATATACCACCCCCCAGGAGCATGGGTTGTGGCTATAGCTTTGCTTGGGATTTTATGTGGAGTAAGTCACTTCATGGCTAACATGCAAATATTGCTCAGAAAACAAGTATACCTCCCCCTGAAGTCTGAGCACTAGAACACAGTGTGTGGCGTGTATATTTTGCTATTAAAGTTTGCTTTCAATTTGAATATGCATCCCACTTTTTGAAAAACTTTTATTGCTCAAGGAGTCTACACAGGCCCAGTACCCCAGCACAATGGCAGGTGCTATGGTGGTACTCTCAGACTCTCACTGCAGTGCAGCCACGGCCCCTGTCCTGGAGGGAGACTGAAATCCGAGTGCAGAGACAAGGTGCACTTCACGGAAAAGCTCAAAGATGACACCAGCTGGTCAAGAGGCAAGCTGTGTGGCATGTGTTCTGTTTCCATTCGATTTCCATAGAGCCAGGCCGACCAGACCCGGGATGGGCAGAGCGGTGGCGTGGCGTAGAAAGTGGCCCAAATGTGGATACAAGGCACATGAGTTCTAGGCAGTGTTTGACCTGGGGCAAGTCACTGAACATTTCTAAGCTTCAGTATTCTCCTTTATGAAATGAGGAAGCCAGTCCAGGTAATCTCCAAGGTTTCTACTCGCTCTAACATTTCTCTGGTTCCACTTGGAAAGAGCTTCATGGATAAGCGGGGACTTGACTGAGAGCCTCGATGGAAGCGTAGATTTGGATTTGAGTGAGAAGAGAAGGAAGGAAGGAGAGCGGCCACCTGCAAGGAGGGAGGTGGCCACCCAAAGTTGGGGTGTTTGCTGGGATGTGTGAGAGGAAAGCTTCACAGGGTGGGACTGGCCATGGACAGATCTGCATGCAGGCAGATCCAGCCGACTCGACCACCGTCCATCAGGAGCCACAGCAGGTTCTTAAAGGGAATAAACGCTAAATGCATTACTTTAAGGAGATTAAGCTAGTGTCAGGTAAAGCAGAGATTAGAACAGGGCTGGATCTGGAGAAAAGTGGGCAGGAAGGGTTGGGAGGTAGCCATGGGGGTAATCCTATCAGGAGGTGAGGGGAAGCTGGCTGAGATTTGGCACTTGACTGTGGGAACTGAAAAAAGCCAAATGCACCTGCCAGGCATATTCCTGCAAGAATAAGAATTCTCATGTGCGAATATCTGGGGTCATTTTCTGGTCTGGGGTCCCACCTCCTCCCACTCATTTCTCTTCTCTATTATTGTGCTCTGCCCAGTCCACATGGCTACCAGAAACCTGGCAGAGATATAGTGGTCCCTACTTTAAAATCAGGTAAAAATAATGCTAGTTTTTCTGGTCTTCCCTATTTTTAAAAAACTAAATTTATTTAAATGTGAATTTAGTATACAGGATTTTAAACATACCACCTGGTTTTTGACAGGGAGTAGAACAGTAGGTATATACTGTGAATATTTTCAAAGCCCTAACAATACATCCTGGGGATGGAGGAAAGATGGCAGGCAGTAACAGGAAATGTGACTGCAACAACTTGGAGAAGAAGAAACCTTTTAGTTTTTGTGCTTCCTTAACTTGTTTCTCCAACTTTCTCCTGCTACTAAATGTTTCATTCACTCAACTTTTTTCAAGAAGTCCTGACAAGTAATAACGAAAGTTCTATGGTGGCCCAATTAAAGACTTTTCATGACAAGTAGACTTCATAACAAATGTGATAACTAAATATTTCCTAAGCATAAGCTCTCAGTTGGATTTTTTATTAAAAAGTCAGAAAATCACTCTCGGTCTTATTGCTAAATCTTGTTTGCAACAGAAATGGTATGTTATATTTTTATAAGATAATTAACATGGCATGTATTCCACTAACCTTTTAAATCTGAACTAGAGATGGTAATAAGAATAATTTCTAACAAAATAATTCATCAGTACACAACCAGTTGGACTGTTGAAAATTTATGATTGAAGTTAAGAATACCTTGGTGGTTTCAGGTAAAAACATGTTTTATATCACCAACTTGGAGACTGAGTGTCTTCTCTGAAAAAAATGAAAAATCTTCCCTTTAAAAATTTTCCTACCCCTTATCAAGACAACAGAGGAGAAGCAGATACCCTGGTCCACAACACTCTGAAATTACCACTGGGCTCTGGAAAATGGATTGCTTCACCTATTTGTTCTGTCTTCTAATCCCAGGGAGGGGCTGCAAATCTCCCCATCTGTCTCTCTCGCTCTGCGGGCCCCTCGTTGCCATGGTCTTTCCCACAGTATCTAAAGGAACAAGATTCCGCAGACGTTTGACACTGGACCTCCGCAGGCAGCCAATTTGTTTTCCTTTCACCTCCCCCCTTCTCCTCCTCTCTCCCTTTCTAATATAGCATATTCTTTCTGTGCACCCACCAAAAGTAATGTGTCAAACTATGATTATGTTTTCTTTTATTAAACAAGTAGAAGAGAGACGGATTGCTTTCCTTCCTTTGATCAAGTAAAGGTAATAAAAAGCCTAGGGAGAATCGGGTGGGAGGGGGTTGCTGGCGTCTGCTGTCCTGGACTAGGCCAGCTTTTGTCGGGGGTTCATCTTAAGAAATTGTGGGCCACCGGCTGTGGCTTTCCTTCATGGCCCAAGGCTTGCAGCAATTGCTTCTCACTGTTCCTGTGTTTGGAACCTACTGAGTCTGTGCAGCCCTTAGTGGTTTTGTCTTGTGCTCTGGGAAAAGCAAAGGGGTTGAGGATGGAGGGAAGCCCTGTCCTCAGAATGTGCAGGGAAGTCAATCCTTAAATGATGGTTTCTGTAGGGTGGAAATACCAGTCTATTTGAACCCTTAAAGCTTATACCAAATCCACACTCTCTGCATCACTGAGGAAGGAAATGTAACTTGAGAGTTTGTGGCGCCGGTGGGAGGAGGGAGAAGAGTGCAGAGCGCGGGCAACTTTCCCCCACCTTTTAGACAGAAACTTTTCCTTCAAGCATCTGCATCTCTTTAGTTAGAGAATGAATTCTGGGGGGAAGAACTTTAAAAATGTCTTCCTTGTAGGTCGGGCACAGTGGCTCACGCCTGTAATCCCAGCACTTTGGGAGGCCGAGGCGGGTGGATCACCTGAGATCTGGAGTTCAAGACCAGCATGGCCAACATGGTGAAACCCTGTCTCTACTAAAAATACAAAAATTAGCCGGCTGTGGTGGTGTGTGCCTGTAATCCCAGCTACTCAGGAGGCTGAGGCAGGAGAACTGCCTGAACCGGGAGGGTGGAGGTTACAGTGAGCCGAGATAGTGCCACTGCACTCCAGCCTGGGCAAGAGAGCAAGACTCCCTCTCAGAAAAGAAAAAAAAATTCCTTGCACGCATCATTTGATTACTGATACTTACTAAGAGTAATAAGAATGCATATATAGGCTGGGCGTGGTGGCTCATGCCTGTAATCCCAGGACTTTGGGAAGCCGAGGTGGGTGGATCACCTGAGGTTAGGAGTTTGAGACAAGCCTGATCGATACAGTGAAACCCCATCTCTACCAAAAATACAAAAATTAGCTGGGCATGGTGGTGGGTGCCTATAATCCCAGCTACTTGGGAGGCTGAGGCAGGAGAATTGCTCGAACCCGGGAGGTGGAGGTTGCAGTGAGCCAAGATCACGCCACTGCACTCCAGCCTGGGTGGACAGAGCAAGACTTCGTCTAAAAAAAAAAAAAAAAGAAAAAAGAATGCACATATAGAGGTAGTGGGCCTTTGAAAGGAGGATGGGAAAACAAATTCACAGGAACACTGCCCATGGTATATTCAGCTTCCAGATACTCACAGGCTCTAAGAGGGCCTCCATCTCTTTACATTGTCCGGGGGCTAAACAGGAAGATGGGAATTGAGGTTTGGGGCACTTGAGCCACAAGAGAAGACACTCCCTAGGCTGGGGTTTCTAGGGCTGGTCACCAAGATGCCTATCACTTTCCTCTCAGGGGCTTCAGATAAACAGGCTCACACCCCAAAATAGAGTCACTAAGGGACCTGAATACCAGGAGGAGGGTCTAGAAATGGAAAGAAGTGGAGCTCAGATTGAGAACCAACTGGAGAAAGGATCTCTGGTCCTGAACATCAAAACGTACAACAAGGGGGAGAGAACAGGACAAAATGCATCAATGGAAATGAGTAAAACTGAAGGAGCAGGAAGCTGCTGGGGAAAAGTCAGGCTGAGAAGAGGCCAAGAACAGACCCTGGCTGGGAGGACACTTCCGGCTCAGTCCCCCAAATCAGGATGAGGTTCAGCTTGACCACAGCTGTGCTTTCTATAGTCTATATGTTTCTGGGGTAAGGAGCAAAAGCACAATTGGGGTAAAATTTCTTTTTTTCTTTCAGTCTGAATGCAACTAGCTTTGGAAAGTTGAGCAATTTCAAGTAACTGCTCCGAGGTTTTGAACAGTAGAAAGGCAGGGAAAAGTGAAAGAAGGTCTCAGCCTGACCAGGTATTTTGCCAGCGGCCATTTTCAAGGCCTGCAAACTCAACCCGGCTTTGTTTTGCTGGCCTCCGAAGAGAGCCTCTCTTAGGGTCTCCTCTTTGCATGCACACCATTTTGACCCTGCTTCTTTGGTGAATAGAGTGTGGGCACGATTGTGGCTGCACACGTCCTTGAAGTTCCAGAGGGCACCTCTTCCTTCCCATCTGGCCCCCCACAAACTGCCAACTAAAAACAATCCAAAAGCTCTAAACAGAGCTCAAATGGAAAAATATATTTCCTTCCTCAGGAAAGACTGGAAATTTCTTCAAATTGAGAAAAGGCAAAGAATGGTTTATAAATGTACAGTTTCTATGTTCACAAAGATATGATATATCCCAATTACATAAAATTAAAGCCAAGTTCATATTTGACCTAATGCTTTTGCTTTCCAGGTTTCTTTGCATTAACACAGATTTCAAAAACATGAAATATACATTAAATGCAAAAAAAGTTTTCTCTAAGAGAACTGCTACACAAGCACCATGAGGCCAAGTTATAGGTTTGGTGGCATTAACATAGATATTTGCATATATTCCCTTCCTAATCTGCTTTCTTGCAGATCTAAGCGAAAATCTGATTGTTTACTCAGGCAAAAACCCAGCCCTAAGAGCAGCTCATAAACCTCACCACAGACACAGTACTCATGGCAACAGGAACTATTTCCTTTGGCTTATGAGCTCTGGTAACTGTCAAGGGGGTGGGGGGCGCCGATCAGAGAAATCTGGAAAGACATGAGTCTGTCAGAACACGTGAAAGGACTTGACATGGAGGCCACATTTGTGTTGCACAATTTGCATGAGCACTTCTGGACAAATTCTATTTTCACATGCAATTCACAGACCCGCGGTGGCAGTGCTAATTGGTGAGGTTGCCACTCAAGTGTGGTACCAAACAGGAGCTCTCACTACATAGATGAATAATACAGAGTTTTGAGCAATGCAGTAATTATTTTACAGTTATTCTACATCACCATCATTCCATTATCTCTTTGTCCCCCTTTCAACTCTCATAGTGGAGATGAATAAGAACCCCCCCCCACCCTATTCTGCCAAAAGTGGAATTCATGTTATTTGAAATCAACTTAAGAATAAGAAAAGAGATGGCAAGGAACAGCTATCATTTCATTAATATGGATGGATTATTCATGTCACTAGAGTGGCAGTGAATTTGATTGTACCCTGAAGTGCCAATAGGATGCCAAACACAGCCGTGAAACACACAAGAAACTCTGAATGGCAGAGTGCTTTGGAATTCATCTGCAAGAATTCCAAACCCCCAAGATAAGGTAGCTCATTGCCCACATGATATTTCAATGCTAAGTGAAGGGGAAGGGAGGGTTCAGATCCCCTGGGTGCCTCCCATAGCTCCAAGTGACAGGGGAGAAGGGGCGACAATTCCCCAGTCATTCCTAGGTGGCATTAGAAGCTTTAGAAGCAACACAGCATCCCCTGTGGGTCACTCTCTAGCTTCAATAAAATCAACCGATCAGAGGGAAAGAGAGGCCTCCTAGGCGGTGGGTCGTGAGTCCTCCTTCTGAGGATGGTTCAGCATTTGCTGCCTCTGCACTAAATGCAAACCAGGTGGACTCTAGAAATGGCCTTTGGTGCAGTTTTGGGCTTTCTTCTCTTTGTTCCTTGGAGATATTAAGCCTTAAATCCTCTTTGAATTTGAGAGTTACTGATTGAGCTGTATCTGAACCATATTACGCCACATGATGAAACTCGACACACTGGAATTCACTCCTCCGTTGTTCACTCTGTCTGACCCCAGTGAAGAAGTCTACCCTCCTGCAGCTGATAAAAATATAAATTTAAAGAGGTAGTTAGGTCCTCTTTAGGCTCAATTACTTTCTTTGTATATTCTACCTAAAAATGGCCTTCCTAAGTCACTCTATTTTGAATTTCAAAAGTTAGTGATAGATTTTCATCCTAGCATTTCTCATCTTCAGGTCTCATCACTACCTCCCACTCCCTACCCCCTTTTAAAAACTGAAGTGGGAGGAGGTTTCAGAAGAAGGGTTTTTGTTTTGCTTTTACATTTCTGACTTAGGCCTCAGTTGAAAATAAGCATTCTTTTATGGGTAGTGGGAGTGGAGACGTCTACTCCTATTTGGAACACCTGGCAAGCTGCCTCCTGTGATTCAATCACTCTTTTCCTGAAGTTAGAGACTGTTAGACCTGAAGGTCAGTCGTCCGTCTTCAGGGTCTAACTCTGGATCTGGCCTGCAGAGTAGGCAAAGAAAGATGGAGTGGGTAGTCGCCCATAGGTATTTGCCAAATAACAAAATGCCTCTGAAAAATATCTCTCCCATGTCCCTGTCTAAATATAACATTTTCCCATTTGGGTTTAGATTTTCTAGGAGACTACTATGATACTTAAAATATTACTTGGAGTAGTCTAACATATTCAGGTTGAGTATCCCTTATCCAAAATGTTTGGGATCAGAAGTATTACGAATTTCTTGGGATTTTGGAATATTTGCGTATATATAATGAGGTATCTTGGGGATGGGACCCAAGTCTAAACACAAAATTCATGTATGTTTCATAATACACGTTATACACATAGTGTGAAGGTAATTACATACAATATTTTAAATAACTTGTGCATGAAACAAAGTTTTGACTGCATTTTGACTGTGACCCATCACATGAGGTCAGGTGTGAAATTTTCCACATGTGGTATCATGTCAGCGCTCAAAAAATTTTGGATTTTGGAGGATTTTGGATTTCAGCTTTTCCGATTAGGGATGCTCAACCTGTATATATAACTCACAATAGCCCCTAACCCTAAATAGTGCTTAGGTTCTAAGGGGTGGTACACAGATGGGTGGGTTTGATGGACCCCAGGGAGCCAGTGGGTAGACCTTGTGCCTGGAGGGAGGAGGAAAGAGGACACTGGAATACACTCAGCCCAGGTCACAATTTTGCCCACAGCAAGCCATGGAGTTACAATGACATCTTTGACCTCTAATTCAAAAGTATCCATTCTTATTTCTTATAGTGTCTGCATGTAAGGTTACAGTATAGCTCCTTTTGATAAAGAAAGGTACACATTCAAAGCAGAGACCTCCAAGGAGCCTCCATATAAAAGGAAGCCTGTATTGCATTTATTACTACTATGGTCTGAGCCCAGCAGCAGAAATCTGAAGCTTATCATTACTGCCTAACTCTGGAATAGCCTTATCTTTTCTCTAGACTGTGACTTTGGGATTCGAATTCTAACTTTCCTTGCAGGTAGATACTTCAGCAATTTCTACAAAATGTTACAGATGGCTATCTGTAGGTTCTCCCTAATAATTCCTATTTCATTAGCTCTAAGACTCATAAATTTTAAGGCTCACGTTATGTACTACTAGAAAGAAAGAAAAAAGCACCCTACAGAACTATGGTATGCCATCAATTGTAAGATGCATCCTGATTTCACAGATGTAAAAATGTGCATCTTAGGATCAATGAGATATGGTATTTAGGCCTGTGGTTGCATGGGCGCAGGCCTGGGACTAGGCTCCTATACAACCACCAGGTCTAGCATGGCGGACCCAACTCCTCTTCCAGTGTGTGACACCCACCCTGGACCTAGCCTGGCTCTCTCTGTGCTCACAACCCCACCTATGAAAAGGGGGTGAGTGATAATCACTCCCCACCGTCTTCTTTGGGGTCAAAAAGAGGATGGCTGGGAAAGTGGCTGGCAGGTCATGGGAAGCTTCGGAAGCCAGGACTTCTCATGTCTTCATTCAGAGAAGGCTTGGCACAAATACATTCTGTATTTTTCTAAATGATAATAATAAAAAATCTTTACCACATAGCATTTATACATATTTCTCCTGAGAGAGCACGTGTACAGGTAAGAAGAAACATGGCCACTCGAAGATCGCAGCACTAACACCTAAATGATTTTAGCTGGATTCTAGAAGAAAAAAAAGCTAGAGGCAGGCAATAATTTTAAGGGAAAAAAATGTCCCTCTACATTGATAACCATAGTTCTTCAGGCTGTTAATGCGATGTCATTAGCCACTTCCTTGTGGTGACACTGGGAAGAGCTAACAGGGGGAAAGAAAATAGGATGGCGAGGTCTTTGCAGGCTGGGGTGATTTTTTTGAACCTATCTGCTAGGTCAAGATAATAGGATACAATACAGACCTGAAGAATTTATTCTTCCTGTCTTCAAAAAGACTTATGACCGTCTTGAATCCTGTTTCAGGAGAGGGCTCAGCCAGTGAAAAACAGATTTGTAGAAAGAGAGGGTTACACACCACTCAATTCCTATTTTCCTTCTTTCCCTTTTCATTGGGGTAAAATATATATAACATAAAATTTATCATTTTAACTCCTTTTAAGTGTACAATTCAGTGGCATTAAGTACTTCACAATGTTGTGTGATCGATACCATGATCTATTTCCAGAACTTTTTCATCTTAAACAGAAACTCTGTACCCATTAAGCAGCCTGCCTTTCTTTGCTTTTTTCTTTTCTTTTTAATCTATCTATCTATCTATCTATCTATCTATCTATCTATCTATCTATCTGTTTTTTGTTAGGAGCATTTTAACTGCTGTTATGGGTATTGATACAAATTTGGAAAGGAATGTGATTAATATGCATGATGGAGAAAATCCTGACAGAAAAAAATTAAAGATGAATTTCAGAGGCTGGTAGGAGAACTATTATAAGCAGGCCTTTATAACCTTGAGTCTAAAACTACCATGAAAATAAAATATAATTTTACAAAATAAGTGAAGGGAAAAATATCTGTATTAGGGCAACTGCATGCAGATCTTTTATGCTCCTTCCCTACATACATCCCTGAGGCTGAGGTGAGAATTAATAAGTTTACAAGGCTACTCAAGTCAAACAGATGTTAAACTATCAAAGCTTAGCCCCACTCATTTCTTCTGTTTGTCCATCTGTGGATCCATCTCTCCTTTCTCTCATGCATATGCCAGACACAGCACTGGACACCATGGCTACCAAGACGCATGGGTATGGCTGGCCCTCAAGGAACTCCTACATCAGAAGGGAGACAAATGGAAATGAAGAATTGTGTAATGAGCAAAAGACAGATAAGGGAATGATTAACTCTGTCTGGAGACTGGGGTGGAGGGAGGGGTAAGAGTTAATGAAAACCCTCTTTGCCCAAGGCAGAATTAAGAATTAATACTACCTACTATGCACATGTACATTAATATGTTGTAATGTTATAAAGTTATGAATGTGATAATTATAGACTAAAATATTAGTTGAATAGTAACATATAAACTGGCATATGCCCTATGACTGAAACTGCAAAACTTGAACAAGTGCATAATGCAAACAATATTACTATGCAAAACAAAGGTGTATTAGGGAGGTCAATTATGGGTGAGTTTTTAAATGTAAAAAATCACTAATTTTAATCACATGTTTATGTTCTTATAGTTCTTTAAACATTATTTTCTTCTTGATTATAAATTTATCCACTATGGAAAATGTGGACAACACAGAAAAATATCAAATGGGAAAGCAAAATCACTGCTGATTATTACCACAAAATGATAGTCACTCAGTATATTTCCAACCAAAACATTCATTCAAACAAGACAAGGATCATAGCTGCATATTACTCCATTGTATAAAGCTGTTATCATTTATTTAACCAATTGCCTATTGTTGGACATTTAAATAATTTTCAATTTTCACTACTTTATGCTGAAATGAACATTCTTGTACATAAACTTTTATGTATAGCTCTGATTATTTCCTTCAAATAAATTCCTAAAAGTAGAAGTTTTGTGTCAAAGAGCATGAATGTGTTTAAGGCTCCTGTTTTGGTACATATTATCAAATACCCTCTGGAAAGATATGACCTATTTACACTTCCATCAGGAATATACAAGGGTCTCTGGATTATACTTTAGGTTCAATTTTAAAAAAATGACCAGCCCAGTGCAATTGTGATTCTTCATGATTCTTTCCTAATAAACAAGACACTGTAAATAAAATTAACTTTTAAAATTATTTAAAGTTTATTTATAACATGTAGTCATCTAAGCTTTCCCCTCAGTTTCTCTTCCTCTGCCCAAAGTCCCAGGAGCAGGCATGGTCGGCCTCTGTTCTCCTTAATCAGCACGCTGACATCCTATGTCTGTTGCTTTGCCTCTTCGGCGTGGCGAATGCCTGAGTGCCACAAACACCATTTCCCTGGGGTTGTCACCTGAGATTCTTCAGCTGTCTGCTCAGAGCAAGGCCCCGTGTATCAGAGTGAAAAGGCACGTCTTTATTCCTGTAGTTGGCCTGGCCAGCTGGCCGGCACCAATTCTTATGAATGACAGCCGGTTTGCTGTTCCATATTTCAACAGCCATAAGCCGGAATAGCACCTGTAGACTCTGGGAGTGAAACGCACTGGGAATGACATTAGAGAAAGCCTGCTCCTTATTTGGCTTGGACCTCCCACTGCCTCAGCAATGTGGATTTAAGAAAACTGTGCCAGCCCAGCACGGTGGCTCACGCCTGTAATCCCAGCACACGCGTGCTGGGAGGCCGAGGCGGGTGGATCACGAGGTCAGGAGATCGAGACCATCCTGGCTAATACGGTGAAACCCCGTCTCTACTAAATGTACAAAAAATTAGCCGGGCGTGGTGGCGGGCGCCTGTAGTCCCAGCTACATGGGAGGCTGAGGCAGGAGAATGGCGTGAACCCGGGAGGCGGAGCTTGCAGTGAGCGGAGATCGCACCACTACACCCCAGCCTGGGCGACAGAGCAAGATTCAGGATTTCCAATTAATTTTTGGTCCCTATATATGGTTTACTACAACAGCAGAAAAAGAAAGAGAAAGAGTGAGCTTTTGCATGTCAGTATTAAGTAAACATTGACACATTTAACACAGGGCCCTGGGCAGTCTGTTGAAGAAACTACAACAGGCCAGGAAGAGCCTGAAGAGTGTAGGAAGTTCTACCAAAATTTCTGGTTGTATGAATTTTAGGCAATGGATCAAGACATGGCAACAGTTAAAATAAAATAAAAAAAACCCCTAACTCTGTAATTTCTAATTCATTTAATGAAAACTGTGGGGTCCAAAGTTGGTTGAAAATAGTTTTTGCAAATTTGAAGTCAAATTTCTAGCTCTGCAGGACTTATGTCAAAACACCCGCTATGGTCTGGGAAAGAATAAATCTAAGTGTGAAAGTTAACTCAAAAGTTATCTGTTCATCTACATAATTCATTACGAAAGCGGCACATAGTAGAAGAAAAAAAAGCAACTTTCTGCAGAGTATTCATGAACATACTGCAGGAGTATAAGAACAGCAAAGCATGTAGGTTGTCCGGGGAAGAATGCTACTTTGAACCTTCTAATCCCAATGTATTGGTTGTTTAGTATGCTTTGAAGGAAACACTCCCTCCACCCAATGAAAATGTTGATGATTTTGAAAAATATGATGTGCACTGATAAAACATTATTCACTTTTAAAGTCCATGGTATTGAATAAAATGGATCTTTAATTTTCAGAAGATTTTTATTATGCTCCATCAAGACACAGGAACTAAAACCAGTAGTATATTGGTCTATGTAACAGAATCACACATGGCTGAAGACAGAAAGCTGGCCTTAAAAAGTTGTCTGTCAGCATTTTCATAGAATATCCCAAGAATTATACCTGAGAGTCAAGGACTCCAAGCCTTAAACCTTAAAGGGACCCCGAGGCACTAGCTAACTTCTACCTCACAGGGAAGCTGCCTTGGAGAAGTTGGTGTGCAAATTCAAGCTTGTAATAAAACATTTCTGGAAATGACTTGATTGTGGCTGTGCTTTAGGCTCCTACCAGCATGGACGGCTCTTTGCTCACTGCACCTTCCCCCTACACCCCCTGCAACTTTTTGCTCTGAATTGAGTTAATGTCTGACAGTTTGGCGCCTGTGAAAAGGTTGTTACTGTGAATGGCAGCACACAATATTTTCGAGAACTAAAGTAAGAATAATTATCTGGGGAAACACCCAGGTTTTGCAAAGCCAAAACCCCTGCCCTTCTCCTTAACATTTTTATGGAGGTTCTCTAACATTGCAGGACCTCATATGAATGCATGACTAAGTCTCCCGCCAGTACAGCAGCTTGGAAGCGCATTATCACAGCCAACAGATAATTCACCGTAGAACCAGAATGAAATCAGTGACCTTGCCCACTCCGCTCTGGTCTCAGACTCATGCCTCTGTGTTCCTGGCCTCTGAATATGCTGTTGCCATCTTGCTAGCCTGATGTCTGAGCCAGGGGGATCATCCTAGACTCTTCATCTTCTGCCCGCCTCTCTTCATATCCAAGCTATGAGAGAATCAGGGCGTTTTACCTCCTCCACAGCACCCTACTTGGCACTTCATTGGTCCAGGCTGTCAACCTTCCCTTGGAGCTCTCTGCTACTCTCCTGGCTGGTTGTCCATTTTTCACTCTGGTTTCTCTCCAATACACCCTCTAGCCACCAGGTCCTGAGCCTGCCAGTACTCCCCCTCACACTCACACTCCAGAAGGGTAAGAATCCTATTCCTGGCCAGGTGTGGTGGCTCACCCCTGTAATCCCAGCACTTTGGGATGCCAAGGCACGTGGATCACCTGAGGTCAGGAGTTCGAGACCAGCCTGACCAATGTGGTGAAACCCCATCTCTACTAAAAATACAAAAATTAGCTGGGCGAGGTGGCGTGAGCCTGTAGTCCCAGCTACTGGGGAAGCTGAGACAGGAGAACTGCTTGAACCTGGGAGATGCAGTGAGCCAAGACTGCACCACTGTACTCCAGCCTGGATGACAGAGTGAGGCTCCATTTCAAAAAAAAAAAAAAAAAAAAAAAAAAGAATCCTATTCCTTATCAGGGCACACTTCATGACCCACCTCTCCAGCCTCATCTGTTGAGGGCCACCATGCCAGCCCCCATGCTACCTCTGATCCTACCAGACTATTTGTATTTGGCTGAATGTGTCTTGCTCTTCCCCGTCTGTTTTCTCTGCCTCCAGTCCCCCTACCTTCTTTACCTGGCTAACTCCTTCTACTCATCCTTGAACTCTGAGCTCTAGTATCACACCCAGGAAGCCCTCCCTGCCATCAGCGTGGCTGGTCACTTCGTCTCTGAATATCCAAAGCACCTTCTGCCTTTCCTCCACTAGCCTTCTCATTGCATGTGTCACAATCGCATGCCCATCAGTTTCTCTCCCCCTGGCTGAGGGTCCCTTGCCAGCCTTTGCCTTTGTATTCACTCGCCTCTTGCAGTGCCTATCATACAGTTAGGACCTAATGACTTAGTGATAGACAAATGATGGAAAATAGGTCTGTGATTAGCTGCTTCCTGCAACCTTGTTATATTCCTACCTGACCCTCCACAGGTCAACTCAGGACAACTTTTAAAATTTGTTTTGGGAGAGAGCCGTCTGCATTTCCTGAGGCTCCTGTCTAAGTCACAGTTCTGGCCATCCAGGGAAGGAAGGTATGCCTTCCTACTCAGCAGATGTGGCCTGAGTATACGTCGCTGTGTAAAGGAAGAAAACCAAGGAGTCACGGTAGAATCTGAATATATCTTTTAACTTTTTTTGTTAATATTTTAAGATATGGCTATTACAGCTGATTGTTATCGATCTGTGTGTGCAGAGGTGGCCAGAAAGACTGATGTATGCCCAGCTGTTCATTTGATACCAGACACACACTTTAATCTGGGTCTGAAACCTCGATTTGTATGACCCATTGTGGCCTTTTAGGGCCAAGCTCTTGACATGAGAGTTACAGCAGGTTTCCTGCCTCCCCTCCAGCCATGTTCGGCTGCAGGAGTATGCTCGGTACGTCATCAAACATTTCTGGTCCTCTCCTGATGTCCCCGTTTATTTTCCAGCAACAACTGTCTCAGAATTGGCTTTTCCACCTTATCCATGTCATCTGATGACTAGCTTGTCTATTCTCCAAATTCCCCTATACTAGTCACATCTTCCTCAAGGCTTTTCCTGGACCAAACTAAAGTTTCCTGAAGATCGCCAGCCACTGACAAATACACCAAGTGATATCCCTGTTTCCAAAATATCAATCACACACTCAAAGAACCACTGAGCTGGAAGGGACCTCTGGGCATCGTGGCACCTGAACCTCTCTTGATGAGAATCTACAAGACATTTTGTTAGATGTTTCTCCATCCATCCATCTGTGAAAAATCACAGTGATTGGTTGAGAGACTGGTTCTAAAATGAACATCATGTACTTGGGAGACAGATGTCCAACAAATCACAGTCACCCAGAAAGAACCTTCTCGCCCATGTGATTTCTCCTCCGATCCCTGATGTTCAAACTGACATTTGAGGGGAAGACAGAAATGTGTCCAGATAAAACTCTCCAGCTGGATGGTACAGGGCACAGCAGTTATGACAGAAAGAGAAGAGCCGCAGCAGAAGAGCAGTCTGGTTACTCCCCCAGGGAAATAACATCCAGAGGGATGGGGGACTCCAATATACTGCCTTGAATATCAACACACTGAAGTATGCAGCAGCAACAGAATGAACCTGCTGGAACAGGCTGGTGTCTGTGCGGCTCACGTGGCAGGGAACTCCTGCTTCCTACCCCTCCACATCCATCCCACCCTTGCCCCAGGTCCCGGCCTGACTCCTCACCTTGAACCAGCATCTCTCCCTTACAATTTTCCTAGCTGCTATTAGGCTGTAGTCCCTGCTCTAGGTGTGGAAGACCAACTCTAGGTTCTGGCCATAAATTGTTTTAGCACCTAGGCAAATTGCTTTCTAGGTTATTAAAAGAACTGCAGATGTTAGAGGCTATCTCTAGGATTGTTAGACAACCTTGTTTTGTGCTTTCTTTACCTATTTTGATTTTTCTATAAGAAGTATGCATTATTTTAATATTTTTGGGAAAAGAAAAATGATTTAAGATAAAAATATTTTTTTGCATCTGTGGTTATGGAAACACTGTTAATATTGAGAATGAATAAATAATGGAATACTGGAATGAACCATGAAGAGAAGCAAGGCAATAGCCCACTTTCACACAGGGGGTAAAGGCGAACATGATATTGATTTCTTGCAAAGTTTTAGGACAAAAGATTAAACAGGATTTCTGAAAATATATAAAACAAAGAGGCCACCTTTCCCATTATTCTGTACTGCTGTTAACTGATTATAGTAGGGGAATGCCACATATGTGATACTTCTCAACAACACGGTATTTGGCAAACTCTCTCATGATGACTTTTGGACAAAATGGAAAACAGTGCATAGAAGTCAAAAGTAGGTTCCTTGGAAGCTGGCTGAAAGTCTGGTCCTACTGGTACCCAGATTGGTGTCAATCTAGAAAGAGTTCTCTAATGGGGAGTGATAAGGCACTGTCACTGATGTAGATGAAGGCAGCAGATACAATGATACAAACCTGAAAAGATGAGCTAAATTCTCCCTGTGGAGTTTCCAAGATGCTGAAAGTTGAGCAGAAACTCAGGTCAAACTTAACAGAGGTAAATCTAGAATTCAGGTGAACAAGAAACCAGATACACAAGTTCAGGATGGGAAGCACGGAAGTGGGATAGATAGAATGTGGGCTTTGGAATCAGTCTGCTGGGCTGTAATCCCAGCACTTCAGGAAAATTACTTAACCTCACTCAGCCTCAGTGTAGGTGGGAGAATTAAAAGGGACTGATGGCACCATGTTTAGCACAGCGCCTGGCTCATGGGCACAGGACATGCTCAATAACTTTATAATTATTAAATGTGGCCAGACAAGAGTTCATTGTATACAGAACACCAAGGAGCTTCATTGCCCAAAGGAACAGTAAGAACTGACAAAGTGATGAGGCTGTAAAACACGTGAATTTGAACTTAAGCTGCAGATTCAGGAAAGAAACTGTACTACTATGTTCTATACCCATCAGAAGCCATCTGGAATATTGTTCAGCTCAGGACACCACGTTTTGAAAGAGATACCAAGAGGCTGGAGTGTATCCAGAGTGGTGTGACATGAGAGTGAGAAATAGCTGGACAACTAGAATCATTTAGGAAAGAAAAATGAGTACAGGATGGTCGTGACAACTCTCTTGAAATATTTGAGGAATTGTTATATAGAAAAGAGAGTCAAATTGCTCTGTTGTTTTAGAGGACAGCTTTCTTTTCTTTTCTTTTTCTTTTTTTTTTGAGATGGAGTTTCACTCCTGTTTCCCAGGCTGGAGTACAATGGTGCAATCTCGGCTCACTGCAACCTCCACCTCCTGGGTTCAAGTGATTCTCCTGCTTCAGCCTCCTGAGTAGCTGAGATTACAGGCACGCACCACCACACCTGGCAAATTTTTGTACTTTTTAGTAGAGATGGGGTTTCACCATGTTGGCCAGGATGGTCTTGAACTCCTGACCTCAGGTGATCTGCCTGCCTCAGCCTCCCAAAGTGCTGGGATTAAAGGCATGAGCCACTACACCCGGCCCTAGAGGACAGCTTTCTAAAAGTCTTCAGCCAAGTTTGTTTAACAAAAGGGAAAACTTTTCGACAGAATGGACCACGGAACAGGTTGCTTTATTTCCCACCACTGCAAGTGATCAAAGAGAGTCTGGGGCGGGGGGAGGCGTTAGGGGAATTGGAGAGGTTTTCACAGTTGCTCCCCTTCTTCCTCCTCCCTGCTCCAACAGCTACAGCCTCTACTGCTGCACCTTACTAGGCTCCCTCTCATCCCATTAATGATGATTAGATAGGACAGAGAGTCCCCCAATTCCTAACCTTCTCCACTAGAGCACAGAAGGCACATTCTCATGCACAGATGCATATTCATCCAGCAAGTATTCGCTGATGGCCCTCTACAGGTCAGGAAGTGTGCTACCTGACAGGGGCTAAAAAGATGAACAAAGTATGTCCCCAGGGAGCACCTAGGCTAGTGAGAAACAGGCCCCTCAACAGATGCCTGTGAAACGGTGAGGCAAGTGCAGTGATAGAGATTAGCACGGGGGACTCTGGAATCGCAAAAGAAGTTCAACTAACCCAGCCTGGCTGGGTCAAGGGGAGTCAGGGAGAGTTTTCTCTGGGAGTAGATCCTGGAAGCTGTGTGGGAATTGGTTAATGCGTTAGAGGAAGAGGGACAACATGAGCAAAGTAATGAAGGTAAAGAACAGCCCTGTGGACAAGCAGTTCTATATTGCTGGATTGTGAAGCATAGGGCATGAGACAGGAAGAAGTCAGGCTAGAGAGGTTGGATGGACCGAGAGCCCAGGGAGCCCAGTGTGGGTTTCTAGGAGCTTCTATGCCACATGCAGAAACTTGCATGGATGAAGGACTCTTGTTCGAGCTGCAGAATCCTAACTAGTCCCTGGCCTCTAGAAAATATTTGTGCAATTATATGTTTCATTACCATGCATGTCCTCTGTTCCACGAGTGCAGGGCCTTGTCCATCTAATTCATCACTATATCCCCCGTGTCTAGCCCAGCGCCTGGGACACAATAGGTACCTAAGAAGGAAGAATGGGAACAGAAAGGATGCAGCTTCACACGGTTTTTGTGAGGCTTCCTAAGGTGCTATATGTAGCACTTGGCCCTAGCATGCACGAATAAGGGACAGTGATTGTGATTATCATTCATTTGCATTTCTTTTTCTCCTGTCTTGTTGATTTTTCAAGCCCACTGCTTATAGTACCTTTGCTTTTGTGGCTGGCCCTGATTAATACATTTTGATGAGTAATAGTGTTTGCCAAATGATAATGGTCCCCAAAGAGGCCCCCAACCTACAGAGAGTTACAGAAATATTCAGCATCATAAACCAAAAAAGGACATTCAAAGGACAGAATCAAGGAACTGATTTCCTCAATGGGAATACAAAACTTATGTTTGCAGGCAGGCCTCCTCGAGAAAGTATGCAAGTGTCACATGAGGCTCCATCGCTACACTCATGGCCAAAACTTTAACCCCAGTGAACCCTGGATAAGAGGCAGGTAGAAATGGATGAGAATAAACTGTTCTCTGTAGACCTCGTTGACCCTAACAACCATCTGACGGGGGTTTAATCTGGTGGGGTGTGGCCAGGCACAGTCCATGGAGGAAAGAAAGCCCTCCTTTCTTTCCTGAGGAGGGCTGGAGAGGGGGTGCGTGTGCATATTTCGTGTCTATGTGCCAAAGTTAGGCTTCCTGACATTGTTTCCTCTGGCTTCTCTTGGCATAGTGTCTTCCTGGTCTATGAAGGCCTGCAATTGGCTGATCTTGGTTAAAGGGAAACTGACCAGTGGTATTTGGTGGATACTGCTTGTTCTAAAGATTCAGGAGGAATAGAACTTTCTCCAGGAACCCAGGGACTTATCCAGGGATGACAATCTAACTTTTTAGGGTCTGATTAAAAGATCTGCATCCTTGTGGACAAGAACTCAACTCTAGAGAGGAGATTCCTCCTGCCACAGGATTAAACCTGGAAAGATTTTAACATTCTTTTCCTTTGTCAAGTCCCCAAAGGATACATTCCTGATAGGGAATCCTAGAGTTTATTCTCCCTTGAATGACTAAGGACCTAGGCAAAGCTGAAGAGGAGTCTGGATTCTGTGAGAATGAACAAGGCAGCTGCTCGGAGTCGGCTGCTGAGGGGGCCATCTGTTTAAGCGACGAGAAGTACGGAGCTAAAGAGGCACACGGTATTCAAACATGTGAGTTCCCTGCACCAGGGCTTCTGGTCAGTTCTTCAATCAGGAGAGAAAATGATGCTTAGGTGTTAAAGGCTCAGGGGGAGCCGAAATGACTTCAATTGCCAAAATAAACAGAATTGCTTAATTAATCTAACTAAAAAATCCTGTTCAGCATTGGATTGAAAAAATCATGTTGATGCTGCCCCTGTTTATTTGGCTGAATCCTGGACTGACAGGGTATATTTAGCCTCAGTGTGCTTGCAGGATTGCATCTTGCAGCTCAACAGGAAATATCTGGAGTCACAGCTAAAGATATCTCTGCATGTTCAGAAATTTACGAGCAGCTGTAAAAGTGGAGCTATGGTGGGCAGAGTGCTGGAACAGCCTCCCTTTCAAATGAGAGAGGCCGCTGAATTAAACACTTGAATATACCAAGTTCATGGCAGGCAGAGGGCACCTGACGTGCTAAAAATAGCCAAAGTGGAAGTGCTTCTGTTGCTAAAATAATACTGAACTGATATGCTCCTTTTCTAAACCCACAAGAAATGGGTGAAGGGGTAGAGGGTAGGCTCTGAGATTCCAAAAAGTGCGTCAGAAGCTATGCCAAGTGAAAGTCATTTCCTCACTTTGCCACTTTTCAAAAATAAATAGCTTCCTTAAGCTGAGCAAACTGAAGTAGCAGTAATCAATATATTATTTTTTAATAACACGAGACAGAAATGGTAGCAGCAAAAAGACACCGCATACCTGGATCTGTAGTCCTGCTGACAAGCAATCCTGCTGACGAACAAACCTTTTCCATCATGGGCAAGACTCATTTATTTTTAAACATCCTTTTGCTAGACTCCCTTATCAGCAACTCCACGCCCTGCTCACCAATGCCCGGCTGGAAAGGTCCCTACTTACTCCTGTTGCACATGCCTGGCAAGGCTGCTTGCTAAACAGCATAGACAAGGGGACGTCTGTGCCCCTGCATGTTGCCGGGCAGAGGAGGCTACGACCTTTTCCCGAATGGCCAGTAGGTCCAAGAGCCACTGAACTTTCATTCTGTGAATGAGGACATTGTCTCATCTTTCCAAGTCTCACTTGCCCTTTTGCCTGATGTGAGGCTAATAGAGATTACCCTGGTGGCCTCCTGAAGTTGCTGTGCAGATCTAGTGAGCTAATGCATGCGAGAGCACTTTGTGACTCCCAAAAGCCTGAAACCTGATGGAGGATGTGGTTGCTGTTGTTATTGGGCACTCTACTGGAAACGTGGGGAAAGAATAGCAATATCTCTTGGTGATAAGGGAGTGCTGTGCACAGACATTGAGTGTGTTCTCTTTTGTGGGGTGGTGCCATCTTCCACAGGTACAAGCACTGTCCACATCCCACTGAGAGCAGCAGGGGCCACAGGAAGTCCGCTTGCTTTCAATGAGCTCGGCATGGCTCACTGCCGGCATCGCGGCCACACTCCTGCTTCAGTGACTGCACTTACTCTGGGCAGCTCCCAATGCAGGGCTGGGCGTGGGTTCATGGGGAAGCAGGGGCTGAGACAGAGGTGAGCCCAGCCTCAATGTGAATGGTTATGAAGTTATCACCAGTGCCTACCCTGGGACCGGTCCCCCAGGCTGGTCAGTACTCCTAGCTGGGAGGAGAGAGATGCCTACCTTATCTTAGGCAGCCCCACTAACAGCTGCCGTTTGGGCTGCCATTGACTGAAGGGATTATTATTTATTTTCTTTGGTTCTCATCTCCTTCTCATCTGCCTTACATGTTATATCTGGTAAAAAATGATAAGTTCACCATGATGGTCACTGTGGGGCACATGGACAAAAATATGTATGCACATTGTCTAAAACTGGAAGGGAATATTAAAAATGAAATTACTTGCTGTTTTAGGATGGTAGAATTAAGAATGCTTTCCTTGCTTCTTTTTTGCACTGTCTAATGTTGTTAAGTAATCTTTAAAATAATTTAAAAAAGGAACTGCAATTAGGGTTTTAACATTTTATAAAATGACATTGGTTACCCTGATTTTGGCTTTACTGGGCCTGAAAGTGCAACGTTAAAGAAATATCACATAGGCTAAAGGATTCCAATGTAATAATCATATTTTCAGCCTCTGAAGTATTTTAAGGGTGGCCTTCTTCATTTCAAGGTTTTTTTGGAGAATGTAGTAAACAGCAAAGGACATGCAATGTTTAAAAGTTGGAAATCAAATCATAGCTTTTTTATTTGGAAAATGCTTAGAAGTCTACAATCTTTTCCACCAATGAAGAATGAAGTATTGGCCAGGTGTGGTGGCTCATGCCGGTAATCTCAGCACTTTGGGAGGCTGAGGCAGGAGGATCGCTCCAGGAGTTCGAGACCATCCTGGGCAACATAGCAAGATTTTGTCTCCACTAAAAATAAAAAAAATAAATAAGCCAAGTGTGGTGGTGCGTGCCTGTAGTCCCAGCTACTAGGTGGCTGAAATGGGAGGATTGCTTGAGCCCAGGAGATCATGGCTTCAGTGAGCTATGATCATACCACTGCATTCCAGCCTGGGCAATACAGTGAGACCCTGTCTCAAAATAAATAAATAAATAAAAAGAATGAAGCGTCTATCGAGCACCTATGTGCTGAACATTGGGCAAGGTGTTGTGTATTTCTTCTTAGTTCCCCCTTTTCCCTGTTTCTCCTCCCACAAAGTAAGTCTCACTGGTTGTTTCGTAAGGCACTACTCAGTTAACTCCCTTCATGGTCTTTTTTTTTGGGGGGTGGGGGCGGGGGATGGAGTCTCACTCTGTCACCCAGGCTGGAGTGCAGTGGCACGATCTCGGCTTACTGCAGCCTCCGCCTCCTGGGTTCAAGCGATTCTCCTGCCTCAGCCTCCTGAGCAGCTGGGATTACAGGCACCCACCACCATGCCCAGCTAATTTTCATATTTTTAGTAGAGACGGGGTTTCACCATGTTGGCCAGGCTGGTCTCAAACTACAGACCTCAGGTGATCCACCCATCTTGGCCTCCCAAAGTGTTGGGATTACAGGCGTGAGCCACTGCACCCAGTCACGAGTGATTTTTTTAAAGCTCTAGATGCCAAGGTAGTGTCAATGAGGGGAACTGCCAACAATTTCTGGTTCCTTCAATGAACAACCAGAAACCATGACAGAATAGGGCTTGGCACCTATGGTAACCGGCCACACCCAGCTGCTTTCTCTGGAGTACAGCAATAGAATGGACAACGGCTCAGATCTTCTCCTTCTTCTCCCGACAACTCCAAGTCCGCCATTTCCTTCTACCATGATTTAGAAATCATCCCCTCTATTTGATAAAGAGGTAAATTAAGTCAAGGGAAGGTAAAGGTTCTGGCATCTGGGCACTCGGCACATGAAGAGCAAAACTGAGAAAAGACCAAGGTTTGCCACTGCGCCATCTCCCTGCAGGCCAGCTCTGCAGGCACGGCCATGGGGGCCAGTGAATGTCATGAGACGTTAAGTGCGAGGCTGAGCTAGTTGCCCTCTGTATTTTGGTACCCACACATGAAAAACTGGGGGTAACAGTATGTGTTCCTTCCCACCCCACAAAAATACCTTATCTACACATAACAAGTATACACGTGACTATTATTGTCCACTTCATTATTATGTCAATGTGATTACTCTGTAACCCAACTTATATTCCTTTGCCTCCCAAGGAAACAGACAAAATAAAACATCAGCACCACAACAACTTTCCAGCGGGTACAGGTGATTAATTCTAACCAAAAAAGTCCACACTGGGTCAGGCCTACCACTCAGCTATTCAGCTTGGCACAGAATCTCTTTTGGTGGCACCAAGGGACATGCTGACGGATGTGTTCGTTAGGAAAGCACAGTTGTCTATGTTGATGTCAACCTCAAATTGTGAGGGCCACATACCAAACCACTGAGTTTTTGCTAACATCTCATCACAGATCTATCATCCATGAAATTGGTTTAAGCTGTCTTAAAAGCTACTTATAGTTCTGGTCTTACCACATCTCACATTAATGAAATTCCTTACGCTTATGAAACCAGCCATGTAAAGGAGTGATGCTTCTTTTTTTCTTCTTCTTGAATTTGCTTCTTTCAAACTCCATAATGGTCCTACCGACTTTGTCTTACTATACCAGGATTTGGTGAACATGTGTGTGATATATTACATTAATCACATACCTGGTGATTTTGGAGTCCCATTATAGCTCCTTTCAGTCTTTATGTATTCAGACAGAAGAATCCAAACTTTTAAATTTATTCTCACGTAGTATTTCTTAAATGAAAGGTTATTAACTTTGGTCTGAGGACCCCAAGTTAGCCATAGATTAGCATGAAAGTGCATGCAAAACTGTGTGTGTGCACACATGCATTTGTCTGGAGTAAAGGGTTAGAGAGAATCTCAAAGGAGTCTATGACTCCAAAAAGGTTAAGAACCACCACTTTTGACCACTTGGTTCCTCCTTGAACCTTTTTTAGTTCTGGTTAGTTATTTCTTGAGATGTGATGGCCAGAATGGCATATGATATTCTAGATGAGGTTATGTCAAAATTCTGAACAAGTTTATTTTATTTTCTTTGTAATTTTTCACCAGATGATGTCTCCTATTTTGGTGGAATATCTTTGTTGGCCGCTCATATGTCTTCTTTTGAAATGTATCTGTTCATGTCCTTTGCCCACTTTTTAATGAGTTTTTTCTTGATGATTTAAGTTCCTTATAGATTTTGGATATTAGTCCTTTCATGGGTGCATAAGTTTGTAAATATTTTCTTCCATTCAGTAGGTTGTCTCTTTACTCTGTTGATAGTTGTGTGTGTGTGTGTGTGTGTGTGTGTGTTGCTGTTCTTTAATTAGGTCCTAACTGATAATTTTTGTTTTTGTTGCACTTGCTTTTGAGGACTTAGAACTTTCTCAAATATATTTTTGATAGTCTTATGCCACAAGTTTAAGTTATTTGCTTAAATATCAGGTTCTTGTAAAAAATAACATCTGATAAGTATCTTGATTCTCAGAAACAAGTTGCTTTATAATTCCCAAGTATTAGTATTTACTATTGCTCAGATTAATTTGGCCATATTACAGTATGGGCTCAAGTATAAAGATGTATTATATTTTGGCTTACGGTTGTAAATACCTCCTTATGAATCAATAGCAATGTAACACCACATGTTTAAACTGTTCTACTAATGTTCAGGAAATAAAGCAAAACCAATGTGGATTCCTGCTGCTACTCTTAGTACTACGCTGATGTTGAGAAGGTAGCCTTGGTGGGCCAGGGCAGAGACCAGTCCTGCTGCAGCACCCCATGGTGCTGGCTGATGTATGGGGTCTGGGTAGACAGAAGTCAAGGCCTGAAAGCTATCGTGGCTCTCTTGGACCAACAGGAATGCTGGGCATTCACTCTTCAACATCCTGCTTCCCCTCAGGTTAATTATATATTTTCCCCCCTTTTCTTTCAGGTGATAACATAGAATGTGACTGTTTAAATTCACCTGGCTTCGGTCAACATTGACAGAAGGTGTACATGACTCTACGGGAATGGGGAAATGGCAGCCCCAGGGGCTGACTGAGCCCCAGTCCTGACTGTGACTGCTTTGGTAACAACACGGTGTTTAGGAAGAACAGTCCCAGTCCTTTTCCAAAGGTCACCTCCTGGTGAATTTACTAAAGGAACTCCGAGTCTCAGCAGAAGCAGAAGTCCTACCATTAGCTTGCAGAACCCTTCAGGATGGGAAAGCAGACTTGGGCTTCAATGACTCAGCCTGGAGCTGGGAACAGGCAGGCAGGGATACAGAGTGGGTGTTCTTCTCCTACAGGAGGAGAGATGCATCCCTCATGCCCAGAGAGGCTCTGGGGTCCCCGAATCCAGAGGTAGTAGAAGAAGAGTCAAAACACACTCTCCTGAGAACACATCTCAGGTGCATGGAACACAAGACACGCTGCTTTGATTAGGATGCTCTCTTGTCCATTTTGTTCTATAATCCACAAGAGAAGACCATCTGCACAGCAGTGACATGCTCTAGTTTACCATGATGAGCCTTTCCTAGGGAAACTATTTTGAGTGGTATATCTTACAGGAGACTGCAAGGCTCAATAGTACAGTCACCAGGAAAATCTACATGTAAATATGACACTTATCAACCAGCAATAAAATATGGTGAGTCTAAAGACCTTCCATGTCAAGGTTCTTTTTCTTTTTTTTTTTGACGGAGTTTCACTCTAGTTGCCCAGGCTGGAGTGCAGTGGCGTGATCTTGGCTCACCACAACCTCCGCCTCCTGGGTTCAAGCCATTCTCCTGCCTCAGCCTTCCGAGTAGCTGCAATTACAGGCATGTGCCACCACATCTGGCTAATTTTGTGTTTTTAGTAAAGACGGGGTTTCTCCATGTTGGTCAGGCTGGTCTTGAACTCCTGACCTCAGGTGATCCACCTGCCTTGGCCTCCCAAAGGGCTGGGATTACAGGCGTGAGCCATCGTGCCCAGCCTCTTTTTTGTTTGTTTGTTTGTTTGTTTTTTTAAAGACACAGTCTCGCTCTGTTGCCCAGGCTGGAGTGCAGTGGCACAATCAAGGTTCACTGCAGCCTCAAACTCCTGGGTTCAGGCGATCCTCCTACTTCAGCCTCCTGAGTAGCTGGGACCACAGGTGTATACTACCATGTCTCAGCTAGTTTTTTATTTTTTAATTTTATTTTTGTAGAGACAGGGCCTCACTATGTTGCCCAGGTTGGTCTCAATCTCCTGGGCTCCAGCGATCCTCCCGCCTTGGCCTCCCAAAGTACGGGCATTACAGGCATGAGCCACTGTGCCCAGCCAAGGCTTCTTGTCTGTTAGGAGGATTCAGAGACATCTTAGAAATTTTCATTACCTTTGCCTATGAATTAAGTATATAGTATTGGCAAAAAATATTTGGACACTTCTGGCTTAAATGGATGGAAGCTTTAAGAGTTCAACCGTTGTTCCCATGGACAGGGCAAAGGTCGGGGAAGGAAAACGGAAGTCTCTACTTTAGTTCTTCACTTATACTTTTTCTTTTAAAAAGACTATTCTGTTTGTGTCCCTGGCAACAAGCTCCTCCCAGGCTCCTAAGGGAGTTGGTGGATAGGGAGGAGGAGATTGGTGGTGGCTGAGCTGAAGCAGGACAGAATAGGATACTGATGTCAGAGGGCGAGGCAGGCGCTCAGTTGGAAAGTTGCTCTTTGTTCCTAAAAATAAAACTCTGACCCTGCTTTTTTGGAATCTTCCCTGGAATGAAGCCAGCCAACTGCTGATCTCTTTTTAGAATTAGCTCAGTAGCCCTCAGCCCAAAGGTGAACTCCAAAGACCCTCCAGATATTCTGGCCCCCAATAAAATGTTACACAGTAAAGTAAATGACATCAGAGAAAGTTTCTCTTGAAAGGATAAGATGGCCTGTATATTTGTAAAGCAAAATGTATCCAGCAGAAAGGATGAGTGGATAGGACTAGGGAGAGGAGGGGGATATTGAAGACAGAGAATACCAGGTTGGGAAGGCTGCCCAGAGGTTGTGAAAGGATTAACAACTGGATGTGGCTGTGTGCTTTAGAAAATTCTCTAGGAGGACCAAGTGTGGCAAGGAACCTCAAAGACCCTCCATGAAGGATCCACACCACACCCTCCTTCTGGAGAGCTCTCTACAGTACTCGGAATCTTACGTTTTATCCATTCATGAAGTCTTTACCCAAAGTTACAGCTACAGTTTATAAAATGGCAGCGATGTATTACGCTGCACATCAAACGAGAAGCCCTTTTCCTTTAAAGAGTTTGTATTTTGGAGAGGGTTTTGGGCAGCCATTGTATAGACTGTACACTGTTCTGGGTCCAAGAACCAAAGCCATTTCTTAGAACTTTCCTAAGATTGAGCCTCATGTTATGGGCTGATCATCCTGTATATCTAAGGACCCTTTTTGCAGTGTCATTCCTAACTATTCCAGTGACCAGCCACCTTAAATGACTCAATGCATAAATAAAACATCAGGTAGTGAAGAAGTTCTTTCCTTCCCTGGAAGCGGGATAAGATTCTGTGGCCATGGACACAAAAGCTCCTATACTTTTCTCTCATTAGCAAACGCTGGGAAGAAATTCATTCAAACTTCAATCATTATTTTTTATGTAAGTATCTGGGACTACAGGATGTAAAATAAAGGGCAGAGTTCACTAGTTTATACACTGCTCCTCTAGAGTTTAGCTGGCGGAAATAATTTTCCGGTTGAGAAAACGGAAGATTGTAAAAGATTTCTCAGGAAACCCTTAGCTTATTTAACTGCAAATTCCCCAGCCTAGGACAGAGTTTCTTAATTAGGTAATCCAGAGGGACCACCTGTACCAGAATCAGCTACAGGTGCTTTGAAGATGTAGCTTTCGGGGGCCCATCCCAGATTTGATCTCTGGGATGGGGCCCGAGTATCTTCAATTGGAACAAGCTCACCAGGTGATACACTGAAGTTTGGGAATCATTGCTATGTCTTGAAAGAACCATCCCACACCAGACCACCTCTACTTAAAGTAAAAAAAAAAAAAAAAAAAATATGCCGGGCGCGGTGGCTCACGCCTGTAATCCCAGCACTTTGGGAGGCCAAGGTGGGCGGATCACGAGGTCAGGAGATCCAGACCATCCTGGCTAACACGGTGAAACCGCCGTCTCTACTGAAAATACAAAAAATTAGCTGGGCGCAGTGGCAAGTGCCTGTAGTTCCAGCTACTGGGGAAGCTGAGGCAGGAGAATGGCGTGAACCCGGGAGGCGGAGTTTGCAGTGAGCCGAGATCGCGCCACTGCACTCCAGCCTGGGTGATAGAGCGAGACTCCGTTCTCAGAAAAAAAAAAAAAAAAAAAAAGGTAAAAGGACCTACACTTCTTCAGGTGTAGCTCTTGCTTTCCTAGTTCACAGATATTTTTAAAGTTATCTTTTTGTTTGTTAGTTTTTTTGAGACAGAATTTTGTTCTTGTTGCTTAGGCTGGAGTGCAGTGGCGCAATCTCGGCTCACTGCAACCTCCGCCTCCTGGGTTCAAGTAATTCTCCTGCCTCAGCCTCCCAAGTAGCTGGGATTACAGGTGCCCGCCACCACACTTGGCTAATTTTTTGTATTTTCAGTAGAGACACAGTTTCCCCATGTTGGCCAGGCTGGTCTCGAACTCCTGACCTCAGGTGATCCACCTGCCTCGGCCTCCCCAAGTGCAGGGATTACAGGTGTTAGCCACTGCGCCTGGCCAAAGTTATCTTAACATTATTGGCCCTCCATTAACTTGTATTATAGCAAGCATCAAGAGGATGAACTTCCCAAACGTAAAATGAGTCAGTGAATGTTCTGTCCCTGGAGGTCTTCAAGCAGAGGCTGGAAAGCCACTTCTTAGGAATACCATAGGAAAGAATAAAGTATTGCTCACGCCTGTAATCTCAGCACTTTGGGAGGCCGAGGAGGGCAGATCACGAAGTCAGGAGTTCGAGACCAGCCTGGCCAAGATGGTGAAACCCCATCTCTACTTAAAAAAAAAAAAAAAAGAATAAAGTATCAGTAGAGGGCCCTAACCCTAAAATAATGTATCACATTTCCTCTAGCTCTATGATCATAGGATAATATTATAACAAAATCAGCTTTAATATATCAAGTATTACATTTTAAAAAGTCTAAGCATATGCCCAGATTTTTTTGGTAGTTTTAAAAAGAAGCATGAAAGCCAATCTGTAAAACTGAAGTCCAGAAGCTAAGGATAGAACTATCAACAGGCTTCAGGATTCTTAGCCTTAATTCCAGCTCTGAAACGTATTGGCTCACCATACGCTCATGAAGACGAACAGAAAAAAGGCAGAAGAGTTCATCATCTTCACATTGCCCTACCCAGTCCCAAGCATCCCGTTATCTAATGGCACTGTGATGACTGCTAAGCCTTGTCACTCTTCAGAGTGGTGTTCATCAGATCAGAGACTTAAATCTCTCCCAATGCTTCAGGTTCTTCAACTGCAAAAGGGTATCACTAAGTGCCCAGGGAAATACAATTTTCAAGAGGATAAATGCTTGACTGTGCTGGTTGTTGGCACCTGTTTTCCATTGCCCTAGAGTTTCCTCTTCACTAGTCAAAAGTGTGCATGTCCATGGATCTTTGCTACTACAGAAAAATAATTCCAACCCTAGGTAATGCTGAGGATGGGGTAGCAGTGAGCACATTACCAAAAGGCTCAGTGTAAATGGGTACAGAAGATGAGCCTGTGCAAAACAAAATAAAAAAGGAGATCCTGAAGTTCCTCAATCAATTAAACTAACAATTCAGATAAACAGGAGAGTGAATCTGTGGAGTCTGAATTATCTGGCAACCTTTCCATGTATCATATTGACATAAAGATTGCCAAACCGCCCACTCTTCAATTCATGTTGTGTGGACTGTACTTAAACACCTCGATGGCTTTGGACCTCAGATTTGAGACAGGCACTTGAAGAAGATGACTGAGAAATGTTCAATTTGATGAAAAATTACAAACAACCGGACCACTGCGAAACCATATGTATGGCTTGTTTCTAACTGGGTGCTTTACTTCTGAAACAGTTTTCAAGTTTGGGATCTAAAGCACATGGTCAGGAGTTCAAGCAAGCCATAGCAGGCCATCCTTTGCAGCAGGCCGTGTGAGCTTCATCTTTACAAACAAGGACAAGAGATGTGCCTGAGCCACAGAAAAGAGCAGCAGAGCAGCAGGACTTGGCTCAGCTCCAAGTCAGAATGCTGAGCTCCAGAGCTGGGCTTTGGCTGTTCCTCTCACTGCAGAAGCAGAAATAATGGTCAAAATGTTCCTGACCTTGACTGTCTCATCTGAACAAATCCTCCTTGACAACTACTACACTTGGTAATTGTTTATTTAACTGGGCGATACTCTGTTACTGTCTCCTCCAAGTCTGTAAGCAACATGAGGGCAGGGATGACTTATGTCTATTTTGTTTACTGCTTTATCTGAAGTGGCCAGCACTGTGGCTGGCACGTAGTAGGAGTTCAATCCATATCTGCCAAAAGGATAAAGGAACAAATGAACCAATGAATGAATGAAGAGACAACAGACTCCAGAAGTAATTACAGCTCAATCCTATAGCCCACTTCTAAGAGTAGTAGCATTTTAGGAAGCCCTAGTATTTCAGCTTCAGAGATGGCTAAGTATAATTGTGTGAAGTCTGAAAAGGACTTAAACTCTGTCGCTCCATTAATGATCAAGACAGGAAGAGTCTTTAAGAAGAGAAAAAAATTGACAGAGGGGAGGATGGCAGAAGGAAAATCATGTTTAAGAACTAATAGAAGATTTATGATAGTAATTTTTAAATCTTAGACATGAATTATTCTAAACCATGATAACAGAATTTACTACAAATGGCAGTTGTAGAATGGCTTGAACTGCTATATGATATCTTATTGAATCTCCACACTGCAAAGTTGGTGGAAGTTAAGCTGTTTGTAACTTACTTTGGAGGAAAGAGAAATAAATGTGTATGTAAACGCTAATCAGGCCGATGATCTGTCTTTTGGTGCAATTTGATAGCTACACCTGGGATGTGGGCCAAACTCTCTTTGGGGAAAGACTTCCTTTTAGAATACCAGGAATCCCCAGATCCATAATGGTGAATTACACGGGTCTGAGAATAAGAGGAAAAGTCACCATGACTAGAATGAAAGGATAATGCAAGGGTACTTGGGCTTCTCATGGCTGCATGGTATATGATTCTCTGGGTTTTATACTGCTCCTTCCTTAGCCCTCAGAACTCTTAATCCTATTTTCATTGCCCTAGGTAAACTGGGAAATATTTTCTCCTCCTAGACTGCAGTTACTCACACAATAAACAGGTAATAAACATTTTACTGCCCTAAGCAACCTCCTGCTAGGCAGGCAGTCAGAAGAGAAAAGGCTGTGCAAAGTAACCCCCTACAGGATAAACTGCGGGGTACAAAGGATGAGAGTAACCCTTTAATAGAGCGCACCCTCTGTGGGTTCCAGGAGAGTGACTGGGAGCTGCTGGGACACATTAGCTGGCCCTTGCGGTCTAGATTCCTCTCTGCTTGAGGCTAGTAGGGAAGATTTGATTTCACCAAAAGGTAATTTAGTTGCCATTTCAAAGCTCTGTCTAGCTAAATTAAGGATGAGGAATGAAACTGGAGTTTACAATCTCCCAGGTTAAACCGTGAGCTGTGGGCCCGGAAAGGAAAATAGGGGGCAGTTTGCAGCAGAGAGGAGTGGTTCAGGGGGCAGAATGATTCCGTTTGATTTCAGGTTTGCATTTTATTTTCCAAGGCATCCTTGTTTCATTGTTATTGTTTCTATCTTTCTGGTATATCACGTCAAACTGTTGCTATCATCTGCTGACAGGGTGAAAAGCACGGTGGACATCCTTTGCCATCCTATTTTTCTTTCTGCTACACTAAGGGTTCCCTCAAAAGCCTTTTACCTTCAGCTTAGTTTAAAGCATTTTATGGTTCCCACTGCTTAGGAAATATTTCTAAGGTACAACTCGCAACTGTTAGGCTACTCTGCACCTTCCCCCAACTCAGGGAAATAGGGCAAAGCCAAATAATAATACGATAAGCTCTGCTTCTACGGCTGCCATTTAACTTATTTATGGGAAATAAAAATCTTACATAAATATTTCCCACCAAATAGCATGCCAAATCAGAATGTATTAACCCAAGGCAAATGATAAATGCATCTGCACAGACAATTTTCCAATGCATGTAGGCTGAAAAAATGATTATTTTGTAAATCAACAGTTCTTTGATGTCAATTGCTGTTAATTTATGGTATTTTGCTCTAATTTTATTTTGGGATATTTATTTTTGTTGTATTTTGTTGCAGAGGTGTTGTGATGGTCTAGGAAGAGCTGTAACACGCTGATATGTCTAAATTAGAGAGAAATTTGAGATCTGATTATGTCTGAAATGGCTCCTGTCGTGATACAGTGCCCTGGAAACCTCCTACATTCCCTTTCCGCTTTCTCTGGAACCCTTCTTGGGAGGGTTAAGGAAGTGACTCTGCAGATTAGGTGATAAGTGATTAGAAAGCACTCCGAAGACCACACTGATAGATAAGTGAAAAATAACAAAGCTCCCGGCAGCTTTAGGGAAAAGTGCAGAGCTGCAGCCGCTGGCCATTTTATCAGAGGCTCTTAGGTAGACTGAGGCTTTCCCTGAACAGTGTTTGGATGATCCCCACAAAAACAGGATGGAAACACACTCAAAGCAGATACGCGCAAAATGGTAGATTTAAACCCCAAAACAAAAGGCACCAAAACTGGATGGCAAAGCCTGGGCATAGACAGAAGCCAGGGGCAGAGGTCACAGGGCCAAGGATCAGCCAGACATGGCTTTCATGGGAAAAGGACATGATCCTGGGATGGCTTAGAAAAAGAGTGACATGTAAAGGCCAGGAAGCACTCTTTGTTTTACTGGCATGACACTATTATTTGACTTCTGTGTCCTACTTTGGCTCCAGCATCTACAAAATGGCATGTAAAAAACTTATAGGGGCACAGAGGGCAGCAATAGCCATAATTAAAGGGATGGAAGAAAGGTTCTCCAAAGCAAGATGAAAGGAATTGCATTGTTTATCCTGGAGGAAAAAAGGTTAAGGGGTGACAGTGACTGTATTCAAATATAGGAAGGGTTTTGGAGGGACACTCATCCACTCCTCTCCAGGGCTTGGGGGAGGAAGAACTGACAAAAAGCAACAGGTTTAAATGAAATGCTGATGTGGTACAGGGCCCTGGAAAAGCTGACGGTTCTTCAGACAGAAGGAAGAACTTATGGAAAGGCAGGGTAACCCAAAATATAGGCTGACTAACATGGATCTTAGACTTAATATGTCCAAAATAGAATTTCTGGTTCTTTGGTCCCCACTCCTGAAAACAATACCAACATCTACTGTGTTGGCCAAGTAAACATTTCAAGAAATCATTCACATTTCCTTTCCTCCTCTACCTACTCCAAATCCAGTCCTTCAGCAGACCTTGCCACAAGAAGATCTGAATTTGATCAGTCTTCAGTCTCCACTGCCACTTCCCCAGTCCAAGCCATCATCATCCCTTGCTTGGACCCAGCCAGGAGGAGCCTTATATTCTCCTTCAATCCATTCTCCAGACACCTGCTTTAAAACATTTATATTTATTTATCTGAGACATGGTTTCTCTCTGTCGCCCAGGCTGGAGTGCAGCAGCAGCATCATGGCTCACAGAAGCCCTGACTCCCTGGGTTCAAGCAATCCTCTCGCCTCAGCCACCCAAGTAGCTGGGACTCCAGGCATGCACCATGGTGCCCAGCCCGGGTGCTTTTTAGAGCATAAATCAGATGATGTTACTCGCCTGCTTAACACTATTCAAAGACTTCCCATAATGCTTAAAACTCGCACTTTTGACCATGGTCTTCCAGGCTGTGCATCAGCTGGCTCCTGCCCTCTGCTGAACCCTTATCTTACCCACCCTTCTCTCCCTGCTGCTCTCTTGAGCCACATTGACCTTCTTGCTGTTCCTGAAAAGCCAGCTTTGCTCTCTTTGTGCCAGCTGCTCCCTTGGCTGGAACACTCTTGACCTAGCTCTTCCCTTGGCTGGCTCCTTTTGTCATTCTGTCTCAGCTCAAGTGTCACCTCCATGGGCCTTCTCTGGCTACTAGAAAGTGCAAACTCTGAGAGTGAGAACTTTATCCACCTTGTTCATGATGGTATTCTCAAGCCTTGGACAGGCAACTGACACGCTGGGGTGATGCAATGAATATTGGTTGAATGAAAAAATAAAATGATGAATAAAAGAATACCGTGATAAAAGTAGGTTGTTACTTGCTATCCCAAGAGAGCTGGAGATGAGAAAAAGAAAGTGTTGTGCATGGTTTATACCACCATGGACTAGATGATATTTTGGTCTTAGAGATTCACAGGGCTGTGCACTTTTGAAGTGAAGTGAGGGCCTTGCCTCCTCCATTGAGGTCCCAGAGAAGAGTAAAACCCAGTGGGGCATCATCCTTATCAGGGTCAGAGAATTTTAGGGGAGTTTCTCTGAGCAAGAGAAAAAGCACAGAGGGCTGACCTTAAGTCTCAGAGGGCAGCCACAGTGGAAGGAGAAAAAGATGGGGATTTAAGATCTGCTATCTCACTTGAAAACCATTGAGTTGGATCACCTGTCAGGATGAATTGAAGTTACTATTTTCCTTCTTCTTCATAAAGAATCGTTAGAGACTGGGTACCTCCCTTACTCTTCCTGAGGGCGAATCTCTAGCACTACCTCCATAACATTTATAAGGCCCTTGTGGTTCCACGTTCCCGTAGAAAATGCTATGAGCTGGCCAGGCACAGTGGCTCATGCCTGTAATCCCAGCATTTTGGGAGGCCGAGGTGGGTGGATCACGAGGTCAAGAGACGGAGACCATCCTGGCCAACATGGTGAAACCCCGTCTCTACTAAAAATACAAAAATTAGCTGGGTGTGGTGGCAGGCACCTGTAGTCCCAGATACTTGGGAGGCTGAGGCAGGAGAATCACTTGAACCCAGGAGGTGGAGGTTGCAGTGAGCCGAGATGGCGCCACTGCATTCCAGCCTGGGTGACAGAGCGAGACTCCGTCTCAAAAAAAAAAAAAAAAGAAAAAGAAAATGCTGTGAGCTATTCTAAATCTGCCTTTACACAGCCTACTTTGATTCAGAATTGGACAAAAGAGGGTTGGAAGGACTCTTGGAATATATGACTGCAAGATTTCTGTAGGCCGTGCATACATACAATGGCTGACCATTGCCCCAGCCAGTTAGCCAAGGCCTTTTGAGCAAGGTTGATGTAATCTATTTTATTTTTGCCCTAATTTCCCTAAAAAGCTGAGGAACAGTCTTTGGGGGGGCTCTATAAATGCTAATGATTGATTCACACACGTCACAGAAGGCATAACTCTGGCAGGTTTTTAGTTGGCTTTGCTGCTCTTCAGTTCAAAATCCCAAAGTGTTATCATCAGGTGGCTGGTGGAGTGGAAGATAATGGAAATAAATTTAGAAACTTAATTTAAAAATAATTTGTGAGTCCCATCACCCCAAAAGTCCTAGTGGTCACAATTTTAATTATGTCTTTCAGGTTTATAGCCCTGATTTTTTACATTTAAGATTGTTTCTAAAATGTTTGAGAGTGGTCAGTAAAAATCTCCTCACATTTAGAAATACAAGTTACTATTTACTGCCCATATTAAAAAGTATTTCTTAGACTGCATCTGTATCCTGGGATCTGCCAGCGATACACATGACCATAGGATAGGAGGACAGACCGGAACACGGACTGGATTCTTTATAAATCAATAATCAGCGGAGGGGTGAGGGGCTGTCACTTTGGTGATTTCATTTTCAGCCACAGCTGGCCAGATTGCTTTTTGGAAAATAAAAGTCATGGCAAATTGAGCTTGACAATAACCAGGCTTGACTATGGAGGCCCTTTCTCCACCCTGCAATCAGAATGAGTGGAGGAGGGAAGGCCGACAGGGAAAGATGTTTCTCCGACTCTGTCACAGATCAGTCTTCGTTATGTTGTAGGGCGCAAGCCATATGCTGCTACTGTAAGTGCTGTTCTCTGTCAGCTTGCAGACTCTGCTCTGTTCCCTTGCCCCTAGGCCAGCAGATGTGCTGCCATTCCTGACTTCCAGTTCCTTATGAAGACCATGTAACCTAGAGCCATGCTGTCCGAGGCGGTACCCACTATTTACATTTAAATTTAATAAAATTAAAAATTCATTTCTGCAGGCGTGTCAGCCACTTTTCAAGTGTTCATAGCCACACTTGGCTAGTGGCTACTATATTGGGCTGTGCAGGTACAGAACATCTCTCCCATTCCAGAAAGTTCCACTGGATGGCTCTGACCCAGAAAACTCAATTGGTGCCAGGAGGCCCTTCCTTCTTTGTTCACAGATTCTGAGGTCTTTACCTTTGCGGTAAAGAAGAGAATTGGGTGTACTGAATTTGAGAATTCTCTGGGTGCCATGCATCTACCTAGAAAGCAGACACCACAAATACTGTCACTCAGGACACAGTTCAAACAACCTCAAGCCAAGGAGAGACTCTTAACCAATCTCAAATGTGCATGTGCTTATTCTGCCAAACTCCAGAAGACAGGTGGAATGCTTTACCTTGTATTTTCCCCCTTTTCATTGTTTCTCCTGAGTAATCCTTGAAAAAACTGCTTTTTATTGTCTACATGTGGCTGTGCATGGGTCGCCCACCTCTTTCTTTTCTTTTTTTTTTTTTTTGGAGACAGAGTCTCGCTCCTGCTCTGTCACCCAGGCTAGAGTGCAGTGGCACCATCTCGGCTCACTGCAACCTCTGTCTCCTGGGTTCAAGTGATTATCATGCCTCAGCCTCCTGAGTAGCTGGGATTACAAGTGCGCGCCACCATAACCAGCTAATTTTGTATTTTTAGCAGAGACGGGTCTTACAATGTTGGCCAGGCTGGTCTCAAACTCCTGGCCTCACGTGATCTGCTCGCCTTGGCCGCCCAAAGTGCTGGGATTACAGGTGTGAGCCACTGCACCTGACAAGTGTTGCACAGTTCTGACGGCAAAGAATTACACAGGCTCTGATAATTCCCCTTTGCTCATAGGAAACCATCAAAATCATCATTTTATCTTTGTTAGAATGCTCAGCACTCCCATCCCTATGCCCAACTACTATAACTGGTTTCACTAGCTCCTTATCCAAAATGCATTACTCTCTGGATGTTGCTAGAATTGTGTATTATAAATTCTTAAATTTTTAATTTATTTACCACCGTCAAAGGTGTTGTACATCATCACTGAAAAATAGAGTTGCAGAGGAAAACCCAGAAACACTCTACAACATGAAGCAATATAACCCACCCACGTTTTCCTATTTGGATCATAATTTATGCTGCACAATTCAGTTGCCTCACTTTTGGGGCCTGAACAATGAAAGGGAAAGCCTTTTATATCTACAAATAGATATAAAGCCAGAGAGTTCTATAGTTTAAAAGGTCGAGGTATGCTGTTTAAATTTGGCAAACTTCATGATATTTAAAAGTTTGGTAAATCTCAAAATCCCAGTTCTATTACTAGATTGTTGTGGTAGGAGCTTTCTTCTAATGATCTCAGAGCATTTTCATATATATATATATATATATATATATATTTTCATATATATATATATATATATAGTCTGTACAGCACACCCATTACGGCTATTTTCTCTACTAGCTTCATTTGTTCTCCTGCATTAGGCAGGATTAACTATTACTATTGTTCTAATTTCACAGGTGGGCAAATGGGGGAGAATGTGGTAAAACACTCGGGCTTCACACAGGGCAGTGAAGTGTGGTTTTACTTTTAGGGCACTGAGCTCAAGCCAAGCTTGTTCCATGGCTGGGGCATGGCACTGGTTTCAACACCAGCCATCTATTCATGGTGATGCTGTTACTCCTTAAAAACTTGAGAAAATATCTGGCACCCTAAGGTCAAGGTGGTTTACTAAAATGAACAGCATAAAATGCTAAAGATGAGAAAATCCCCATGTGCAACCACCCATCTGTGTTCTTTGATAGAATAATAATACGAGTGTCAGTTTGGTCCAACAGAGGCTGAATTGGACTGGATGGAAGGGTTGCTGGATACCACAGGGAACTGTTCCATGGAATGCAGCATTGAGGGAACTTGTTGAGGAGTGGAAGGGAGGGGACAAAGAGATTTGAGTAATAAATCTAGATTTATATGCCTATCCCGTAAATCATGATGAGTCAAATCAGTTTTTAAAAAATCAGCCAAACATTTTTCAATACTTTCACTGACTTTTTATTATGATTTTTTTAGAGACAAGGTCTCACTTTGTTACTCAGTCTGGAGTGTAGTGGCACAATGATAGTTCACTGCAGTCTCAAACTTCTGCACTCAAGCAGTCTTCCTGCCTCAGCCTCTCGAGTAGCTTGGACTATAGGAGCTCACTACCATGCCCAACTAGTTTAAAATATTGTTTTGGTAAAGATGGGGGTCTCACTATGTTGCCCGGGCTGGTCTTAAACTTCTGGCCTCAACCAGTCCTCCCACCTCAGCCTCCCAAAGTGCTAGGATTACAGGTGTGAGCCACTGTGCTGGGACTGACTTTTTGATCAAGCTGGCATGGTGAAACTAATATTAACAGTTTACATGGACACAAAGATAAAAGTGTTAGCTGATATATATATGTAGAAAAGTGGCTTTCCCCACTTTAACAGGGCTCTTAGGAGGGCAATAGACATGCTAAATGGAGGTGGGCCTTCCTGGTGCCCCTTTTGGTTGTCCTGTAATGAATGGCAAAGTTCAGCCAAGGATCAACTGCAAACTGAGCTTCTTTACTGCCAAGGAGCTGGCCAGAGCTAGTGGTGTGCGTACCCAGAACCTGCAGTGTCTATGGGTGAGGCTTCACTTAAGACAGGAGGCCTCTGATGTCAACCCCACAGCTCTGAGCTGCTGGAACATCTTTGGGGCTCAATTTGGGAATCACCTTTCACCTAAAAATATTTTTTCCCTCCATCTTTCAGATGGAGATTCAAAGTAGAGCCTTACAATTGTATTTGCTGCCCTTTCCTATGCTCCAAATTTGGCTTTAGGCTGCCTATTTTCAGTGTTTGGGAACCTCAAAAAAGGAGCAATGCATAAAACTTCCAGCTGATAGGAATCCTTCCCCAGGGCTTGTCATTTAGCTGCAGCTCCAGCAGGCATTTTGAATGAAGGGGAAAAAAGGACATACAGCCTCCCTAAGTACAGGGGCCTTAAAGAAAACACGGTCCTTAAAGCCCTTTTGTCCTCTGTCTATCTGTAGCACAGGATAATGAAAATGGATACGTGTTGCCTGTTGTTCCTATGTAAATGCTACCTCGAGGACACAGTCTTCACCAGGCAGATGGCTAATTTCTTTGCTCTAACCTCATTTCTCCAGTGTTCCGGTGTTCCTGTGACGTCCTGCTCCTGGAGTCAGGTCCTAATTGTTGTCAAGCGTTCAGAGACAAAAGTGGTGTCTACACATCATTCATGTGAAGGCTGTTACTGGCTATGAACTGTAGTTGTGGTGGCAGCAGCAGTGACTGCAGTGGCTGCAACACAAACCTTATGGCAGGTAGTACCTGCTGGTGTGGGGCTGCTCAGAACCTGCTTTTCTGCTTCCAAGTGTCAAGCTGAACATTTTCCTTTGTTATCGCTTCCAGCCCCTGGACTCCAACATGCTGAAAGCCCTGTGTCTTTCTGTTGGGATCAATACCCGCTTCTTTAACTGTTCCTCTCTGGTTCAGACTGTCTCTCAGCATCATTCTGACCATGCAAATCTGGGGATGCCCAAGAGAGGGCTCATTTGTCTTGTCACAGATTTGGGGGGTGCTGGTTAACTTGTGGCCCCTTGGAAACCCCACTGCCACCGAGCAGTCGGGTAATCCTAATGGCCAGGACCCTGCCAGTCAGCGATTGGCCGTCTGATTGGATGCACATTCATCTTCAAGTTATGTTGTGTGACAGCCCGGGCTGCTGAACACCATTTTAACATGCAGATTGACTCCTCGGAGGCTCTTCATTATGCATTTAGCGGTCTGTTTTCAGACTAACCAGCATGTCAGAGAGGCCCGCTATCCTCTTTCCACCTGGGTGGAGGAAATAGCTCACTGACTGTGGGGGAGCCACAGATATTAAAATGCATATGTTTACCTTCCTGAGCATCCGCACACAACAGCTTTCTCTGATGCAAGAGAAGAAAAAAAGAAGAAAGGACCCTTGGTTCTGAAATGCAAGGAAAATGGCTACGCAAAACAAGCGAGCCTTTGTTGATGAGAGCAGTCAACAAGGCCAGGCCCGCCTGATGCCGCCCAGCTGCCCGCAAGCCGACCTGGGAGCGTCCACACAAGCACTCCTCTTATCGACACACAGACCCTCTCTTTCTCTCTCACACACAGCCTGAAGCATTTTAAGCAGAACACTTCCAATTTCCTGTTTCTAAAACCATCTTGCCTCTCCAATGGCATTCCAAGCGATCCTGGTGAGGCACGGGATGAGGGAGAATGGTGTTGGTTTAGGTGGCTTCCACTGCAGGGCTCTGGGCTTACTTGCGAGGCTCCAGGCCCCTTCTTTACCCACCCCTCTTCTCTCCCTGCTGTGATTGACTTCCACTTGCTAAAAATATTTCCCTATGGCCTCTCGTTGTTCCTGCATGAGTGCTGATGTTTTCTTGTGTGCGTGTGTGGGTCGCCTTTCTCAAGAATCTCTTTCCCTTCCTTAAAAAGAAACATTTGTATTGCTTTTAATACAATTCTCATCTCTTCCCACTTAGTCCCCCAATGTACTATTCTCTCCATTCTTCTGAAGGACCAATTAAACTGGAAGGGTACTCAGTTCTTTGAGCCTTTGCTATGTGCTACGCCTTGGCCAAGTCTGCAGCCCCTGCCCTCATCTCCGATCACTCTCTTGCTTCATTTCTTTGTTGTCACCAGAGAAAGATCCTGGAGAGGTTTAGAAGGCTAGCTTGGTTCTCACAAGTGGGAGCTAATGTGTGCACGTGGACATGGAGTGTGGAATGATAGACATTGGAGACGAGGAAGGGTGGGAGGGTGGAAAGAGGGTAGATGATGAGAAATCTCTGAATGGTACTATGTACGTACCTTATTCGGGTGACGTATACACTAAAAGCCCAGATTTCATCATCACACAACATAGCTGTATAACAAAATTACACTTGTACCCCTTACATTTGTACAAAAGAAGAAGGCGGCTAGCTTGGACACAAACACTCATGAGGCCAGGGCCGATACCTGGATTCCTAACTGACAGACACCCAGCCACATGGCTCCTGGGTGCTCAATGTCTGAACCACAGCCTGCCCCTCAGCTTCTGGGTCCTCCCACACGGTGCTGGATCCTGATACCAAGACCGAGGACATGGATGGGGTTTTGCTGTTTACATGTTTAAAATATTAATAATCAGAGTTCACTTTCACAGGGCTCTGGGCAGAAAATAAAATGACAGCAGAGCTGTATTCCTAATTCCCCTGGAAGGGCTGTGAAGGAGGAATATAATGGTTTCCTATGCTTGCTCTGGGATCAGAGTGTTCTTGATGAGTGAATTGGGCAGTAAACACAGCTCTTTATTTTTGTACGGAATGTGGTGATCCCCACTGGCAGGAACAGGTTGCATGTGGTTGCTGGGCTGTTGCTCGGCTGGTGCTGCACTGTGGAGTATTGTTTGGAAAAATATCACCCAGCACGAACAATATGGCTCCCCAGTGCCTGGGGCACTGCATGGAGAGATCTGTCCCTTCATTCACATATCTCTGCACTAATTTTTTTTTTCCTGTGATAAAACAAATAGATTTCTTGAATTTAAAATGCTACTGAGGGTTTTGGGTGGTGGAGCTATTCTGTGTTTTAAGAAAAGTCCTTGATTGGCAAGTGAGCAGGGGGCAGCTTGTGGTTTGCAAGCTTCTCATACACAGAGAAGGGGGCCTGGGAATTCTAATGACAATTTAATAGCGGCCTGCCACATGGTCTAGGGAAAGTAATTAAATCTTGAATTTTAAGTTCACGATGGTAAAATGGGGGTGTTATGGACTGAATTGTGTCTCCCACCAAAATTCATATGTTGAAGTCCTAACCCCCAATATTTCAGAATGTGACTGTATTTGGAGACAGGGCCTTTAAAGAGGTAATTAAGTGAAGTCATTAGGGTAGGCACTAATCCGATATGGCTGGTGTTCATCTAAGAAGAGGAAATTTGGACACAGACATAGAAGGGTGACCATGTAAGACTGGAAGAATATGGCTGTCTGCAAACCAGGCAGAGGGCTTCAGAAGAAACCAACCTGGCCAACAGCTTCACCTCAGCCTTCCAGCCTCCAGAGCTGTGAGAAAATAAATGTCTGTTGTTTAAGCTACTCAGGCTGTGGGACTTTGTTATGGCAGCTCAAGCAGACTAAGACAAGGCGTATGAGTGCTAATGTGCTTCAAGGATGTGAGAAACCATGGAAAGGGGAAAAGTGGAGTCTCACGGTATTTGGGGTATTGATTTCAGGCATCATTTTAGCTGATATATGGCTTATGAAGAGTGGCCAGTAAATCTCAGCCCAGATGCTAATTTCACAGGGACTAGGTGGAAATTGGGTTGTTTTCTGTTGGCTAAATACCTGTAAAAGTGTAGTTGCTCTTTAGCTTCTTGTGCGTAAGGCAGAAGTGACATCTTGAACTGAGAAAATGCTGTGAAGGACCTATCTGGCCCTTCAAATAAATCTCTAGATTTTTGTTTGAGCCAATCAATCAGTTCTCCAAGGTGTCAGCTGGTAACAGACATATCTGTCAATACAACAGTACTGCCGTCACCGGGCAGGCTGTGTTCACAGCAGGAAGCATGGCTCAGTAGTTACTTATATTTGGAAAATGGATAACCCAGGATTATGGGTTTCAGGAGGTGAGGTTAAAGTGGGGTCAAGGGCCAGGTTAATGCTAGTACAGTTTCCACTGGAGAAAGACAGCACGATATATTGACTTTAGGGAAACATGTTTCTAGCCTTGCTCCCCACCCCTGCTTATTCCACCCGGGGACATCCCTTGTCAGAGCCTACACCAGACTGTGCCTCAGAGATGCAGCCCTGCCAATTGCTGCAGTGGGAAATGCTGAATCATGAGAGTACAGGTGGAGGAAAAATAAATATTCTGTATGTAATAGAAAAATTGAACATGCCTCAGTTGGGTTTGCCACTGAGCCTTTTTGTTCAGTTTTCCCTTCCCAGCTGTGAGCAGCACTCTACTGAACCTTCCTCGTTCTGCAGCACCGCTCCGTCCTGCGCCCCACAGGGGATTTCCTTACACTTCACTTACTCATTCTCAGCTGAACAGACATAAATGTTAATGTAGTTCTGTGCCCCTTAATCAAATACAGGTCCCCTCCTGGAACAGGGAAATCTACAACTACGGAACACTGGCTAAAGACCATCTTCTATCTTTGTTACATATTCTTTTTTGTTGAATTCACTAAGTGTTGCCTTTTTATACCATGGGACACTAGAACCAAGGAGGAAGTAGCCCTTTCTAAATTATTATTATTCCTGTTCTCTGTATCACACCTTCTTTTCCTTCTTCAAAAATGCCATTTTCCAAGTCAGCAAGCTTATATAAATCCCAAGTCTCACTACTTTTCTAAACAATTTTCAAGTCTCTTTTCTTGGATTTAATATCTCCTGTGATAACCCAAACTGGACACAGAATAGCACTAATGTTTTATATGTTATCTTAAACTTTCTGTATTATTTTTTATTTTAACCCCAAGCATCCTATTGGCTTTTTAAATTGCTGCTGCACACCAGACAGATATTTTCCCCAAGTTATCAACCACGACTCTTAAATTATTTTACTATGAGTTCAGAGCCTATCAGAGATTATGAGAAGTTTAGATTATTTTTCCCAAAGTGCATTACTTTACACTTAACCAAATTAAATTTCATCTGCTTTCACACTACCCAATCCCCTAGTTTGTTTAGCTTTGCCTGAAGTGTCTCATAGCAATCCTTAATTTTTTATTAACCATGTCAATTTGAAGCTTTGTACTTAACTCTCTACTTTAGGGCTTTTGCCATCTATTCTTGTTACACTTTTGGAAACCAGTGGGTTTTAAAAGGTGTAGAATGAAGCATTATTTGGTGAGATTCTATGCTAAGTGACGTGTAAAAGATCCCAACAAGTTAATGAGGACAGTCCTGAAGATGAGGCACCAGAGTCCAATTCAACCTCAAGAAGCACCTTTATTTCTGTGCTGAGAATAAATGATCCTAAAATGTTTCCCATTCTTTTCGATATTACATTGAAAACTCAGTGAGAAATCCTAGCAGACAGCTCATTTTCCTGTACAGGCACCTTCTATCCTGGCTTCTTTTCCAACCTGTGGTGGCAACAGGGGGCTTGTCAAATGGAGCCTTCCGCACTCCCTCCCATTTCTCTCTCTTCAAGGTGGCATTTCTTTTAATTGAATAGAAACTAGAATCAGTTAGTTTGCTAGATGTTTTTTCATGATTGTTTCCTGATTTCTTATCTTAGATACCAAGAGAAAGATATGTCACATCCTGTCTCCAGTTCTTTTCTCCTCGCTGTCTCCAATCTCTTTCTCTATATATCCTGAAGAGAACCTCACATCTGACAGAATGAAATCCTCCCATTTTTAAAGTTACCAATAAGAGTGTGGCTAAAACTGCTAGGTGCCTACCATTGTCCCTATTTTTAGCTGGGCCTGTTGCTAGCAAGCTAAAAGACTATAATCTTTAACTTCTCTTGCAGATAGGGATGGCCAAGAAACTAAGTTTTGGTCTATGAGATACAGTGAAATTTTGAATAGCTTTTCTTAGAAATTTCCGTCAAAGAGGACATGCCTCCTCCTTCTGTTCCTAGAACAGAAGTTCTGCCTGGAATTCTTACGCAATGGCTGGAGCTCTAGAAGCCATTGATAGACCATGAGGGTCACAACCTAGGGATGGCAGAGTGGAGAGTGGGCTTGAGTTCTTGATGACTTTGTGGAGCTGCCAGAGTAGCCCTGGATCACTTTCTTTGTGAAAGAAAAATAAACTATGCTGTTTAAACCACTGTTGTGGGGAAGAAGAGGAGGAAAGAAAACCTTTGTTATTTGCAGCTGTATTTAATTTTTACGGATACAGAAAGACTTGACTTAGGTTTATTTCATATAACCAAGGCCTTTTAATGCTAGAGTAGCCTTAGAGATCATCAAATACAATCTTTTCAAATACAGGCCAATTCGTTGTATTTGCTGAATACCTATCACATGAAAGGCAGTAGACTAGGTGTCATAGGGTATACAAAATGCTACAAAATATGGTTTTTCCCTTAAAGGAGATTTAATCACTAAGCTGATAATAACACAGGCAGAACGTGTCAAGCATCTTAAAAGAGGAACTCACAGTGTTCCACGGAAACACTGGGAGGATTAGAATTGATTAGGGGTTGGGGTGGGGTAGTCTGGACCTAAGAAGTCTTCACAAAGGGTGTTGGAGCTGAGTCTGGAAGAAGAGTAGTATTTCACAAGAGGGGTGGGTAGAGGGCAAGCAGGGTCTAGAAAGCAGAATCTAGAAAGAGGGATCCTCATGAGCGAAGAGGAGCACACAGCAGGTTGAGTCCATGTGTAGGAGCTGCTAGCAGCCCAATGTGACTAGGCACGGGTGGATATGAAGGCATGGCAGGGGGAAGGCCTGGGTGGGGACACTGCAGGGTTTTGAATGTCATGTAAGCAGTTTTAAAAATTATTAGTCTGTAAGTACTGAGGAGCCACTAAAGTCTTCTGACCAAAGAAGTGATATATAATTTTTTTTTTGACCATGTCTTGGAACAGAGAGAGAAAGTATTGAAGATTAAACAGAACAGTTAGAAAGTTAATTCAAAAGTTGTTTTTTGTTTGTTTGTTTTTGTTTTTCCAACCTCAACTATGGCAATGTTGGTGAATTCAGAAAGGAGAAGGATGATGAAACAGGTGTGGAGGGACTTGGACATGGGGGTCGAAGGTGACTAAACTTGGGTGACTGAGAAGCTTGTGAACTTGTCAACTAGATTTTGAATATGCTGAGCCTGAGGTGCCAGTGTGAGAATCCCAGGAGAAGTCTAGCTGACTGTGGGAATGTAGGACATTCAGACCTTGTTGGGAAGCTCAAATGGAAAACTGCAATTATTCAAGCACTTTTAACTAACAACTCTCTCAGGACCCAGGACCAACAAATTTCTTTGAGGATGGTGTTCTCATCTCTGGGGCAGACGGCTTGGGAGAAACAGGTAGGGGTCACCGAGGAGGGAAGGGGCCACCCACCTAGGCTGTGAGATGTGTCAACTCCACCCTAGTGACACATATATATATATATATATAAATATATAAAATAAAATATATACCTATATATAATATATACCCTATATATATAATATATATATATACCTTGCCAAATTAAAAAAATTTCCTGAGTAATCTTTTTTTGCTTTATGTACAGAACAAACCACTTTTTTTCATTGTAGAAAACATACATAACATATGTACTATTGTAACCATTTTTAAGGGTTCAATTCAGTGGCATTAGTATATTCATGATGTTGTGTGACATCACTGCTATCCATTTCAGGGAATTTTTCATCACTCCAAATAGAAACTGTATCCATTAACAATAACTTTCCATCACCTTTCCCCGCCTGCACCTGATAACCTCTATTCTACTTTGTCTTATAAATTTACCATTTCAGGTATCTTATATAGATGGAATTGTGTAATATTTGTTTTTTTTGTGTGTCTGGCTTATTTCACTTAACATAATGTCTTCAAGGTTCATCCATGTTGCAGTACGTATCAGACATTCATTCTTTTTGAAGACTGAATAACATTCCATCATATGTACATACCACATTTTGATTATCCACTCATCTATTGATGGACATTTGGATTGTTGCTACCTTTTGTCTATTGTGAATAATGCTGTACCTGAGTAACTTTATATTAAAATCTCCTTAGCCAACCAGCTCTTGACTGAATTCCCACAGAAACATACAGAAACCTGAAAATTTTTATGGTGTCCTCTTTTTGTTCTGGGAGTTTTGCAGAGGAGATGATATCATTTAAAGAGACCAGATTAGCAACAAAGAGAATTTTTGAATAGAAAACTAAACTGATATAAAATTAAGTTAGGCTTAAAGATAACTTAGATAGATATTTTGTTTAAATATCTTTTAAACTCTTAATATGTACTGAACTTTAAAAGTTTTATAATAATGGAAACTTACCCTTATATAAATCTTCAAAATATATGAGGTACATTCTCATCCACTATCCTTATATCATCTCATCCACCGCTGGGTATGGTGGCTTACGCCTGTAATCCCAGCACTTTGGGAGGCTGAGGCAGGCGGATCACTTGAGGTCAGGAGTTTGAGACCAGTCTGGACAACACGGCAAAACCCCGTCTCTACTAAAAATACAGAAATTAGCCAGGCATGGTGGCACGTGCCTGTAATCCCAGCTACTCTTGGGAGGCTGAAGTAGGGGAATTGCTTGAACTCAGGAGGTGGAGGTTGCAGTGAGTGAGCTGAGATCACGCCACTGCACTCCAGCCCAGGACACAGAGTGAGACTCCATCTCAAAAAAAAAAAAAAAGGCACCCATTATCTAAATAAACTGTCACTGACCACTGACTTATAAGGTTATAAATATATTTCCTCTAAAATATAATATAAAGAAGTTTCATAATACATGTAAGAATTCCCTTCAGTGCATTTATTTACCTTTTCAAGATAATAGTCAAAGCAGCTTTACTCATAATACAGGGAAATGTCCCTCCTGAAAGTTAACCACTGAGCTATTTGGTCACAAAGCACATTATTCCAAAACCAGTATTATTCCAGAACCCTGAGCATATTTTACAGTATTTCCAGCCCATTGTATTCTAGCCAGTTGTTCTGTATCACATCCTTACCAACATAAGCTATTGTTTAGCAGCCAACTCCCCAGCATTGTTATTGTAGATGAATGTGTTCCTTCCCAGAACAGCCCACTGCAGACAGGTGGACATGGTAATTACGGAGGCTCCATCTGTTAATGGTGCTGGATATACTGGGATCTCTGTTTGAACTTAGATCCTTTGAGTATTTGGGCAGATGCATGTTGGAGGCTAGAGAAATATTAATGCAGACAGCACTACATACATTTTTGTTGCATTGAACAAATCAATTTAACTCAATTAACATTTATTGAGTACTTGCTAAGACTCAGGCACTGTGTTGGATTCCAAGCATGCGATTCAGCTCATGGATATATGGAGAGAGCAGAATGAAAACATTTTTACTGTCACACAAAAGGTTTGAGACTCAAACTCATAGTAGATTAAATCTAAGAGATCTGAGAAGTCATCTACTCCACTTCCTCCTGTAACAATGAGCAAACGATATCCTTTACAGATAGCATATTTAAAACAATATAGATGGTTTTGGAACAGAGATTTAAGCTGGTGTCTTAATATCAACTTAGTTTAAAAATATTTAGGATAAAAATTTTGTTTGATATTAATTTATGATCCTCATAAGGATCTGAGTTACAAACATTCTATAATAATATATCTCACAATTAAACAAAGTGAATTAACCACCATGGCATAGCTATTCTGTTCTGGTCTGTATTTTCAGATATACAGCATTTAAAATGTTATATACTTGCTGCTTATAAGCTACCCAGACAGCAACAAAACTAATGGAATATATAAAGTGTGGAACTAAGCCAAAAGCCCTTCTTTTTCTCTTTGTTACATGATTTTTCAAAGCTATTAACACTGTTAACATTGCACTGGATAGTAGAATTCTAGTTCTGGTAGAACTGGTTTTCTTTTCTTTTTTTTTTTTTTTCTTTTTTTTTTTTTGAGATGGAGTCTTGCTCTGTCACCCAGGCTGGAGTGCAGTGGTGCAATCTCGGCTCACTGCAAGCTCCGCCTCCCGGGTCCACGCCATTCTCCTGCCTCAGCTTCCCAAGTAGCTGGGACTATAGGCACCCACCACCAGGCCTGGCTATTTTTTTTTGTATTTTTAGTAGAGACGGGGTTTCACCATGTTAGCCAGGATGGTCTTGATCTCCTGACCTTGTTGACCTTGTGATCCGCCCGCCTCGGCCTCCCAAAGTGCTGGGATTACAGGCGTGAGACACCGCGCCCGGCAGAACTGGTTTTCTTTAAGAATGCTGATGAGGATGGGTGGGCATTACCTCACTGGTAGAGCCATTCTTACTTATCCAAAGAAACGAAACACATTTATTCATATTAGAGCTACCTACTGTGCTATGCTCTTGAGCCACACCTCCCTCCAGCCCCTCTACCTTAAATTTAGAATTACAGGTTCATTGGAAAGAGCATCAACCCAACCTGCTTACATCAGAGACCTGAACACTCAGTGTGACTGTGCGAACTCCCTGTACAGGACATTTATTAATGCTAGTATGCACTTTCTCCCTCTTAGTAATAACATTCCAGAGTCCTCTTGGGGAGAAATCTCCATTGACTTTGTGGAACTGCAAGGCAAGGTGCTTAGTTCTCCAATCACCAAGATGTGCACACATGACCCATTGGCCAAGTGGACACTCTCTCCCAAATCTTTGAATCTCAAGCAGATGGATGCAAGGATGGAAAACAGCTGGAATCGACTCATTTCAGTGGTGGCATCTTAAAATCCTAAATACGAATTCCTGCCAAAAGAGCCCTAGAGTTTTCTTTATTCCTGTGGCTTTTCCAAGCCTGGTTCTGCATTGTTCTGAAATCTGTGGGCTAACTAACAGCTTTGCCTAGGTTCACCTGAGTTGATTTTCACTGCTTTCTATCAAAGAACCTAACTTACACACTATCTGAGTCCAGAAATACAGATCTTTAGCTCCAGAGGGTATTAAACACATTCTTCTGTAATTTATTCATGTTAGATCAGCAAACATCTATAGGTAGTTGTCTGAATATTCCAATGGTGTTCAATGGTGAGGCACAGCCCTAGGAGAATATTATTATGGTTGTACACTGAGAATACATTACTTTCTAATTAGGAAGGAAAAGAAAAAAAACGAACAGCATTGTACACCTTGGCTACTCACCTTTTAACAGTAGCCAGAACTCATTGTCAGGAAGTTCTCATGTACCTAAGGAACAGTCCTACATGGATATTTCATATTCATGGCTGTGATCCCCTGGCCTTGTTATGATCTTTAAGCAACTTATAAATCATTATCAAAAGAAGATTACACTGTACTTACTTCATTTTAATACAACGTATTTTGCTTGAAAAATTATAATATTCATGTTCAGTATTCTAGTTACTTCAATAAGATGAACCAGGACACCATATTCTCTTAGAATCCCAGATAACAGACAAAGTCATCACACACTTCTGGTCAAAGAACAATGCTCTATCTGGGAAGGCTCTTCTTCTCTCTATACAGCCCCAGGAAGGACACATGTAGGAAGGTGAGGAGGGAGGCAGACATCTAGTCAGCTGATTCGATCAGTAAAATCAACCCAGGCCATCAGTGGGGTGCCTGGTGTCCCAGTAGGATCATCTTCACTCCCAATCTGACTGTGCACTGGACACCAGGTGCCTTACTGGCCTCACCCTGGTCCTGATCCTGCCTCTATATCAACTCCCAGGCTTTGCTTAAGCACAGTGTTATTCCTAACTGCTTCCATCTCCACCTTAGCAATTCCTATGCTCTAAAACGTCAACTCTATGACTTACTGAGGCGGCCTGCAAATTTGGGCTTTTACTTGGTCTGAAGAGCTCTTGTCCAGTTTTCAAAATGATTTCCTACTGGGAAAATGCCAATCTCTCTGCTCCCTGTGTTGTGGCTAAAATGTAGCTTGAGGTGGCAAATCTGTGTCCCATGCTGGAAGAGCACATCTGGTTTTGGTTTTTGCAGATGACACTGCCAACAGTCTTTGCTCCTCTGTGGAGCTGGCCAAGATTGTTTCTGTCTTCGTACTGCTTAACAGACTAGGGTCAGGTGCCAAGAGGTTGCCTGTCCTGAAAGCTTCTTTTCTGAAAGAAGGTAAGAATTGGTGGCAATGACACCTAGAAACTCCCAAATAGCTGAAGTTTTCGAGGAAAAAAATATCACTGTGCCTTACCAATATAGTTATCTCTGCTTAGACAGTGACTGAGACTGAAGTTATATTGCTTCTTCCCCAGGGATCAGAAAGGGCAGCCACAGAGTTAGGTGAGAAAGCACAGCTGAAGCGATGGAAGATTTACATCATATCTGTCAGCATGTCAATAACCCATCCTGAAATTCAGGAAAGGCTGAAAAACTGTCTAACTTGAAATTTCATTAATAATTGTAATAAAAAAGACTAATTCAACAATAACCTAACATAATGTTGAATTTCACAGACATTTTATTGAAGAGGAAAACAAGCAAGTAACTTTGGAAGTCCCTTAAAGTGTAGACTTCTGGCTGTTCATTTTTAAAAACAAAAGTATAAGGATGTCAACTAAATTTGAATTCAATTGAGTGGGTCGTGCTTTATGTGCCATGCATATTATACACGAAACGTTTCTGAATGCATTTTAGTTGAGTGTTAAGGGTGAAATTAGAATGGTTTAATATTTGGAGGCAATTTCCTGTTAAATTGTCGAATCCATCTTATTATAGGAGCTTCTGGGGAATGTTTGAGGCACCACGGTTCTTGTATTCTTTTATGGGAGTGGAAGACATTTTCAAAAAGTCACAATTTCTGGTAAGGAATGGACTCCATTCTTTTCTCCATAACACTGGCAGACATTCTGGGAATCAGCCTGACAAATCTCCCTACTACAGAGATGCAGTGTCTTGAAAGCTGCAAGCAGGAAACAAGCTTCTGTCTTTTTAGCGGACCTCCTGAATGAGGCTTCCAGCTGACCCCACTTGCAACATGCGGTAGTACCATATTGTTGTGGAGATGTAAAACCCTTCTGGAGGATCCTAAATTACTCTAGGAGAGGGTGGTGTGTAACTACGCATGTATGTGCACACAAATGCACATGTAAATACACACATTCTCTCTTTCTGTCTCTCACAGACAGACTTTCCTATTTACCCCACTGTAAGTGTGACTGTATCTTCTTTAGCACAGGTATGTAATAATTGAGGGCATTTGGGTAGCACGTGGTAACCTTTTTTGAGGCTGGAAAACTAGTTTCTCTTGGGCAATGTGAGGTCAGGTTTCATCAGACATGGAAATGTGGGTGCTTCATGTTTTTTCTTCTAGAATGCCATTTCTGTAATTTTGTATAAACAAAGGATAAGATCTGTCTCTGACACTGGATCAGATTCGTTATGCTTTATAATCTCTGGCTTACAGATATGATGACTATTATGAGGCTTTAGGAACTGCTGATATCTACTAGGGCTTTATAGAGAGAAGAAACTTTGAAAAAAGATATTTTACACTTCACATGTCTGACAAGGGTGTGTGGGGCCAATTTACAGCAGGGGCTTAATATATTTTTGATGAAAATTGCTGCAATGTGGCACACAGATTAAAGAGAAAATAGCTATTTTGTAATGACAGCAGTAGATTCTGAAATGAAGCCCAGCTGGTACAAAGATCCTACATGGATTTCAAGATACCCTCTTCCCAGGCTTTACAACAGCATTTAAATGTCCTCCAGGCTAGAGTACCCTATCAGAGATTTCCATGGGTGTGAACCTTGTGGCTCCACCCTCAGAAGAAAGGGAATAATCTAGTGATTCGAATGTGTTGAAAAATCAACCAACCGATCAAGATGGATTTGGACAGACCATGGTTTAGCTTGCCCTACCAGAACCTAGAGCAAATACCTAATATGATATAATGAACCATGAGGTAGAGGCTAGTTCTACCCCTCTACACCAGCAATTGCAAAAAGGTTACAATATATATGCTTTAAAATGATCGCAAATCAAAAGAGAAATGATAGTCACCAAAGTCAAGCACAGTGACTGGAATACAGCAAGAATGAATGAATGAATGAATGAATGATGACTACAACAAAGACCCAGTAGTTAGGTTTTCCAGATCTTATTTTGTACCTGAGCACTGGGCTTGGACACAGAGAGCCATAAGTAGGTTATTTAATTTCCCTTAAACTCAATTTCCTCATCTGTAAAATGGTCCTGGTAATTCACAGGATTGCTGTGAGGTCTAAAAGTGATGATGTCAACATGCCTGGCCAGAGCAGGTACTCCCCCTACATGACATTGCTTACTGAGGCTGCAGCCTTCAATTTGTTCTTACAATTGAACAAAATGTTATGTATGTCATGTGAAACTTGTTTTACAGTTTATCTCAACCTAAGTTGGCATTATTTTAAAGTCATAAAAACATGATAAAAATACACATATACACATGCTGACATTTAACTAATAAGAGTCCAGTTATGGAGTGATCCTGACCATCTGAGTGAACATGTCAGCAGGGTCATGCTACATACAGGATGTGGGGTCAGAAAAGTAAGGTGAGAGGCCACAGTTAGGATCATGTACAAGCTAATAATGTCACATGGCTAAAGACACACATTCCCATGGACACTGGACAATGGGCTGAGTTTTTTTCAACAAGTCAAAGGCATATACTACAAAGGAAAGAGTGTGTATGCTGTTCCAGAGTAAGAGGCTTAATCCAAACACCACATCCTTGGTGGAAGTGGGTGTTCTCCCATTCATAGCAAGGACACAGAGCAGCCAGGGCATCGCTGGCTGGCTGTGAGCACAGAGAGGCAGAGACCAGATTGAGCGGTAGTTCACTTTTTCAGAAATACATACTCTGTATATAGAGGTAAATTGATATGATGTTTGGTTGGAACTTGCTTTAAAGATACTTCAACAAGAGGAAAAAAGAATAAACAAAATAAATATGTCTATCCCCTGCACCCCCCAAAAAAGACTTGAAGATGTAACACCCAGTGCAATGGTTTGAATCCTAACCAACAATAAAAAGCATTTTTGATGCAATGTATTTATAGATGAAGCAATGACTATGAATTTTGATAACAGTGATAATGGCATTGTGATTACCTACGAAAATATCCATATTTTAGAATTGTATATGTATATATAAAAAAGGAAGGGGTGAAGAGACCTGAAGTATAAGAGTTGCTTTAAAGCACTTCAGAAAAAAAGAAAGAAAGGAAGGAAAGAAAGGAGAGAGAGAAAGAAAGAAAGAAAGAAAGAAAGAGAAAGAAAGAAAGAAAGAAAAGGGATTAAGAAAGCATGGCAATACCTTGATAATTGAATTTGGGTGGCAGGTATACTGGAGTTCACAGAAGCAGTCCCTCAACCTTTCTTTTGTTGAAATGTTTTTCATAATACAATAAGAAAAAATCACTTATGCTTTCTGAGCCTTGGTGCCAAGTACTTAGAATGAATGGTAACTATTAGGTTGAGCCATATGAAACTGCCATTTTTGTAGATCAAAAACAGTTGAATATCACCATCTTTAAATGGTTGAACTCAACCCAAACCAAAGACTCTCAAAATGCCTTTCATCTCTGACATTCTATCCATAATCCTAGACAGAGATAAACTCTGCAAAAAGTTCAGTGTCCAAAGTTGTCAGGCAATACTCTGCGGGGATAGGTACCACACTAGCCCACCTTCAACAACAGCTTCTATGGTAACTGTATTGTCAAGTGCAACAGAAAGACAAGGTCATCACAAAGGCCATAGCTGTTGCCAGCCCTGATCAGTGGTCATAATGTGCTCTCCCTATGCAATTTACCTGGGAATCTCCCTTATGCATGTGTCACATCATTCATAGTCTATGAGGTAAAACAGGTCAGGGCCAATTCCACAAAAACACCACTTCCTCCTAGTACAGATGGTAGAAACCCTCAGAGACTGACATTCTGCCAGTTTCTAAATTTAGTCCTAGCCTTACCTCCAAAATTAAACAAAATAGCAAATACTTTTGGTATTATACTTCAGAATAGGGAAAGTTGTCCAATTTAGCAGGGATGTGAAAACATTTCCTTTCTCATCCTGATGTCCTACCAGGCCCTTTCATGGCCTTTTCCCATTAAATTTTGTAATTTTAAATATCTTATCTAATAAGTTTATTTATTTACCTGGGCAGATTAAATGCAGCTGAATTCCTTGGTCTGTAAGTGATTAGCGTAGGCAGTTAAAAGCAGCCTAAACTTATGGGCAACGTTTTCAGTTTCTATCCCGAGCTTGCTTCTCTGTTCCATGGTTAATAAGAGCATTCCAACTCTAGCCAGCCTTATTGTAACTTCTGGTCCTCTATGTTCAAAGATTGGGTGAGAACATTCAAAAGCATGACTTTTATTGATGTAGGTGAGTACTGCCATTTTTTTGTGAAGTACTACACATAATTAAGCGACCAACTTCTAAAGCAAATCACTTTTATGAGTGATAACTGTTTCTATTTGTTTGGGATCAACCGTCCTTGGAGTGATTCTTGCAAAGAAAAATATCCTGACACTATACATCAACCTAATGCTATGAATTGGCTAATGATAAAGGTAGCTATTCTACTTTCAAGGTTGAAACGACTGAAGTCAAAACATAACTAGACAAATGCTCACAGCTAAAGTGTGTACTGTGCATGTGTGTATTAAGGAAAAATAGATAGATACTTTAAACCCTGGGCAGTGGAAAGAAAACCCAAAAATCCAAGGAAGGCAGTTAACTAAATTCTCTTTCTGTTCTCATAAGACAGTACATTATCAGGTTCATGTAAAGAAAACTGAAATTGAAGCTTATAAATTAGAAATGGATGAGACTAAGGCAAGAGAAGGGAAGGAAGACAGGAAGGAGATGCATTCTTATCTTTCCCGCAGGGTCAAAGTGATTCACATTTTCTATTCTGTGGAAACTCAAGACTGGACTTTTGAATCAACCAATTCCCTCTGACATCAAGTGAGGAGGGCAAGGCACAGCTGTCAGTGATTTCAATTCCAGTCCTTTACAATTTCATTTTTGGAGGAGGGGCTCTCAGTAAACCCTGTGACTCCTATTTAAACAGAAGCAAATGCACTTTAGTATTTACCCTCTTAAGTTTCAGAACAAGTCAGGGAAAGAGGAGAAAAAAAGGAATATGAGACAAAATATTTATAATAGGAAAAAGCTTAAATATTTTTATGAAACAAAACTGTACTGCAAGGGATTGTATTTATTCTTCCACAACACTAAAGAATATATAAATATATTATTAAATTTATGACAAACCGTATTTTCATTTCAGTAAAAAGCAGAATCAGACTGTTTTTTTCAGACCTTAACAACTCATACTTAGAAAAAAATGTTACGTGCATCAACCAAAGTGAATATTCTTAAATGTTCCCTGGTAAACGTTGATGAATGCAGTGATTTAGGAGTGGTTAGAACAGGAAGAAGGCCATTTCTATGTCTAGATTGTTTAATGATTACCTGTCCCGTCTTCCTTAAGGAGGCAGAGAGTGTTGCACAGAAGTCTACTTGTGTGGTCTCAGCAAAGGCAAATTTATAAAGATTTTGCCTTTCCAGGACATAGACTCCTGTGGATAGGGGCTGTCTCAAATACCTGTGCACTTAGTAATTGACTTGATGATGAGAATAAATGAAGATGAAAAAGAGAAATTCATCACTTACTGAAAAGTATAAAGTTTCTGTTTTAAAAGTTTTGCAGAGCAGAGAGAGATTTTCAAAAGAGGAGGAGAACAGAAAGAGCTGCACCTCTTCAGCTGCTGCTCAGACTTTAGCGACGAAGGAGGCCTCCGTCACTGGAAGATTGTACACGCAAGATAAAACAATCAGAAAGGCCTCCGATTTGTTTTCATTTGAAAACTCAAAGTCAGCTTTAATTTCTGAAAGAAATGAGAGATAATGACTCAAAATATGGCAGACTAGCTTTACAAACAGCCATTTGCCCAAAATGAATAATAATTTTAGATGATGAGTTGTAAACAACACTGATTTCATTTATTTTGCAACCAGTAATCCTGTTGAGGAGAGACAAGGCTGGCAAATTGTTTGAGCTATCCGTGATGTTTCTGGCCCTTATTTGCAAAGTTGGAGGAAATCCTGGCAGAGAGAACATAAAATGACATTGGGATGCTGATAATGAGCTCTATGCAGGTAGGGAGATTTGTCAGGGATCTGGCCTGGCGCATGTTGGGCTTCAGATGCCTGGATTGGACTGACAGATCCAGTTGGAATCTGCTTACTTCTTAGAAATAACCAGGCTTCTAAGAGTAGCTAGGATCTCCCTATGGGATGTGCCAGTTTCAATGGCAAAAGCCACTTTTAGCACGGGGCTGTGACCATTCTTAAGATCTCCTCTTGAGAGGACACTGAGTTGCCTGACATGGCCCCCAAAAAGGGCTGCCAGATAAAATATAGAACACCCAGTTAAATGTGAATTTCAGATGAACAACTTATACTAACATACATATATACTAAAGAATTATTTGTTGTTCATCTGAAATTCAAATGTAACTGGGTTTCCTTTTTCTGTTTGTTTGTTTTCTAAAACTGCCAACCCTTTTCCTAAGACAAGGAAACTTCTGACAGGGCAGGATTCAGCTGCACCACCGCTGTGGGGAGGGATGAAACCTGCAGGCAGGAGGGGAGGGGAAGGGAGGAGCATAAAACATGGGCTGAGAAACAGTGGACTTTTTCCGTCAAAAGGAAAGCCATAATGTATATCCTAGTGAAGATGGCAAAACTGAGAAAAGATTTCAGATTTGGGTCAGCATCCAAGGGAGACCTACTTTGAAAAGAGCAGGAACAGGGTGTGTGTGTGTGTGTGTGTGTGTGTGTGTGTGTGTGTGCAGGCACACGTGTCTGTTCATGTTTGTGTCTTTGGAACTTCCGGGTAGCAGTGGTGCTTAGGATCAGCAGCAGACAGAATGACTAAGATGGGAAAGTTGTTAAATGAGAAGAACAGGTGACAAACAGGAGTACAGTCTTGTGAAGAGTTAATTCCTAAGTACAGGGCAGGCTGCTGTATAAGTCTAGGCTCCCCATGGGTGCCTGAGCTCCCCAGATGCCCAAGAGACCTGAGCAGAAAGGGGCCAGATGGACAGACAGACTGCCCACTTCAGAATGCGGCTGCACATGTGATTCAGGGGGTTGTAATTATTTCTCAATACCAAGGGTTCTCTTTGGCTATAAGGTTTCAACCCTACGGCTCTGATCGGCAACAGACTACTTCTAAATTCCAGAGTCTAGTAAAGGGGGAGAGCTCTAACTCTCCAGCTCCACTGGGGTCCAGTTTCTTACAGAATGGGGTAGCAGAGAGCAGGCTGGATAGCCTGAAGATATCCTATAACTGGGACAACTGGGATGGCGCTTGTTGGTTCTTAAGTTGGCTAGAACTGCCTCCTGGAAGATCATATATATCTTCCAACGTGCACCTCTCCCCAGAGTGTCTGGCTGCAGCAGGGTTAGGATCTATCACTGTGTTCCTTTCTCTCCTTCCTTGGCTTCCTATCCTTCCTATCCAGTTGCATATGTTCACTGTTTTCCCATGAGCAACTCCTCCTTGCTTGCTGCCATGTCCGACTTCCTCTCATCACCTTACCTTTGGCTTACTGCTTTTCCCCTTGTTCACTCAATCTCTGAATACTTCTTTATATTTTCCTCTATCCTAAATATTGGAATAATAAAATTACAAAGATAATGAACAATCCCTATTTCTTAAAAAAAAAAGAAATCAAAATGAGTACAGTTGTTTGTTGTAGGAGCAGGCTTCCCCGAATGCCCCTGCAGTGGCACAGCCTTCCTGGCGAGGCTGCCTTGCAGCCTGTGAGAGATGGATGGATGGTAGAGTGGGGTCAAGTCTGGGCTGTGCTGACAGTTAAGTGTGGGCCTCCAGCCAGTTAACTTCCATTCCTTCATTTTAAAAATGAAGATAATCATTCCTTCTTAACAGGACTGTTGAGAGGATTAAATAAGATGTGTATTTACACATTAAATACATATTTAAAGTGCTTTGGAAACTGAGCAGCATGTTCCAAATGTAAGAGGTATTATTACCTAAAAGACAAAAATATCTTATACCTAATTTTACTCTATAGCAAACAGTGTTAAGTGATTATATATTATGGTGCTGAGAAATGGTATAACTATTTCTCTTTGTAAATGTTACCCTCTCCAATATCCGGATTTGTGGCTCTTCCAAGATGCTTAATAACAGGAAGTGGTGAATCCTCCATGAGGTTTTTGGACCAATTTAAAATGCAGTGACTGGGCACAGTGGCTCACACCTGTAGTCCTATGAGGCGGGAGAATTGCTTGAGCCTGAGAGGCAGAGGCTGCAGTGAGCCAAGATCATGTCACTGCATGCCAGTCTGGGCAACAGAGTGAGACCCTGTCTCAAAAAAAAAAAAAATCATATGTAAAATATAAAATGAAATGCAGTGCTGCTGGATAGAAGATTTAAAAGAATTTTTTAAAATCATAGTTTATCATAAACCTTCAAATGTTACAGATTACCATTTTTGGAAAAAAAGATTTTTATACAGCACAACAAAACAAAAACAGAACCCCTATTATGAAGTTGTAAGAGTTGCATGTTCTTTTTCTTGGGCATAGGATCATAGAGAACTTCTGTCAGCAGGTGTTTGGGAGATGTGTAAGTTAATAACCATGTTTGCTAGGAAAACAGGAGAGAGGGCTAATTAGCACAGGGAGCCTGGCTCTGGTGAAGGATGACATGTTTGGTGTATGCAGGGTGGCAGCTGAAAGTTACTAATACTGCCACATACCCCCACTGTGCTTCTGTTACCCCAGTTCTCCCAGAGTCATGATGAAAATAATAACACCACACAGCACTTTACAGTTTATAAAGTGCCTGGCTATGTATGCATTACACACATCACCTCATTATATCCTCTTTTAAAGCCTGTAAGATCAGTTTTACTCCTGCAACTCAATTTCATAGAAGAGGAAACTGAGGTCAGAGCTGAAGATCTTGCCCAAGGTCACACAACTGTTGAGTCCAGAGCTAAATCTCAATGTGGGGTCTTGGTTCCAAATTCCACACTAGTTCAACACACCCAGCTCACACCATGCAGGCACACTGAGGATGCAGGGATCTGATATGATCTTCACATGTAGAGTGCAGAAAGGTATTACAGAAAAAGCTGGGGATCAGCAGACCCAACTTCCTGCCTTGGCTCTGCCCCTGAAGAGCTGTGTGCCCAAAGGTGTGTCTCCTCAGCACTTTGGGCCTCAGTCTTCTCATCTGATGAGTGAGAAGGTTGGAGTAGCTCAGTCATTCTCAGCTCTTTTTAGGGTCTTAAATAGTTGGCAACCACTTGAAATTCAGCTATAGACTCTTCCTTCAGAAAAATGCACACGTGATACACACATACACAAGTGATCTCACTAAGGATTTTTTTTTTTTTTTTTGAGACAGAATTTTGCTCTCATCACCCAGGCTGGAGTGCAATGGCGTGATCTGGACTCACTGCAACCTCTGCCTCCCGGGTTCAAGCGATTCTCCTGCCTCAGCCTCCAGAGTAGCTGGGATTACAGGTGCCCGCCACCATGCCTGGCTAATTTTTGTATTTTCAGTAGAGACGGGGTTTCACCATCTTGGCCAGGCTGGTGTCAAACTCCTGACCTCAAGTGATCTACCTACTTTGGCCTCCCAAAGTGCTGGGATTACAAGTGTGAGCCACCGCGCCAAGCCTCACTAAGAATTTTAATACATTCATGGATCCCAGTAAGACTAGATGGCTTGGGCTAGTTGATTTTTAAGGTCTGCTTATACTCTAAAATTCTATCATACATCCTCTTTCTGCAAGCATATTAATTTATATCTGCTTATAGTCTCATATGTATGTATACACTTAAGTAGTAGGACACTATTTACATTTGTAACAGAAACAATTCATGTTTTGGGAAATCAAAAGAAAAGTTTTACTGGGCTAAGGTCTGAAGTGTGGCTTTAGAAGTAGAGGATAGTGTGTCTAGAACAGTGCTGTGTAGTACTCACAAATAACAATTTATTTAAAAATGATGCTGGGCGCGATGGCTCACACCTGTAATCCCAGAACCTTGGGAGGCTGAGACAAGCAGATCACCTGAGGTCAGAAGTTCAAGACCAGCCTGGCCAACATGGCGAAAACCCATCTCTACTAAAAATACAAAAATTAGCCAGGTTTGGTGGCAGGGGCCTGTAATCCCAGCTATCCAGGAGGCTGAGGCAGGAGAATTGCTTGATTTGTAACCGGGAGGCGGAGGTTGCGGTGAGCTGAGATGTAGTCATTGCTCCCCAGCCTGGGCAACAAGAGCGAAAATCCGTCTCAAAACAACAACAACAACAAAAAGAATTTATTATAAGCATGAATTTCATTTGTCTCCTGTTTATGCAATGACTAAAAGTGGTATGTTATTAGGAATAGTCACTGATGGTGACATAGAAATAGAAGTTGGACATTTCTTGTCTGAGAAATAATACCTTAAAATGGGTTAATTTAATCCAATTAGTTTTCAGATAGAAATTATTTAATTACTAATGACTTCTAGCTTGTCAGGTTTTGCTGGGTTTTCTCATAGTCTAACCCCAATTTAGCTAATCAAGACCCTCTTTTTAAAAATGCCACTTTGCAATGATTTCAGAAACAGAAATAATTAAACACTTGAGTTACCCAAGAATAACCTTAATAAGAAATGAATAGAAACTACAAGAAGAAAATTAGAGAATCTTTAAAAAAGACTTGAGTGGAGATATAGTTCTTATTCCTGAATGAAGAGACTGCATATTGTGAAGAAGTCAACTCTTCCCAGACCATTCTATAGATTTAATATAATTCAAATCAGCATTGCAGAGGGATTCATTTAGGAATTTAATAAATTTTTTATAGTTATTCTGGAAAAATAAACTGGGAGGAGAAGCTAAGGAAGCTAAAGAAGGCAATATGAGATGTTAGAACCTACTGTAAAACCAGAATAATGGAATACTATGCGAGCGGTGGAAAAACCAATAGTTCAATGCAAGAGAAATGATAGTCCAGAAGGAGATCTTAAGAATTCATTATCTGTTAAAAATATAGGGAAAGGAAAGATTATGAAATAGACAAGAATAAGGGGGGATATCTGAAGTTAGATTTGCACCTTGCAACTATACCAAAATACATTTCTGAAGAGCATATAATTAAATGTAAAAAATGAACTCCAAAAACATTTTTAAAAGTCAGTATTTCATGATTTTGGTATAAAGTCTTTCTAAGTATAAAATAATTAGAAGTTACAAGGGAAGAGGTTAATAGTTTTCACTGCATAAACTTTTAAACTGTACATTAAAAACCCTTAAAAATTAACAAGCAGATTAAAAGCTAGGACAAAAGATTGGCATAAATGCAAATTTATAATATGTAAGTTTTTTAGAAAAAGAAATATATATCCTATTTTTGAAAAATGGGCAACAGACATGAATAGAGACAGTTTATGAATGAAAAATATAATTTAGCCAATAATTCTTAACAGATGTTCAGTCTCACTAATGATCACACAAATGCAAATTAAAAGAACAAAATATATTTTTTCACTATTATATTGGAAAAAAATTAAAATAATAATTCCTAAAGATGGAAAAGATGTGGTAAGGGAGCTCATTCAGTAGGCAAGCATAAATTGATAAGATCTTTCTGGAAACCAATTATACAACACACGTCAAGATTCTAGTTAATAACTTCCAACCCAGAAATTGCTCTTTTAAGAATCTACACTGTGAAAACAATCAGAAATTCCACTGAAGATAGATTTAAAAGGATGTTCGTAAACAATAAAAGGTAAACAACTAAAATGTTCAACAATAGGTGACAGATTAAATTTTAAATAATTTATGGGAAAATTATGCAGGCATTAAAAATCAGGTTTTATAAAGAATGTTAAATGACCAAAAACCTCAATAATATAGGTGAACAAAGTAGGATACAAAACCAAATGCTGTTGGATTTAATGCTGTCTAAATCAAGACATTATATTTGTCTCATATGCATAGAAATTAACTAGTATGCATCACTTCCAAATGATACAGAGAGATCATCTTGAATGGTAGGATGATGCATGATTTTAAAAACACATCAGGTGCATAGTTCTTTAAATTTCTAAAATAAACAGGCTTTTTAGGCTTAAAATATTATGTAAAAAGGAATTTGTTAAAATTCACCACAATAATTTAAAGAGACAATATACGTTCAGCGGCAAACTAAATTAGCTGTGTCATCACCTGGCTTCTATTCCAGTTTCTGCCACTTGTTGGCTCTATGACCCTAAATAAGCCATTTATCGTTCTCTAAACTTTGGTTTCTTCAGCTTAAAAATAACCACTGACAAGACTTGCCATTCGGAAAGCTGCTTTGCAAACTGTAAAGTATCATATGCATATACGCTATTATTTTTTTTGTGTGTGTATGTCTGAGTTTAGAACTCCAACCTAAGTGGACCTTATAGATTAAAGCAAAAATCTACTAACCCATACCTGAAAGCCTCGATTCGGAATTACCTTAAACCCTGCACTTGTTTAGCCATATGCAGGAGCCATCTTTGGTTCAGTACACCTACACATGCCGGCCTGTTAACAACTGGCTTGGTAGCCAAGAGAGGAATGATAAATTACATCCAAGGCTATGGGTGGGGCAGATGGGAGAAAGATCCAACCAAGGATGGCCTGAGCTCAGACTCCGTAGGATACCTCAAGGGAGCATACACGTACCCTAAAACAGTCCGTGCCTCAGTGGCAGAAAAGCCTTGTGGTGGAAAACACACTGCTTTTACACGTGAGCTACACTGGGAGGAACACAGTTCTTTGCCAACCCTTGTTTGCTCTCCTTTTGAAGTTAGATCACTGGTGTCAAATAAGTTGGGAAAGAAATAAAGAAGGTTGACTTTATTATTAGCTTGACTATTAATTAAAGCTAATAGCCCATACATGATACACTCCAATTGTTAGCTTGACAAAGCATATAGCCCATACATGATACACTCCAAATTTGATATATTTTCTTGTCAAACAAAACAAAATGACAGTGAATTTTAGCTTAGCAAGTTGCATGTTCAACAGCAGCACTGATTCATAGCCAGGGCTGTTCTATAATCAGGATTGAAGAGTGGAGTGGGGAAAGGTACACTCCTCCATTCATATTCGGCTCTTCCTTCCCTTCACTTTCTCTTCTCTATCCACGGGCACAATGCTGAGAACAGCTATAACTTGCAGTGTGTGGAGAGGGACGAGGCATTCATCTGTCAGACAAGCTATCCAATTTTTCTGACTTTTCCAGCTATTTTCATAACATAACAGTGAGCTCAACTTATCCATCATTCATTCATCCATCTATCCATTCATGTATTCATTCATCCATCCATTCATTCTTCAAACAACTGTGTGTGCCTGGGGGAGCCCCCCACCAACATCACTGGTGGCCTCAATATTTTCAATGAACACACATCAGCCTACAAGTGAAGGGTGTATATCACCGGCCTGTGGCCAACCGCTGCAGGCACCATACCACTTCTAAGTCCTGTTATTTGATTATCACCAGCTTTATTGGCCACAGAGGGGAAGGGATATTATAGCTTTGTGGCTTTTCAGAGTTCGGTCCTTAGTGAACTGCCAAGCCTCAGCAGCAACTCCCAGATCACAGGATGGGGGATTTTTATGACCACATCTCAGTTCTCACCAGAAAAGGCAAAAAGGAGGAAGCAGGTGACACATTATAGGATACACAGCAATGGATAAGCCTAACAAAGCCAGTCACTGCCATTCCCCCTCTTACCTTTGTGTTCTCTCCCTCCCACATTTCCTGTCAACTCTCCCAATATCCTCTCCCAAACCGTACTCAGAATAATTTACACGGCCTCAATCTCAAAGAGAAGGAAACATAAGCTGTTTATGATATTCCGTATTATGCTTTCGAAAAATATACATGGCTCACTGAGCTTACCCCAGTGTGAGCAACTCCTCTCAGCGATCCCTGAGACAAGGGGTGTGCGTGTGGGTGAATGTACACATGTGTGAGACCAGCTAGTGGCAGTGGCACAGGGTGTGTTTGTGAGTGTGCATGTGTGTGTGTGTGTTTATGAGAGAGAGAAAGAAAGAATGTCGGTGTGTGACTCCCCCGCTCACTCTTTGGAGCCTGAGAGGCACTCCTTTCTCAGAGCAATTACTACAAATGATTTATGTGACCAGTCAAAAGGGCCTGCCAGGGTTCTTATTTCATCTCCAGAAAAAGGAACTCTGCTGGAATGTTATCAGGGAGCTTGGGATTAAACTGACAGCTGCCTTTTGTTTTCCCTGTGAAAGAGCTTCTCCTTTGGACTGTGGCATTTGGTTTCTACACAGCCAGCCAGAACTTAAGGTAGGCAAAGACTAGCTAGACAAGGGCCACAAGAGAAGGGAAACATTTTTAAATGGGAAAGGAGAGGTTTCTTTCTTTCTTTCCCTTCTGTATTTATCTTGAGAGGATGTGCTCTTAGCCGCTGATTTTAGGAGGCAGCCTGGCTTATGCGGGATTGGAATATTGTTTATTTTTTCACTGTACGGAAGAAGCCACAGCACCACACCTCTACCCTCTGTTACCCATGCTTATTTTGCTAGAGAGAAAACAAAGGCCCCTTCCAACGTAGCTTATGGAGATGTGACCCTGGTCCCCACCCTCTGCTAGATTGTGCACCAGCACACGTCAGTCACGGGGCCTGGGGCGGGAAACAAGGCAGGATGGGAAACAGTCCATCGTAGGTACAGGCAGGAAAACTCTGTGGACCCAAAACCACGGAAACCATATGTGTTCTCACCCTCTGAGACCCAAACTCTAACAGAGCATTGTTGTTTTCATAAATACTCAGCTGCAGGCTTGGCTGGCCATAACCCACCCCACATGTGAGCCCCCACCTTCCTGACTCCCACCTGGTTTGCTGTGTGAAGAAAGCACAGGGGTGGTTAGTTGTTGGGCTGATTAAAGAAATACACATTTATACCTGCACGTACACACGCACACACACACACACGGATGCTCCAGTGACTGCATAATAAAGCTTTGTAGATGAATAATGGTAAATACAAATTGAAGAACCTCTCAAGGGATCAAGAGAAGAGTTTAGTAAAGAGAGGTTGTGGGTGGATAGTTATAAAGGGAAGAGAAATAAAGAAAGACATGGACTGTAAAATCATCTTTATAGTCTTATATTCAGACATCCTAGTGAAAAATACATTTTTTTGACTTGTGATTTCCAAATTTCATTTTTCCTAATGCTTTGCCAAGAAGTATCATGCAATATGTAAACCAAAACTGATTTTTTTTTTTTTTTTTTTTTTAGAGACAGGGTCTGGCTCTGTCACCCAGGCTGGAGTGCAGTGGCCCCATCATAGCTCGCTGTAGCCTCAAACTCCTGGGCTCAAGTGATACTCTGGCCTCAGCCTCCTGAGTAGCTGGCACTATAGGCACACCACCACACCCAGCTAATTTTTAAATTTTTTTAGAGTCAGGGTCTAGCTATGTTACCCAGGCTGATCTCAAATTTCTGGCCTCAAGTGATCCTCTCATCTCGGCCTCCCAAAGTGTTGGAATTACAGGCATGGGACATCATGCCTGGCCTAAAATTAATTTTTATCAAGTAATATATATCTGTACAGGTCTTCACAGCATATGATACTGTGGTGTGTTCAGAAATCAGAGCACAGAGGGATCTGTGAGTGATCACAGAAGGATCCCAGAGAAGGAAACTAACACTTATGGAGGGCACATTATGTGTCAGGTATGTATCTTCTAAATATTTTCCCCTTTATTCTCTACAACTCTATGTGGTAGGTTTTTTATTCTCACTTTATAGTTAGGGTTATAAAAATCAAGTGAATTTAAATAATTTGTTGCCTACTGTGGTAGACACCACTGGCTGCCTAGCTAATATTCCTTCTCTTCATTAGAATCCTGATTGTACTTGAGGAGGGATTTTCCTGCCTCCCTTGCAGCTAGGGATGGCTGTGTAACACAGTTCCGGCCAATGAGATGTCTATAGAAGTATGCTGGGAATTTGTGACTGGCCCTGCCCTTTTCTTCTGTTGTTTTCTTCATTTTCCTCTGGCCTGGAGCGCAGACGTAAGGCCAGCAGTGAAGATGTCATTCTGTGACCTTGAGATAACAAGCATGAGGATAAAAGCCATGCATTGGGTAGGAAGACAGAAGGAGATATGAAATAACTGACATTGTGCATCAGTTACATTTCCTCTCATCTGCCTGTGTCTGGCTTCTTATTACATGAGGAAAATGAAACTTTTTAAAACTTACGCCACTGTTATAGAGTGCTTCTAACATATAAACAAAGCAATCTGAACTGATACCCTATTACAGGGCAGAGCTGGAATTTGAACCTAAATTTAATTTACTAAGGGCCTCCATCATCCTGTGTTTCCAGAGTGCACACAGTCTAGAAAAGCCTTGGACAAGGGGGCGAGTGTGGGCTGGTCTCTTCAGCCCATGGCTTGAGTACTATTAGCTACTTAGGCTGCTCTGGAGTTACGGTCTGGATCTCAGGTCAGAATCCAGGGAATTGGTTGGTTCTGATCTGTGAATTTTAGACAACTTACTGGTGAACCAGGGAAACCTGACTTAGGTTTCCTGGGATAGTTCTAGAATCACATTGCATTTCTTAATTCTGAGGCAGACCCGTATTACTATGGCAGATCCAAGTGGAAATATTCCAGAATGAAGGACTTGCCAAGTAACCTGACAATTTTATTTTGATGCACATAGATGGTAAAGGTATTTCTTAGACATAAAGGGTCAGATCATAGATTGCAGTTAAACATTGAGGACTGAATACATGTTTATCTCCATTTCTTTTCTACTTTACCTCTCACACTCCACAAAAATGACAAAAGACAGAATTTTCTGAAAAGCAAAACTCTATATATTAAGAGTCAGAGAGGAGACAAAAACATATATGAAGTGTTAACATAATTTTGGGAACTAGAAAGTGGATGAATGTGTGGTAACTAATTCAGTAGAGCAGGAAAAGCTGAAATTAAAACGTTCAGTGGGGGAAAGCCAAGGAGAAGTTAGCTAATGTATGTTAATAATCTTAAAGAGGTGCCAGGCATGGTGGCTCACACCTATAATCCTAACATTTTGGGAAGCTGAGGAGGGAGGATCACCAGGAGTTAAGAGACCAGCCTGGCAACAGAGCTAGACCCTGTCTCTACAAAAAATTACAAAACTAGTTGGGTGTGGTGGCATGCACCTGTAGTCCTAGCTACTCAGAAGGCTGAGGCAAGAAGATCACTTGAGCCCAGGTCAAGGCTGTAGTGAGCTATGGTTGTGCTACTGTACTCTATCCACCAGAGCAAGACTCTGTCTCAAAAAAAGAAAATCTTAAAGAGTCTAGGAATTGGCGGCACTAGGTACCTCTGATGATGAAGGTGCACATGGGGCTAAAACACAGTACGATTAGCTGAAATTCTGTATTAGAAGTCGTAGACTCTGAGACCTTCTCCCTCATCCCTCATTCCGTGCATAGTACATGGCCATCCTACTTTTCTCTCTCCACCCTAAAAGGGTTGGTGGTTTTACTCTTTGAAAAAGTAGAAACAGAGAGTTCTGGCACAAGGACACAAAGCGCAGTTGAAGTTGGGAGTGCTGTAATAGAAATGGGAATTAAGTGGAAATCTACAATTCAGTGGTCGGATAATCTTACCTCACTCCAAACCTGTCTGGCACTTGGCTTCAAGAACACTGGCAGCCACTGGCAGCCAGTCTTACAACTTCTAGACAGAAGCCCAGTAGACTCCTATCTAGGGAAATTAACCAGCCTATGAGGAATGACTAACAGATCTTGGATTCCCCACAGCTGGGTTTCAGGCCAATCACTGCCGCTTGAGAGTCCTTATGAAAACACAGGGCTCCAAGTTAGGTTGTTAGTATCTTACTCTTCACAACGAAGGTACAGGTAAAGATTGCCACACATTTAAGGAAAGCCTCTAATATAAAATGCAGACTCCGAATAAATAAATACATAGAAGAGAGAAAGTAGAAAATAAAAGCAACAGAACATTTAAAAAATCTCTAATATATTCTCAGAAATGTAAAAAAAAAAAAAAAAAAGGGAGAACCTATGAGTTAAGAATAGGATGGCATAAAAATAAACATTTAGAAAATTAAAATAAAACTCTTATAAATTAGAAATATAGTAATAGGAATAATATTAAAGGGTGGGAAGGTTAGGTTAAAAACATCTTTCAAAAATAGAACAAAAGTAAAAAATATGAAAAATAGAAAAGAAAAAGATAAGAAAATAGGGATTCAGTCCAAAAGGTACAAGATCCAAATAACAGGAGTTACAGAAACGAGAAGAAAAAACAGAGTAGAGAACATCATAAAATTATCAATGAAATCATAAAAGAAACTTTCACAGAACTGAAGGACATGAACTTTCAGGTTGAAAGGCCCAGAAAATTCCCTGAACAATGGGTGCAAAAAGGGCCACAGCAGGGAATACCACTGTGAAATTTCAGAAAGCTAAAAATAAAGGAGATCCTAAATGTTTCCAAAAGTGGGAATTAGAATGGCAGTGGACTTTTTGGTGGCAACCTTGGAAGCAAGAAGAAAATGCATGAAGCGCTTCAAAATTCCTCCTGAAAGTTATTTACAGCCTAGAATCCTCTATTTGGTCAGACATGTGAACAGAATAAAGCTATTTTCACACATGCAAGGCCCCACATTTTACTTCTCATGTACCCTTTCTCAGGCAGTGATCAGAGAATACATTCCACTGAAATGGGGACTAAACCAAGCCAGAGAAGACTTGGAATCCATGAACTGGGTCCCCACAGGATCAAGGTGAAGCAAAGGCTCGGGGTGCCGGCTCTGCAGCCATCCAGACAGGGGCCAAAGGATGCAGGACTCCAGAAGGAAGGATCCCAGAAAGAAAAAGAAATGGATTGATTACCTGATGTTTGCAAATGTATTGAGAGAAGATTCACCCTTCTGATGAAGACTCTGTGAATGATTTCAGGACAGGACCACAAAAAACTGAGCAAGGAAATAAGGAAACAGAGCCAGTAACTGCAGAAAAAGCAAAAGTGGCAACAGAAATGTCATCAAAGCCCAACATGCAGCTAGCTATAGTACACAAACACACACACACACACACACACGGAATGATGATTTCACCAAAAGTTGTGATATATCAACAAGTAGGAAGATGGAGGAAGAGAAAGCGTATCTGAGAGGCAGAAAGAGAACTGTGGGTAGGTCTCCCTGTTCCATGGTAGAAAGCCGATAAGTAGTATCTAAAACATAATAATCAAGAGATAACTGCAGAAACACGTTATTTAGAAGTACAGATTCATACTAGAAGAAGTAGCTAAAAATTTGTAAAGCTTTGGAGAGCAGAAATCAGGATGGCGATGATGCTTCCTATCATATAAGGCTTATGCCTTACAGAACTCTGTGATCTCAAGTTATGTAACTATTAGTTGGCTAAAGATACTGACTAAAAAACAAAACAGCCAACTAGTTATCCCTGAACACCTAATCAGACTGAAGGTGACTCGAGTGTGTTTAATTCCCTCAGGCTTTGGAAGCCATCCCGAGAGGGTTTCCTGTCACGGGGGACGATTTCAAAACTCCCAGCACTGCTTCCCACAGATCTGTGCCCAAGCTTCTCTTGATTTGTGGCTGCTGTGTAGATATGAACAAACTGTAATGAACTGTGTGGTTCAGATAATTTTTGGTACAGCTATGATAGCTGAAAGGTGGGTAACACCCTCCTCCCACCACCAAGACTTGGTAGGCAATGCTGATAATGTAGTTTCTGGGGCACACAGTGGCTAGGAGTTTTCTGGGGACCTTCCAAATCCTACCTGCATCTGAGCTCTGTGACCCTCCCTTTGGATTCTTGCCAAAATAGTCCAGCAACTGCTCTTCCTTCCCACACCCAGTAAAGAGCGTAGGGCTGGAGGAACCTGGGCAACGGAAGACAAAGGGAATTTTCTACAGAGAGTTTTATATGCTATTTCCATGGCTGTGCTATAGAAATGAAAGAGTATCATTAGGGTTTAGAGTCTAATGAGGCAGCATTAGATAGGCCAAGGAAAAGTCACTCTATGTAAAATATAATTATCTGGAGAAGAAAAGTGAGTGTACTTGGATTTAGACCACATGAGAGCCAAAACCTAATTTTGATGAGAAACTAAAATTCTGGCTATGCAGAAGGCAGACTAGGAAGCTAGAAAGCCCGACTTATGAATGAAAGACAAATAGGTCTCTTCTGGAACTTGGTGTCCACTTAGTATCCATAACATGGATGGTTTGTAAATTCAGGAATAAGGGAAGGTAAGATCCTGAAGTGTACTGTGCTTGCTAAAAGAAACTTTTCAGGAATGAATCATTTCTCTTATAACAGGTAAATATGGCCTGCTGAATAATAATAGCCCACATTCATTCAGAGCTTATTATGTGCTAGGCAGTTTAAAGTGCTTTATAAATACTAGCTTATTTAATCCTTAAAACAATTTTATGAGATATGGACTATGACATTTGCATGAGAGGTAAAAGTTTCTATTTTATAAAAGAAAAGACACAAAGAAATTAAGTAATTTGCTCAAGATTACAGATAATAACTGGCAGAAAGGAATTCAAATCTGGGCTCCAAAAGCCCAGGTTCTTAATAGATCTATCTCCATAAATTATAAAATTAATACAATGATCAGCATGCAGAGGCCTAGGCAGAATAAGATATTCTGCATTCATGGTGCATTTTTTAAAGGTACTACTACTACTACTACTTTGTGTTTAGTATGTACTTCAGATTCCAGTTCAGGTTTCCAGAATTCAACTAGGACAAAGTTAAAAGTTTTAGTTCAAAACTGAAGTTTCCTCTGAAGACGAGTTTCAGAAATCAGATCCCAGCTCCCTGCCTTGCCTACAATTCATCTTAGACCTCAGGAGATAAACACCAGCTTGAGCAGTAACACAGCAACAATACGGACGACGATGAGCATAATAAATAATACTTCTAACGCTTGAACCCTTGTGCTACCAGGAAAAAAAATAAAACACTCATTGTGTTGAATGGTAGAAATATCACATCTGTGCATATATTCACCCCAGCTCCAATATAATTCTAAGACTGCCAAGCTCTGAGACCTAGAAATGGTGAGTCAGTCAGGAGGGGAGGAAGAGAGGGGGGTGCGAAGATAAAAATAGAGATGTTGATTGCATTGTTACTAATTCAGTTTAGCTCCAACAGCCCAGCGTGGTGAGTCAACAGCAGTGACAAGACACAAAAAAGAAAGAAGCACCGTGCTCTGAGGGGCTGAGCGGAGGGGATGCAGACGGTCACATCAGTAACTTCACGCCAAAATGAAACCCGCAGCATCGGGGCTGTGGTGTGAGTTCAAAAACAAACAAGTGAAAGTGCCGAGGGATAAAATGGGCTGAAATCGATGAGCAGCAGTGCGGCCGACCCTCTGGTAAAAAGCTGCCTTTTGTAAGAATCCCCTGATTGTGGGGGATGGGGCCTGCAGATCGTGAGCTTAGAGGCCAACTTACACCATTCAAACAGAGTATTGTTTTCTCTGGGGTATAAGGCTTACTGTGATTCCAGACATGTCGCCATGGCAGCGGTGGGGGAGGGAGAGAGGAAAGGAGGAACAGATGGGGGTCACCAAGGTCCTAATTCTCATGCAAGGGCCCCCATGGCTCAGCCCTTTCTCCTTGAGAAGTCCAGTGTTGTGCTGCATCTTCTTTCAAGACACCACTGATGTCAATCCAATTCAATTTAATAGATCTCGAGTGCCTACTAAGTGTAGGTCTTTCACTTCTAATTAACATTAGCATCTGTTAAAATACCTAACCTCTACTTGGTTCTAGAAAACTAAAAGGGAGAAAAAGACCTAGATTCCACGCTCTCAAAGTTTATCTTGTCCTATTCCCAAACTGTGTGGCTATACAAGTTAAAGATATATAGCCACACGGAGGGAATATAATGAATGGATGTATGTGAATGTGCTAGTCATTCCTAAATGCTAACTTTATATTACAATTAGGAAGAATGAGAGTCCTTTTGCATTCTTAGAGTCTACTGTGATGGTCTTCCTCCTTCTAGTTTCTCGCCTGTGTACAACACAGGCTAGGTGCTAGGCGACCCTTCTGAAACATACCTCTGCCATGATGTCACTCTGACTACCTTCAATGGTGATCCAACACCATTAGCTTGGAAATCAAGACCTGCCATAGCTGGTTCTGATCCTATCTACCAGTCTTCCTCTTCTGTTGTTCAAATGCTTCTATGCACTTAGAAGGGTGTAATAGGTAGAATGAATGGATGGATGGATGGATGAATCATAAAACAGACAAACAAACATCAAAAAACTCACTTCCATCTCCATTTGTTGGCTCAGGGGTCACCATACCTCCCCTTCAAGAATAATTTTTTTCCCGTGGCTTTCATCCATGCAAATTCTGCCAGGGTCTAGGTTATACCTCAAAATCCATATGATCCAAATGAAACCCATGACCTCCACCTTCTGTATGTCAGTGACTGGGACCACTGTCGTCAATCTGGTTTCATAAGCCAGAAACCTAGGTTCCATCCCCATTTCCAAATATTGCCAAGGCCCTTTCACTGTCACCTCCTCCATATATATCACCTCCCTCTGTTTACATGTCCTATCCCTCCATTCAGTGATTTTTCAGATCAGAGGACTGAAGTCACCTCCAAATGAATCTCTTCACATCTACTCCCCTCCATCAGTTTTCTATGCCGGGTTAGGGGGATGCTTTAAAATGATCCTATCACGCTCCTGCTTGAAACTCTTCAGTGACTTTCCACAGCTCTCAGGAGAGTGGGCAGAATCTTACCACCAACGCTGAAGCCATCTGACCAGTATGTCTTCCAGCTTTGCCCCACCCCACTTTCCTCTGGCTCTCTGCACTGGCCTCCTGGCAACTCCACCTGCTCACTGTGTTCCTCCCAGCCTCGGGGACTCACTGTACTGCTTCTTGTAGTTATGACTTCTTGTAGCTGGAATGCTCTGCCTCAGCACCATCCCCAGCTCATCTCATCTGCTGGTATAGTGGTTTTCAAACTTGAGGGTCTATCACAATTGCCTGGTGGGTTTGTTAAAATGCCACAATACTGGGCACCACTCCTGAGAATTTCTGATACTGTAGGCCTGAGGTGGGACCTGATCATTTACAATTCTAACAAGTACCCAGGTGATGCTGATCCTGCTAGTCCTAGAACCATGCTTGGAGAATCACTGCCCCGGCTACCGTCTATTGGTTTTCCAGATCTCTGAGAAACCTTCCTTGACTGGCACCTCCCTCACTAGGCTAGCTTAGACATGCTCATGGCTGTCTATACATTTCCTTCACAGCACCTGTCCTCATCATGGGCTGTAATTATGTATCTGTGTGATTATTTCATTAATGTCTGTTTTTGTGGTTAAACTCCTGTGCCTGTGGTTAGGCAGCATCTCTGTTTTCTGTCCCCAGTTTTACTAAGTACTTTGCCACATAGTGTGTGCTCATAAATATTTGCTAAAGCAGGACTAATCTCTTCCATGAGATTTTTTCTAACTAATTGAGGTCATATCACAATTCCTTCCTACTCATGACTATTTTACTTAGGAGAAGTCCATCCTCCTAAGAGCTGATACATTTTAGAGGTTCCCCAGGAATAGGAAAATCATCAAACACTACAGAATACCAATGAGAGTTGGAGAAAAATTGTCATTGTCAGAACGAAGGAAGTTGTTACAAAAGACACTAGTGCCTGCTATGAGGCCCACTTCCTTGTGTTGGGATGATCAAATGGGATATTATATGGAAAGAACTTAGTGTAATACCTAGAATGAAGTAAATACCCCAAAACATTCACTACTATTATGGATTACAGTAGCCTTCACAACCTGGGTCTTGTAGTATCAGTTCAATTTCAAATATTCTGTCCCAAGGTCATATTTCTTCATATATTTTGTCTGGAAAATCTGGTTGTACATATGGCCTGTATCAAACATTTTAATATTCATACAGCATATTATACTTGACTAAATGCGGCAAACACTTATTAAGTGCCTATTGTATGAACTCATTTGGCTGGCATCAGAGGTGCACGCAAATGAATAATGATCCGATAGGGGAGAGAAACAAACAGCCAGCAAAAATGTAAGGCCGAATAAAATAAGCATGAAATGAAGGCAGGTATAAAACCTACAGGTATGGAAAAGGATGGATAATTTCTGGCTGAAGTGGTACTTGATTGGGCCTGGAGCGGGGAGAGTGATCTTGACAAGCAAAGAAAAGAAGCAGAGCATTTCAGGCCAGTCCAGGAGGAGGGAACTTAATGGGCTGAGGTTCTGGCTCCCTGAAGTGTGTGGCTCACTCAAGAGAAAGAGAAAGAACAGTGTTCCTGCAGTGATGAGAGACATGGTGAGACAGAGAGGAAGCTGAAACGTATTTGGAATCAGATTATATATAATCTTGAATATAATGCTAAGAGGCTAGTATTTTGTTCCATAGGTAGCATGGCTCCAGTTGTATCCCCTGCATGAAGCTGCTTCGATATCTTATTTTTTTCTCAGATTTGGCTTAGGGAAGAAGACAGGTGTGATGTCTACAATCATTTGATTGGCTAGATTTGCAAGGCTGGCGTTCAGCTCACTTTTAACTTCTTCTTGGGTATTTTTTTCCAATTGGACTATACTGCCACCCGATAAGTGGTCACACGTAGTTATCACTATTTTCTAAACACCCAAGTGTTCTCAGAGATATGATTATGAAAACAAGATTAGCAAAAATAGCTAAGTATAAACTGGTAGCTTCTTAATAAATGCTTGACTCAGATTTCTCTCCAATCTAATCCTACCCAGATCTGAAGACTTTCTTTAACTGACCGTGAGTGTTGATATTTTACACTTTATGACAAAAGTCCTTCCAGGACATACATGGTTCTCATTTATAGCTGTTTTCCCATGTGTTGAAGAACACACTAATTTTCTTCCGCTCTGATTCCCATAGTATTAAGATAGTATTTTGATGACTTGGGCTTTCTCATTCAGGCAATGGTGCTGTACTCAGCACTCCAATACCCTACCTCTCTCTCCAATTTCCACCTGTAGTATAAAAAAGAAATTGCCTCCCTTATCCATATGACTCCCACTAGACAGGATGGTGGATATGAGACATCTTCCATGTTGGCTGTGCAAATCTCTAATGTGCCATTTCTCTGATCAGATAAAGGTTTGTCAATTGACCAAACTGTGTCAATATCATGGTAGTGAAGCAACTGTGACCCGAATGTCATAGATATCTCTGCTTTTCCTTGAAAGAGTCTGCTTTTAAAGAAATATGAAATTACAAAAACATCACCTTTTATCAGAATATAACTTCTGGTTAAATTCGTTTTAAGGTAAAGAAGAAAAATAAAGAGAAACATGAAGTATTTAATAGTTTCAAGGCTGATATTTAACTATCCTATCACTCATTTCACTGGGGACTTAGGCTGATGAAAGTGTTTCTTCAATTGCCAACATTTTCTCTAGGTTGTTTCCTAAAATCTTTAAGAAAGATTAGTTATGGAAACTAATCTTTAGTTTATGGGAATGAAGACTTATTCTTCATTTAGATTCAGACTTAGTTATGGGAACAAATACTTATTCTTCATTTCACTAAACCAAAAATCCAACCTCAAGTTATTTACATTCTCACTTGTTGAAAATATTGGGATCGTATGTAGTCTTATATTCTATCTTTTTCACTTATTACAGCATGGACATTTCCCTATGTTATCAAAAACTCTTCTAAAATACTTCAATAGCCATGAAATATTCTTTCAGTTGAATATACCATAATGTACTTAACCAGTTCTCTACTTTTGGTCATAAAGGTCTTTTTTTTTTCCAATTTTTCACCACTATAGATAATGCTATAGTAAACATCCTTATACATATATTTTTGATCACATCTCTAATTATGTTCTTAGGAAAACATTTCTTTAAGTAGAATCAGTAGGTCAAGGAGTAGGACCACCTTTGAGGAGCTCTCCACATACTGCTAAATTGTTCTATATCCATTTTTCATGTGTCCCATAGTAATTTCTCAAGTATCTGGTGACACAGTTTGAAATTTCCTATGAGAAAAACCATTGTCAAATTGATCGGAAGCAGTAACTTCTATTATCTAAGTAAATCTATTGTTATCACAATGGGATGGATTATTTTTCTGTCTGTATGGAGCCGATCACTAAGTTTCCATTCAAATTAATTAGATGAACTGTCTGTTACAAGGTTGTGAAACATATGTATTAGGCCAGGGGTCCCCAATCCCTGGGTCATGGACTGCTACCAGTCCGTGGCCTGTTAGGAACCAGGTGGCACAGTAGGAGGTGAGTGGCAGGAGAGTGAGCATTACCACCTAAGCTCCGCCTCCTGTCAGATAAGCAGTGGCATTAGATTCTCATAGCAGCACAAACCCTACTGTGAACTGTACATGTGAGGGATCTAGGTTGCATGCTCCTTATGAGAATCTAATGCCTAATGATCTGAGGTGGAAGAGCTTCATCCTGAAACCATCCCCCCGGCCGACCCCTGGTCTGTGGAAAAATTGTCGTCTAGGAAACTGGTCCCTGGTGCCAAAAAGGTTGGGGACCACTGTATTAGGCAGCAAGCTAACCTAAGTAAGCAAGGCCCTGCTGTGAGGCACACCTTTCTACCACACTCCACCTGAAGAACAGAAGAGGCTGAGAGCAGGAGAACACCAGGGAAGCTGGCCTGGGCTTCCTGGCCACTGGCCACTTCCAAGTTCAAAATCTGACTGTGGCATGGTAGCTGGGTAACTGATAACAACAAAATGTGCCAGGCCAATTTTTATCATTTACATAATGTGGACAATAATGCCCATATTCAAAAGATGTGTGAGGGTTAAGTGAGATAAAATGCTTATCCCAGTACTATACTATTCACAACTATGTGAATTGTAGGCATCCAAGAACTACTTACTTTTTAAAATGATTATTTCCATGCTCACAACTGCCTATGGAGTTCAGTATTTGGAGAGCTGATAAAACCAGAAGCAAACCATCTATTTGGGACCAGTTTTTAAATTTTGCACAGCTTTCTTAGCTCTTTCTGTTGGTAAAGCAATTGGAAGGCAGGATAATCATCATCACCATCATCATCACCATTACCACCATCATGAGCATCAGGATCAACATCATCACCATCATCACAATCACCATCATCATCACCATCATGATCATCAGGATCAACATCATCACCATCACCATTATCATCATCAGGATCATCATTATCATTATCACCATCACCACCACCACCACCACCACCACCATCATCATCATCGCTATCATTGTGGCAAATATGGGAGTAGAGGCCATGGAGACAATGGCTGACAGTGACTGAGCTGCTGCTGGGAGCTGTACCTCCTGTTCTGTGATTAATGCTGAGTTTCTGGGGTAAGTTCTGGGCATCAGGCCTCCTGAAATCCGCACTGTGCCCCTCTGGGCAACAGGTTTGGTAGAGGAAGAATCAGGCCTCGTGCTTTTGAGTCTTAAGAGTCCCCTTATTGGCACTAGACATACCAGCAGGGCTTTTATGCCAGGGTAAGTGTTCTCATACTTAAGAACAGCATCTGCTCCATCAGAATTGGAGCTTCCTTTGAATGCATTCCTTCCTCTGAGTGACCACAAACAAAAAGAAAGCAGCTGCAGAGGTACACACAAACATCAAGATGTTAGCAGGATGGCTGCCTGCACTGGGCAGAACAGGCTCACTTCAGGAATCAGCTCCACATCTCGAACCCTAATCAGGGAGGAAGACAGGAATCCCAATTTCAGTTCCAGTTAATGAATGGGAGAGAAGAATCAGAATTCTGTTTTCTTTTTCCACCAAATTGATGACATCGTTTTTACCATGCTACATGAAGCACAGCCCTGATTCTGAAGAGCAGCAGAAATAGTTTGCGTGGTATCTCTCCCTAAAGTGCTCCAAAACCAGGCAGGGGCCTGGGGGTATTTATCTTGATCCTTCCTATTCAGCTGAAATTGTAGAACACATGACAGGAGGAAAAAAACACATAGCTTTAAGATGAATGAAATAGACCAAATATATTGGACATTGTGTGGCTTTGTCTTTGGAATATCATTGAGTGTTAAATAACTCATACTGCTGGCTTCTTCCTTCTTAGAAAATCAGTAAATGATTCCTCATTATGCAAGTCAGTCAAATTTTATTATTACCTTAAGATTCTATGAATACGACCACTGTCAGGAATAGATAAGTTTCACACTGAAGGTTACGTGATGGACCACTGACAAAGGCAGAAAGAAACCCAGAACTCCAGCTGAGAACCCTGAACTGAATTGGGACTGCAGAGGCCAGCCCTCCACCTCAAAGGCAGGACCTACAGCCATCCTTGCCCACCCTCCAACCCTGAGCTCTTTCATAAAGACACACATACAGAGTACCACTGGCTGTGGCAGCCAGGGCTGGAGCAACAAAGATCATGAACTGTGACTGCTGCCTGTGTCACTTCTCTTGTGGGTCTGCAGCTTCTGTGTGTCTGCACGTGCGTGTTGGCATTCCTGGTCCTTGGTGTTTGCATGTGGGCTCTGCTCTGGGCAGGAGGCAGCAGAACAAGGGTGGAATTAAAGGCATCAGCAGCGTCTAAGCCTAGTGCCCTGGATCATCATTCCGCCTTCCCTCACCCCGCTCTGCTTTTTCTTTGTTCCATAGCACTTATAACTGTCTAACATACTATGTAATTTACACTCATTCGTGATGCTTAATGTCTGCTAGAACGTAAGCTGCACAAGGGCAGAGTTCCTATTCTTTTTTATCCGCTCACAGATTTAAGTGCCTAGAGCAGTGGCTGGCACACAACAGGCACTCTATAAATATTCGTTTAATAAATGAATGTTTATCAGCCATTCTAATTTAGATTCTAGTTAAGCAGTTGATAGGTCTGCAGGCCAAGACCTGTTCACGTGTTTGAAATATTTACCCTCACCCCAACCCTTCAGGCTCAAAGCGGCTCCTGGTCTCTACGAAGCAGCTGGCTGTCCACAAAGCAATCACTGACACTTGGTAAAATTGAGGAGGAAGTAAAATATATACTGAAGCAGAAATTCTGGGGGTTCAGTAGCCTGGGTTGTTTTCTCTTAACATCTGATGACCATTGACACCCCACCCCCAGCTTGGAATTTATTTCAGAAGGAAATAAGCCAGGGTATGGTTCTGATCTATGATTCAAGAATATTCAAGGTTTTTGTTATACCTGCAAGTCGCTTATATTGCCACTAACTGCAATCAGAAAAGATCCTACCTTAAATGCCTTTCTATCCTCAGAATGCCGCACACATTTGTTTTCAGTAAATGTTTGAGAATGATCTTGAAAGTGTGCAAGAGAACAGAGAATAAAAATAGAATCAAACCCAAGCTGGGCATCTCTCAGCGTCTCCCAGTTGCTGAGAGGTAATAATTAGGGTAACTATATAATTTTTCACCCAAGCCAGGACAACTGGCATAAACTGGGACTGTCTTGGGACGATTATACAGATGGCTCTCTTAGGTATAATCAACTTCCATCATATTAGAAGATGGGAAAGGACTAGCAAAGATTAGTGCCTCTGACATGTTAAAAGCTCTGTGGTTTGCATTCAAAGGTCACAGATGTTGATCAAAATATTCATATTGCCAATTTGCACTAATTTCAGTAGTTTGTAAGTATCAAGCAAGACTGTTCAATAAATGACCTAGCAAATTAATCTATTTTCCCCCATTAGTTTCTGACTTTTTAGCATGACAATATCAGACACCCTGTTAAAGAAAAGGCCCTTCAAGCTGTGTAACTGACATGTTCGGATTCCTCCTTGGAGACGCATCTGTCTACTTACCACCCCCGCCCCAGCCCATATACCCCCTCCATCCCAACCAGGCCTCTATTTTTCAGTTCTTGCAGTACAATCAGAATAAGTAAAAAAGGACCCTGATTTTCCAGAGGGATCATGCAGTCTGAAAAGGTACGTCTTCAACATCATTAGCAGTTCATCTTCTAAAACCTCAGGGCAGCCCCTAGGCAGCCCCTCCTGCAGCACCCCGCCCCCGTCCACCGCCACCCCTCTCTTTTGGTGTCGGCTTATCAAATTAATGAAGCCTATCTAGATGGGAGGAAGTTGGGGTAGAAGACAGTGGCTTAAGAGCAATTCAATGCAAGCCCTTCCCTCTTAAAAAAAAGAATAATGGGAAAAAAATTAGAATTTCTTTCTCTTAGAATAGGAAGAGGAAAGGGAAACGGTATTGGGGGTGGGGTGAGGGGTGGCTGTGATTGTCTCCTAGGTCCCTGAAGGAGGAGATGTCTATTTACTTTCTCTGGCTGAACATTTGCATGTTAAAAAGGCACAGTGCCTTTGTGGGCAGGATTTATCAGGGCCACATTTTCTACTTGATAGAGCAGAGTGCTGGGTAAGGACTCCAGGTAAAGGATAAAGCAACTTCCTACGACCTTCTCTCCCACCTTTTTATAAGATAGTCCCGTCTATCATGCAGAGAATCTGGGAGGCCAGATTCCGTGGCCATGTGTGTTTTTGCAGCACATTGGTGGGTGGCAGGAGGCAGAGCCTACCCTCGGCCGCAGGCAGCCATGAGCTGGGTGGTAGCTTCCTCCTGCAAGGCACGGAGCACAAGCCAGTGCCATTAGAGTCTCCCCATTCCCCTGTATCCAGAGAGGCAATTTGCAGCACGAGGTACAAAACACATCAACATCTCTCATCACGCCACTGACCTAAATATAGACAATGACTTCAAGGAAGAGAAGAAGGAAAAAAAAAAAAAAAAGGTGCACGTTCTTTTATACCTGCAAATGCTGCCGAGCTTTTCAAACAAGCACTGACAATGAGGAACAATAGATAACCAGTCAGATGTGAAGGGAGAAGAGAGGAGGCATGAGTGTTCTAAGATGATTGCTGTGATAAGGCCATTATAGTTTCTCAGTGGAACATCAATCCTCATTTGTAACCCGGGGTCGGGATATCACTTTGGAAGCAGTTTTGTGTTCCTTGTCGGCTTTTCCATGGGAGCCCTGTGGGAGGAAGCGGGTATCTGTCGTAGATCTTCTGGCTAAGCTGGGCTGGCCTCTTCACCGGCTAGGATGGGTCTCTGATTCACAGAAGCTTTTTCCTTCGCACGTGAGAAGATTGTGCTCTCGGTGTCTTTGTTACTGAGCAGCCTCCCCTGGCATCCACTTGAGCCATCCTGACCCCGGCCCCCACCTCAGCATCCCAGGTCAATGTCCCTTCTACCCTGGAAAGCGGACATGGGCTGGCTCGCTTGTGTATGCCACAAGGAGTATCAGTAAAGGGTAGTTTTCCCTCACAGTGTGAATTCAGAGTTGGGTCGAGCCTTTTAAAGCTGTGTTCATAAGAGTGCTTACCTTCTTATTAACTTGGGGATTATTCACCTGCTGGGTGAACAGAAGGGCCATATTAGGTTTTATGAACACGAATCGCATAACTAGGGACCTTGGGAAAGATACCTGAACAAAACATTAAGTATGGATAGACTGGTGGCGTCAGCAATTAGGACACAATTGTGGACAATCAATTGCTGAGGAATTGTCACATGGCTCTCACATATTTCGAATGCTCTTCCTGTTCCCTCAGACAACTATCTGCATAAGAACAGCCCGCGCAGAGGCTCCCTGAGTGTAACATAATTGCCTGCTGTTAGGGACCCAGCAAGCCACTTCAGATTTAAGCTGTCCAGAACTCCATCATTTAGGATGAGACACAAACCCATGCTCTTTTGTGTTAGCAAAACATCCACAAATGTGGTTTGTTGCTTCAGAGAACACAGACTCGACCCTTGCAGACACATACTGCACCATCACACAAAGATCCCTCTCCCTTTGGAAAAAGAATGGAAAATAATCAAAAGAACGCCACTCTCATACAAGATAGGGAAGCTAAACGCGCCACTGCAAATGAAATAAAATAAGAAACAATGGAAGAATCCCAACAAGAGTTGAGGACAAAAAGAAAGTAAGCCAGAAGTTCTAGGTAAAAATGAGTAACAACCATTCAGAAAAGGATCTGGCTAAAGCAGGGCTGTGAGTGCCCAAGATTAATACAGAGTCTGATGTGCATGATAGGAGCGTCTTGGTGGCTTCCCTGGCACAGTGACCTCTGGCACTTACTGTTCTTCTGGAAAGTGAGGTGAAATCAGAACATAGAAAATAGGGAAGTGTATGTATTCAGAAATAAAGACACCCAAAGAGTGACAGAAAAAACGGCACTGGATTTCAAATACCAGTTTAAGACGACCACAACCAGAACAGGAATCTAGCTGCTCTATGATGTGTAATAGGAACAGTTCTCAGCAATGCCATTCACCAACAAAGACTGACTGCTGAGGGTTTCTGAAAAGGAGCTGTGGACTGGGTTAAGGTGAAGATGCTAAAAGATCCTGACACAGTAACAGGAATGTCTTTTTAGAACCTGTGCTTCTATTGCATTTCAGCTTCTCTACGCAGATTCCTGGAAACACAGTCTCTGGGATAGGTGAATGCAATTAAAAATTACAAAGGACTAGGGGGGAAGAAAACAGAAAATAATTTGGTCAAGAAGAAATATGCCCAGAGTCATTTTGTTTCCAATCCAATATCTTTGTTAATTAAGCATTTTTCCAACCTATGATGAGAATACTAATAGTAATCTAATACTATACTACTCATTACTAATAAAACATATTTATGAAGTGGAAATATAATGTGCCTATTTCCAAAATGTGGTTATAAATGACTTACTCTAAGCCACAATTTTAAATGGTTTGAGAAATGAGTCTTTAATAAAGAATTGATGAGGATGATGACTGCTGATAATAATTCTATTTGGTAAGATTATGTGGTTTGCTATGGCAATTTGAGCTGAGGTGATTGCCTCAAAAATTACTGCAAGTAACTACTATAAGGAAATTTAATTGGTGATAAATACAGTGATGGTGTGTCAACTCTTGAAAAAGTGAGGCTGTAACTGAAGAATCCAGCATCATTTCGTCTTCTGATTATATTCATAGTCATTACGGTGCTGCCAAGATGTTATTTGTCTGACACACTTGCACATAGTAGGGATTTAAAAGGTGAGTGCATAGGCACCTATAATTAGTCCTCTATGTAGGTTCCTACATACAATTATAGTTAATCATAAACCCATTAACATTTAGAAAAAAACCAATTATAACATGGCTTAGGATGGAGCTGTAATAGCATTTGTGATAGTCAGTGATGTGGATGCTCCACATGGTCAGAAAGCCTTGATGTTAGGACACCAGGATCTAGCCTCAGCTTTTAAAAAGAATAAAACAAAGCAAAACAAAAAAATTCAAGTCAAACACGTCACCGAAGTTCACTTTTCTTTTTAATGGTATTACTACACTAATAGGACAGGGTGTGCTTGAGCAAAGCATTTAATAGAACTTCTTTGTCCATCCCTTTAAACAGAGAGAGCTAAGTGTCCTAGTGGACCTGTACAGATATCACATACACATTGAATCCTACTAAAAGACTAGGCATTGTCTGGATAGTGGAACTCCACGGAATAAACAAAGCCCTGAGCATCATGGAGTTGAAAGTCTAGAGACGCCAAGCAAATGAACAAATAGTTAAATACAACATAATAAATGATAAATGTTGCAGTGACAGTGTGGAGTAGGCACTTCATGGAGACGAAGGTTGAAAATGGGCAAGAGAAGGCTTTGCAGAAGATGCACTTTTTTTTTTTTAAAAAAACATAGTTTTATTGTAATGAATTATGGTCTTTACCCACAAAACAAAAATATACATGGAACATTGACTTCAAGGGTTGGTTAGGAAGTGGAAATCTCGTGGCCTCTCCCATTGTCATGGTCCTGACATAGGGCTAAGAATAGGTGATTCCACGCTTGAGCCCAGGAGGTGGAGGTTGTGGTGAGCCAAGATTGTGCCACTGAACTCCAGCCTGGGTGACAGAGTGAGACCCTGTCGAAAGAGGAAGGAAGGAAGGAAGGAAGGAAGGAAGGAAGGACTAAGGGAGGGAGGGAGGAAGGAAAGAAGGAAGGAAGGAAGCAAGGAAGCAAGGAAGGGGAAAAGGAAAGAAAGGAAGAAAGAGAAAGGAAGGAAGGAGTAAGGGAGGGAGGAAGGAAAGAAGGAAGGAAGCACGGAAGGAAGTGGGAAAGGAAAGAAAGGAAGGAGGGAGGAAGGATGGAAGGAGAAAGGAAGGAAAGAAGGAAGGAAGGAAAAAGAAAGGAAGAAAGAAAGAAAAGAAAAAAGAAAAGGAAAGGAAAGAAAAGGTGATTCCTGAGTTAAACCTTAAAGGACTAAGGACTAGTAGAAGTTTTTAAGTCAGATCAAGTGTGGCCAAAGCATTCCAAGTAGAGAAATAACTGGTGTGAAGCCATGAAGAGCCTGTGTTTGAGGAACTGGCGTGGTAAATCACAGCGGATGTTATGAGGAAGGGGAAGGAGATGAAGCCAGGAGGCAGATGAGGAAGCTGAACATACCAAGGGGTCTGGATTCCACTGTGCAGTGATGGGCAACTCCACAGTAATTCTGCTCCTATTTGCATTAGTGACTTGTGTACTGGCAGAGTAAGCAGGAAGAATGACAATGACAAGAAAAATACAAATCTTACCAGTTCAGGAAAGTATTAATACCCAAATAGATTCACAAATGCTAACTGCTCTTGTGCTGTGCTAGGAAAATCTTGTCTGTATGTGGTTTATGTTATGTTATGTGAGGTTTATAATGGATTCAAGCACCTTTAGGCAGCAAACAAGCTTTGCTAATTTTTATTGAAGTCTGTATTGGTCAAATGACATTTGGAATTTTATACACAGATCTGGGAATATAACTTTTTAAAAAAATATCAGTTATTATCAGCATGTCAGAAAGAGGATAGCCTCTGTGACAATGGGTCAGATAGTCATGTTAACGTAAGGAATAGTGGAAGGAACTGGCCATGTCTGAGCTGGGAAAGAGAAGCTAGAGAAATATGAAAGCTTTTGTTAGCTCTCTAGAGGTTGCCTATGAAAAAGGGGTAGATTTACTCCATGTCACAACATAGGAACAAAGTGGAGGTTATATAGAGATAGATTTCAGCTGAGTGCAAGGAAGGACTTTCAAATCACTCCATATCCAAAAAATGAAAATGGATGACAGGCAAGGACTCCACGGCCATCTTATCAAAGAGTTTTGGAGGATACTCCTGCTCTTGGCAAGAGGTTAAGTGGAGGACCTTGACAGTCCTTTCTCCCCAAAGATTCTCTAAAATGTCAGTACATCCTGGCTATATCAGATAACTGCAATTTCAAAATAATCAATGATCCTATACAATTTATATCTCTGGAAATCTAGTTCATGTTAAAATAATCAATAAATACTTTTGCACGCTGTGCTAATGTTTTTTTTTTTTTTTGAGACAGAGTCTCGCTCTGTCGCCCAGGCTGGAGTGCAGTGGTGCGATCTCGGCTCACTGCAAGCGCCGCCTACCGGGTTCATGCCATTCTCCTGCCTCAGCCTCCCAAGTAGCCGGGACTACAGGCGCCCGCCACCATGCCCGGCTCATTTTTTGCATTTTTAGTAGAGACGGGGTTTCACTGTGTTAGCCAGGATGGTGTCGATCTCCTGACCTCGTGATCCGCCCGCCTCGGCCTCCCAAAGTGCTGGGATTACAGGCGTGAGCCACCACACCTGGCCTACACTGTGTTAATTTTTAAGGAGGATTAAAAAAAATAAGACACGATCCTATTATTTCTCCTTTCCTCAAGAAGGCATGCCACATGATCCCATGAACAATCACCGGCCTCTTACAAAATTGGGGAGTGATCCCAATTTGGCATTAATTAGGAAGCAGAAATCATTCAGACATAGTTATACTAGCAATGGAAGTTATAATGTACTTTGAGGATACAAAGGATTCCTTTGAGTTATGAAACCCAAACAACAAAAGCAATATTGATAGAGTGCTTAGGGCATATTGGGTACTCCACATTCTGGCTGTAAGGAGATCAGTAAAAGATGAGACATTTTCTCTCCCAAATTTGTATCAATGACACAATCATGGCCACCAAAACCCCTCAGAGAATAGAAGAGGTTTCAACTTTCTCATAATCGAGGGACAATCAATGAGGTCATGGTGAGGAGGTTTCCAATTACTTGTTGCTAAACCAGTATCAGTATCAATTTCATCCACCAGAGATCTATTTCCACCATTATTTATCATAAAATCCTCAGGGTAAAAATTAACATTAGACTGCTGTTTTTAAACTTTTAATGATTTTTAAAAAACCAAATGAAGATCCTTGGATCTTTTTTGGGAAAAATAACACCTAAAATCTTAAAATAAAAAAATCTAAATTAAGAAAACATTCGAAGATTCACTGACACCAAGTGCCAAACTCAAACCCAAGATCCCAGTTAGAGACTTTAATATTAGACTCTCTTATTGCAGTTAGTTTTCCCATATGATAAATACAACACTGTCTGTTTATTGATAAAGGCCTAGCAAGATTTTCTATCCCTGACCAAGAGGGCGTGGTCTTGCTGACTCTAGTGATCAAGTTGAGAACCAGAAGAGTATTTCTCACCTGACAAAGGAACCAAATATATGCACACACCGGAGCTTAACCTTAGACCCGAGCATGGGATCGCCTTCTCCTATGAGTACCCAAAGCCAAGATCCTGGGCATGTGGCCAGGAGAAAAAAAAATCAATTAAACCGAACATGATATCCTGAGGAACAAAGGCCAGCACTATTCCAGGGAGTTGTTCCCTCTCACTCTTTTTTTTTTTTTGAGACGGAGTCTTGCTCTGTCATCCGGGCCAGAGTGCGGTGGTGCGATCTCAGCTCACTGCAACCTCCGCCTCCCAGGTTCAAGCGATTCTCCTGCCTCAGCCTCCCAAGTAGTTGGGATTACAGGCACCCGCCACCACGCCCAGCTAATTTTTTTGTATTTTTAGTAGAGACGGGGTTTCACCGTGTTAGCCAGGATGGTCTCGATCTCCTGACTTCGTGATCCACCCACCTCAGCCTCCCAAAGTGCTGGGATTACAGGCATGAGCCATCATGCGCAGCCCCATTTTTTTTTCTTTTTTTTTTTTTGAGACAAAGTCTTTCTCTGTTACTCAGGCTGGAGCGCAGTGGGGCGACCTTGGCTCCCTACAACTTCCACCTCCCGGGTTCAAGTGATTCTCATGCCTCAACCTGCCAAGTAGCTGAGATTACAGGCGTGTGCCACCACGCCCAGCTATTTTTTAAATTTTTATTTTATTTTTATTTTTAGTAGAGACAGGGTTTTGCAATGTTGCCTAGGCTGGTTTTGAAGTCCGGACCTCAGGTGATCCACCTGCCTCAGCCTCCCAAAGTGCTGGAATTACAAACGTGAGCCACCGCACCCGGCCCCTCCCATATTTTAATAACGATTGTTTCCCTCAAATGTGCAGGAGGCTTGAGGGAGGAGTTGGGTGTATTTACCATCCGTACCACTCATTCCCCTAGGGTGGGAAGAGAAGCTATAAAAAGTGAAGCACTGTCCACCTTTATTCACTGTTTCTTCCCAACTTCGTTCTTCCCCTGCAGATGGACCTTGTGTTTCCCACACTTTCCTCTGGGATTGACCCAACAACAGGAATTGTGCCTGGTGCCTACTTACTAAATCCTCAGCCTCAAAAGTAAGGATGTACAAAAGTCATTACTTAAAAAAAATTTTTTTAAGGTATGACCTTCATATTTAAAGTGAAATGTGCAGAAAGGCAGAGGTCCATACGATCACATAATCTGTATAAACAAATGAACTCAATGGTTATTAGGCAGTCAGTTTAAGTATCTGATATTTGTCCACATCATCCTGCAGTGATCAGCCTGGATTCTTCCTCTTAAATTTTAAATAATAACCTTGGAAGAAGGGAGACGCATCTCCTTTATTTCTAGTTAAGAAAAAACAACAGGCCAGAGAGCATAACAGTAATTTATGATTTTGCTGGTGTATTATCATCCAGTAATAAGTGCAATTTGAAACTACCAATTATCTCATAAGAGGGGTATCACCTTTTCTGTTGTGAATGACTACATCGATAAACGTAGGTTCAGCTCCCTCACTCTTCGTCACGTCACCAGCAGCTTCTTAGCAGCAGGAGTGAGCCAACCAGGGAAGCAGAGGAAAAACAAAAACAGTCAACACACAAACACGCAAGTTAGCCCAGCCTCTGGCCCGGGAACCCAGAGAGGGGCTGGGGAAGACAGAGAAAGACAGCGGGAGGGGCCGCGTGGAAGCGCCTAGAGCAGTCGGCAGGTCACACACACGCGGTGCTCGGCGGCAAACTCAGTTTACAAAGAGACATCTGTTCCATTACTCCAATGCATTGTGGCTAATTACATCCTGGCCCGTCTGTGAAATGACAGCCACTTATTCTCCAGTGAACCGTAAAATCTGTACATGTTCGATTTGGGGAGTGGGAGAGCAGAGGCGTGGAGGCTAGAGTGGGAGGAAGAAGGGCGGCAGCCAAGGGGAAAGAGAAAAGACAGAAGAAAACCGAGAAACAACACTTTCTGGCAAGATCATCACAACCCTAGTGGAAGGAATATGATGAGAAATACAGTGCTTCGACTCTGAGTTCGAGGCCCTAAGTTTACCATGCAAGAATTTATTCTCACAGCTGTTGCTTTTCCTTGTTATTCAAAGCCTGCAGTGCCAAGGGGTGGCCGCTTGAAGGTCTCCATCATCATTACGCAGGGGTTGTGGCTTGGGGACAAACCGACTTGCCCATTTGCTTCAGTCCCCAGGGGCTACTGATGGGATGGGGGTGGGGGCTCTCCACCAGCTCTTTAGAAGAATGAATCACAGTATCCCTTCTCACACAGGAACCTGAATTAGCAGAAAGCCTCTTTAATAGATTGTGCTTAGGCTGGGGGTGGGGCTTCCTGAAGAGTGGGAAGAAATTTGGGATCTTTAAGAGGAAAAACCAGTGAAAGAAGGGGAAAAATCAGGTTGGGGGCAGGGGGATGCTCCCCCTGCTTTCAGTTGACATGAAAACTTTATCCTAACAAAAATCCAAAATCACTTATGTAACTTGGTGACAGGTACAAGGGAAATAGAAATGGCAAATAGAGAACGCTGCCATTTTGAAATGAGACTTCAATCCAGCGTGGGTTTTAATAGGAAACTTATCTTCATTCCTACACAAAAGCTTTCTGCTAGAGGACTCACACACTTCTGTTGGAATCTATACTAGACACAACTGATGATATAGTGGTGTGCTACTGTGGTTAAACATTGATCTTTCTTCCTCTTGCAACAATACAATACTGTATTCTGTGGATCACAACTGTGGGCCTGAAAGATCTGGCAGCTCTCTGGAGGGAGGGGTTACCCAGTAGCTTTGCATCAGCCACTAGGCAGTTTAGTGGCGGTAGCATGTAGACTGGGCCACTTCTGTATGTGGCCTGGGGATCCCCGTGGCCGGCCAGCGCCCTCTGTAAGACAGCGCTTCTTGAAGGTGCGTTGCAGTCACTGGGAGCTGGCAAACGCAGATTCCAATTCAGTAGGTCTGGGCTAGGGCCTGAGCTTTGCATTTCTAACAAGTTCCAAAGTGATGCTGATGCTGATGGTTCCCTGGAGAATACCCTCCCTCACACACACCTGCCCAATCCTCATTAGGTTGGGCTAATGTGGGGAAAGGCTGGAATATAGCACAGTTCCTCCAACATGAAGCAGTGCATTTAATTGCTCTAGGAATTTTACTAATTTTGAGCCAAAATAATTTTAACGACTCTGTATCAACCACGGAGATGTCATAAAGTTGATCAAAGGGTGACTACCCCTTTCTGGGAGAAGGGGGAGGGAGGGTTAAGTCTAGTTAGAGAGAGGGTATGAACCGTGAAATAGGCCCTGATTTTATATTTACTCCAAGAAGTTAATTTTGATCACTGCAAAGGGAAAAATAATCTTAAAAGAGTTCTGGACTTTCATTCATGTTCTACTAATATGTTTCCTGTTGGCTGAGGAAACAAGCAGCTCTGGCAAAAATCCCACTTATAGGGAGAGGGGAACAAGACAAGGGGGATCTCCCCACTTCTGATGTGTGTTCTTGCATAGTGTTTTGGATTTAACTAGAATGAACTAAAGTTTAACTAAAGTAAATGTTTTCACTAAGAGCAGGGGCTGAAGAGAGGTGACCCCTTCATCCCAGCTCAAGGATGGCCCTGTGTGTCAGCAGTGTGCATAAGCACGCTTGGTTGCATGCATGTTTATACTTCTGTCCCGAGTTGGTAGTGAATGAGTTTTAGTTTATGCCTCAGGGCGCCTGATATTATGCTACAAATTCTAAGTGTTCAATGAACACTGCTGACTGACTAAAGACATGTGAGCTCAGCTTTCATTTATTATTTGAGGCGTCCTGAGGCTGATTTTGTTTCAGTTCTTGTTATATTCCTTCCAGACTCTGAACCTATGGCTTTCTATGAACCAGAAAACAGACTAGTCTGTAACTGAGGTTAAAAGTCCATTCTGGAGTGGGTCCTAATATACAGATACCCATGATAATACTATACAGACTGGAAAAATAGTTTTAAGGCTGAAAGGTGACTAGAGATGATCTAATTTGACTTCTCCAATTTATCAACGGGGACCTGCCCTATTTTTACTCGGTGGCCTATGGTCATTGAGGCTAAATGAGTACTAGGTAGGGTGAGGTCTTTGACTTGAGAGTTTTTTCTGTTGCATCCTGCTGCATGTCCCTCAAAGTTTCATATAACTTTTCCAAAGAGGGCCTTAATTTTCTTCATACAATGACAGAAGAGTCAAATGTTATTTTCATGAAGGAACTGATTGTGGCTCAAAGGAAGTAAATTTAAATGCAAAGATGATGGGAAAAATTCCATCTATATAATGGAAAAGAGAATAACATTATAATTCAGGGAGCTGAGACTCAGGAATACATTTTGATGCTTACTCATGAAGGTGCCTGGTGAGGGGTCTGGGGACTGCACCATAGGGGGCCAATGGGACTGTGCAGGAGACAGCGGATGACACAGAACCTTATCAGGGAAGCCAGTAAAGGTGGTAGATCATGTGACCCTTGGCCCTCCAGGGCTGAAATGCCAGTAAGAAGATATTGAGCCTCACCATTCTGTCTCTTCACTTTCACGGCAGTTTCTATAGATAAACTACATCATAAAGTGAACCAAAATAACAGACACATAAACAGGTAAATTCACACAGAACCCCAAAGGTGTTATAGAGACCAGACACACATCTACATTTCAGCTCCTCAATCAATTTGTCTGTTTCACCCGCCTATCGTCTGCCAGCTCATCAGTAAATGAAAAAAGCTAGAAAGGGCAATTGGGAGAAAAGCATCAACGCCATAAAAATCACAGACCTCTGCAGTATAGGATTACTGGGGCAGGAGGTAGGGTGGTGACAGGAAATATCCTCAGAGGGTTGTTATGAGAACTATTTCCAATTCAAAACAACAATGATGATCCTCTTTATTCAATTATCAACTTCTGCTGTCTTAATGCCATGTTTTGGGGAGGTCAAATTACCAATTAAAAATGGCATACCACAGTTCCAGCAAGCCAGCCCCAGGAGGTTAGCCAAGTGCTGGAGCCCTCCTTTGATAGAATGGCGAGGGGCCTTTCTGGCTTCCTGGCTCTTGTGCCCTTCTCCAGAGATGTAGGAATGCTGGAGAGCACGGGCCTATGTTGTTCTTGGTGGAATACAGCATCATTCACACTTTCTAAGTTGCTACTGCTATTTGGCTATTTCTCTTAGACAGTATGAGAAACTTTCAGATCTTTAATTTGCTAAAGAATTACTACCTCCGGTCGGGTGCAGTGGCTGAAGCCTATAATCCTAGCACTTTGGGAGGCCAAGGAGGGCAGATCACCTGAGGTTGGGAGTTTGAGACCAGCCTAACCAACATGGAGAAACTCCATCTCTACTAAAAATACAAAATTAGCCAGGCTTGGTGGTGCATGCCTGCAATCCCAGCTACTCAGGAGGCTGAGGCTGAAGAATCACTTGAATCTGGGAGGTGGAGGTTGCAGTGAGCTGAGATCATGCCATTGCACTCCAGCCTGGGCAACAAGAATGAAACTCTGTCTCCAAAAAAAAAAAAAAAAAAAAAGAAAAGAAAAAAAAAAGAATTACTAACTCCAATACTAAGTCCAACACCATCCCTATCAAAATCACTTTTCCCGGCCGGCGCGGTGGCTCACACCTGTAATCCCAGCACTTTGGGAGGCCGAGACGGGCGGATCACGAGGTCAGGAGATGGAGACCATCCTGGCTAACATGGTGAAACCCCGTCTTTACTAAAAATACAAAAAAATTTAGCTGGTGGGCGCCTGTAGTCCCAGCTACTTGGGAGGCTGAGGCAGGAGAATGGCATGAACCCGGGAAGTGGAGCTTGCAGTGAGCTGAGATCATGCCACTGCACTCTAGCCTGGGTGACAGAGCGAGACTCCATCTCCAAAACCAACCAACCAAACAAACAAAACAAAATCACTTTTACCGCAAGAGCACAGTTCAGCAATCAGATAAGACAAAGAAAGGCACTTTCTCCTACATCACAGGAATATTTTATAATACTATTAAAAGGATAGGCCAGGCACTGTGGCTCATGCCTGTAATCCCAGCACTGTGGGAGGCCGAGGCAGGCAGATCACCTGAGGTCAGGAGTTCAAGAGCAGACTGGCCAACATGGTGAAGCCCTGTCTCTACTAAAAATACAAAAATTAGCTGGGCATGGTGGCGCATGCCTGTAATCCCAGCTACTCGGGAGGCTGAGGTAGGAGAATTGCTTGAACCTGGGAGTTGGAGTTTGCAGTGAGCCGAGATCACGCCACTGCACTCCAGCCTGTGCTACAGAGTGAGACTCGGTCTCAAAAAAAGAAAAAGAAAAAATATATATATATATATATTTATATGGATAATAAAAATCTTTTTGGCTGGGTAAATAAGAGTCATTCTGTACTGTCTGCTTAGATGGAAAGGCTTGAGCATAAGCTGGCTGGGAGATCTGTTCATGTTAGATGAGGCTCCCAGCGAGAGCACGGGTACATCGGCCAAGCCTGGGTTGGGACATGTTTTCCCAGATCACCATTATAGGACGACACATGGTAGCTGAAGGCCACCTTGTATGTGCTGCTCTAACAGGGCTCCCTCTGTTAATAAAGGAGATTTTCATTTGGTCCCAAGGCTACTCTTAATTGTGATATTAGCATGTAAGTGGATCTACAGTTAATTTTCGACCAGGCACTAGATTTTTAGCTTTATTTTGGGGTTTATTTCTTTAAAAATACTGCATTTCGGCAGTATTGCCCTATCTTACAGATGATTCCCTACCCTTGAGATATTCCCTCTGTCTCATATCATTTGGAGTCTAATTTTGGGGAGGAGCGTATCCATTAGATATTGCTCAATTCATCTTTTTCTTCACCCCTGAGCCTCCCTGCTTTGTTTAGTTTGAGGAAAGCAAGCCATTTTTTCTTAGAAAAAGGAATCTTAAGCTTAGTAAAATGCATTTCTGAGAACAAGAGATTCTGAAAGTGTTGCTGTTCAGGTCCCTGAATCAAAAATTTTTATTCCTGGTTCTTCTAAAATGCTTTTTCCATTCTTTCTCTGGTAAATTGGTTGCACTGTCCAAGTTTTCCATAGGAAAAATGGTGTTCTGCTATGTTTGGGACAAGATACTGTTCTGCATGTTCTATCTCCTTTCACCCTAGAATAGAAAAACTTTTGTTATTATTATTGTTACTACAAAACACGAATTGCCACTTTCAAAGCATCCCCACAGAATCAAGATGTGGTGTCCTCCTCCCTTCCCTTGATTTGTAATGGTGAGGTTAACAATGGTGTTGTGGTTTGCTTGGCCCCTTGACATAGTGTCAGCAACATAGTTCTAAACAGATTTCTGAGATCTTCTCTTCTGACCCTTGGCTGAAGTCACTTGAAAACATTCACCCTAAAAAATTCAGGTGGGCTAAGTGCCAAGCCTTAGCCAAATCCTCAGTCAAGCTTAAATGTCTTAAGAGAACTGATTGCTTGAAGCCAGGTGACTTGCACATCTGCAAGTCTGATTCATGGACACCACTTGCCATCAAGAACGCGCTGGCATCATTCCTCATCAGAGCAGCCTGTGATCCCCACACACGCCCCTCCCCACTCATCACAAGGAACAAGGTCTAGGTGAAAGATTCAGACAGCAGCACTGGATCCTCTGTTGGCATCAAAAGTCCATTGCTGTCCACCATGACATAAATCAGATCCTCCGGGAGCAAGGGGGTTGAGGGGTAAAAGTACTCTTGAAACACCACTACCAGAATGGGGGGCTAAGGATCAATTGCTTTTGCCATGTTACCCATACCTTCTCAAATACAAATCATCATGAACTAGCTCATCTTCTGCTATACAGCACCCCATCCAAGTCCAACAGATCTTTTTTTTTTTTTTTTTAATGGAGGGTTCTTTCATTGGCATTCCTTTTCATCCTTCCCCAAGAGGAATCAACTTAGGGAGCAGATATGCAGCGTGTGTGTACACCCAGCATGTGTTTTCTTGTTCCCACCCTACATTGTTTGTTGAAATAAATATGGAAATAAGGCTGAGCAAGACAGCCAAGCCAGCCAAACTGAAATAAATTCATCACTCATGGGCTCTCAAGGGATGGAAACCGTGCATTTTTTTCTAAATGATTATTTCTGAAGCACTGAAGGAATGGCTATATCACTAATGAGGCCTGTACACCATGACTGCTGATTATAAATGACCTGCAGAGAGACGAGGAGATAGTGGATATGAAGGGGAGATGGTGGCATGGAGGCAAGGGGAAGCAGCTGCTGTGGAGGCTGCAGCTGCTGGTGGCCAGCAGTGGGGATTACTATCCAAAAGCAACTCTCCCTGCTTTTCTGACCCAGCAGTAAGCCCTCAGAAGAGCATATAATTATTCTGTGTGAATTCAAGTGAGTGGAAAGGGGTCAAAAGCCCCCCAAAGATAGAAAAACGTCTTCTGTATAAGTCTGTATATCACCATGACCATCTCTGTCTTCCTGTGCATGGAAATTCTTGGCAGCATCCCAGGATCTGGAAAAGACCTGGATGGAGACTGCAATGACATATAAACCACACTAAGACACTACATGATCCCCTGGCTTCTGGCCCCTGGGATCCTCCCTTCATAGCTACGTACTGGGCATACAGAAAAAGAAAGTACAGATGTAAGCAGCACAGTTCATAAGTGGGATGAGAGCTCTCCACAGAGCAGTTGGTAAATTCCAGGCCAGGTGGACAACACTGGACTTGCAAACTAGGTATCCTAATGCTTGGACTGATCAAGCCATGACTGATCTTAACAAAACTTCTCAGAGCTTCGTGATTCGGTGGTACTCTTACTTCACATGATAGGCTTTAGGGAAATGCCAAATACCTCCTGGCATGACCCAGCAAGAATCACCCAGACAGAAGCCCCGGTGCAGTGTGAGCAGCGGCTGGATGAAAAGGCCTGGCAAGGGGTATTCTCGACAAATGAAGGGATCCAGTTCCCAAGGGCAAGGGCAGGATAATGCGGTAGTTGCTTTTCAAAATGAATGTATCATTTAACTTGAGAAAATGCACTAATTATCCTTACATCCTTATGAACAGGTGGAGGTGGGGAGGAGCTTTTGCAGCCTGTTGAACTAAGAAGCTGTGACAGGGCGTGAGATATGTCAGCAATGCTGGTGGTGCCAGAGGTTTCTGAAGGTAAGGAGGATGTTGCTCTCTCTGCCATGGTGGCCAGCGAGCCCTCACACAACATTATGAAAGGTCTCCAGAAACTTCTCAATTGCCGTGTGCATTGTCCTGCACATAGTTTCATGGACATAGAGTCACATGTGGCAAAAGTGAAGGCCTGGGCTCTGGCTCTTAATGCAACAAGCACTCTGGCTGCTCTAGGTTATCAGCAACTCATCTGGTCACGGTGATTGCAAAATGAACCAAGGATTCTGGGTGATCATCCTCCATATCCTAAATGACTAAAGGGATAACAACATAGAACCAAAAGATATGTGGCTTCCAGCATTATAAGGGAAGTATGGTCACCAAATTTATCAAGGCAATACTCATACATAGGGAGGCAAAAGGAGAAAGACATAAAGGACTAATTATAAAGGTTTACTTAGCTTACTTCCACATTTTAGCCTTGCTGCTGTGCAAGAAAAACACATGCATTTAACTCCCTCTCTGCAGACCTTTTGGGCAACGAAGAGCCACACATCAGCAAAAAGAAAAGCAACAAACAGCAGGCCCCAACATTCCCATTCTTCATCAGTGGGGTGAATGCTATGTCCAGCTCTTTCTCTCTCATCTTCTTCATGTAGGGTCAAGGAACAAACAGGGGTTCTCAAATAATCAAACGAAGAAAAGATTTAAAAATCACCCATTTCAAGATGCAAGCGCCTTGCCTTGCTGCTTCCAACAGGAGAGCAGAGAGAATCCCACCAGATGCTGCTTCACTATCGGCGCTGACGCTTTCTAATGAAACTGACCCCTGGCTGCAGCTCTAAAAGGGTGCAGCAGTGTGTCAATGTAAACAGCTAAACCTAGTGTCATGTCAAGTGGTAACAAGGCCACTGCTGGTTTTTTACAAGCGCTGTGCACTTAGCAGATAAAAATGAGCATCCTATCGCTGGCCCCCACAAGTCACACTTATCAACAGTGAGAAGAAACAACGCTTTGTTTGATAGGTGTTGCTTGGTGCCAGTGACAGGAAGTTACATTTCTTACAGGCTGCCCATTAGCATAATGAAAAGGCAAGTAACAGCTGCATTAACAAAATCTTTTTGCATGTGTCCACGGTGAGCAGCGCAGAGCTTCCTGATGTTCCCTCTAATAAAGAGAACTAATTACCCTCCACAGTGCCACCTGGGCTAGAGACAACCAATGTCAGGAAAGGGCTTTGACAAACACATTTATTTGTCCAGGACCAAGTCCAGGGCCAGCAACCCCCATTCTTCCTGGTATCAGAGTGGAGCCAGATGCACACAAGATCAATAAAAGGTCCAGAGTTCACTGCAGGCTGGGGGCAGTACCTGCAGACACGGCATCCCCTGGGAAGACTAGGGCTTCCAGCCTCTGCAGGGGTGATGCTTTCAGAGCCCACACGGAGTACAGATCAACCCGGGCACTGGGACCTGATATTGGGTTGAAGTTCCCATCTGAAACAAGCTGAGAGGTTTGAGGATGCCAAACAAGGAGTTTAAAAGGAAGGGAAGGTTGTTTTATTCATGCGAACATACCTGCTTTTTAATAAAACAATTTTAAGCAGATAACTATTTGTTGACATTATTATCCCCTGATTTTACATACAAGGAAACTAATTATGGAATGGGTAAGTGACTGTATCACATATCTAAAAACGGAAAGAGAAGAGAACTCACGTTTACTGCATTCATGAGCATCTACTCATTATCTAGTTTAATTCTTCCCTCAATCCTAGAAAGGAGGCATTTTTATTTTTATTTTTATTTTTTATTTGTTTTGAGACAGGATCTTGCTCTGCCACCCAGGCTGGAGTGCAGTGGTGCAATCTTGGCTCACTGCAACCTCCGCCTCCTGGTTCAAGTGATTCTCACGCCTCAGCCTCCCAAGTAGCTGGGATTATAGGTGTGTGCCACCACGCCCAGCTAATTTTTGTGTTTTTAGTAGAGATGAGGTTTCACCATGTTGGTCAGGCTCGAACTCCTGGCCTCAAGTTATCTGCTTGCCTTTTTTTTTTTTTTTTTTTTTTTGAGACAGAGTCTCACTCTGTTGCCCAGGCTGGAGTGCAGTGGCACCATCTCGGTTCACTGTAACCTCCGCCTCCTGGTTCAAGTGATTCTCTTGCCTCAGCCTCCTGAGTAGCTGGAATTATAGGTGTGTGCCACCATGCCTGGCTAATTTTTGTATTTCTAGTAAAGTCGGGGGGTTTCACCATGATGGCCAGGCTGGTCTCGAACCCCTGACTTCAGGTGATCCGCCTACCACAGCCTCCCAAAGTGCTGGGATTACAGTCCCCAGTCACCACATCCAGCCAAGGCCAGTTCCTTTTGTTAGCTGCAGACGCTTTCTCCAACTTCTTTTCCCTCTAAAGAGAAGGTAAGACTAAACTGATAACTTATGGCATCTGTTCCTCCCAAAAGCTCTACGTGTACCCACCTGATAATGGGGCTTTGGCAATTACCTTACTGCTTCCAACCCAAGTCCTCAATCTACTATGGAGCTCAGCATGTGAAGAAAGATGATGCCATCTATCTTTTGCCCAAAGCTGAGTACATACTAAGACGTGTCTACTCTCGGGTCCATGTGCTCAAATTTAGAAAACACACCAGAAAATAACTTGATATATCACGATTTTAGATTTACTACCTAGTCCCAATACAGGGAATTAGAATATTTCCAAAATCCTGAACTCAAATCCCAACTTACACTACTGACAGGTCTTAATTACCCATGTTTAAGTACAAGGCAAAAGTAAAACCCAAAACCTGATGAATTAACATTCATAATAAGTTAATCTAGCCCATATTTTCCCTTCTTAGTTCACCAAATGTTTTGCTAGAAAATTTATAGGATTACCTATTCATAGATGTAGGTAATTATATACAGTTGGGGTTTCTCTAGAAATGACTCCTAAAGTATCTTAATTCGGAGTCTTCTAATGAAATTGCTACTATCTCCAGTTTAATAACCAAATTATTACTGTCCTGCTTGGTCTGATCATGTCCTAGTCTGGACCCCAGCTTCTGTTTCAAAAAATGAGCATTTCTTCACTTCCTGAGACCTCACTGTTTGGGTCTGATGAAGCAACTTCCCATGGATGGCATTGTGGCCATCGAGAGAAACCCCACTCACCAAAGGAGAAAGCTTGGCCCACAGAGCCCCTGGGAGGTGCCATTTTCATCTTCTATTGCACTGCGCTGACATTTTTAAATTATAATGACTCCATATCCCAAATGAGTCCTAAGAACATTCTGAATCAGCTAATTAATAAATCAATTGCTCTTCAGGATGGCATTTATCAAATTCACAACTCATATGTGAGGTGCGGGTAGAGTGGAAGTCTGCAGCTGCTACACTCTGGCTCTGGTAGGACCCAGCTTGTTCCAAAACCTCTGTTGCACTCTGGCTGTAAGCGAAACACCTTCAAGTTTCTATGCATACTATTTGAGTCCATTGGGATACAATTTCATCATCAGAGACAACATCTTATGCAATAATGAGTAGTTGCCTAAAGAATGAAGAACAGGAGCATCCCTACTAATCAGACACTCAGTGTCCCATATGGTGATGGTAACTGAAACATCCTTCTGGTCACACTGTTGAACTAAGATTGAAATCAATTAGATGCCACTGTTTAGATGTTGGTGGCATTGTGGTGTCTTTTTCTTGGCACAGAGATGATGTGGGAGTTAACAATACCAAGCAAGGCATCCTACTTCACCAAGAGTGGACCACTGGTGAACTCTCAACCCCTTAAAACCTGATAATTTCTACAGGCTTCAGAATCACTGCCAACATCCTGAAAATCAGTTGTGACAATAAGGCTGTCAGAGCAGTGTGTACTGCTCTTAATCATCTACTTAGTGTCTCTTTCTTGGTCATAGACTGTACCTTCCTTACCACTGCAGCCACATGGCTCCTCTTCACATGCTGTTGTTGACAGTGTGGGTGGGATACAGGGATGGTGGGCAGCTGCCCAAATTTTCTGTTCATCAATAGTGGGATGACATAAAATGAGACCAGAAGACAAGACTGCAGAGAGCCTGGGGACAGGTTGAGTAAGAAGCAGCGAGCTGCTGTCCAGATGCCAGAGAGCTGAACAAAAGCCTGCCATTTGTTTAGTCCTATTCTGGCTCACACTATTCACCTTCCTTTCCTTTTGATATCATCAATATGGTTTTTCTCCTGGAAGAGACTTTCTCTTTCTCTTTCTCTCTCTCTCTCTGTCTCTCTCTCTCTGTCTCTCTCTCTCTCTCTCTCCCTCTGCCCCAACACAGCATCCCTTTTGATGAGATAATGGGTGTTGACTTGCAGTCCAATACTTACTAAAGCCTGATGGCTCTACAAATTACTTAGACAGAATCTAATCCTGAGGGTAGGTATCAATGATGGGGTATGTGTGTGGGGAATCAGAAATGGCACGTTGTCCTACAGAGAGGTCACACCAAAGAAGTAAGAAGATGGGAAAGAAGAAGTGAGGGTGGTGACAGAGAGGGGGAACTAGACATGTGGCTGCATTAGACAGAGTACACAGAAGGGAGGCTCAATGTGGACATGGGAAAAGGTATATTCATTAAGAATGAAAATAGAAGAGGGCTTCTTTATTCAAGTTCTGGGTGTCTGAATCAGGTCAAACTGGCAGAGACACATAGGTAGAAATTGAAGTTAGAAAAATTAAATAAGTGCAAGGAAATCATATTTTGCTGTATAAGTTCATTTCTAAACATACAGATGTCAGAGAGTTTTGATAAATGCTCATATTCTTTTCATGATTGTACTAAGATCTCACAAGGTAAATGACATCAGGAGTTAGAATGGATTGAGATCAAGACAAAGCAGGAACCTACTTTGAATAAAATTTTACTCATCTCAGTATTTTTGGATGTTTCCTTTATCTGAACTAAAGCACTTCATATGATGTCATCTCTTATTTTCTCTTTTGTAGTCTCCTTTATAAATCTATGGTGAATGGTATATAATAGTTTCATTGGTACCACAATCCCCTTATACCTGATATTATGATAATTCTGAAATACAAACTGAATAAATACATAGGTCATTTTCAAAATGATTTTTGTTTGCTCAACAGATTGAATCTGTGCAGTAGTAAAATTACAGTTCGTTAAGTAAATCTTGAGTCAGAGTAAGGTTTAGCAGGTTAATGTTGATCTTTAACCCCTTCGTCTAGAATATATTTTTAGGAGTGGGAGGAAATCCCAACATCTATATAAACAGAGAACTCAGAGTTTGAAATGCTCCAAGCAGACATAGTTATTTGTGACAGTTTGACAGTGACAAAAAATCCAGGAGTTGAAGTGCTTTCTCCTCGGCTTATGAGTAGCTTTTTATGCAAATCTTGATAGATCATTTTGTGCCTTAATTTTCCTACCTACAGATTGCCAGAAGCCTTGGTGACTAAACTATGGCTTATAAGAAGCTAGCACTGTACTTTATTTTTATTTTACTAGACAGACTCTATCACCAAACTACACATTTTTGTCTGTAAGAGGAAGAGTTTAAGAAAGAAACAACCTACTAATAATAGTTTAAATATTATTTTATATTTAAAGATGTATTTTATTTTATTTATTTTAATCTTTGAGACAGGGTCTCACTCTGTCACCCAGGCTGGAGTGCAGTGGCACAATCATAGCTTACTGAAGCCTCAACCTCCTTGGACTCAGGTGATCCTCCTACCTCAGCCTCCCAAGTAGCTGGGACTACTTGGGTTGGTCTCGAACTCCTGGGCTCAAGCAATCCACCCACCCTGGCCTCCCAAAGTGCAGGGATTACAGACGTGAGCCACCGTGCCCAGACTAAAGATGTATTTTAAAATAGCCATTAGTTTATATGACTTTTGGTAGCAGACAGAGCTTTTCTTTACAGGCACAGTCTTTAAAATATAGCTCCATTAAAACATTTTTGCTTCTGGCCTTCTCCAGTATACTTTAAATACCTATTGCATGGCTTTATTAGGATATCCTTTAATTTAGAAAATCAAGGTGATTCATTGTAATCTTTTGGAGGAAAATTGTGTGTTTTCCCCAGTGAGGCCATGTCATAATTCTTTGATAGCACAAAGGTGGGGAAAACCCCAAAAGTGTAATGAGACTGGAGGGATCTGCTTCTTCCCACATCATTCAGTAAGATTTTCACAGTTCACACTTAGGATTTTCCGAATCTATGAGAAGACAGGCCAGAGACAGGGTAATGGGACTGAGTGCTGACTGATTTGCAAATGGTACAAATTTCACCACTTGACAAATCTCCCTCCCTCCATTCTTTCCTCTTTTCCTTTCTTCTTCCTTTCTCAGCTTTCTTCCCCCTCCCTCTTTCCTCCATTATTCACATTGTGTATCTATATTGTGTAAAAAACAAAACAAAACAAACAAACAAAAATATATATATGGTTCTTTTCTTCTGGGTTAGCCTAGACCCCTGTTTGTCCAGAATAGTGTGGGAAGTTGGGTGCAGAGGGCAGCATGGAGAGTACAAGATCACTCAGATTCAATCCGTTGAGCAAATCATAAAAATAGTGTTCAAGGAGTCCTGCAAGAGTCACACGGAATCCCGCAGTGCTTGTTTTACACATGTTTCCATGCATACCTGATACTGTGTCTCTCCCTCAAACACTTGGGACCGCTCAGTTCATAGGGAGGTATCAGATAAACTGGAACACTGTTTTCTGGGCTTCCGTACAAAGCCTTTTAAATATGATTTAGAGAATTGGGAACTGATTAAGAAACAAAGTGCCATTGCTAGCACTAGGAAGCTGATTGCCCTGGTGAACAGGATCAATTAAGTACAGGAGGTAAAATCTTCAAAAATACTTTCTAGCTATGCGCTGTTGTTGATCACCAAACTCATGGTAATGGAAGAAACATGCTTCACTTGATTATTGTGACAACTGAATACACTGCTGCTTCCATTGTTGTGAAAAGCTTGCTTGAAAAGGAAAGTTAATCTGGAGGGATGGATGACTGAGTGGCAAGCCTAGGTCACAAAGCACAGCTCTCTTCACCAGAAATCTACATGGGACTCAGGAAGGAACAGAATTCAGGCTATTTTGTTTGTTTATTTGTTTATTTGGTGGTATGTTTGATCTGGACAGGAGACTATTTTAGGAATCTCCAATCTCATCCATTTGACCTATTTTTCTTTTAAGCATGTGTGCTTAGTAAATTACATATTGTAAGCGACCCTGGGGTGTGCAATCTTATCTCTTTTAATACACTTTTCCATTCTGACAAGGAGCTTCAGTGGCTTGGAATAATCCTCTTCAATTGACAAAAGAAGCCCCCAATTTCTAAGTTTTTAAACCATTAGTGGCTGATCAGTTGCAACAAATATGCTGCCACTGCTGCTGCTGCACCTAATGATTGAATTTTAAATATTCATGATGGATGGATGTCTGTGTGTGTGCACAGAAATGACAGCATCGACGGCTGCTTCTCACCAGGGCACCGTTAAAGCTGAGGCAGAAGCCGCATATGTCAGATATTTTCTGGTTACATATTCCAGTCATTAAAAAAATTATTCTCATATAGATCCAGAAGCATTAATGCGTGAGATATATGCATCTACAAACACAACAATGTTGAAATGAGCAGAGTCCTTCCCTCAAAAATAGCCCTTTAATGATTGAACAAAAAACAACATTGAACACACCAGCAATTCTGACCGTGGCTATTTTTGGGCACTGTGAATTTTGGTGATTTTAATTTTCTTATTTTTGCCAATCTGTACAAATTATTTTTCTAAGAAGACAAAAGTTCATGAAAAATCCCAAGCTAAGCAAAATAATATCACAATAAAATGTTGACCATTAAAACATTCTTGAGAGATATGCACTTACGTCTTATATAAATAAACACAAAAGAAGAGAATAGAGTAAATTTTGTCTAAGTTTTAGCTATGAAATAGCTGGGAAGTAAGATTGTTTTCCCTCTAAGACTAGAGAAAAGGCAAGTCAATTTCTAGAGGAAATTCAATACACAGGATATAATGATCAGAAAAGGGACACGCTTTATGCTATGAAATTACACCAAATGTATTCTTTGGCCATGATTTTGGGCTCAGATTATAAACAATTAACACAGATTAGCTGAACTGAAAAATGCCCCCATTTTCAACCTGCTAGAATGAGCCCCTACATCTTTTTGTTTCTTTCCCTTCTTGCTCAGCAATCTCTATGTCCCCTTTTCACTGCTCTCCTTTTCTGGCAATGTTCTTCCTGACATATATATTTAAACACTATTAGATCTTACTGTTTCTTGCACTGTGCATTAACATCATCTTTTTTCAAATGGATTCCTATTTAATAGTATATATGACTATACTGATCATAGAAAAGGAGAAAAATAATGAACAGACACAGGTATTATAGACAGCAAAACCAGACATACTTGAATTGCTGTGTAGGTGTGAATGCAAAGTTAGGTTTGTGATTCTATATTAGGATTCTAGGGGTTCTCTGGACCAGAGACTAAGTGGTTAAAAGGAAAACTGTATGAACTGCTTGGCTATGATTGGTCCCTAGGAACTTCCTGTAGAAAAGGATTAGAGCAAATAACTGAAAGGAGGGTCCAGACGCTGTGTCTACAAGAAACACGGGGCGAGACAAATAAGACAAGATCTGACCTCAAAGCTGATAAACAGGTTAAACTGTGCTTCTGGGGTTGGCGCTCCCCAGTTAAGAGGTTATATCATGAGTTCGTTCACAGGAAGGAGGAATAGCAGGAATGGGTGATGATGAAGGTAAAAGGAGCCTCAGTAGGAAAGAAGAATTTTAAATGTTGAGTCTGAAAATTACTTGCACTGTAACAATATTGCACGTGATGGCAACAGAACCCTGAAGTACACAATAGTTAATCCAATGAGATCCACTGTAACTTAACCACTCAGATTTTAATTTGTCATGTTTGCTCTATCCTATCAAAATATCCTTTTATGGTTCATTTGTTGATCAGCATGCTTCCTTGTAATGTTACATAAAATTCTGAAAGGAGATTTTTCTGTAACTGTTAACATTTTAAATAATATTTGGTACATTTATAGGAGTTACAGAGAAAATGATCTTATGAAGAAACAAGGCTTGATATGCTAACTATAAACAAATATACTCATGGACCTTTATACTATATAAAAAATGTGTTTCATGTCTTACATGAGATTTACAGACAAATAGCACTGGTATTGTCAACCAACTTTTCAGTTTGCTTAAAATTCTTACTTGCCTGACACTAAATTTTATTCAATTCAGTATATTTTCCCCCCTACACCCTATGTATTTGTAGCCAGTTGTCTTGTACCTGATATCACAATTAAAAAAAGAAAAGCAAGCAGTGTTTTATAAAATCTAAGTTTCTATATCATTTTGTGTAAAATAGATGTAAACCTTTAAATAAAGCAAAACAACATCCTAAAGGATAGTTTCAAGTCACTATTACTGTCTCAGCACTCCTCGTTCATCCAGTTAATCTCACTCTGCATGACTAAGGTGACCATACATCCTGATCTGCCAGGACCTTCCTGGCTTACAGAAGTTGTCCTGGTGACCTCTTTGGGTAGTGCCCCTTTTCACTCTCAAAAGTGCCCTGGTTTGGATAATAAATTAGATGGTTTTGTCCAAGGCTATTAGCCCATGAGATGTTGTTATCAACACCTAGCACTGGTATAAACCTCAACCTTATATATTCTTCTTTTTGTTTTTTTTTTTTTTTTGAGACAGGGTCTCACTGTGGTGCCCATGCTGGAGTGCAGTGGCACAGTCTCGGCTCACTGCAACCTCTGCTTTCCGGACTTAAACGATCCTCGATCCTCCCACCTCAGCCTCCCGAGTAGCTGGGACCACAGGTGCATACCACGAAGCCCGGCTAATTTTTTTGTGTTTGTGGTAAAGACGGGCATTTCACCATGTTACTGAGGCTGGTCTCAAACTCCTGAGCTCAAGTGATTTACACACCTCAGCCTCCCAATGTATATTTTCTTTGCTTCCAAAATGATTGTTGAGAGTAAAGCTTTTGATGTACACACATACTCATGTTAAGACAGAAAGAGGATTATTTGCAAGATTAAAAAAAAAAAGAGAGAGAGAGAGAGCCCTCTACCAAAATGTAAGATACGTTTGACATTAGAAAATTACCCATATTTTAAGAGCCTCTTTCCAGAAAAGTGGGAAATTATGGTAATTTTACATGAACTATCTTTGGAGTTTTAGCATTCACTACTCTGGCAACTTGGGTTCTAGAACTTTAAGTATGCTCTCCTTTCAAATACTGTCCCTCCAGGCTCTCTGAAGGTACCAGTGGTTTTATAATCTTACAGCCTTCTTTCTGGGGCTCTTAGAACTGACCGGAATCAGGAACTGAAGGCCAGCCTTTTCTTAGATATACAGCATGACAGTATGACTATCCAACTTCTTAAAGGTGTTGTTTATCTATGGTCTAGGTCATTTACCGGTTTGCCCTGCATGTTTGACATCACAGATATAACATGCCACCTGGACTACTTTCTTCTTCAGGGCCTTTTAAGACTCTTCAAAGGAAGGCCAGCTCCTATTGGCTCTGCAAATCCACTTTACAGTGCCAGTGCCCAAGGCTGTAAGCCCTGGAGCTTGGAGAGAAATTTGGAAGAAAAGCAAGAGAAAAAGCAACCAAATTGTCTTAGAATGTAGAATGTCTTTGGGTTGTTTTCTCTTTTCAAACAATGACAACCAACATACAGTTCATTATTTCCGTTTTCTAAACAGAGGACCATGTTCCTACTTGGCGATATGGGGCTAACATAAAGAATAAAAGTAAGATAGGCTGGTTGGGGGGCATTGGCTCAGGCCTTTAAGTGGAAAATGGATTTTGTGTACATGACTTTAGGACTACCCTTGAGATTACAAAGGAAATAGGAAAACATGGCTATGCTTGCAGACTGTAATCATCTTGGCGCATAGGTATATGTGCTCATGTTAAAATAATGGCCACTTGTGAATGGCTGATTGTTGGAGGAGTGTGAAGGGATGTTCCTGCCAGAAACTGACCTTAGAGATCTCTTGAGTGAATAGCTGAGGGATCACTGATAGGAAACGGAGAAGTGAAAGCCGCTCTTCTAAGTTTGTACATGGTCTCTCTCCAAAACAAACCAATGGGTTCTAAGACCCTGAGTACCTTGGGACTTGCTGCTAATTGAAATTTGAGCAGGACTGGCACCTTAGCAATCTTCACTCTGGCTCTATGTCACAGGCTAGAGTAAACATACAGAATAATACAGATGTATAGATTTACAAATTTGGAAGTACAAACTTTGGAATTATTGAACACTTGTTCTCAATTGCTAAAGATCCTTTAATCAAGCATATCCTTGCCAGGGTACTGAACAAAGCTGGATGAAAACTTTGCAGGGCATAGCAATTTTGGGGGTAAGTTTCTTGGTTCTTTATAACCTTTCTGCAAATCAACTTATGACCATGTCACGGTCACAGAGTAAAATGTAAAAGACATAGAAAGCACCATAAGTCCAAAGAAGTGTGAAACCTATTGTCGGTAACTTTCTGTATTTCCAAAGCTCACCAAAATTCAGAAGACTGTTTTTTTTTTTTTTTTTTTTTTGAGACAGAGTCTCACTCTGTCACCCAGGCTGGAGTGCAGTGGTGCGATCTTGGCTCACTGCAACCTCTGCTTCCTGGGTTCAAGCGATTCTTCTGCCTCAGCCTCCAGAGGAGCTGGGATTACAGGCACCTGCCATCATGTCTGGCTAATTTTTTTCGTAGTTTTGTAGAGACAGGGCTTCACCATGTTGGCGAGGCTGATCTCGAACTCCTGGCATCAAGTGATCCACCCACCTCAGCCTCCCAAAGTGCTGGGATTACAGGTGTGCACCACCGTGCCTGGCCTGGACTGTGTGTTTTTAATTGCATGGTACTTTCCATGTTTCTAGACTGTTAGTAATCCATTCCAGGAATGTCACATTTGCCAAAATGCAGCATTCTGGTTATGTCTCTGCCTTTCTCACTGACTCAGCCATTGTGAAATGGAAAGAACACCTTAGGTTTGTCTCCTTGCTTTGTTTCCCTTTACCAGTTGGGCAATCTTGGGCAAGTCTTGTACTCTCTATGATGGGCCTCAGTTCTCTTATTTATTTTCTAATTGAAAAGAAGTAATGTATGTGAAAGTGATTTATAAATAGGAACACACAGTACACACTTTACTACTACCCTCTTGTGTTACAGACAAGATCTGACATTACAGAATGACTAGGTGACCAGAACCAGAAAGTGATTCAGTTACAGAACCACAGTCAGCCCTAGTATCCACACATTCCAGGGAACTCTACACTTCTCATTTCTGCTTCCCTTATACATACAGACTAAGGACAGGCTTCTAATCTGTATTCAAAGTTCATCCATTTCAAATGGTACCATTTAAAAAGTTGCTCCTTTCCTCTAGATAATAGTATCCGTTTCCCTTTTGAAAATGGTAAAAATCAAACTAAACTAACCCTGCTGAGGATGCTTGTATATACATGCTCCAGGTATGGAAAAAATAATCCTTGTATTCTTCAATAAACAAAGAGACAGTAGGGCAGGTGGGGGGCCTGCAGGTGTATTTGCTGAGTTTGGTTGGGGGAGGGAAGCAGGAAGGATGCTTTGAGGATTATGGAGATGGCCTGGAGGTACCTAGGGGACATTCTTTAGAGGCTGGGTGATAAGAACACAAAAACCTCTTCAGGAGGAGGCAAATGATCTCTGATCAACGCCAAGCTTTATCTCCCAGAGAAGCTGAAGAGAACAGCCAAGCTGATAATAACACCTCAGTGTTATTAGCACTTGCTGAGGACTTTAGGCACTGCAGTCAGAAAATCAGAGATGTTAATGGGGGAGGAAACTTCATTACCTTCCAAGGTTGGGGGAGTGGGAGTGGAGAGGGGTGTTTAAATACCAGCTCTGCTTTTTACCAGCTATGAGCAGCTATGAGACCTTGGATAAATTTTTTATTCTTTCTTTTTTTTTTGAGATGGAGTCTCGCTCTGTCTCCTAGGCTGGACTGCAGTGGCACGATCTCGGGTCACTGCAACCTCTGCCTCCTGGGTTCAAGCAATTCTCTTGCCTCAGCCTCCTGAGTAGCTGGGATTACAGGCATGCGCCATCATGCCCAGCTAATTTTTTTGTAATTTTGTAGAGACGGGGTTTCACCATGTTGGCCAGGCTGGTCTCGAACTCCTGGTCTCAGGTGATCCGCCCGCCTCGTCCTCTCAAATTGCTGGGATTACAGGCATGAGCCACCGTGCCCGGCCACATTTTTTTTATCCTTTCTATGCCTCAGTTTCTTCACCTGAAAAACTGAGGAATATCGCCTCACAGATCATTTGAGAATTAAGTCTGATGTCTACAAAGCTTTCAGTTCAGTGCCTGGCATGCAGAAGTGTTCAAGAAATGTCGGTTGTTTTATTACCTATACAGCTTCCTCAGTTCTCAGTGAGAAAATGGAGGGCCAGAGAGGTGTAGTGACTTGCTCAAATCCACAAGGTTCAAATTAATGGCAAAATATGGGCTATAAACCTAATCTTGTGGCCACTATTACAGTCAATTTCCCCCCACATTCTATGCTAATTGTGATGTCTAGTGTGCCCAGGGACAGGCATATATTGAGGGGACTGGATGTGCTCTCAGGGCCCTTCTAGGTCTACCGTATCAGTGATGTTAAGTGACAGTGTCATCCATAAAACCATCTTTCAGTGCTCTTTTTTAATGGTGAGGAACATTTTCTTGGATAGCCTCAAGCTGCAGATGTCCCACTCAATGCTGGTTTAGGCCTGGTGGCAACAGCGGAGAGCACGACCACAGTCCCCAGTCCAGGAGACCTCTGTCCTAAGGGCAGTCTCACTCCATGCCCAAGATCACTTACAGGGCTGAGTGCTAGTGCAGGAGGAAGGCCTGCTCTTTGTTGCAGAACATGGTGGTGGGGACTCAGGTCATCTGGTGGTCTCTCCAGCAGCATGGTATAGCTGTGAGACTCCACTGCAAGGATATCCTGCTGTGCTGATAGCCCCAGCCTGGTTGTGGAATCTGAGCCTTAGACTCCTCAGGTTCATTGGGACCATTCTCAACTCCCCGCCACAGCCTCCTTCTGTTTCCTAAATCAGCCATGTGCTCTCACCCAGGAGAAAGGGAAATGAAGTTTGTTTAATCACTAATGTAGATCCACTTTCAATTCTAAATCAATGGATTTGAGCCTGGGGGTGGCTCTGCATCTTCGGCTCCATCTCTTACCACTAGAATTGAGCATGTTCAGACGTCTGCAGTTTCTAGAAGATTCACCAGAGGACGAATGGGGTATAGCTGGAGCAGGTGTTATGTGTTAAGCAATTCTGTCCTCAATCTATTTGAATATGAACTTCATCCTATGCTACGTGCTGGTGTATAATAAATCTCAGGGTCTGACACGTTTGGAGGTCTGAGGGAATGAAGCTGCAGCAAGATGAAAAGCATTTCATGCAAAGAGATGAAACAACGTCAGAATAAAAAGTTTATCAATGTATATATTAGAGAAAAGAAATTTGTCCGAGTGAAATGGCTTCAGGGATGTTTTACAGTTAAGGTATTTTAGAAAGACCTTTCTCTATTTTTCCTCCGTTTTTCAACACATGTATTAGATTTATCATCCTAGTGGCATATCTACATGCATTGCATAGTGTTCTTTGCTTCATATTTCCAAAGCATTTCAGTTTTTCAGGTTTAAAAATCACCGGAGAATTTATAAGGAGTGAAAAATATTCTGAAAAGGATGTTTGATTGTTGTAAAACCTCACATTTGTATTGCTTCCTTTATCTTATGAAGTGCTTTTATATACATTATCTCATCTTTATCATGGGCATCAAAGGTTTGCTATCGTTTGGAGAGCATGTGCCTGGTCCAGGCCTGTGGAGACTACATTACAAACCCCTTCTTTCTAAGTTCTAATTTTCATATGGCAGCAAAAAATTTTATGAGTCCGCAGGAAAACAGAATAAAGTTATTATGAGGAAACCACTGTATGCTTCCTAATAAAAATTCCGTATAAAAGTTGTTCTATTCCAAATGTAGGCTCGGGAAAACTCCCAGTCACTCTTTAACAGTTTGGATCCCACTCCTTCTGCTATACACGGACTCAGTCCCCTTTGTCTGGACCATCCCTCAGGACTCCAGATGGACCTGTGTTTACCAGGACTCTAGCTCATTCCACACTGCAGTGCAACTGTCTGTCTATCTCCACAAGAGACTACAAGCTCCTGGAGAGCCATGCCAATGTCTTGTCTTTATCTCCCCTGTTCCTACCCAGCACAGTGCAAGGCACTTGGTAGCTGTCCAGTATATGTGGAATAAATGGAGAGAAAGGCCCACTGGAAATGAGGATCTTATGCAAAGTGTGTAGCATAAATGGGTGCCTGTTAGTGCAGTCAAAAAATATTGTTAAGCAATAAGATGAATTTAAGTTGTCATTTACGAAGTCGAATTCAAATGGAGACAGAGGAGAGAACTCAGGAGAGGGATCCTCCTGTTGGAAAAAGGAGAACTACAAGGACCTGCAATGTAGAGACCTGGACGGACACAAGCAGCGACTGACTTTAACTCTCTCCTCTAGCATAAAGCAGTTTTCTGGATGGAGATATTGGGAAAGCAGAATGAGCAGGTAGCACTCAGAGAGTCAACTGTCAGTGATCACAAAGCAAATGGTTGTCTTCATCCTGATACGTTGTACTCAGGTAGTTAAAGGTTGAAGTAAAGTCTCTTGTCCAAGTTCTGTGAAGTTGTAAAGTGCTGGAGTCGGAGCTGAAGCCACACATAAGCCCTGAAAAGCTTGTACCTTTAAGAAAATCGGCAATCTTTCACCTCTAAACTTTGTGATTCTGTGAAGAGTACAGGAGAATTATGGTGTCCCATTCTATGCACCAAAAGAAAGTACATCAACAAGTATAATCTTTGTTATTATTGAATAATTTGTAACTCTTAGGAGACTACAACTAATAACCCATATCTGTATGCTATTTTCTAACATTAACAGATGCTTAAGGCAACAATAAATCTAAATACACAAAGGGGAAGGCAAAACTGTCTATGTGGTTCTGAATTTTAATTGTAGGAGTAAAAAAATGAAGGAAATCCAAGAAAGAAAAAGTCACGAAAACAAAACATAAAAGAAGATAATTAATTAGCATAGGCATAATGAAGTTTTTGTAATTTTAAACAATAAATTCCACCCAAAGCAAATAGGAAATACAAATATCAGCGACATTAAACACCAACAAGAAAGAGGAGTGGGGAGCCAGCTTAACCTCTGCAACTGGTTTACTGCTGGCTGAGGCAGGAAGAGGTTTAAAAGAGATTAAGAAAGATAAACAATAAGCTGTCTGTTGAGCCACTCTTTATTTGGCTGTGTGCACCCAGCCAAGCGGAAGGTCTGTTTTTGAGCTAGAGGGCTCAAATACATCCGACAAAGCCAAGAGAAAGAGGATGAGAGGGCGCTTGCTCCAGAACATGATAGAGGTCCCCCACCCCACCCCCTTCAAACCTGAAAGGAAAGTTGCCACTGCCAGATTCTGATCTAGCGACTTTGGATTTTCTTCATTGGTGTATAATAAACCAACATATTGATAATAAGTTTTCTTACCTATTGTTTGGCTAAAATAGCTCTGTTGATTCTCAGAATCACAGAATTTCAGAGGTTAGACATTTAAGGTACCCAAGTATCCCCATCAATTAATCAAGTAGCTATTTGGCCTATGACCACCTCCAGTGACAAGGACTTCATTTCCTCCTGAGGAGGTTGTTACCATCCTTGAGCAGCTCTGAATATTAGCGAAGTCTCCTTTAGATTGAGCCAAAATTTGTCTTTCTGAAATATCCACCTTTGGCCCCTAGGTAGAAAATAACTCTAAGCCATCTACAATATGAGAACCTTTCAAATACCAGAAAATGCTATTATGTACTACTGGAGTCTTCCCTACTTCGGGCAAAACAGACCCAGTTCTTTTAACGTTCCATCATATGATTTTAAGTTTTCTCACCATTGTAGCTACTTTCCTCTGAAAATCCAATTTCTTTCTCTCTCTCAAGTGTGGCATTCAATGGACATATGCCACCTAGCGTGGTCTGACGAGTGCAGTCACAGTGGACCACCCCACCTTAATCTGGGTTACCATATAATTCCATCAGGCAACTGCAGACTGGAAAGAGTACTCGCTTCATTTACTGAGTATCTACAATGTGACAGGCATGACAAGCACTTTAATGTGCTGATTTCAAACTGATTTCAAAACCTTATGTGTAAGTGCTACCATTATTCCTATTTTGCACCCAAGGGCACAAAGACATAGAGAGGTTAAGTAACTTGTCTAAAGTCACACAGTAATTGGTGTGCTTTACACTGATTCATTATGCACCTACTTTTGATTTGATAGATTTTGAAACTGTGAAGATCTTTTTAGATCTCCATTCCTTTCTTCAATGTACTGTATTCATTATTCCTCTCAGCCCTAGGTCATGTCCAATTTGATAAACATGCCCTTTATAATTTTATCCAAGTCATTCATAACAATTTTGACCAGAACAGAACTATGGCTGGGTAGCCTGATGATTCTTGGCTTTTTTTTTTTTTTTTTTGCAATGCCAATGGAAATTATTCCATTCAGTCAAACTATGAGACTTCACTTAAAAAATGAATTCATTGTACGTTCCTTGAATGCTAAGACCATGTCACATGCTTCTGTGCGTCCCACACAGCTAGTTAATACTCAGTAAAAATCACTGAAAGGAGTCCTGTGTTCTGAAGCACAAAGCCATGGAGGAGATTTGAGAGGGTGGCACTGCCTGAGGTCTTTGGGTTCCTCTCAAGCGGTGTCTCTGCTCCCGACTGCTCTGTGATCACCCGGGCAGCTCTTGTTCACATGTGCCAGTCTATGGTTTCCGCATGTCACTAACACTGCGAACACATCCCGGATACAATGCCTTCAACACTGGGAATCTCAGTGGACACTCAGAAATTTAGAATATGAACCACAGTTAAGACTGAAATTAGTCATTACTGGATCTGAAGTCATCTACAATGAAGGGTTTCAAGATGAGCAGTATCTGTCTACTATGAACAAGACTGGAGTCTAGAAAACAGAGTAAAAACAGAAGTTTGAGGTATATCCCTCACCTCTGAGAATACTATCATGATTATGACTATACCAGCTCTCAGTTAATATCAAAAGGCAGCCCAAGTCCTTAAAACCACACTCAAAAGCACCTCAGGATACCAGGAGTTGCTAATATAGTCAGTCAAATCATGTCCCAGGCATGCACTTCCAGGAAAAACATGAAAAACATCTCTGATTTTACCCTATGACACCAACATTAGCAGAGGTTCTACTACATTTTTTTCTTTTTTTTTTGAGACAGGGTCTGGGTCTGTTGCCCAGGCTGGAGTGCAGTGGCATGATCACCGCTCACTGCAACCTCCACTTCCTGGGCTAAAGCAATCCTCCTGCCGGAGTAGCATAGGCCACTATGCCTGGCTAATTTTTTTTTTTTTTTTTTTTTTTTTTTTTTCAGAGATGGGGTTTCACTATATTGCTCAGGCTGGTCTAGAACTTCTGGGCTCAAGCGACCCACCTGCCTCGACCTCCCAAAGTGCTGGGATTACAGGCGTGAGCCATCGTGCCCAGCCAAGTTCTACTATATTTTATGTAGAATACCTTGTATACCTCATATAGCATACCTATTACCATTGTGATAAAGAACACTGAAAATAGTGTTAACTTCAAAAATAATAACAAGCAGTATTTACTAAGTGCTAGGAACTGTGTTACTTGATTTATAGGCATTCTCTTATTTAATAGGCACAACAATTTTATGAGAAATATACTAAAATTATTCCCAATTTACAGATGAGTAATCTGAGACGTAAGGACATTAATTACCTTGCTTGTAATCAGCTGAGAACTAAAGCTTGAATCCTGCATTGTTAAACGCATCCTCTTAAATAATGTGTTAGCTCAGATCTTCCAAAAAATCGACATCGAGAAGGTTTTAAACGTGTAAAGATTTTTTTTAGGGAAACCGTCTGTACGAGAGCAAACGAGAGCGGAGAGGCCTGAGCGCCACAGGGCGCAAGGCCGGAGTGACCGGACGAAGGCGTCGGGGGGGGGCGGCTAGAGGAGCAGCCGCCGAGCCTCGAGTACCCGGGGGCAGGCGCGGGCCTCAGCGAGACGTGCTGCCGTTTCTATTGGAGAGACAAAATCTAAATGTTATCAGGAGGATTTTCATTTATCAGGAAAGCAACTCGAAAACCCACAGCCTGAGTTCCTGAAGCCCCTAGCTCCCTCCCAAGCCGCAGAGGCGTGGAAACGCCGTGGGGTCGGAGTCGCTTCCATGCGGATCCTGCGTTCCCCAGCGCCCGAAAGAGGAGGCCTGCTTGGTTTCCCACCGCACCCCAAAGAACTTTCTTCTGCAGATAGTCCCCTGGGTTCCCAGAAAGCCCTTGAGAGAGGGGCTTCTCTTGGCCATCTTCCAGAAAGTTCTCCATGAGGCATTTCCTGCGCCCTGGAGCCCATGGAAACAGGCAGGCAGTTGCAGGAGGGCGTCCTCGCTGAACACGAGGCTGGGACACCAGTGGCTCTTCATCTTCCCTCTCTTATATTTTCTCTTGCCCCAGTCAAGCCAACCTTTGTTTTCCCACGAAATAAAGACAAATACGACAACCGTTTCCTTGATTTTGTTGAAACCTCAGGAAAGGCGGGCTTTGTCCACCGTCCTGCACCCACTTAGGCAGGGACTGGGCCAGGTGTGACGTCATCAATCTTCTGAGCTTTGGCTCCAGCTTAGGCTGTGCGCACACAATACGCATGCAAGGGCACTCAGTGGAGCCTTTGGAATAAAGCTATGTATACATATACCTATGTATACATATACCTACAGTATGAGGTATCGTAGGTACTCAGTAAAAACACTGAGTTTGTTCTGTCTTGTTTGTGGTGGACGGATACTGCTCATTTTGAAACTGTTCATTATAGATGACTTTTGATCCGGTAATGATTAATTTCAGTCTTAACTGTGGTTCATTTTCTAAATTTCTCAGTGTCCATTTAGATCCCCAGTGTTGAGGTATTGTAGGTACTCAGTGTTTTTAAACTCAGGCAGTTTTATATACATAGATGTATATGATATATGTATATACAATACATGTATATACATAAAGATATATACATCTGTATATACTAAAAGATGAGACCTTCCTTTTCCCTGGCAGACCTGAAACCACAATGCGATCCATGCATCATTTTCCAGTCCTTGACTCTTGATCTTTCTGTAGTAGCCACCCTGAGACCTTGGGATCTCACTCCTGCCCAGCTGTCTTCATACCTCCTGGATCACTTCTTTCTTATTTCTCTTTCTCCCTGCTTTCTCTTTACTTGCCCTGTCTTTAAAATGTTGGCATTCCCGAAGGCTCTATCCTCAACTCATTCTCTTCTCCCTGTATAATTTTATCCATCTCAGACATCCTTGGCCCCTGCTTCTTAATTTTTCTTTCTGCTCCTCCAAGCTTGCCTCACCATCTGAAATTCCACCTAGTCTACCCCAACATATCCTACCACTATTCTCTGTGTAAGGGTACTAAGATGTATGAATGTGTAACCAGCCGATGTGTGTGTGTGTGTGTGTAGTCTCACAGGCCTTACAACAATCAAGCAAAATAGGTATTAGAAATTCCACATTACAGATAAGGAAATCAAACTCACAGAGGTTTAAGTTAATAGCCTGAAATGGAAAGCTGGCAAAGGTGGACCTTTATTTTGAACTGAGGTCTGTTGAAATTCAAGGGCAGCCTCTCCAACTCCTGTCGGGCTCTTGCACAGCTGCTTCTCCCACCTGCTGGTGGCTCCAGATACTCCCTGCTTGGTGTACCCTCAGTGGGCCTAGTTACCTTTTCCAGAAACGAATCTGATTATGTCTCTCCTTTTCTATAAGCCCCTGTTGATTACATTCCAGGATTAAGACCTTACGAGCTGGTTTGGTCAGTGGTTACCAAACTCATCTGCACACTGGAATCGCCTGGGGAGCCTTGAAAATTATCAATGCTGGCTGGGTGCAGTGGCTCATGCCTATAATCCCAGCACTTTGGGAGGCTGAGGGGGGTGGACCACCTGAGGTCAGGAGTTCGAGACCAGCATGAGTAACATGGTGAAACCCTGTCTCTACTAAAAATACAAAAATTAGCTGGGCATGGTGGCAGGCACCTGTAATCCCAGCTACTTGGGATGCTGAGGCAGGGGAATCGCTTGAACCTGGGAGACGGAGGTTGCAGTGAGCTGAGATCGTGCCATTGCACTCCAGCCTGGGCAACAAAAGCAAAACTCTTGTCTCAAAAACAAACAAACAAAAAAAACAAACTGATGCCTATGTCCCGGCCCCAGAGATTGTGAGTTCATTGGTCAGGGATGTGGCCTGTATTTTGACATTTTTTTAAAGACCCTAGGTTATTCTAGTGGGCAAACATGTTTGGAAACCACAGAGTTAGCCACAGATGCCCCTCACATTCTGACTTTCTTATCTCTCCAGTAACTGCCTCCCCAACTCCAAACTGCGTTTGACCATCCAGCTTGCTGTCTCGGAATTCCCTTTTTCTTGGACAAACTTCCACATCCTTTGATATTCAGCTCAAATATCTCTTCTGACCATTCATGTTGCCCTTTGTTTTTGTCACAGGCCACTCATGCTATGCTGTAATCTTGCTGTTGACCCATTGGTCTCCCCAGACATGTGCTGGGTAAGAGTGGATACTCCTCCTCTTCACTATCTCTGTAGCTGCCACCCAGAACACAATGCATGGCAACGAGGAGGCACTCTGTAATGAACAAATGAATTAATAAGTCAATGAATACCCATATAAGAAGTGGAAAGGGCACTGGACTAGAATAGAACTAGAATAGGACTCTGGAGACCCAAATGTAGGTAGCAGTGTTGAGTGGAAAAGCTCAGAATATGGAGCAGTACAGGCTGGATTTGAACCTTGGCTCCAGTTATTAGCTATGGGACCCTTCTCAGGCTGTCAAAATACATCCAGTTTCACTTGCCTCTTCTACAAAATGGGAATAATAACAGAGATCACCCTGGCCAACATGGTGAAACCGTGTCTCTACTAAAAATACAAAAATTAGCCGGGCGTGGTGGCAGGTACCTGTAATCCCAGCTACTCAGGAGGCTGAGGCAGGAAAATCGCTTGAACCCAGGAGGCAGAGGATGCAGCGAGCCAAGGTTGCGCCACTGCACTCCAGCCTGGGTGACAGAGTGAGACTCTGTCTCCAAAAAAAAAAAAAAAAATAGTAGTACCGTCATTACAGGGTTGCTGTGAAGGTGGGAGTTGATATATGTGAAATGCTTAGCATAATGTTTAACATTCAGGTGTTAAAAAATATGGTAAGTCTTATTCTTTGTTCATTTGTTTGTTGTGAGATTTCTGATTTCTGGCACATTACACACTTTTTCCTGTGCCCCCTTTTTTTTTTTTTCTTTTGAGACAAGAGTTTTGCTCTTGTTGCCCAGGCTGGAGTGCAATGGTGTGATCTTGGCTCATGACAACCTGCACCTCCAGGGTTCAAGCAATTCTCCTGCCTCAGCCTCCTGAGTAGCTGGGATTACAGGCATGTGACATCATGCTTGGCAAATTTTGTATTTTTGGTAGAGACGGGGTTTCTCCATTTTGGTCAGGCTGGTCTCGAACTCCTGACCTTAGGTGATCCTCCCAAAGTGCTGGGATTACAGGTGTGAACCACCGTGCCTGGCTGCCTTTTCTTATTTATAAAATGTGCAGAGTAACATTGTTTCTTCCTCTCTCAAAAGGAAGATGAAAGTGGTGATTGCTCAAACACTCAGAACATAAAATGCTCTACAAATGTAACAAGTTACAATTAGCGTGCTATATTTGTGTTTACTTCCTAATTTCTGTACCTTCACTTTCTGTGGTAATACCAGAACATGGGTTTTTTTTTTTTTTTTGTACTAAAAACTCTTGACATGGGAGGGGAATATATCCAGAAACATTCTTGATGCCAAATTTGAACAAAGTGTAAGAGCAGACAAGTTTCCCACAAAACTCAACAAATTGTAACAAAATATTTCATTAGTGGGTACACCTTCAGGTCCATAATGATGTGACAAATACAGGACCAAAGAAACTTACAGAAGCTTGTAAAATAATATCTGCCATAAAATATAATTTTTCATCATAGGTGTCAATGACATCACTATTGTAGCAATTTCAGACATGAACTTAATAAAATTTGTAAAAGGTAAATAGTGATGAAGAATAATAACAAATGATCATTTCATGAGAGCTACTTTGAGGTGGGTGACAGGCAGGAAAGCAGAGGCTGAAGGAAGATACAGACTCTGGGCCACGGTGTGGCTCATTCACAAACTTTCTGATGGGTGTGTTCCTTGTACAGGCCTCAAATTCATACTCCAGTATAATAATTAATTACTCATACTATGACTTACTTGTTGGCTTCACTTGTGATGAATAAAAATCTTTCATGGGCCAGGTGTGGCGGCTCACGCCTGTAATCCCAGCACTTTGGGAGGCCGAGGTGGGCAGATCAAGAGGTCAAGAGATCAAGACCATCCTGGCCAACACGGTGAAACCTGTCTCTACTAAAAATACAAAAATTAGCTGGGTGTGGTGGTGTGCACCTGTAATTCCAGCTACTTGGGAGGGTGAGGCAGAAGAATCGCTTGAACCTGGGAGGCGGAGGTTGCAGTGAGCCAAGATCGCGTCACTGCCCTCCAGCCTGGCGACAGAGCTAGGCTCCGTCTCAAAAAAAAAAAAAAAAAAAGAAAAAAAGAAAAAGAAATCTTAAATGATAAATTCCTGATGACTAAAACTCAACTATGTTCACTTACTCACTTCCTATAATTGCCATCAACATGTCTGGGAACAAGAGGGACAATGTTACGCAGAATTATAGGACTCTCAAGGAATCTCAAATTCTCTGACTAGTAAGCTGATCAGAAAAAAAGTGAAATATGGATAAAAACACATTTAGGAAAACAGTAATGCAAACTTGCTTGATTTTTTTTTTTTTTTTGCCACAAAGCTTTACTTGTTATGTTCTTCCCTCTTAAATCACTCAAACATTTTATTTATAAAACAAAGAATTTGTGAAATGGAGACAAATTATAATGTTGAAATATCATCAGAGCTTCCTTCAGTTCTACCAAGCATATTTGGGCAAAATTTAAAATATCCTTTCCTCTTTAATTTTGCAAATAGTGCAATTTCAAATACAGCAACTATCTTCTCTCTGTCTAGCTAAAAATTCAATGAAATACTTCACTTTACTTGTCTAAATAGTTATTGTTTTTCTCCTTGGAGAATCAAAATTAACCTTCAGTTGTGTTTTCTTTTAGGGATACAATAAGGTGGAATGTTTCTTCTTGAATGGTTCAAGGGTCCAGTATCCATCATGAAAGAGGGGAAGGTGCGAAATAAGATGGATCCAGGTGACCTTGGGGAGAAATCATTCCTAGTCCCTGCTTTTAGCTCCAAAACCATCTTTCTTTTGCCTTTCATATCCCTTGTCCCTGAATTACAGAGCCCTTTGACCTCTGTAAAAGGTGTTTTTTTTTTTTTTTCATTCTCTAACTAAACACAATAATAAATTAGGAGTCCCTATCTTTGTAGAAGTGGTCCAGGTTCTGGGCTTCTCCCTTCTTTTCATCAGCCTCTTTTTCCTCTTGTTTAACTCTTCCCAACTTATCCTCTTCCCCCCAAAATGAACTAGGCAGTCTTAATGACTCTGCCTTAATCTCCTCCCCAAGTCTTTCTTCCTTTCTGCAGTTACGCCTTAGACATGCGCACTGAGGGGCTCCTGAGCTGGCCCCAGCCTTAGAGAGCCTGCTTGGGTCCTCCTCCGACCATATACATGTCTACCACCGCAAGTAGTCTGCAGAAGCAAGGCAAGAGCCTGTGTTCCCACCTCTAGACCATTCTTTGGATACCCGGAGCCCCAGATTCTCTGCTTAGAGAATTTCAAGTCTGTTTTCCCAGGTCCGTCTTCTGGAAGGTGGCCACACAGCTGTGTGCACCTCTAGGCCCAAAGAATGGCCAAGGGGCATGCAGGTGGACCTTGGAGGTATGGCCAGGAATGTCCCACAAATGTAGGAAGCTCTTGAGGTACAACACAGAGCCAGGGATGGAAAGGGAATTGGGTGGTCCAGGGAACCCAACCTGCAGAACCCCCAGGAGGCAGGGATTCTATATCAAACTGGCCTTCCCAGTGGCCACGAAGGTATACTTGTCAAGATCAGCTGATAGGACATATTGTACTTAATTGTTTGTTAGCTTGAAGTACAACAATTAAGGATGAGGCCTATGGTACATCTGCACTCTTGCCTTGGGCTCCACAAATGTTAGGGAGGGACACGCTTGTCTCTCCTCACCCAGTGATTTTCCTGCAGATCTTCTCCAGTGCTAAATGCACATGGATTTAGGCAGTGAATACAGAACAAAGTTTGGACCTTCAGTGTGGCTGAGTGCCTATTCTGGTAGCCAGGCCTTCTTTGCACCATCCCTCTGCCTCTTCAGACTCAGTCACCGACAGAAGGCCCAGCAGTTAATTTGTAAACAAGGAAGATAAGCTGCTGTGTGTCCCCCAGAGAGGTTTTCATGGAGCTTGGGAGCTCCTGGGTCAGACCCTGCCCAAGATGGAATCTATTTGCGGCAGTAACCACAGACAGGTGACCTATTTTTTTCTTTATTGATTCTTCTCTCTTCCTCACTGTCTTGTTTCACCCCTCTTTTCTAAAGTATGTTTCAGACATAGAGGGAGAGGCTGTGATGGAAGTCGGCCAAGCGAAGACGAAGGGTGGGGGAGCAGTCGGCAATTCCAGTTTGACGCTAATGATTTGTGTACAATTCAAGGTCAGAGAATGATATGTGAGGCTTGTGCGCCCACCCACACAAGCATACACAATTTAGTACTTGATTATATCAGCATATAGCGCTAATACATCTCATGCTGCCTTGTTCACTTGCCTTTCCAATTAGAAAGAAACGCAGAGGGCAGGGACCACATGTTAAGCTTCTTTTGTTCCTCGCAGCACCCACCACCTTATTAGGCACATAATGGGCATTTGATAAATATGTTTTGTTAAAAGAGGCTTGCTTTAATGAAATAAAATGTGTTCTTGAAATGTTCTAAATAAAGTGAGTTTTTGTAAATGGAATCCGATTTTAATGATACTGGGAAAGTTGCAATGAGAATACTACAATAAATCCTTTTACAAAGCCAATAACCATTCCGTCTAGATTGTCATGTATTTTTTACCCTCTTGGACCTAAACCAGAAAATCTTAACCTGGGAATCAATGAATCCCCTGCAAATGTGTCCATGTTTGCTTTGGGAATGTGTATTTTTCTGGTGATATTGCTGTAGCTTTCATTGCATTCTCAAAGGGATGTGTTACTTCAAAAAGAAAAAAAAGTTAAAATCCATAGGCCTAGAGGGTGCCACAGAAATGAAGCTAAGGTTCTAGGAAAGTAATTTACCAGCTTTAGTAAGCAGAAAATGATAATCAGAGTTAACATTTGTTGAGCATCTGCTACATACCAAGCTCCTGACAGTCACCATATTTAATGTTCCCTGCAAGGTAGGCACTATCATCTCATTTGGCCAATGAGGAAACTGGAGAGGCTTGCCCCAGACACACAGTTGTTAAACATCAAATGTGAGATCTGAACCAGAATCTGTTGATTCCAAATTTGGAAGTTTTCAATAAAATGGTTTCTGTTTCTCTGGTGCCCTACCTAAAATAATGATGACAATGAAAATAATAATTTAACTTTGAGAATATTATTATCACTATTTCACAGATGAGAAAACTGAAGTTAAGAAATATGTATGAAATTCAAGGATAGCTAATAACTTACTGAAGACCCTGCAGCTGGTAAGTGAAGGTCCATCCCCTGGCTGAGGCCACCGACCCACACTGCCTTCACAGCCCCTGTGGGATGGCCTGGCTGCCCCGGGACTCTTAAACAAAAATCAGTGAACTGGGTCTTTGCTTCAGCATACCATAATTATTCTTCTGGAATTGAGTTCTCTTCCTTCACATTTCTCTAGAGAGAAGTCCAATCTGTCAAGCATTTATAAGGCACTTCTTTTGTACCTAGGGTTGTGTTAGGCACTGTGGGAAACAGGGAAACACATCTGTGGGTGTGAGTGTGTGTGTATGTATACATGTAAAACAGCCACACTTTTTAACTAAAATCCTACATATTGTTTCAGACCATCTGATTACACTTAGGAGCTATTTAGGAAAATGGTGACTGTGCAATCAACTGTGAAAGTTGTATAAGAAACACTCCCTGTTCAATCTGCAAGGCATACTACCTACAAATTTAGCAGGAATTTAGAGACAGTACTGTTGATATTGGATATATATGGAAGTTTGGTCATAGGATCATTCAAGATTCATTTGACATGAATTCATTCCACTTAGCTACTCAGCTTGATACTATGAAAATAAATTAAAATGTGAAAGTGCTGTTAGCTCTTTGAAAGATCATAACATTGAAATTCAAGTTTAATATGTCACCTAAAAGGCAGTTTTACACGTAAGTTAAGCAAAGCCTGGGCCCTAAACTCAAAGGGCTCTGAGTTCAAATCTCTGCTCTGCCATTTACTAGATACGTGCTCTTAGAAAAAATTCACTTGATGTTTCTAGGCCGCAGTCTTCTCATATATAAATGGAGGTAATAATACCTTTATGACAAGCCTTGTGAAGACTAAATGAGGAAATGTGTGCAGAGTATGTGGAACAATGCTTGAAACATTGTCTTCACTTAAAAATTGTGGCATTTTGTCTTTATAACTTTGTGTCAAAAGAAATAGAATGTGAAAAAAAAATGAACTGGTAAAATTTCTCTCTAAAAATCAAAACAGGATAAAGGAGACAAATAAATTCTCCTTCTCCACGAGTGATAGCAGTGGTATTGAAACACAATCCTTATAGTAAAAGCTCACAGGAAAAGAATTCTAAAATAAGTCTTTTCCTGTGCATAGGTTTATCCAAATTTCCTTCTCAATTTTATTTATTGCTGTTGACGTTTAATTGCTTAAAATAATCTTAAGGGAGCCACAGAAATGGGTGGGGCACTCAAGAACTGTGCTATGGTCTTTCTGCATGTCAGCATTAGAACAGATTATTTCAATCCCATGTTTGTGTGGAAAGCATGCAAAGAGAAGATAGATTGACAAGCCTGATTGGTATGTTCCAATTCTTTTGCTTCCATAACAATTTAGTAGATGGAAGTAAAACTTCTTTAAAAATCCTAGTTTGCAGAAAAGAAAGGCTGAGTGCTGGCAGCAGAAGGTACATAATACTGGGGAACTCTACTCTTTCCTTCAGTTGACAAGCAAGCAATTAGATCCATCGAGCTGCGGATCTATGTTCTCAAGGACCCAAGGAAGTCAGCTTTTGGAAGGCAATAAAATTTTTGTTTTTAATATGCAGTGTCCTTCAGTGAAAATGACAAGGAGGCTGAAGTAACTTTAGGATGCTGCAGACAAGAATTCTTTATCCAGAGATAAAGGTGAAAAGACCCAAGAAGCTGGATAAGAGCTAAATAAAAATGTCTTGCCAAAATGATGCTAGAAAGTACTAATTCTCAGACATTTGCAGAGTATTTCTCCATGATCAAAAGGCAAGAAATACACCAGCACCTATGTGCATGACCAACCAAATACCACCCCACCCCCGCGGCCAAACTCCAACAAAACACACATAATATTCATTAAAAAAGAAACACTTATCTGAAAGATGGGATGGAGGGAAGAGTGAGGGGGAAGAGACATAGAAAAGAATTGCAATTTGTTTTACCACCTATTACCTTCTAGGAGATAAAACGTTCTGAAGCTAACAGGCCACTGCCTTGGCAACAGTAGAAAAAAATATGAGGTCAGAAGGTTGGCTGTGATCTTAAGATGGCTTTCTTGTGCCCATTTCATTCGGTGAGTGTCAACATGTAGGCAAAATTGTATAAGGTTTAAGAGCTCAGGTTTGGATTCAAATAGGCTTTGCTTTGGTTCCTAGTTCTAGTGTTGACCATATGACCTTAAACAGACTACTTAACTTTACATGCCTGAATTTCAAGATCGTTTGAAGATTAAATGTTTCATGTCAAGGGCTTAGTACAGGTCTTGGCACATAAAGCACTCCATGAATGGTCACTGTGAATATGTACCTTACTGTGGATGAGAGTTTCTCAGCTTCTGTACTATTGACATTTTGGGCTAGATAATGCTTTGTTGTGCAGAGACTGTCCTGTACATTGTAGGATATTTAGCAGCATCTCTGCTCTCTACCCACTAGGTGCCAGTAGCAGCGTCAATTCCCCGTTCCCCTCACCCCACCCTACCCCTGGCCCCCAAGTTGTGACAACCAAAACTATCTCCAGATGTTGCCAAATGTCCACTTGGTGATTGGGGAACAAAATATCTGAGGTTGAGAACCACTGCTTTAGATCAATCCAAGTTCTAGCAGATGAGAATAACTCCATTCTTCTTTTGATGTATTTATTAATATTTTTAAGCCTTGAAATGAAAAAATGCTTTTTAAGCATTAGAAAATGCATACTCTTCTTTTGAAAGCCTAGCAATAAATCCCATAACTATCAGGGTCTTCGTTTCCTCATCTTGAGCCTTATTTCAAGGCTCCCTCTGTTCTAAATTCTGACCTTGAAAACTCTATTCCTATCTCTTTCTTTTTTTGGACAGGGTCTCACTCTGTCACCCAGGCTGGAGTTCCGTGGCACAATCACAGCTAACTGTACCCTCGACCTCCTGGACTCAAGAGATCCTCCCACCTCAGCCTCCTAAGTAGCTGGGACCACACTTGACTAATTTTTGTATCTATATCTTTCATTTCACCAAAGATTTAAAACAATTTCTCACTATGAAGAAACTTAATGCAAGCAATATACATTCAACAGGAAAAATGAGGAAACTCAGATAAGCAAAAAAAGAAATAAAGGAAAAGAAGTATCAGTTGTGTTTCCATTAGTTAGAACTACCTAGGGCTAACACGATGATGAGTGGGTTTTCAGATGTTTTTGGAATGCATGTTTGTGTGTACATACACAAATATACATGCAGTCACACAATACACACATTTTATTTCTTGTGTGCTTATCATTTTTTCATGGTCTATCATTTTTTCATGGTCATTAGTTCTAGCTATCTCCAGACTTGATGCTAGACTATACATTTTTTCTCATGTATAACATTCCTCAAGAAGTGGTTCAACTCATATGTCTTTCTTTACCTACCACCTAGATAAGCCCCAAATTCACACTGTTACACCTTTATTTCTCCACAGAAAAATAACTTTCATTACATGTACAAATGACAATTAAGCCAATTAGAGTAAACAACTTTTGGTCAATTCAGCTCTCACTTTGCCAAGAACCAATGGCCATCCTCAGTTTTTTTTAAGGATGGAGGTTTGGAAGTCAAATTTGACGCCTCTCTTCCTTTCCTGTCCCCACCCCTGCCCACAGTCACTTCCACAATCTCTTGCTTTTTCTTTGGACCTATTTCCAGGGTCACACGCAGTCAGGTCCTAATTATTTTGTTCCAGGTATGCTGTTTCCTAGCATCTCTCCTGCCAATCACTTTGATCGAGATAGTACTCTCCTCTTTTCAGAAACCTACAATGACTACCCATTGCTTCTTGTATCACAAGCTGAATCTCTCTAATGAGCTTTGAGGGGCTTCCACACTCCCCTGGGTCCTCCTCCCTGAGCTGTGTCTTCCTCAGGTTGCACTTTTTGTTCCTTATTAACCCTTCGCAACCCAGTTTCCCTACTCCCCTTTCTGATCAACAGTCCATTAAAAATAAGGTAAAACAATGCACAGTGCTGACGTCTTTTTAAAAAGAAGAAAACCCTAGGACACTAATACAATTATCCTTCTGCTTATGCTTCAGTTATCGGTTGTAACTACTTGTTACATTAATTGGGTGTATCTTTGTTACAGAGGATTAATAAATGTTTTATTTATTTATTTTAGTTTCAAAAACATGCCTTGAAATTTCACCAGATTGGGTGAAACGTGTTTATAATACTAGGAAGTGAACATCAGGCACTAATTTTTTGTAGCAGTATTTCTCATCAAGGCACATGCATTTACCTAATCCAAAAGATGGCCAGCTTTCTCAATTAAAAGGTATACAAAGAAATAACCCTTGCATTTGATCATTGTAACTTGGACAACATTTCACTCTATTGAATATAAACGGGAATCTGTATGCTGTTATTATTTAAAAAAAAATTTTTTAATCCAGCTTTTAGTAGAGGATAAACTTCTTAATGGCAAGGACCATGGCTTTTACTTCCTTTGTGAGGCTCACAATAATGGGAACACAGCTTCATGTGCAATTGGTCTTCAATAAATGTTGCTAGGTGATTCATATTTGAAGGGGAAATGGAAAGAAAAGCCTGACGGACTTAAAGGATTTGTGTGCATGCATCTTGCTGTGAATAATACAAATGTGGAGAGAGATGACTAAGTGGACAGCATAGGGCATAGAGAGCTTTGGCCCCTGAAATATTCAGTAACAGGAAGTTACAGTGTGACTAACTGTAACCAGGTTGTGAAATGGAAAGCAGAGGAACTGGAGGATGTACTGGAAGAACTCGGGGGTGCACACAGAAGTGAACTGCAGCATCAAAGATGTAATGCCTTTCCGGGTGAGAACTTCAGAAGGAAGGACAGCACAGGGGACAAAGGAAGGGATAGAAATGATAAGTGTCTTAAAATGAAAAGGTGATGGAAAGAATTCTTAAAGCAGAAATAAAAATCCTATCAATAACAAGGTTGGGTTTAGAGTTAAAAAAAATAATCACACGGCCGGGCACAGTGGTTCATGCCTGTAATCCCAGCACTTTGGGAGGCTGAGGTGGGTGGATCACCTAAGGTCAGGAGTTTGAGACCAGTCTGGCCAACATGGCAACACCCCGTCTATACTAAAAATATTAAAAAAATTAGCTGGGCATGGTGGCGGGCGCCTGTAATCCCAGCTACTCAGGAGACTGAGGCAGGAAGAATTGCTTGAACCCAGAAGGCAGACGTTGCAGTGAGCTGAGATTGTGCCACTGCACGACAGCCTGGGAGACAGAGCGAGACTTAATCTCAAAAAAAAATAAAAAAATAAAAATAAATAAATAAATAAATAATCACGCAGATATTTTGTTTCCTACTTTAAATAAAAGCAAGGCTTCACATTTGACCACAGAATGTTGTATTGCTTCTCTGCTATGCGGCACAGCTTTGATATCAGGTCCAGGACTGCTAAGTGAAAGAAAAGAAATTTCTGGTATGTTTGGAGCCTATGATTTCATCCCTCCTCTCACTCCAGCACATCTGATCTATGTATCCTCAAAAATGGAGCTGCTCACCTTTGCCAGCTCAGTTCTTCCCATCCTAAGCTTTCCTGAGCCAGTACCACTTAAGCATGTTATGTCAAAAGCCATTCATGGTCATTATGGTGTCCACAAATATGTTCACAAATACTTGACACTCCCTTCAGAAGGGAGAACCTAATCCCTCTCTCCTGGAGTGTGGCTGGACTTAAATTATTTTGCTTCTAATGAATGAAACAATGAAGAAACGAAGGTGTGTGACTTTGATAGTATGTCATGAAATGAACTGTGGCTTCCTCCTTGGTCTCTCTTGAAGCTGACTCAGGGGAAGCCAGCTGCCATGCCATGAGAAAACTTAAGCGGCCCTGTGGGGAGGTCCATGTGGTGAGGAACTGAGGCCTCCAGTCAGCAGCCATGGGAGGGAGCCACATATGAAGAAGAGTCTCCAGCCCCAGTCAAGCCTTCAGATGACTGCAGCCCACTTGACAGCTTCATGGTAGCCTTATGGAAGAGCCTGAGCCATAACCACCCAGCTAAGCTGCTCCTGCATTCCCTTGAAAACCATGTAAGATAATAAATGTTTGTTGTTTGAAGTGGCTATGTTTTGGGCATAAGTTGTTACACAGCAATAGATAACTAATATGGTAATCTTTCCAATAGAGCTCTTCTGTACTTTGGAGTTAAGTTTTTAAAGTTTTATTAAAAGGTCTTTTCATTATTTTGGAATATGTGTTTACCTGCATTTAATATGTAAATGGATTAGATGTTATAAAATGTTCAGGTAAATTAAATCCCACCTTCTTTTTTAGCTTCTGATTTTAACAAAGAGAAATGATTTTTCTTATCTACTGAGGTACCAGAAACAATGAGGGTACTGGAAGGCCTCAAAGAGTCTAACAGACCTCTAGAGTTAGGGGTGGGGAGTGGCTAGATTATGTCTTGAGATGTTTTCCTCATTTAAAATCATTTAACATAAACAAAAAAGATGGCATTTTAATATTGTACTTTAAAATATGAAAAATAAATAGTTTTTATTTTAAATAGAGGTAAATTATGCAGGAGGAACAATCTTGTCAGAACCAAGACTGATTTTTTTTTTTAAATCACCAGTGAAACTTGCTAACAGTTGGCTTTTAAAAGAGAACAGTAATACACTTTTACCATTTTGTTTACAGTCCCTGTCTATAAAATTTTCCCATATATATGATAATATGTTTCTTCCAGAATCTTTCTATCTTTGTATGCTCAATGCCTAGACACCACAGGCACATAAAATATGTTGAATGAATCAATGAATGAATGAATGAAACTGGCTTAAAGGAAAACTGAAGAAACTTACACTCTCCTAGAGGATTAAAAAAGTACAAATCACATGATATGATTAATGTTTTTAATTTTAAAAACACAGTACATCCTATGGGTCTGATACTATTTTAAATGCTTAACATAAACTAATACACAGAGTCATCCTAATATCTCTATTGATTATCATCCCCTATCTTTCCTTTTTTTTTTTTTTTTTTTTTTGAGATGGAGTCTCGCCCTGTCGCCCAGGCTGGAGTGCAGTGCCGCGATCTCAGCTCACTGCAAGCTCCACCTCCTGGGTTCACGCCATTCTCCTGCCACAGCCTCCCGAGTAGCTGGAATTACAGGCGCCTGCCACCACGCCCGGCTAATTTTTTGTATTTTTAGTAAAGATGGGGTTTCACCGTGTTAGCCAGGATGGTCTCAATCTCCTGACCTCGTGATCCACCCACCTCGGCCTCCCAAAGTGCTGGGATTACAGGCATGAGCCATCATGCCCAGCTGATCATCCCCATCTTCTAGATGAAAACCTAAAGTACAAACAGGTTATATAACCCGCCCAGGGTCCTGCAAGTATTGAAGTGGTAAAGTCAGGATCTGAAGATCTGTTCTGGCTTCAGAGCTGACTCCTGACCTCTACACTCTGCCACCCTCCCTACGAAGGCAGCTCCTTATGTGATCCTACCTGATGTCATACCTAAGCAGTTCTCAAGTCAGGAGAAGGTGGAAGTGGTGGGAGCCCTGCAAAAACGGAGAGAACTGTGACTGCTTTGCAGTGTTTTGGGGAATTGTGTTTATTCACCAGTTTCTCTCAATAGACCGCCAATTTAACACTCTGCCAACTGTCCAATTATTCATGTTCACGTGGAGCTAAGTGGGTTCTTCTCCAGCTGCACACCTTTCTTTCTCAACATAATTAATGAGGCTCATCAAAACCCTAGAAAACAAGCCCAGCGCACCAGCCACTCTCATTGACATGTTAATAGGGGGTCAGGTGCTCCTGACCTCACAGCAGGATGTTTATATGGCCCCAGGGCTGCTCACAAATGTTATATGTTGACTACAGGGTGTCATGAATAAGGGCGTTCCTTTCCCAGTAAGCAGCTGCACTACACACAAATGGCCATGGAAATCTCTGAAGGCAGTGAGCTACACAGATCAGGTGAATTCTAACAGCATGGGCACAAAGCCGGCTGGGTTGGCTTATCCAGAGCCTGGCCAGGCGGAGGGCACTGGAAAGCACTAATTCATTCCATCCAGTGTAGGATTACATAGTTTTTAAAAGGCAATGTAAAGAGTAAGAGGCTCACAAACAGCAAAACAAAAACAAAAACACCTCTGGTCTTGCCTATTACTTTTCTGATCACAGAACTGATTTTTGGTGTTTTTCTAACTCGCGCTGTTCAACACAGTAGCCACTAGCCACATGTGGCTGTTGAACACTTGAAATGTGGCTGGTCCGAATTGGGCCGTGCTATTAGCATAACAGGCACATCAGATTTCAAACACTTGGTATGAAAAAAAAATGTATGTAAAATATGCCATTAGTAATCTTTATATTGATTACATGTTAACATAATCATATTTTAAATATACTGGGTTAAATAAAAATATATTAAGATGAATGTCACCAGCTGCTTTTTACCTTTTGTAACATGGCCAATAGAAATTTAAAAATCACATAGTTTGCACTGGTGGCTTGCATTCTATTTTGATTGGGCAGTGCTGCTCTAGAGTTTGGAAACTCTAAACATGTCACTGCTTTGAGAGGGATGCAAGAGGCAAGTGTGTTTCCAAGTCTTGCCTCTGGACTTTTTCTGCCACACTAATGAAACTCTTACCAATGGGTGATATTGAAACTAACACTATCTACCAGGAAGGCTGCAATACACTCAGATGTGAATCGCCTCCTGTTCCAGGGCCTTCAATCACCCTTCTATTCGCAGGCTTTGAAGTACGGGCTCTGACTGGCCCCAGCAAGAGCACACTTTGGCACTCTGTGGCACATGTAACTCATTCTTATTGCACTGATCTAAAAGCTAGCTCTCACTCACAGTGGCTTTTAGGGAATGATCATGTGGACCCAGGCTGCCACCGATGGCTGTGCAGTTTGTGCCTGGCACAACAGTGTCCAGCAGAGGGTACACAAGGGGTTGCCATCACACCTGGGGTGCCTGCGGGCTGGGGCTGCAGTTTATCGGCTCAGAGGCGTTGCCTGAAGTGGACTGCACTCTACACCCAAGGCAATCTTTTTTCTTGCACCCCTGACTAACTTCCACATGGCACTGAAAGTACTCCTGGCCTAGCAAGCCCATTAAAACATCCTTTGTATGAATTGGCCAGAGCCCAGTGCAGAAAAGCAGGCCATATAAATTCCCAAACATCTCAGATCTAAGAAGAGCATTTAGAGAATGCAGATATGTTTATAAAACCTCCTGTAGGAAATCATGATATTAATAAATGGGAGTTATTAGTTTGGATACAATTTGGGGTCACTATTTACTGCTGACTAAATAAAACATATAGGCAAATTGCATAATCTCATGTGTCATATTAACTAATCATGACAATGTATTGGAAATCTAACTAACATGAAAGATATTTTGATTCTCTATGTACTAGATCCGCTGCAAACCATTTGCTGTCATAAAGAGGATGAATTCTAGAGAATCTTGCCCAGGAACCAAAATATAATAGAATATCTTTGTATAGGAAAGCAACGTTTCCCCCCGCCCCCTGAAGAGTATTATAACCTCTAGAAGAGCCCAGAGTTGTATGAATAGTTAATGAACGATGACATAATATACTTTAAAGCTTGGAACTGTTTAAAGTGTGCTCCAAAAGACTATCTTTAGAAAGGACTCTCTTCAAATAATTGCTAAGATATGATGAAGTAAATCTTTATAATAAAAATATTAAGCAAAAGGAACATATGATAGTCTGTTATTACTCTAAGAAAAACAACCACTTTCATAGTGATATGAATTTACTAAAAAATAAACACCTGTAAAAACAAAAAGCCCAACTATAAAGCACAGAGTAGCTATTTGTGGCTCAATGTTGCGAAAACTTTTAAAAAAATAGCCATGAGCTTGCTTCACACCTTTTGCAGAGTGTGGGACAAGTAGTACCTCAGAAAACTGGAAATATAAAACAGAAGAATAAGATAAATAATAGCAAAGTAAATTACGTGTTTAAATTGATTTAAATATACTGTAAATAAGATTTGATTATTTACATGTATACATGTGATCATCATCTTTCAGAAACTATTATACCATCCCAATATTTAATCTTATGATCATAAATATTTGATTCATTTCCTTTTATCTTGTCATTTATTCAAGCACCAAGTTCTGTTACTTCTTCCCTCTAAATGCCACTATGGCCATTGTTCTCTTAAATTTTAACTGCTGTTTCCAGATAGACATTCTTACTGTCTCACACTCAAAATAGTAGAAAGTCCTCTAAATGTTCTCCCATTCAAATTTCGCCTCGCTATTCCCCACCAGAACCCTTCCCTCCAGCCTGGCTATAATCTAAGTTGGCCACGGAAGGAATAACGCTTTGCCGCCAGCAGAATGCCTTTCTACCCACCCTCTATCCCTCCAACTCCTACTCATTCTTGGTCTATCTCGAAGCTCAGTTGCCCTTTGGAGGCTGCTCTTGTCTTCTCCAGGCTGCACTGACCCTTGCTGTTCTCCCTGCCCTGAATCCTGAATGTAAAATTTAGTAAGGTAGCACTGACTACTCGCTCCCTTGTATCGCCCTTATCTCCCTGACCATACTGCACATTGCTGGACACTCTAGATTACACTGTTTTCGTATCTTGCTTTGGTCCATAATATCATGACTTTGAGGAGTGAATATACACAGGGAGGATATGATTGGCCATTTTACAATTTTCTACACCTGTGTCGAACCCTTAGGCTAGTAGGCTCCTCTTGGGAAAAAATAAAGCTGGGCCTACTCTCTTACCTGTGAGTGCACTGGGTAGGGGCCTAGGGTGTAGCAGAATGCATCTTGAAAGGAAGGGAATCTAAGCGTCTGGAAATGGAATGAAGTTGGGCATCCTGCTGAGGCAACATCTCCCCGAAGCTCAGGAGCACCTGGGAAAGTTGCTTGTCTGCCATCCTTGATGCGATCGAGCATCAGAACACGGAACACAGGGTTGTGGCTGACCTCTGTGCCTGAGAGCAGTCTTGCTCTGAGGAGAACAGCCCAAAAGAGGCCCTACATAAGCCTTGTGTTGCCTTTAATGTGTGTAGTATCCATTCCTTTGCAGTCTGTCTTTCTATAGATCTTAAGGAAAGCAGCCTGGCACTGTAAGACTGTGCCCTTAAATCCTGAGACAGAAAAATGAATAACAAACCCTCTCTTGGAGGAAAAATCCCACTCTTCACCACATTGGGACTGGGGAGGAGGGACCACTGGAGGATAGACTACTTTGTCCTATTCAGAGAATCAACAGGACAATAACTGCCATATTTAAACATATACAAATATTTAGCAATGAAATAAACACAGGCTGCTTGAACTGCAGTCTCAGTGTTATGTTGCTTTTTGTTTGTTTTGCGCCCAGCCCTCAGTGTTATCTTATGTACTATTTCTCCATTTGAAAATGGTAGTGGTGGCCGGGTGCAGTGGCTCACGCTTGTAATTCCAGCAATCTGGGAAGCTGAGGCAGATGAGTCACTTGAGGTCAGGAGTCCGAGACCAGCCTGGCCAACATGGTGAAACCCCATGTCTACTAAAAATACAAAAATTAGTGGGGCATCATGGTGTATGCCTTTAGTCTCAGCTACTCAGGAGGATGAGGCTCAAGAATCGCTTGAGCCTAGGAGGCAGAGGTTGCAGTGAGCCAAGATTGTGCCACTGCACTCCAGCCAGGGTGACAAAATGAGGCTCTGACTGAAAAAAAAAAGAAAAAAGAAAAGAAAAGAAAAAAGAGAAAGAAAATGGTGGTGGTGGTAGTGGTTGGGAGATGTGGGCGGGGGGTGGGGATGTTCATTAAAATGCACATTCCCAGGCCTCATCCCAGATCAACAGATTCTGGGCCTTTGGCAGTGGAATCTGATTACCTGCATCTTGAATGCTTTCCCCAGGTGATTCTTAGGCCCATAAATGTTTCAGAACCACTGTTTGATGGGTTATCAGCTCTCTCAGCAAACAAGAATATTCTCATCCCCTAAAACCTTTAAGGAGTATTTTCATAGGAGTGCAATTAAAACCTCTTTTGGGCTGGGTGTGGTGGCTCACGCCTGTAATCCCAGCACTTTGGGAGGCCGAGGCGGGTGGATTGCCCAAGCTTAGGAGTTTGCGACCAGCCTGGGCAACACAGTGAAACCCCATCTCTACTAAAATACAAAAAATTGGCTGGGTGTGGCGGCGTGTGCCTGTAGTCCCAGCTACTCAGGAGGCTGAGGCAGGAGAATTGCTTGAACCCAGAAGACAGAGGTTGCAGTGAGCCCAGATCGTGCCACTGCACTCCAGCCTGGGTGACAGAGTGAGACTCCATCTCAAAATTAAAAAAAAAAACACAAAAAACCTCTTTCTTCTAGAAAGCTCATTCCTTTCCTAAAATGTTTCCTTTTCTGCTGCTTTCTCTTAGCCTCATATTTCTAAAACTCTGACAGAATATCAGTTTCCAAAATATGCCAGGATGTACACGGAAACGAGGTATTTTACCCATCAGCAGGGGCACTGCACTTAAGATCTGGATTTTGGGGCCCTTCTGCTTGCTGGTTTCCCCTCAGCGGGGAAGGCCTGGATTCAGTCAGTGAGAAGTGTTCTGTCCATATTCCACCTTGCCCCTGAGTGGCCAGGTACTACTGGCTTAGTCAGAGTCATGAACCTGAACTGTTTTTATAGTCCTTGAAGTAAGTCAGTATTTCAAGATTCTGAAAACTACTCAATAGTTATAATCACAAAATCTTCTTCCAAAATAGCATGATGATCATGTTGACACTGTTGTCTTTTTCAATACATGTATTTGACATGTGTAAATTTTGTGTTAAGAGAGCACTTTTGGTTTTGTGAAACCCACTCTATTGGAGCCAAAAGTGTTAGAAACAATAATGTGAATTCTGCTGTAAAGTTATACATTTCAATTTGGACAATATTCGATATTCAACAGAAAGGTGTTGAAAATCACTGAAGGAGCCTCTGGTAGAACGAACACCCACATTAATCTTGGCTTCCTCCGATGCTCCAGTACAATCACAATACAGGAATAAAAATGACATAAACATTTAAGAACAAAGAAGATGGGAGATGGCAATAGGAATTGAGGGGTGTCAACAAAATTTTGGGAGATGAAAATCAGCTGGCTGAGTGGTAAACGACTTAGCAGCTTAGAGAAAGCTGAATCTAATCCTGCAGTAGAAGAAGCCAAAAATCAAGCAAGACGATTCAAGCTAAACAACGCCGTGAAGACTTAGGAACCAGAGGCACCTCTGAATGCCAGGGTAGATGGGAGTGCAAAAAGGAAAACTGGCTGCAATCCTGTATAATTAAGAAGTGGACCAGATACCCTCCCTCAGACAAGAAGAAGGCGGGTGGATTACTCTGCAGAGATGAAACCACAGGACTCTGGAAATCCTGGACCCCAGGCCTAGCCAGAGTGGGTTGAGGAGCCATATGAAAAGAGGGAGATTAAGTGAAAGTCTACATAGAACTTAGTAAGACACGCCCCTCAGCATCACCACCATTTCTTACCTCCCTACCCTTATTCAGCTCCAGAAAGCCAGCATCTAAGTTTACAACCCTCAGCCATGAGATGGAAGTCTTTCCTGTCTAGCTTAAGGGAAAACAATCTACAAACATTGACCCAGTGAAATGGGCAGGTTCTAGGCGAATCACCCTATAACAAAGCACCACATTTTACAAGCCCCATCTAAGCACACAGAGCAACTAATTAGCTTTATTTTGCCTCTCTCTTAAACAGATATTTGAGAAAAGCTTCTTTTATGAAAGAAAGAAAAACAAGCATATGAAAAAATATGCTTAGGAGAAACAGACAAAGCAGGAAGCACAGGAAAGCTTAATTGTATTTATTTATTTATTTATTGAAACGGAGTCTCACTCTGTTGCCCAGACTGCAGTGCAGTGGTGCGATCTTGGCTCACTGCAACCTCTGCCTCCTGGGTTCAAGTGATTCTCCTGCCTCAGCCTCTGAGTAGCTGGGACAACAGGCATGCATCACCACGCTCGGCTAAGTTTTGCATTTTTAGTAGAGACGGGGTTTCACCATATTGGCCAGGATGATCTCAACTCAAGTGATCCGCCCGCCTCAGCCTCCCAAAGTGCTGGGATTACAGGTGTGAGCCACTGCTCCAGGCCTGGAAAGCTTCATTTTAAAATGATAATTAATAGCCTTGGATTGAAAAGGATAAATTAGAGTATAGAAAGAGCCTATGGAAATTAAAAATGTGATAAAATGAAATATTTAATAATTGGGTTGGAAGATGAAGGAAATCTCAGAGCATAGAGCAAAAGGACAAAGACATGAAAAATAGAAAAGATATGAAAATCAGAGTACAATCCAGAAGGTTTAATACATAATAAACAGAAGTTCCAGAAAGTTAAAAAAGGAGAAAAAAGAAGAGAGAAATTACCAAAGAAATAATCTAAGAACATATCCAAGATCTTAAGGACACACAATTCCAGATTTTTTTTTTTAAAAAGTGCATAGTACTAGATACAGTGAATGAAAAAGAGCTGCAATAAGGTGTATCATCATGAAATTTCAGGGTAAAGAATATTAGAAAAGTTATCAGAGTGAAAAAAAAACAGGTTACACACATAGGTTGGGGAATCCAAATGGCCCTGGACTTAATAGTAGGTAAGTCAGAGGACCATGAAGAAATGCCTTTAAAATTCTAATTAAATGTGTTTTCTAAACTGTAACTCTATAGGCTGGGCACAGTGGCTCACGTCTGTAATCCCAGCACTTTGGGAGGCCGAGGCAGGTGGATCATCTGAGTTCAGGAGTTTGAGACCATCCTGGCCAATATGGTGAAACTCTATCTCTACTAAAAATACAAAAATTAGCTGGGTGTGGTGGCACGCACCTGTAATCCCAGCTACTCAGGAGCCTGAGGCAGGAGAATCACTTGAACCTGGGAGGCAGAGGTGGCAGTGAGCCAAGATCGAGCTACTGCACTCCAGCCTGGGCGATGGAGCGAGACTCTGTCTTAAAAACACAAACAAATAAACAAACAACAACAACAAAAAAACCTATAATTCTACATCAGGTAAACTATTAATCAAATGTAAGGATAAACACAGTCTCAAAAATTGGTTCCATAGGAACAATCTCCCATTTATCCTTTTGTAAGAAACTATGAGGACTTCCACCAATTTGAGGGAATAATTCAAGAAAGAGGTGGGATCGAGAAAACAGCCGACGCAACACAGAATGGTGGTGAAACGTTCCAAGAACGATGGTGAAGGGTGATTGCAAGACTTCCGTTAAGCAGCAGACCAAGAAAACTGCAGGACAGAAGTGGACAGAACCAACAGGGCAGAGAACTTCAGGAGAGAAGGAAAGACGGAGGGAGGGAGAGAGGGAAAAGAAAAGGAAACATGAGAAAAACTATATTATCTGATGTGCTTGATCATATTGAATGTTTTACACGGTCAGAAAAGTTTAAGGATGGATCGAAAGTAGGTACAGAGACAATACATGCCCCTCACCCTGCCCAAAAGGGCAATCATAAATTCCAAGGAAAACAAAAAGCTATACAAGTAAGGAAACAAAATCATAGTATACTACATGGCTAAACTGTGAGGCACTATGCAAAAATTAGTCTTGTAAACATGGGCTACTTTTTAAAATCATGATTTGTAATATAGCTAGTTACACTGAGAGGATGGGGAAGAGAAAGAGAGAGACTGTGTGTGGGGGGCTTGTGTTTGTTTGTCAGGAGGTAGTAAGTAGCTGCACCCCCCATCTTCTGTAGAATTGAGTAACTGAAAACTTGAGAAACGCAATTTATGGAGATAAATGAGAAGACAACGTGGAAGTGGCTGCCTTTGGCAAGCAGAAATTAAGAATGGCGTGGGTGAAGCAGGAGACTACTGTTTCTCATCAAAATCCCCCTAGCAGTATTTGACTTTCTGAACTGTGCATGTGTATTACTTGGATAAGGTAAACAATATATACATCAAGGAAACTGAACAAAGGGGTTCCAGGTTCTTAAAGTTTTTTTTTTTTTTTTAAAAGAATTGCTTGTCTTTTTTTTTTGAGAGTTTTGCTCTTGTTGCCCAGGCTGGAATGCAATGGGCAGTCACTGAAACCCCTGCCTCCCAGGTTCAAGTGATTCTCCTGCCTCAGCCTCCCAATTAGCTGGGATTACAGGCGCCTGCCACCACTCCCATATAATTTTTTTGTATTTTTAGTAGAGATGGGGTTTCACCATGTTGGTCAGGCTGCTCTCGAACTCCTGGCCTCAGGTGATCCACCCGACTCGGCCTCCTAAAGTGCTGGGATTACAGGCGTGAGCCACCACGCCTGGCTGCTTAAAGTTAAGGAAAATGTATCTTCCAAGAGATTTCCATGATGGCTATGAATATTGCAGCTCTGTTCTTTCTCTGGAGATTTTATGACTAAAAAGCTTATAATAACATACCACACAGGGCATTCCACAAATTCTGGTAAAATAAAATTGAAAGTGAAAAACATTCTGTAAAATATGAGCACATATACTCATTATGATGCACACAGCCACATGTAGAAAACACACGTGTAAAGAATAAAGTAGCACAGTCACCTATGATGTATCTAGTCCTAAGATTGCAAGTATGAAAAATTAACACCACATTTTGGAAATGATTCCCTTTCTGCTCTTCCCCACAGGAATTATTCTTGGGCTCTGGGCTGGCCTGTGACCGTCCTTGACCAGCAAGTGGTCTCTGCTTTTGGTTTACTTCTTTCATAGTTGCTCCATTGTTTTTTGTTTGTCAGACACAGGGATTGTGGTTGCCTTCCCAGCAATCTCACTGTTGTTCCGCTGGTTCAAGATAATCACCTCCTATCAAAGGATTCATTCTAGACTTGCCTTTTCGGCTTTTCTATTTGATCTCAAAAGCGGCTCTGTGTTACTTGTGCTAATGCTTTCTCCATTGGAGCTGATAATCAACTGTAATCATATTTTTGACCCAAACTTTGATGATCACCATCAAATGATTTATTGAACATCCTTATGTTTAAGACACAGTGCTAGGCACTATGCAAAAATCAGTTAAAGTGTGTGTGTAAGAGAGAAGAGAGAGAGATCCTGTCCTTGAGAAACAACAGGATTAGGACGGAAAAAAACCAGATGTGACCATAGTAAGTTCTATTTCATAACAAAAACACATATTTTAAAAATTGGAGAACATGTAGTGTATATTTCAAATAGCTACAAGTGAGGACTTGAAATGCTCCCATCACATAGAAATAATAAATACTCAGGCCGGGTGCGGTGGCTCACGCCTGTAATCCCAGCACTATGGGAAGCCAAGGCAGGAAGATCGCTTCAGTTCAGTGGTTGGACACTAGACTGGGCAACATAGTGAGACCTTGTCTCTACTGAAAATTAAAAAAAAAAAATTAGCCAGGTATGGTGGCACATGCCTGTAGTCCCAGCTGCTTGGGGTATGAGGTGGGAAGATGGCTTGAGTCCAGGAATTCAAAGCTGCAGTGAGCTATGATAGTGCCACTACACTCCAGTCTGGGCAACAAAGTGAGACTCTTTCTCAAAAAAAGAAAGAAAGAAAGAATAAATACAGTGATGGATGCCCTAAATACCCTGACTTGATAATTACATATTCTATGCCTGTAACAAAATATCACATGTACCCCATAAATATGTGTAAATATTATGTATTAATGTTTAAAAAGTGAAGCTGGTAAGAAGAAAATTAGAGACAATCTGGGAGGTTTAGTCCATGATGAATAGAAGTTCCAGAAGGTTTTAAAACAAAAAAAAGTAGGCCAGGCGCCGTGGCTCACACCTGTAATCCCAGTACTTTGGAAGGCTGAGGCGGGCGGATCACGAGGTCAGGAGATCGAGACCATCCTGGCTAACACGGTGAAACCTTGTCTCTACTAAACACACACACACAAAAATTAGCCAGGCATGCTGGCAGGCGCCTGTAGTCCCAGCTACTCGGGAGGCTGAGGCAGGAGAATGGCGTGAACCCGGGAGGTGGAGTTTGCAGTGAGCAGAGATCGTGCGACTGCACTCCAGCCTGGGCGACATAGGGAGACTCCGTCTCAAAAAAAAAAAAAAAAAAAAGAAAGAGAATAAAAATAAAGGGAATAAAGAAATAATATAAGAACAAAGAAATAATATAAGAACATATCTCAGAAGATTCAAAAACTTTTAATGGTAAAAAATGTTATTGCTACTTTCACTGTCACTAATTTAGCTAAAATTTTCTAGGAATGAGAACATGGTAAAGGGATTAGGAGACAGAATGGAAAAGAAACTGAGTGTGGGAGGCAGGTTTTAGGACTACTCACTAAAGCAGGGATTCACAACTAATATATGTCAATGAATAGCAAACAATGATATTGCCTCAATCCAACTGGCAAATCAATTCAACTAAGAATTTTTTTAAAAAAAGAATTAACGAAGGGTAAACTTTTTTAAGTAGGGAGTTTCCCTTCCTTAAAAAAGTATTTTCCCAGAGGGTAGAATTAATACACATGTATGATAGAAAGTTTAGAAAATTCAGTTAAATATAAAGAGGAAAACAATATCACTCATAATTTTTCCAGCCAGAAATAAATATCATTCCTAACATTTTAGGAATTCAGTATTTAGAATTCCTAAAATAACATTTTAGTTATCAGTATTTTTCTACACATATTAAAAGTCACAATTTGGATTGTAACATATAATTGTTTTATGATCTATTTTATTCATATTATGAGCATTTCCATATGATTAGTCATTCATTTATATCATGAATGTCATGTACGTATTTATTTTTCCAAAATACTTATTTTTGGATCAAATTTTTCACTATCATAAGTAACACCATAAGCATAATCTTTGTTCAACCATCTGATCAAAAAGAATAATATGTAAATTCTGAGAAATGCAATTACTAGATAAAACACATTCAAAATTTTGAAATATCTTTTGTTTCTATTTTTGTTTCCCTGTTTTTTGAAATATACAGGAAGTAAGCGCATTTCTATTCATTTCTGAGATGGCATTTTATACAAATGTTCCAAATAAGTAAACATCTGTAAAAGACAATTTTCTTGAAATAAACGTGCCTAAAAGGCTTTGCTGCTGAAGTCATTCATTAAAACGAAATGTTGATCATGGTCATTGTGATCAACAAAGAATAAAGTGAGTTTTCACTAGCAATAGCAGAAAACGAAACGGAACTAAACCTATGTATAATTATATTTTATATCGTACCTGTAATTCGTGCTCATATTTGTGGAATGTACCCGCATATAATGTAATGAACTATTCTGAGAACTATGTAAATACTGCTTCACAATCAGATAAAAACAAGAAATAAATGATATGTTTGCAGAAAGACATTCACATGTTTATATATGTATTTTGAAGCTCGTTTCAAACAGTGGTGAGTTAATATTTCATTAAAAAGCACGCTTTTACCTGATGAGATTTTGTGAGGTTAAGAAGTGATTATTCTAATGAGGACTCACAAAAGAATATTCTGTCCACACTGAAAATACTTCGTGAGATGACAGAAGAGAGGAGGAGCACACAGATTTAATCCAGAAAAACATCACTTTGCTTCTCCAGCTGACTGAGCTCTTTCAAAACATGACCTCTGCAGCTACCAGCTTCAGTGACACATAGTTAGGCAGGCATAAGGACCTCAAAGAAGTACCCTTAAAACTCATGTTCCCGCAAAGACAGGAACTTGTCCCAAGTTGGCACATTTTGAAAGACATTTAGTGGGGGTGAGGATGGGTGCATCATTGCACTCACATGTCTGCAGAGCCTGTGAACTGGAATTAATTATTCATCTTTGGTCTGGCTTGAAGGAAATACTCTAATGTAGCTAGTGTAAAAACAGCAAATGTAGAAGCACAATTTGTATTAACAACAGACCATTCTGACAGCTTGTGATCTCATAAACCTTCTGACACGCCTGGGCTACTACAAACATTCATGTATATTGCCTATATTTCTGCCTGCTTCAGAACTTAATCTGGAGTGTATAAAATGCTGTTATCTCCCCAATGGTATATATTCTTAATGAAACTAAGATAATACATGGAAGTTCACATTTCAGTGATATTTTTCTAGTAGCTACTGATTGCAGTCAATGTAAACCAAGTTATACTTTTATTTATCCAGATGGAATCTTTAGAGCCGGCTGGCATGTGCAGACAAGAAGCCACTGTGAGGTTTGGGGGTTGTAAGGCTGAGGACAAGAATGAAGCCACAGAGCTCAGGCCTGTCTCTGCAGGCCAGCACCACCTCCAGCCCTGCAGCTCCATCAAGCTTGGGGTTTCGGGGGTGGGGTGGGGCACTCCAGGAGCTACAAGATGCAAATAACCAAGTGAGGCAAGATCTGCCTGTGTTATTTCCCAGTGCTTCTAAAGTACTCAACTGTGGACACCTACCCAAGCACTAGTTAGAACCTGTTTAGACATGAGGGCCTCTAAAGCAAAGACTTTTCTGCAAATTCTCCAAGTAAAATGACCGTGTCTGCATCCTGGAAGAATTGAGGCACAGCACAGCAACTGGCAGTAAGATGATCTCTCTTGAATTCATCCATGTAGGGCAAGGGGAGTCGCTTTAATGGGCATTTCCCCACTCTCTCCTTCAGGGTAGAAAAAATGTTATATTAAAGGAGCTTTGGCTGTTTGCCACTGGTCAGGATGAAGAGAGTGAAAAGCTTGTCAATGACTATTCACTTCCCGACTGGTTGCTGCTCATTTTTCACCATGCACACCAAGAGCCCAACCTCCCATGAAGGAGGACAGTGGGAAAGTAGAGACTTTATTTTAATACAGCACTAAGATATATTCACCATCACATTTTCCTGAAATAGAGCTGAATGAATCAGAGAGGTTTCATTGCACTCCCAAGTAAGAAGACTGAACCAGCTTCTAACTGTTGCTAGTCTAGCAGCAAGTGTTTAAACATTATAAGGTCCTACAAAAATCTACCCTCCACTTCACTTTGAAAATCCAGAAAGCTCTCCTATATTTGAACATCAACAAGCCAAATTTCCCATTATTCATAATTCAGTAAGACAGCCGAAGGCTGCTCAGGGCCTTATAAAACTGTTGCAGATGGCCCTGAATGTCCCCTGCTTCCCACCACCCAGAGCCTGGGATCATGCAAGCTGGGAGAGAAGCTACAGAGGTAGTGCCGTGTTTGGTGGAGTGACCTCTGCGGCCTCCCTCAGAGTGAGAATTTTATGTAATTCTTATCTGCAGTTGGGAATAAAAGAAGTTTGATTCCTAGACACTGAAATACACGAAAGTTTATCGTGCCACCCTTTTCCATCTCTTAGGAGAAATGGAAAAAGAACACTCCAAACCTGGCCACTACCTGAGGATGTGTAAAGAGGTTTTCTGCAGGCCAATTAGACCCCACTACAGTGGAAGCTTGTAGAACATCACACATCGACAGTCTGAAATGCACCGCAAGAACTGCTTGAAGTGTGTCTCACTTTCACACTTACCTGACCGTGGGATGGAAGTGCAGCGTAAGCCATGGGCTGATTCATCACTCCTTTCTGCTTCATGAGAAGCATGCGTTTCTGGTCTTCGCTCAGGTGTGCCCTGGGGGCCTGGAGCTGTGGAGGTGGTGGCGGCTGCTGCTGCTGCTGCTGCTGCTGCTGCTGTTGCTGCTGCTGGATATACGGCATCAAGGGGTTTTTGTTGGGGTTGGCCACTGGTGGTGTCATCCTCTGACTTAGGTCTGCATTGAAGTGCGTCAGGGGTTTAGTGTTGCCATAAGTAAGAATATTGTGCTGTTTGTTTAAGGAGTTTGTACCCAAGTTATTTGGCTGCTGATTGATCATATTCATGTGATTCTGAGGGAGGTAGTTATTCATTGTTGTCTTCTGCAGGTTGTTTGCCATTGGAGGCACTATAGGGTTTTGGTTGTTAAAGGCTTGGGGGTACATCATTGGGCTATTTGGTTTTTCTGCAGTAAAAGCTGCTCCATATGGACTAGAGGGAGGTCCTAAGGGAGACCAATTGGAAGTCTGATTTGAGTGTTGTTGCTGCTGCTGCTGCTGCTGCTGCTGTTGCTGCTGCTGCTGCTGCTGCTGTTGCTGTTGCTGCTTCTGCTGCATGAGTTTGGCCCTTTGTTGCTGCTGTGCAGCCATCTGTTTGAGCTGTTCTGCTGGAGACATGTCAGAGCTGGGCACAGCCACAGGCCCTGACGCTGAACCGGCCACTGTCACTGCTGCCGGATTCAGGAGATAACCATTTCCAGGCCGAGGTGGAGCTTGGCCTGGAGTGTGGGCTTGGTTTGGAGTTTGAGGGGACTGGACAGCACAGTTTGCTGGTGAGCTTGCAGGGTTTGGAGCTGCGGGAGTGCTGGCAACAGAAGGTAAACTAGTGGCCGTGGAGACAGTAGAAAAGGGAGGACCAGAAGAAGAAGGCCTCGCCTGGGGAGATCCCATGGAGACATGTGCGAAGGGAGAGTGAGAGGGGTCGCTCTTCACGCTCGCACTCTCCTGGGAGAGAGGGGTCTCAGTTGCTGGCTGCGAGAATTCTGGCTCCTTCTTCTCTTCAAAGTCTTCGTTGAACAGGTCCTGTATGTCATCCTCAGGAACCGTGTTGGCCAATTCATCTATTAATTCTTGCCACTCCTGATCATTCAGATTAATGTCTGAGAACAGCTTGTTCTGATTTGAAAGAGATGTTTCTGATGTGTCTATGCAAGTAGGGTCATCGAGAGGTTCTTGTTTGAGGTCTTTGCTCTGCAAGATGGTGAAGCTATCCTCCAGGTCACTGCAACCGTTGACAGGAAGTTTAATCTCAGGGAGCCTACCATTCTTACTTAGATCTTCTAGAAGCCCAGGAGTGTGAGTTCCACTGTTCTGCAAGGGCAAAGAAGGTTTCAGGTCAAGTTGGTGAAGAGGAGAAGCTGAAGGCAGTGGCATGTTATTGGGCAAATTGTTGATGGCTTCCATCCCCGCAGAAATGTCCTTTCGAATTCGTTTGCTAGTCGGAGAAAAATTCCCATCACAAGCACCATTCTGCTGGTCTCCATTAAGTGGTGATCGAGCTCCTTCCAACTTCCTTTTCACAGTCTCTTGTAGCTGGAAAAGAAACAGGAAAGAGGATGACTAAACCTCCAAGTCATATTTTACTCTTTAAGGATTGAGATGTGCATTGCGATGAACTAACTTTTAAGTGGTTTACGACACACAGGAAAGAAGTCATACTTATAATTTCAAAATCAGGCAACACTGCAATTCAAATTGTATGGGAAAAGGTTTTATCTAAAAGCAGAGCTCACAGGGCTAAGAGATAGAAAACAAACAAAAGATTGAAGGGTGGGAAACAAAAGAAAAGAGATAGTTAATAAGGGCAATACTCTCAGCAAGGAAGAATAATCTGTTATTATTTTCTTTCTTTTTTTGTTTTTGAGATGGAGTCTTGCTCTGTTGCCCAGGCTGGAGTGCAGTGGTGCTATCTTGGTTCACTGAGACCTTCACCTCCCAGGTTCAAGCGATTCTGCTGCCTCAGCCTCCAGAGTAGCTAGGATTACAGGCATGCGCCACCATGCCTGGCTAATTTTTGTATTTTTAGTAGAGACGGGGTTTCACCCTGTTGGCTAGGCTGGTCTGGAACTCCTGGCCTCAAGTGATCAGCCTGCCTCAGCCTTCCTAAGTGCTGGGATTACAGGTGTGAGCCACCATGAATGCTAGACATGAGACTTGGACCAAAATGTAACATACTTGAAAACGATGTTAATACCTATCCTAAATTCTTGCCACAACTTAAATGAGAACATCAAGGAATTAAATCAACATTTTAAAAAAATGCTAAAATAAAAACTTCTAAGAATATGGAATTTAACACATGTACTAAATAGCATAGAATCGAAAGTTAATGTTTAATGCAATCCCAAACTTACTTTAAGTTCCTTATGTGACCTCACCTTTCAGCACCTTTTGATAGGCTCACTCTTTTCTAAAAGCACATTTCCACCGGTTTCCACAACATCACACTCTTCTCAATTTCCTCCTTTCTCCCTTTACCAGCTCTTTCTCAATCTCTTATGTAGTCTTTCTTTTTCCTAAAGGATGGGATTCTTCAATGTTTTGTCTTAAGCTTTTTTTCTCCTTCTGCTCACTCTACATTCTTTCTTAGACAACTTCATCGATTACAACAGCTTCAACTATCTTCTCTAGGCTGACGGCCCCAAAAGATGCTCATCTTCCCAGGCTCACAAAACTGGGCTGGGTACATTGTTTTGGGGTCGTTGGCCTAGAGAAGATAGTTGAAGCAGGCTCATTGGATTAGTGCTCAGCTCCACTAAATCCAATGTTCTCCTGCTGGATATTTCATGGACATCTAAAACTCAACATGTCTCAACACTGAGCTTATTATCCTTTGTTACCCAAACGAGATCCTCATCAATGTTCCCCATCTCAGTATCTATCCATTTATTCAAGTCAGATACTTGAGCATTTTTCTTGAAACCTCCCACGTCAGCAATCACCAAGTCCTATGGATTCCACCTCCAAAATATAACTAATATGCCCCCTCATCTCCTTCCTCCCTTACTGTTACTGTCCTTGGCCAGGATACCATTATCTCTTACTAGATTGTTGCAGCCATCTTCTAACTCGTCTTTTACGCTTTGCCTCCATTCATTTGCTCTTTAGTCTATTTTTTTATTTACTGTTTTGTGTTCCCTGAATCTACTCCTTATAATGCCACATTTTCCAAAAAAAAAAAAAAAAAAAAAAAAAAAAATAGACTGCCTTTCTTGTGTATAACTCTGCAATGATTTCCACTGTCTTTAGGTTAAAGTCCAAATCGGGGCCGGGAGCGGTGGCTCACGCGGTCAGGAGATTGAGACCACCCTGGCAAACACGGTGAAACCCCATCTGTACTTAAAAAAAAAATACAAAAAATTAGCCGGGCGTGGTGGCGGGCACCTTTAGTCCCAGCTACTTGAGAGGCTGAGGCAGGAGAATGGCATGAACCCGGGAGGTGGAGCTTGCAGTGAGCCGAGATTGTGCCACTGCACTCCAGCCTGGGTGATAGAGCGAGACTCCGTCTCAAAAAAAAAAAAAAAAAAAAAGTCCAAACTGACTCTTGCCAAAAATCACCTGGCTCCTGCTCATCTTTCCAGGCTCACCTTTTTGCCTCTCTATTCAGCATCTCCTCCCCTCTTCTCCCTTACCCTACATTTTCCATAAACTCTCTTGAAACTTTTAGTTCCTTAAAGGTGCTGATACTCCGGTTTCTCTTCAGAGCCTAGAATTCTTTCACCTTTAAGGTGCTAAGCTTCCTTCTGCCTCTAGGGCATTGTCCATGTTGTTTTGTTTTCTTGGAACGTCCTCCTGCTCCCTCTCCTCTTCCCCTGGGTAATAGCTGCTTATTTTTCAGGTTAGATCTTAGATTTCACTTACTCTAGGAAATCTTCTCTTATACTCTTCTCCACCCTAGCTATATGTTAGGTGCCTTCCTTGACCAACTATACTAGGTTGGATGTCCTGAAATAGGTCTTTCCAAGCAGTCTGTACTTCACTACCATAGCTTTTTCACACTTTGGGGCAGCTGCTTAAGTGTCTGTTTGGTGAGTTCCAAGAAGGTAGGAACCGTGGCTGACGTGCTTACTGTGTAAGCACCACAGGCCTGCACCCAGTCCTCAGGTTCATAGCAGGGGTTAATAAACAATTGCAAATGGAATGAATCATTCTATTGTCTAATTCACCGGGCTAAGAGAAGAGTTTGAATCTGAGCAGGAGGCAGCCCCATTGACCATAAGGAATGCCTGATTCCAGCCTCTACATTCCTGGTTTTGGGAGTGATAGATCTCTTACCCTAAAGAGTGTTATCCACTTAACTGGACTCATTTTAAAAGTCCAGTTACGAAGTCTTGCTAACTCTATGGACTTATCAATTATAAACCTAACTCATCTGTGTGCTGCTTTCCTTTCTGTCAGAAAGGGCCAGTGCATGTGGCCGTGGTGAAAGAGCTTGGCATAGAATAGCTACTGGGGAGATGCTTGCTGAGTGACCGAGGGGCAACTGGGAGGGGTTAGAAGGGTTTCAGTGACTTTACATAGTTGCAGGCAGAAGGCAGAATGACAGGGTAGGAGAGAAAAGGCTCAATGGTCTTTCCACTCAGGTACTCTCTTATTCTTGGCAAGGTGCCGTGTATTACAGAACCAATGCAAGAGAGGGGGAGGATTCCCTCTGCCCTGACACCTGAACATTCACATGTGAAACTGCCAGGCCTCTAGAGGAGCACCATGGATAATAAAACTAATGTGCAGATGCGGTAAAGTTCACAAAGTGTCATTTTACTGCTAGGTGCTTTTTCATAAGTAGATGATTATATTTGAAAAGTATGGCCAGGCACAGTAGCTCACGCCTGTAATCCCAGCACTTTGGGAGGCTGAGGTGGGCAGATCACGAGGTCAAGAGATTGAGACCATCCTGGCCAACACGGTGAAACCCCGTCTCTACTAAAAATACAAAATTTTGCTGGGGTGGTGGCACACACCTGTAGTCCCATCTACTCAGGAGACTGAGGCAGGAGAATCACTTGAACCTGGGAGGCAGGGGCTGCAGTGAGCTGAGATCGTGCCACTGCACTCTAGCCTGCTGACAGAGCAAGACTCCATCTTAAAAAAGAAAGGAAGAAAGAAAGAAAGAAAGAAAAGTAAACAGAGTAGAAAGGGTCCTTGAGTAAAAATCCAGTCTAACCCTTGTTCCTAAATCTTATATTTTTACAATATCAAACACAGTCCATAGTCATTTGGTAGAGACCCTCGAACTGCTGAACACAAGGGCCTAATGGGAACACGTTGGAATTTGACGGAAAAAAAAAATACTGGCTCAACTCATTGTATTACACAGAAACTGCTAGAAAATGATATAATTTATTGGACAAGGCAAGATACCATGGTTTTGATCAGAAGTATGGAAGATACTTGAACATAGCTCCAAACATAGCAGCATGATCAAATATCACAGCTTCAGGACTTAAAGGAAATGAAGGTTAGGGCTTTTGGCACCTCCTGGAGTGATGTTAACCTTCAAAACATAAGCATTTGTCTTAACAATGAACTGACTCGATTTTAGAAAGTCCAAGTCCATGACTCTGTTCCAGGTCATGCAATGAATGGAGCAGGACAGAGAAGTAAATGAAGCTGGTCCATTTGTTTCTTGTAAAATGGTGGTGGCCAAGACCATATAGTCAGGCAGTTCTGGCTGGAAACCCAAGTTTCACCTCTTACGGCTGAGTGAGCAGCTGGGTGAGGCAGTACAGTGAGAATTAGAGAAACAGGAGCACTGGCTCTGGAGTTAGAAAGCTTGAGTTCAAATCCAACATCACCTACCTAGGAGCTAATACATATCAATATTGTCTGGTTCTTAAGAAATGTTGGCTATGATACCTTCCATTAGAATATAACTTACATGAAGGCAGGGGTTCTTCCATTTTGTTTCCAGTAGCTCAGAATAGACAATAAATACATGTTGAATAAATGAATCCTGGAAAACTTATTTAACCTCTCCTAAGCCTTGGTTTCCTTACCTGCAAAGTGGGTCAATAATATCTAGCTCACAGAGTTACCATGAGTCTGAGGTTAAATGAAATAATGTAGGGAGCACTTAGCCTCACACCTGATAACAGTAAACATCCACTAAGGCTTAGCTTTACCATTTTCAAAATTCAGTGATACAAATAGTTACAACTGCAACTGAGAAGGAATGCTTACTGGATCTTCAAAACACAAATAGGTAGGGTATTTCTGTTCTCTAGCCAGCAAAACCCTAATGTTTTCCAAGCATCTGATGTAGCTTTTTTAATATGAACAACAAAAATCAAATTTGCAATTCAAGTCCAAGTGCTAATGCATTCATGTCCTAGATTGTAGAACAGCAGAGGCTAGATCGTTGAGGTTCGAATCAAATACATTTTCAGCATGCCACCTGATTGGAGCCTCCGAGTGTTCCCTTTCCTCCAGGGCCTAAAGTTCTCCACTGCATGCCCCTTTAACCCAAATCTTGATTTATATATTTCATGTATCTGCATTTTGGAATATAAGAAAGACATTATCGAAGATGCTGTGCTATAATTTTTATGTTTTGTTTTCTTATGTCCAAAATAGCAGAGCAATCTTAGCATCCCTTCTGTCTGCCTCATCATCCTTTGCTATATGGAAAGGTGGTCTGGGAGTCTAATTCTCTTTATGTTCCTCATGGGAGACAGAGGGAGGCGGAGAGGGAGACACAGAGCCAGCTATGTGGCTGAGAAGGCTGATTCACAAGCTCCCTGCTCAGAGAACATGGGAATGCCTGGCTGCGCACAGGGAAATGTCCCTGTGACTTTCCTCTCCTCAAGACTCAGGGCAGAGTCTCATCCCAAATAGCCTTATCTTAGGAAGTCCCTGGCCCTTCTGCCTCGCAAAGCCCGAAGCCTCTTAGTATGACTGCACCCTCGTGGAAGAATCACAGTAACTCTTTCCTGAGCATCAGCCTCCTTGCTCTTGTATTACTATCATTACATATAAATGTTTTCTCCCATTAGGTGAAGCTGTGGTGCCAGGAGCTGAAGTATGCTGTTCATCCAATGCCTATGACAATATGGGCTGCTATCATGTGTCAATTACTCTGAAGGAAACAATTCGTCTTCCATAATGGCTCCAGCGCAAGTCCCTCATTTAGTGCGGCTTGATGGCTTGTTTCTGTGAAACTGGTGTGTGTGTGTGTGTGTGTGTGTGGTATGTGGTGTGTGTGTGTGTGAGAGAGAGAGAGAGAAAGACAGACAGTGAAACTGAGAGGCAGAGAGAGACAGAATGGGGAGTGGGAGGGTTGTGCATTATGTCCAAACCAGTAGTAATAAGAATAGCTGTGCCTTTGGAATTACAAAGAACTTTCACACAGAATCATATTTTATCCTCACCACAAACCTGTGGGGCAGGCTATGTGCTGGCTGGATGGTTCTACAGGGAAAGGGGCAGTGTTTTGGAGAGGGTGTGGTGGGCGAGGGTGCATGACACCGACAGCAAGGAGGAGCACGGCTAAGATTACCAGGCCTCTGCTGACACAGGGGCCCCCAATCCTAGCAGATTCTTGAGGTGTTCCATGGGCCAGAGTGTCCATGACAAAGAGGACTTTTATTCCATTAGACTTTTAGCAGTGCTGGCAAGTCAAAGAAACTCTTACTGTCCTGTCCCTGATTTTGCACGAAGTTGGGCAGGATCACAGAGCTTGGGAATAAAGATAGTGATGCTACTACTAATAATGAAGATTCTAAGATGGAAGACATCCAATTTCTAATGTCCAACTCTAGTAAACCACCATATTCCTTCTCTCCTGCTCCCAATGATTCTAAAAGATAGGTTTTATTACAATCATCTTGCAGAGGCATCGTGGGTTAAGCAGTGTGTCTGAAATTACAGAACTCAGGGGGCTGGGCAGAAGACGGCTAAACCCAGATTCAAATTCAAACTCAGGTCTGACTCCTCCATAAGCCTCACTGCACCCTCATCCAGGACTGGACAAAGCACAGTCATGCCCTCATCAAAGGCATGGGGTTCTGATGCCACCTGTGATATGCTTTCTCAGATTGTGCTTTCAGGGATCTTCCTTGGTTCCAGCATTTCCCCACCAACCATACCCAATTAAACCTCAAGAACTATCCATTCTATGAATTTTAGTCTCATCTTCCGCCCACAATGCCACTACCCCATTCAGAGTCTCAATATGTCTCTCATGAATTTCTGTAGCAGCTCCTGACCAGCCTCAGTCTCGCCACCTCCAACCCATTCTCTGCATCGTGGCTGTGGTTTTCTCCATACATTGTGAATCTGATCATGCCCGTTCTTCACTTTAAGCTTTTCTAAAGCTGTCCACCATCTTCAGCATCATTCAGGTCTGGCACACAGGCCTTCTGACTGGATCCTCATCCCAGCTAAACTCTCCAGGCTTAGCCATTACCTCTCATCTTCCCCCACTTACCCCGCAACCCCACTCAACTCCAAACTTTCAGCTATACTTAATTATTTGCAGTTCCCAGGACATACCACATTTGTTTTCTCTCTTTCTGAGCCTTTGCATATTTTACACTTAACCAACTTCTTCACCTGACCAATTCTATGTGTCCTTTACAATTCAGTTTAGACATTACCTACTCCACAGTCTCTCTTGACAGCCATTTCCTACAACTCCTGATGTTGGTTAAGAGACCCTCCATGACATTCTAATTCATATCACACTATAACTATTTTCCTTCATGGATGAATGAATGAATGCTAAAAAGAGCTCTCAAATAACCACAATGAGTTAGTGTAATTGATCCCCAAAGCAGGCTCTTGAAAATCTTGGACTGCATAGTGTTCTCAGAATAAACGTATAATTTCTGTTGGTTAGTTTAAAATACTAAAAATGGACTATTTCCTTAATATTTTTGAGGACTCTAAGGGTCCAGGGAATCCCTGATGAGAACCACTAGAGAACATATGAAGTGATTTGTGGAAAAGAAAACTGAAACTGAAATCCAGAGACTTCAAGCGACATTACCATGGTCACATGTTTTCACATGAATGTAAACCCCAAACGCTGCTTATTTTCAGACTTGAATTTTAAATTTCCATACAAAGGCTTCAAGTGGTTCTCACCCACTATAGCACCCTCTTCAACCAAAAGTGTGAGTGAGCTTCCTTCACCAGCTGGTAGAGACACAAGTCTTTCCCAAGGCTTGAAGATAAGAGAGTCTTAGCTTGCAGATGCTATAACTAATTTAGAGGCTCAAAGAGAACATTTTGGTCATTTTGATCTGTTCTGGTCAAACTAGAAGATGATTCACTGGAATCAATTATCACATGCTTATTCTCTTTCCATTCTACCAGCGGGTAATAAGCCTATGAACACATGGATGAATTTGACTTGCTTATTTAATGAATGACCCAGAATACTCATGTGTTAGATATTTTAATGAGTAGAATATGAAGAGTGCGCAAAACATTTCCAGAACTGTCTTCTAGATTTAAGTGCCCTTAGAAAGGATCTTGAGCGTTCTTTAGAGGTTTGATTTTCTTTAGTAATTTTCCAACTTTAATGTAACTAGTGACCTGAGAACCTGTTAAAAATGCAGATTTCTTGATCCCACCTTCATAGTTTCTAATTAAGTAGCCCAGATTGGGACACAAGGTGGGGGCACAGGTACCTAAAGAAACTGAATAAAAACCTGATTCTTCCGGGGCTGTTGGCCTAGGATTCCCCAGGTTTTAGAAATTCTGATCTAGATTAATAATTCTGTTGGATTCTGACACTGTGAGGTTGGTGCTGTGATTTTTTTAAGTATGCATACACATACAAATCCAATGTCACTACAAAATGTTCCTGAGTTGATTGGTGATACTCTGGGGGTTCTCATAAACAGAACTAAGAAACAGTGCTCTAGATGGGGCTTTTTGAAACCTTAGAGGATTCTGAATTCTGCAGAAGCTTGCTGGATTTCTAGAATATTTTTCATAAAAATGTGTATTTTTAAAAACATTTTAGGTTTCTCTGAGCACAGTAATATCCCTGACCATTTCCCCCTCCACATTATATATTTCCCTTCACTTTCATTCAGTGAACTGAGGGGTGCTCTGTGTCTGCGTGTTGGGCTCTGTGCCAGGTGCCAAAGGCTCAACTCACTCCCCAGAGCAAAGTCTATGCCAAAAAGTGACCACTTGCCACACATATGTTGAAAAAAGTTGGATACATTTGTTTTAGAGAGATCTATGTGCAGGGCAGACTAACAGGAAAAGAAAAAGAAAAATCTTATTACAACTCCCGAAGCCTCCCTTGGTAATCTTATAGACTCCTAACATTACTTAGACAGAAAACAACTTTACTCTCTATGAGTAAATGAATTTGAATTTTAAAATTACGTATATAATCTGTATATATCACATATAATATTGCCATAAGAGCCAAGTGTTTAAAACCTCTGCTTTCGACCATCCCAGAATGCAGCTTCCCTGTACCTGTTCAGTGGGAAATGCTGGATCTCTGGAGGGGATGTCAGCCGTAAGCAGTTAAAAATCTCCATTCTGAAATTCTCCAGGGAGAAAAGGATCCTCTTTAAAGGGGCCTCACCCTCTTAGTGGGCATCTGAAATAATAGCTGCAGAGTCCCTTGGGGGCACCGCGGAGCCCCCAGCCCAGGGGGACAGAACCACTCAAAACATTTTGAGGTACTTTGAGGTTATTTTTAGAAATGACCATGATCTTTTTTCTTTCCGCTATGGGTCACATTTAAAACTCTATTCCCAAAAAGTCTTGGAAGTACATAAGGCTGATGGTGCCTCTTTTCAATGTTTGGAACATGAACGCCCATCCAATTCCAGCTGTAAGTGCTAAAGCAACATCCTGATTTACTTACTATTTAAAAATATTTTAAATCTTTTTTGGGGGTATGGATGAATCTTTAGGTATGTTTTTATCCTTTAATTATGCTTAAACATGTAATAAGTACCAACTGAATGCACAACAACATATTGGGAATGGATCGTAAAACATCAGGAGCAGTGGCAGCCGAAGTCCTCCACATTTAGAAACTCTAAGTTCCAAGATCCCCTCAAATCTCCAAATTTCCAAATACATAAATGTTTTTATAGGCTCCTGGCTTTCTCCCAATGGAATGAATAAATTATATTTTCATCACAAGTCACAGGAATCCTGTGTAGTCTTTGTATCCGAAGTTATAAAGTTTTTCACAAACTCTATACATGCAGTTTAAACTGGTGTTAACAAAATTATCAACTACTCATTAAAAGCAAGACTGTTATCTTTGCAAATGCTAAGGCCATATGATTTTCAAATCTCACGTAGTTTTCAGTAGAATGCTCTAAACTTCTAAGTTTTTATCAGAGAAGTTGACTCACTGCTTACTAAATGTTTCAATATATTATTGTCATACAATATTCTAATTGACTGAGAGCTAACCAGCCAGGCATTGAGCTAAGTGCTTTACATATCTTACCTCGATTAACCCTCACAATAACTTAAAGGACAGGAATGGGTTCAGAGAGGACAGGTAGTTTGTCCTAGGGTACACAGCACAGCCCTACTCAGTTATGCCTGCCTCTCAAATCTATGCTCTCACCTACTCTGCTATTTTGCATCTGATGACTTCTGTCCCAATCAAACTGCAGCAAACCTGCTTATAAATTCTGGGAGTGTTTTAGACACCTGTGTCATGACGCTCTAAAGGGGATGTGTTCATATCTTTGAGTCAGATCTGGCTGATTCACAGAAAAGCCTTGTGCTTCCTCTACAAGGAAAGATGTCACTCTGCAAATTTAGCATGTGTTTGAGAAGTGATGATGGCTGCAGCCCTGAAAACTTCAGAAGAGAGCAAATGTGTGCATCCCAGCGGTAGCTTCCTTCACTCAGTAGCTTTCTGTAGGAAAAAGCTCCACTGAGACTGGTAGTTGCCATCAGCATTCCACAATCTGAACCCTGTACTGCTCTGTTGTTTCATTTACATAAATACACACACATATAACATTACATTTATTTTTAAGGACAAGAAACAATATCCTTAGGAATATCTCCTGATAATCTCCCACTAGAAGTCATGAATACATTTTCTATTCAAACATGCTTGTATACATGACCTTGCCTTACAATCTGAAATTCCTAATGGGATTTTATTTAGAGCTGTAAAGAAATGCCGGTAAAGGAGGTTGGTGAGGAAGAAGGGAAGGCTTTCCTCCCCATAAGGGAGGAGGATGGCAAATGAAAAGATCAGATCTTATCTGCATCATTCACAGCTGGAGACTTACACCAACAACACAGACCAAAGAATAGGCATGTTAGAACTAAGTGTGAGGTTTCGATTTGTTTATTTTCTGGAAGGAGGGAGGCGGGAAGGAGCAATATTTCAGGGAGGCTGAGTACTTTTCTCTCCCTTGGGGAGGATTCAACAATCTTTATTTCATTGTTTACTTAAAATGCCCTTTCTTTTCAATAAGAAATTCTCATTTTTGTTTTCAGCCCTTCCAAAAGACTGTTTTCCTCAACAGCACTGAAGTCCTGCACCAGCTTAGCAGGATGCGAACAGCCAGGGTGCCCAGACCTGACACTGCTTTTGAATAAAATCCCAGCACATGTTTATCTCCCTTTGGAAAACAAAAGTATTGAAATAAGATCTCTTACTCGATAAAAAGCCTCGTGTTTCCCTCAAAGAGGCCAGACACTGCTCTTTCTTGTGAGTTGCAGTTTGCATAAAGCAGTACTCCCAGGCAGCTAAGAGCTACCCTCCTGGAAGAGAATTTCCAGTTTCTCTCATTCTCTCCCTCTCTCCTTCCCCTGGACACACACACACGCACGCACGCGCACACACACGCACACACGCGCACACACACACACACACACGTCTCAATGAGCGAGCAAACAGGACATAATTCTTATTTCTAGACAGCATCTGACTCCCAGGCCTCCATCCTCCATTTCACAATAGATTTTTACTCCAAACCTGAGGGGGCTTAGGGACTTGCCTTCATTGACCGATTACGGAACTGTCATTATTTGCATGTCTTTTGAGTAACTTTGTTAATAAACAGAAACCAAGGCAGGAGGGGAGAATTTTTCTCTCCGGGATGAATCCCCCATGGATGAAGAAGATACCCACAGACAGACAGGCACGTTCTCACATACAGGCAAACATGGAAGTCATTTGAGCCGCTCTGAAAATTTTCAGCCAGGCGGAGGTACACACCACACATTCAGTCCGTAAACAGCAGAGCTCTGGAGCCTGGCGGCAGAGCTTTCATCTGTGGGGCAAAGCTGCTCGGCTTCATCCCACCAGCTGAAATTCATTTTTCAAAAGAAATTAGACCAAGGTACTGTTGTTATAGCAACAGTCAGAGTCATTTACACAGCCTCTTCCGCACAACCTCACTGACTTCTGTGGGCAGCGATTTCAATTATGTACAGGGAGTGACCAAAGCTGAGCCCGGGTGGACCCTTTAGTGCCCCTTTAAGACGTGGCAGCCTAAAACCTCTGTGTCCAATCTGAAGCTAAAAGACAACAAGACTTCATCGTGATCCACAGACCTCTTCCAGTCCTGAAAGTCCAATGAGCAGTGAAGACAGGAAGAAACCCTTCCGATCCAATGTTTCCATCTCCTGGGTAGGAACTGGACATGTGACCATTGAATTTCCTGGGTTAACCAAGTACTGGCCATTTCAGAACAGGAATTTCCAGTGAAGACAGTAATGTTCACAATGAATTCTTTAAAAAATTTTTATTTTTAGAAATGGCGTCTTGTTCTGTCACCCAGGCCTCGGCTCAAGCGATCCTCCCACCTAAGCCTCTCAAAGTGCTGAGATTAGAGATTTAAACCACTGTGTCCAGCCTCAGCAATGAATTCTGCAGTAATTTCATAACGTCCGTCAGTCTTCCAGGACTTTATTCTTGGGGCTGTAGAATTCCCAATATAATAGCCTACTCCAACCTCTGAAAACAACAAACTACAAAATGCTCCTTTCTTGACAAAAATGTACCCTTATTACAGAATCTTTATGGCTAATAACCTTCTGGACGGCAATGTAGCAGTCTACGTCCAATCTAGGGATACACGAAGGTGGTAAATACCTATGAAGCCAGTGCTCATGACCAATGATCAGAGACTGAATTCTGTGTCCACTTCATACGTTGAAGTCCTAACTCCCAGTATCTCAGAATGTGACTACATTTAGAGCAGAGTCTTTACAGAGGTTAAGTTAAAATGAGGTGATTAGAGTGGGCGCCAATGTGATATGACTGGTGTTCTTATAAGAAGATAACCATCTACCAGCAAAGGGGAGATGCCAATCTTAGTCTGTTTGTGCTGTTATAACAAAATACCTGAGACTGGGTAATTTATACATAAATGTATTTGTTCACAGTTCCAGAGGCTGGAAAGTCCAAGATCAAGTCACTCACAATGTCAGTGTTGGTGAACGGCCATTACTTATTAGACAGCACCATCTAGGTATCCTCACATGGCAGAAGGGACAGAAAGGCAAAAGGGAACACTGTGTCCTCCCATGATGAAAACACAGAAGAGCAAAGAGAAAGGCCTAAGCTAGTTCCTTCCAGCCCTTTGGGAGGCAATAATCCATTCATGGGGGTGATGTCATCATGACTTCATCACTTCCCTAAAGGCCCCATCCTCTTACTACCACAGCAGAGATTATGTTTCAACACATGAATTCTGGAGGACTAACATTCAGACCATTGCAAGGCCTCAGAAGAAACCATCCCATCACCTTGACTTTGGACTTCTAGCCTCCTTATGAGGGAATAAATTGCTCTTGTTGAAGCCACCCAGTGTGTGGTACTGGCAACTCTAGCAAACTAATGAAACTGATAATTTGGTTCGAACATGTCTCTGTCCTCTCAGTGTCTTAGATGGGTTTGGCTCTCAATTGATATTTTAAAGGAATATTTTGCACAAATTTGCTCATGCTTAGATTTAACTGAACATCTACTGGGTGCTGGGTTCTGTATCAGCAAGTAGGGACACACTACTGAACAAAAGCCGATCTCTTTCCTTCAGAATGGAGAGGAAAGAAATGCAGATGGGCAAAGACAGTGTCATTTGCAGTAGGCATAGGCGACCACGCTGTGGGAGCACAAAGCACCACATGCCACTCAGTCCAGATGAAGTAAGGCTTCCTGCTGGGGCTGGTACACAACCCAAGAACTTAAGCATTCATAGTGAGGTGAAGACAGCCCAGGCAGAGAGAGCACCACCTTGGGTCAGAGGAGAAGGAAGCATGGTTTTAAGTGAAAACTTGCTTAATGACAAAGATTCATTCTAAGAAATATGTTAAGTGATTTCGTCATTGTGTGAACATCATAGAGTGTACTCACACAAACCTAATATCCTACTACACACCTGGGGTCTATTGCTGCTAGGCTACAAACCTGTACAGCATGTTACTGTACTGAATACTATAGGCAACTGTAACACAATGGTAATTGGTTGTGTATCTAAGCATATCTAAACACAGAAAAGGTACAGTAAAAATATGAAAAATGTGGCGTTACAATCTTGTGGAACCACCATCATATATGTGGCCTGTCATTGACTGAAATGTCATTATGCGGCGCCTGACTGTGGTTGTATCTGGCTTGAGCCAGAGTGTAGGGCAGAAGTGTGGAGAAACAAGCCTGCAGAAGAAAGAGCTGTATAGACCTGTGTACCATGGTAAGAAGCTTGGACTTTATCCAGAAGGTTTCAGGAGACACTGGAGGAAAAATGGTCACTTCTAGTGCTAACTTCTGATTTTGTAATGATAAAGATCAGTTATAGGGCTGGGTGCAGTGGCTCACCCCTATAATCCCAGCACTTTGGGAGGCTGAAGTGGGTGGATCATGAGGTCAGGAGATCGAGACCATCCTGGCTCACACGGTGAAACCTGTCTCTACTAAAAATACAAAAAAATTAGCTGGGTGTGGTGGTGGGCATCTGTAGTCCCAGCTACTCAGGAGGCTGAGGCAGAAGAATGGCATGAACCCGGGAGGCAGAGCTTGCTGTGAGCTGAGATCATGCCACTGCACTCCAGCCCGGGTGGCAGAGTGAGACTCCGTCTTAAAAAAAAAAAAAAAAAAAAAAATCAGTTAAATCAGTTATAGCTGGTTACAAAAGGTAAAATATTCGAAGTGATCTGTATTAGTTTTCTAGGGCTGCCATAACAAAATACCACAGACTGGGTGGCTCAAACAACATACATTAATTTTCTTACAGTTCCAGAGGCTGGAAGTCCAAGATCAAGGTATCTGCAGGGTTGGTTTCTCCTGTGCCTCTCTTCTTGGCTTACAGGCAGCCAGTTTCTCACTGTGTCCTTGAACAGTCTTCCCTCTGTCAGCACTCATTCCTGGCATCTTCCTGTGGTCCAAATTTCCTCTTCTTATATAGATAATAGTCATCTTCAGTTAGGGCCTACCCTAATGCCCTCATTTTAACTTAAAATGACCCTATCTCCAAATACTGTCACATTTTGAGAAACTGGGGAGTAGGACTTCAGCAAATGAATCTGAGAGGACACAACTCAGCCCATTACATGATCCAATATCATTCTTGCATGGCTGGTTAAGCAAATAGACAATGCCATCCTTAATGTACATATCAATGCAGCTCAGACTTGGTCTTGAGGCAAGTAACTCAACAACTGCTATTGGTTCAGAGTTTAATAATATATATACTCCTATTTTTATTAATGTATTTACTTATTTTGAGATGGGGGAGGGTCTCACTATGTTGCCCAGGTTGGCCTCAAACTTCTGGGCTCAAGTGATCCTTCTGCCTCAGCTTCTTAAGTAGCTAAGTAGCTGAGACTATGGGCACATACCACCTGCCCAGCATGTATATATTTTCAAAAGTGTTTGTCTCCCAAATTCAGAATAAACTTCACATTCACTCCTTAACTATTAGCAAAGAAGTATAGTCAGAGATAACTCTAAGCAAAACCTCAGAGGAGGCAAAAGTTAGCCTGCCATGACTTTAGGAGGCTCTGAATAGTAAGTGTTTGTTCCCTGCAGCTTAGTAAATGTCACTTTACGATGATTTTCCATAATCCACCTGACTGCAGAGAGATGTACAGTGGGAAAATCAAGGCATAGAGACCAGGGCCATAATGTAACTCAGAGGAAGAACAAGGAATGATGGTTAGGATTCTTGCGCCAGCCCAGTGCCTCATGCGATAAATCACTTTGCCTAAAACAGGTTCAGAGTTTGTCAACTTTCTGTTCAAATTGTGGTGCATTGTAAAAAGTATATATTTCAATGGTTTTATCTTTCTTACCTAGCCATCCAGATATTATTTATGCAGTTTCCATTATAATGCTACAGTTAAGTTTGCATAATATTTTCTGTAACTACCTACTTTTGCATGGTTATAGCTCTATAAAACTCCCCTGGGACAGAGTTTTTTCACCTTGGTCTCAGTTCAGAAGCAATTTTTTTTTTTTGTAATAACAATTGATGACTTTAGAGATATTTTTGAAGTCATGTGAATGTGAAAGAAAGGAAGATTTTTACTGCATTGAATATTTTGTTACCTTTTGTCTAAACACCACACATCAAAAAGAGCTAAACAGAAAGGTATCAAGCAAGGCAGTGTAATAGATTTCACTGAAGACTGACCACACTGCCAGATGTGACTACATGAGGTTTGCATTCACATGCTTATCAGTATTTAAAAATACCCTGAGTGTACACAACAGAAAATGTCAGGAACTTGAAAAGCAAAAATATGCATGTGGTGTTTTCCAGATTTCAGCAAAGCACAGTAACTAAAGAAACTTAATTATGTGATCAGGCAGCAGTTACTTAACCTTTCCAGACCTCTGTTTCCTCAATTATAAAATGAGAGGGTTGGGCTACATGATCTCCAAGGTTTGTTCCAGCTCTAAGAGTCCCTATTTGGACTCTGGGTACAAATCAATAACTTACTTTCAAAGTCACCCTGGAAGGCACTCTTAACTCTGATGGGCGGCTGAACTTGGCAGGTAGTTACCAAATAAGATCCTTATTTTACATCAGGGAACAAGAATTCATTACATTCTTCTGCCAAGGTTTCTTGACTTTGGTAAACATGAGAGAAAAATTACACTTGAATCCTAATCACAATTATCTTTTATAAAAATGCCAGAAAACCAAGTGTTTAAATTACATGACTCATTCAAAAGAATTTGTTACTTTTTGATGGCCCATTGGGTGTCAGGTGTTGAGCTGAGTGCAGAGGATGCAAAAGATGCACAAGTCTCCTGATTTCAAAGGAATTTGTAGCCTGTTGCATGTTTTTATTTTCCTCCTGTCTATTGGAAAATGCTCCCCTTCATGCATAGCACTTGTCTGACACAGACAACAATGTTGTATCCCATTCTGGCAACCACAACTTGGCTAACTTATACAACTGTGCACTATTCTTCTTCACCGTGAATGATTTTGAGTAAACGGCCTTAAGTGACATCAAGGGTCTGAACGTGTCAGTTTGGGTAACTAGATACTGGACCAGGTTACATACAGAAGCCATCTACCTTTTCTGGGTGTCCACATTGCATGTATTACCTAGAATAAGCAGATGGATTGTGGACCTATTGTAAGCTTAGAGTGAGGGACTCTGGGACCTAGAATCACGTCTCTCATGGCCAAGCTGTATCCTCTCTGGAAGTCAGTTAATTATGCTCTGCTGCCATTTTTGCCCTGGACAAAATCTCCGAAGTCCCCTATAGATCTAACAGCCCAGAATTGTATAATCTGTCTAGGTTTACTTGTGTATAGTTGGAAGATGAACAAACTGACATTTTAGATTTCCTTTCAACTTTATGTAAACCATATGTTTACATATTCTCTTCTAAAATATGTAACTAACTCCTGATTTTGAAAATAGTAAGTTTGTCTATCACTATTTCTGTATACTGTGTAGTAAAACCTGATTAATCCAATTCCTGCTAATTTTGCATTTAGCTGTAACTTGGCTAAGGGCCAATTGAATATTTATCCTTATGTACAATAAAAGCTTACTGTGTAAAAGAATAGGTATAATAAAGGTTATAAGGGGGAATGTTTAACCTACTTAATATAGAAATGAGTCTCAAAAACTCAAGAACTCAAATTTAAATAAGCAATTGATACATGTATTATGAATTCTTCTCAGATATTTAAGTAGTTCCCCAAGGATGTTTATTTACTAACAGCTCACTAGTCTAGTTTGAATTACTGTTGTTACTTTTAAATATATCACATGCAGTATATATTTACTACCATACTTCAATTCACATTCTTCTCAATTCAGGCAGCTGTTTGCCCAAATTAGTTTAAATTAGGGAAAGTCTATTGTATTCATAAACTTCATGTAAACAGCAGAAATGATGACTATAAAATTTGTCTTAGGTTTGTTGGAACTCTGAGCTTAACTTCTATCTGAGATTCGCAGAGAATGAACATGGAATGATTAATGGCCATTACTGATTTCTTGCAGCTGTAACTTAACAGAATATGTATACTCTAATACAGTACCCATGGTAATTATCTCATTACTATGAAGTGTCACAGAAATACATTATGCGAAGTACGCCCTGAATCACATTTAGCAATTTCTTTTTATGTTTTAAACCTGCAAGCTTAGTGTTGTCTAGTAGTTAGAGGTTTGCGTGGAGGTCTGGGGCTTAGCATGGGACTCCTGCACTTGAACTGGAGTTCCTTGGCAGAAGCAGAACCAGTTTCGTGACTCTGATCACTCTGTTAAACTTTTCTGTACCTCAATTCCTAATTTGAAAATAGGCATATTCACATCTGACCCCTACTATACCTCATGGAAAGGATTAGTCAGATTATGTCTATAAAACAGTTGGCCACCATGAGGAAAAGCATTAAGGAAATTACTCAGCCCTCTGCAGTGGTGACTTCTCTAACTGCATGAATATTTAACGAACAGGTATACATAATACTTGACACGTCTATGGAGCTTTTGATGCAAGTATCTCAACATCGCCGAAAGAAATACATAGCAACAATTATCAAAGACCTGGGAAGCATCAACTCACCACTCAGAGAGGGCAGACATAGAACAGCTTAGTTTTTAACATCATACTGTTCAGGACCAGTGGTATAGCCAAATACAGTTATCCCACAAACCCAAAGATAAGGCCTTAAACCAGGTGTGGTGGCCCACACCTGTAATCCCAGCACTTGAGGAGGCCGTGGTAGGTGGAGGTCAGGGGTTCAAGACCAGCCTGGCCAATATGGTGAAACCCCATCTCTACTAAAAATACAAAAATTAGCTGGGCATGGTGGCGTGTGCCTGTAATCCCAGCTACTCAGGAGGCTGAGGCAGGAGAATAGCTTGAACCTGGGAAGTGGAGGTTGTGGTGAGCCGAGATCACCCCACTGCATTCCAGCCTGGGCCACAGAGTGCGATGCCGTCTTAAAAAAAAGAGATAAGGCCTTAGAAATGAGAGGCATCCAGCCATACACGTGAGCCTGCCTGAACAATATATAAGCACAGAAGTTCCCTAAGAAAGTAAATGCATAGTTGGAAATGAGTCCTGTTAATTAAATGAGAGGAGTCAGCAAACAGATAAAAAAAAAAAAACAGTATTGGTGAGAGATCAACATGAAACATCATCAAGAAAGTAGGACAAAACAAAGAAGAATAATTTGTGGTCAAATCTGTAGTGTCAGTTGCAGCTTTGAAATGAGAACTAAGAGACCACTAGGTTAGTAACCAAGTAATTCACTGAGAATCTGAGCGAGGGTTCCTCTATGACACTCAGCAGCCTCAACATCACCTGGGAACTTGTTAGAAATCCAAATTATCGGCCAGTCCCCAGGCTTTCTGAATCAGAAACTCTGAGGGTGGGGCCCAGCACACTGTGGTTTAATAAACCCTCCAGATGACTGTGATGAGTAGAATCCTTGCACAAGAACCGTGTTGTTTGTCCAACATTGCTGAGAGGATGCACTGTGCGATACTTCAGTCACTAGCTGCATGTGGCTACTGAATGCTCGATATGTGGCTAGTGCTACTGAGGTACTGTTTTAAATTAAATTCAAATTTATTTAAATACTGAGGTATTTATTTTTAAATAAATTCAAAGTAGCTACATGAAACTAGTGGCTATTATATTGGACAGCACAGTTGTAGAATAGTACTGTAAATGAATGTCAGTTTTTGGTCAGGGAACTGAGGCAAATGGAGATATTAGGAACAAGAATGGAGATATTAGGTGTGACTCTTCTATATATGAAATCTTGTTGCAAGAAGGAAAAAAGGCATCATAGGTTGTATGTCATGAGGTGAAGTTAAAGGCTTTTTCAGGAGAAATAAGTTCTGAGTGGGTGTGAAGGAGAAGGGAAGTCAGGAAGCAGGACCTATTGACACTAAAGAAGGAAGGACAAGTGAAAATGTGTGTTGGAAAGTCCGAGAAGTATAATATAGGCATACAGATGTATATAATTGTGGTTAAAATATTAGTAAAAGAAAATTTACCATCTTAGCCATTTCTAAGTGTACAGTTCAGTGGCATTAAGTACATTCACACTGTTGTACAACCATCTCTCCACCATCCACCTCCAGAAATCTTCATCTTGCAATACTGAAACTCTGTGTTCATGAAACAACTCCTCATCCTCTCCATTCCCCGGACTCTGGCAACCACCACTCTACTTTCTGTCTCTATGAATTTAACTACTCTACGTACCTCACATAAGTGGAATCATACGATATTTATCTCTTAATGATTGGAATATTTCATTTAGCATCATGTCCTCAAGGTTTGCCTGTATTGCAGCATGTCAGAATTTCCTTTTTTTTTTTTTTTTTGCGATGGAGTCTTGCTCTGTTGCCCAGGCTGCAGTGCAGTGGCATAATCCCAGCTCATTGCAACCTCTGCCTCCCAGGTTCAAGCAATTCTCCTGCCTCAGCCTCCTGAGTGGCTGGGACTACAGGCGCACACCACCACGCCCAGCTAATTTTTTGTATTTTAGTAGAGACAGGATTTCACTGTGTTGCCCAGGCTGGTTGTGAACTCCTGAGCTCAGGCAATCTGCCCACTTCGGTCTCCCAAAGTGCTGGAATTACAGGCATGAGCCACTGCGCCCAGCCCAGAATTTCCTTTTTAAGGCTGAAAAATATTTCATGGTATATTGCTATGGTCTAAATGGTTGTCTCCTTGCTGAAATTCACATGTTGAAATCCTAACCCCCAAGGTGAGGGTATTAATATTAGGTAGGAGGTGCAGCCTTTGGAAGGTGATTAAGTCATGGCAGTGGATCCTTCATGAAAGGTAGTGCCCTTATAAGAGGCCCCAGAGATCTCCCTCACTCTTTCCATCATGTGAAGACATCAGAAGAAGACAGTTGTCTATGATCCAGGAAGCAGGCCCTCTCCAGACAACAATGTGCTGGCACCTTGATCTTGGACTTCCCAGCCCCCAGAACTGTAAGAAATACGTTTCTGTTATTTATAAGCCATGTAGTATTTGGTATTCTGTTACAGCAGCCTGGAAAGACTAAAACATATGTACATACCACACTTGGTTTATCCATTCATATTCATTGCCTCCACATTTTGGCTATTGTGAATAATGCTAGTAATGCATGTGGGTATACAAATATCTCTTGTAGACCCTGTTTCAGTTCTGGTGGCTAAATATCCAGAAGCAGAATATTGGATCTTATGGTAATTCTGTTTTTAATTTTTTTTTGAGAAACTGACATACTGTTTTCCATAGTGGCTGCATCATTTTACATTCCCATAGAGGTGCTTGTTTTTGAGACAATGAAGAAGGGCATATCAATGCCATCAGAAGAGTGATTAAAAAACAAATGTGGGGGAGAGATATGTTGAGATGGAATGGGGAGAGGTGGAGACAAAGAAGTTTGGCTCTAATAGTCTTTCTTTTCTCAATGACCTTGACACAAGGTTATCATCTCCAAGGAAGAACACTGCTAAGGAGGAAAAAATAAAGGCTTGAGGAGAGAAGTAAATGAAAGTTTCGTACAGCTAGTCCGTTACAGGAAAACAGGTAACATTCTGAGCTCTGAAGCAGAAGTATAGGCACTGTTGTGGGTTAAATTGTGTCCTCCCTGGCAAAATGATATATTGAAGTCCTAAACTTCAGTACCTCAGAATGTGACTTCATTTGGAAATAGGATCTTTGCAGATGAAATTCATTAAGATGAGGTCATACTGGAGTAGAACAGGCAAAACCCAACACAGCTGGTATCATCTTATAAGACGACAGCCATGTGAAAACACGAAGACATACAGGGAGAGTGCCATTTGACGGCGGAGGCAGAGACTGGAGTTATGCAGCTGCAAGCTAAGGAATGCCAAAGACTGCTGACAAACTTCTGGAAACAAAGAAGAGTTAAGGAAGGATTCTCTGCAGAGTCTCAGAGGAAGCATGGCCCTGCTAACCCTGCTGACACCTTGATTTTTACCTTCGAGCATCCAGGACTGTGAGACAATCCATTTCTAGTGTATTAAGCCACCTAGTCTGTGGTATTTGTTATGGCAGCCCTAGGAACTAATATAGCCACAGGGCATGAATCTGCAGTAGGACAAGGTCATCCTATGCCAAGGCCAAAATGAGTATTTCCAAATTACTGTGCATCCCACCTGTGAGCAATATGCTTCCCGACACACAGTGATAATGTAGGTAATAAGTCAATGTAATACATATTTTGAATCACAGTCCTTACTAAAGGGTTTTCTTTCTGTCTTTTCCAGGCATAAATGAGGCATGCATATGAACACACTAAATTGTATGCTTCTAAGAACCAAGAGGGGAGAAAAAAAATCTCAGTATCCTGGGGCAGAAATACGTGGAGTAGATGTGTACAAGTAATGCCTTAGTGCTGTCATTATCTGGAAGTTCTGGATTTTATTTCACCTAATTTGTCCCCTAATTTTTTTTATGGATTATAATCCTAAGTATGGCTCTTACTTCACCTGTAAAAGTCAAAGACATATCTAATTTTTAAAATTTCTAAATCTGTCTGCTTTTTCCTTTTTCTGACTTTGGTCTTTGTCCTAAGTGCCAATGATTTTTGGATAACAGTAATCCAATTATTTTCCTACTTTTACACTTGAGTTTCATGGGGGAAAAGTCAGCATTAATGGTCTGGTGATGAGTGTGAACAGATGAAGCCATCTAAGAAAAAGCTGTCAGTTAGGTACTCCTGGGTGACTCTCTCAGAAGCAGACGTTCAATGGCTGTGAGAGCAAAAGAACCAAGGGGCTGTGGGGGTGTCAGCGCTGCCACTGATTTCAGCGCAAGACAAGGGTTTAGGTCCCTCATAACATCTTAACAGAAGACTATGGCGGGCGCCCCTTGGAAGGGTAGCTCAGCTATTGCTGATATGGAAGCAGTGTGGATTATTTGGTTAGGCAGAATAACCTTGAACATCTGCCAAGTCAAAACACAAGTCATAAAAACAAACACAAAGCTTTCCCTGGCTGCCCACTTGCTCTCTTCCTTTAAAATATTTCTTGCTTTTGTTAAAATTCACCTTCATCCTAGTAAAAGAGGAGGAAAAGAGTTGTGAACTGCAATTGTAAAGAAAAAACATCCAGTGATAACTACATTAAAATTTTTTTTTTACAAGAAAGTATCCAGTAACAAATTGTTTCCCTCCTCCCTTCCTTCCACAGCTCCTCGTATATATATTTTTAAAAGCATTTAGACTTTGGCTTTTTATGAAAGGCATACAGTAAAAGTATCACAGTTCCAAAATTCCAAAGCAATCTCACAATCATAATGAAATGAGGGAGGAAATGGTTTTGTGAAGGTCTTAAAAACAATCACCCCACGTTGCTATGTGAAGCATCTTTATACATTATAAAGGGCTCGGCAAAAATTAGTTCATTCATTCAACAGACACTCATCGAGCATCATTTATACACTAGGACCTATGTAAGAAGCTAGGGATGAATAAGACACAGTCTGCCTGGTAGAGCTCACAACAGAGGGAGACAGTTATTATTATTATTGATTATAATGTGGCTAGGCTTCTCCTGCCCTATTCCCACCTCCAGCCCCCAGGAACCTTGATTTTAATTCACAAAGCACCATATTGTGGGGAGGAAAAAAAAAAGAAAATGACCACAGTAAATCCTGTAAAGGTGGCAGGTCTCTCCAGAAATAGAGCTAGACTGTGAGCTTAGACCTCCTTTAAACTAATGGCAAGGAAAGAAAAGGACACAGCAACATGCCTAACCCAGATGTACCAAACCCGACCACAACAAACAGCTAGAACTAAATGAGAGAAATTCAAAGTTAATTGGGAGAGAAAATGATGGAGAGGACAAAAATTAATTAAAAAGGAAGATGAAACCAACTGGAATAAAGTTAAACACATCTTTCTCTCCTTGTCTTTTTCCCCAGAATTGCCCCAGAGTGTCACCTGAAGAAAGACGTTACCTTCAGCTCCACTGGAGACTTTGAGGTTTCACAGACAAAGGGATCCAAGTCTGGAGTGGATAACCCAATTTCCACATATTTTGTTTTTAATTCAGATGAGCCAACTTGAATATCAAAAGTCAGGTTTTTTTTTTCTCTGATGTGATTTTATGCCTGCTTAAAACCAGTGGCTAAGGAGAAAGGGCATATACAATAAACCTAAAATCATTCAATTACCTTAAGTCAACTGGGAGGCTTATATTTACTGAAAATAGGCATTCAACTCCCATATTACAAAGACATGCAAATGACTCCCATGTTGCAAAATATTCTGGATAGTTTATTACTGCTCTCTGTTGTTGGAGGATCAAAGGAAAAGGCTTGAGAGGCTGATCAGGAAAATACTACATTTGTCAGTTGGCAACAGCAGCAGGTTAACACAGCTTCTTGAATTAACAGCTCACAGGAAGAGAAAAAAACCAACTCCTCCTTGGAAGCAGATTCATGCTGCAAAATTATCCAAGTTAATTTCCTTCAGTTAATTATGTCAGTTTCCTTATTAGCAAAGGGAGATGACCAAGTCTAGTCTCCATCTAATGACTCAGAATGATGAGGTTAGCTGGCCCCATCTCTACGTTTAAACCTAACGTTCAGACAGAGCCTCATAGAACCTCATGGGCAGAACTTGCCCTAACCAGTATTTAGTTCTGCTCTTAGTACTGTTTAACCAAGGATTCTCTCAGAAATGTCCGTGTAGGCTATGATTGAGATCTACTAATGGCTAAGTTACCACACTGCTTCATCTCAGAAACCTGTGTGTATGAATCCAAGGTACGAAAGCATCCAGTATCCCTTGTAAGTCTGGTGGCTAAGCAGCATTGGCGGGGGGCGGGGGGGTCCTCTGAACCCACTATAACATGGCACCTTATAAGGAGGGGGGGTTCACAGTGAACATGCCCTGACCTCCTTGTTATCTTAAGCAAAACTTTGGGGTGATGAGGGGTAGGGATGGGGACAGGAATTCCTCCGGAATCACTCTGGAATCCAGGTCCAAGCCAGAGTAAGCCTGCTAACACAGATGAACCAAATTTACTGCTACTCAGAATGGCCCCAACCATTTATGCACTCCTCAACGTTATCAGCAAACAGCAAGCTTTTCTTGTGTGTGCATCCATTAAATACCAGGCAAATTCAAGATCTTTTCTCTTAATTCCCACATCAACCATGGAAGGTAGGTTAATAAACATCATTTATACAAATGAGGAAACTGGGGCTCAGGGAGATTAAATAAATTGCCCAAGGTCACATAGCTAGTGTGAGATTTGAATTCCAAAGCCTGTGCTTTTCTGTTACAAGCCTCACCACTTGTGAATAAAATGTGTTTCTCATTTCCAAACTATTCCACAGCCTGGCTCCTGAGATAGGAAAAAAAGGAAGGCATCCTCAGAACTGCTTTCTCCCCTCCATGATTGGCTGGCATATAAGAAGTTACTCTCTGAAACTGGATCTCCTATAAGGGCTGTTGTTCTTTCAGCCGTTCTCAGAACATTTCTGCTACTGAGTTGCTGAGTTATAACTATACATTGGCCACTAACCCAATGCCAGCCTGATCCTGAAGAGAATGGTGTTGGTGACAGCAGGCCACCTGTGTGGGGTCATGGTAATGGCTAATCCTACTGGTGACCACTTTCCAGGGATATCACTACTGAAGCGCTGATATAAGGACACATTTCCCAGGAAACCAATCCTGCTCGTAAGCATGTATGCTGTGCTCCAGGTGGCCATGGCCTCAGCACTTAAAAGTCGAGAGGGCCACCAACCATGGTTCTATTGCAAGAGTTGGAAAAATTTGCACTCGGCAGCCACTGCCTTCACCCAGGTCTTTCTAGTTTTCTTTATTAATAGCTTTACATTTCCTCTTATTCATAAGATAAGGCTAATATTGCCTAGTTCAGAAAAGGGTTGTAGGGATTAAATAAGGTAACATAAGCAAATGTATCCACCAATGGTACTTGAAGACTTTTTGTAACTTTCCTCTGCCATTAACAATTTTATAGTGACTTGTAGGGATTTTCAAGTGGGCGTTCTTTAACCTCCTGTACAATACTATAATAAAATATAGAGATAATGCAGATATACATTTCTTAGATGACAGAACAAGGGTTCTGTGACATTGATAATGCTGACTTTTTAAACTGGAGGTTTACATAAAAATGGATTTCCAGAGTTCTGAGAATGCTAGAAAATTGTATGCAGAATTTTGTGGGTATGTGTCTTTTTCAGAAAAGAAGGTCCAAAGCTTTTCTCAGATTCTCAGTGCGGCCCATGACTCTCCAAAAGTTCAAGAACCACTCTCCTATAGGTTAGCAGTAGCAAGATTTGCTGGGTCTAGCTGTAAAGTCTTGCATTTAAGGCAGGAAAACCTGTCTCATAAGCAGTTTTGTTTTCCTTGAAGTTTGAAGCCGTGTGCTCTTGAAATTCTAGGTTGCATTAAATATATGTATGTTCTCTGAGTCCAGGGAGACATAGTTATGCTCTAAACTGATGCCATCTAATAAGGTTGGCTTCCATTCTGAAATGGTCACTCTCATCAGGCGGCAATGCAGCAAGAGGGTAGTACCAGGGGAAAGAAGGTCCCAGAAACCATGTCAAGTGAAAAGGAGGCGAGGAAGCTGAGGATATTTTGCTAGAGAAAGAGGAGAGTTGAGGAGGGGGAATGCCACAGCTCCTCTTGAAAAGGTAATGGTTTGCTATGTAGGAAGAGAATTAGATTTGATCTATGTAGCTCCAGAACATGGAACTAAGATCAATGGATGCAAGTAATGGGGAGAAAGAATTCAGCCTCTATATAAGGAGAAACTTTTAAAAAACGATTAGAGAGATTCAAAATAGAAAGGGCTGCCTTGTGAGGCTAATGAGCTTCCTGTCCCTTGAAGTTTTCATACCAAGGCTGCATGTTCATCTGTCAGGGATTTGCAAAGGGGATTCTTTATTGGGTGGAAAGTAGGAGAAAATGACCTCTATGATTCCTTCTAATTCCATGATCCGTCTATTAAGGTTTTATATCTCTTATTAAAATTTATAGTCAAAGACCCATAGACATCTTCCTTTACTTTACAGAATAGATACTTGAGGCGAGTCCCTTTATAAAGGGAATAATCAGACTTTCTCTTTAAGTTTTGATTTTTATGTATTTTGTTTTCTCAAAATGGGTCACACCTATGTTCGGACACTGTGTCTGTGTGGCCAGCACACACATCTTCCATCTGTCACCTTTTCTGAGTCTCCCCTGCCTGCTCCCTGCCTGGACTCTTGCGCTATTGTTCCACTAGCTGTTTTTCCCATCTTACCCTTTCCAGTCTACTCTCCACCAGCATCCAGAGTCACTGTTGAAAAACATTCTTCAGAGTATGTCTTTCTGCCTCAAATCCTTATATAGACTCCCATTTCTCTGAAAGTCGAACTTGCCTAAGAGGCGCTGGATGGTCTGGTGTCTCCCAGCTCCTTCATACCCTTCTCCCCTCCACCACCACACTCCAGGTGGCCGCGCTGGCCTCTCCGACGGCTCTTTCCCTCCTCTGCATCTGCACCGGCGCTTCTCTCCACGTGAAACACGCTTATCCCAGCTCCTTGCTGGGCTTATTGTCATCCTTCAGATTTCAGCTCACAACTCTCCCCAGAAAGGCTGTTCTGACCACCCTGGCTCAGTGAGCTGCACCTCCCACTTGTACTTTATTGTGTCCTTCTGTTTTGTCTTCTTCACACCACTGATCACAATTTATAATCATTTTGTTTCTTCCTTTTTCCTTGGTATTGTCTTCTCCCATTTGAGTGTAAGCTCCTTGCAGACAAGGACCTAGTCTGTGTTGCTCACTAATGTGTCTGTCTCCAGTGTCTAGCAGAGATAAGCACACGACTGGTGGTCAGTACGTATCTTTGGAATGAAAGAATAAGTGATTACATGAACATTTCTGTCCAGCATAGTAGGTGGGCTCTGGAGCTGAGTGTGACCTCACTCCTTAGAATGTAAACAGGAATCGTTTCTTAATGCCCCCTCTGTTGACCTAGCAGAGTACCGCGCATACCTCAGGCCTGCAAGAGAAATTTGGATTGACCCCCAAGAAGCACACAACTGTAATTTAAAGCCAAATATTAGAGAAAAAAACATCTTTTTCACTGGAGAAAGACATTATCCATGTCTGTTAGTTTCCTATATGCACAGTGGGGTTAAATCCTAAAGAGAAATACTACAGGTCCCCAAATCTAGGATAGTGTGTCTTTTTTCCTCTGAGGGCTCTCAGAAAAAATATTCTGGCAGTGAGGAACAAGAGATGCTGGAATGAGTTACTGAGGAGGTGGTAGAATCTCCTTTTCTGGAGATCTTTAAAAATAGAACAGCCATCTGGGATGATTTAGATATGGTCTTCATTGAAGAAGGGGGAGGAAGGGGGATGAAGGATCTCTCTAAGTCCCATCTCATCCTTGATTTTCTGATATTTCACTTTAAAGTTTTATTCATGGCAAATGCCTTAAAGGAGCTAGGATTCACTTTTTCTTTTTAACTCAAAGTTAAATCCCATTTTATTTTGAACTGTAATTCTGCTGAATCACTACCCTTCTCTCTTCAAATGGGCAATTTGGATGTCATAACTTTTTTATGTAGAAAGTTTGGATGGAACTTAACTTTCCTTCTCTCTTTCTTATAAAGGAAAGCAAAGAGATGTAAGATGGACAAGTTCAGAGGTTGGGAATGACAGGCAGAAGTGAGAATCTCTGCTTGGATTCTGCTCCTGCCACTGAGAAGGACTGAGGGAGGCGAACAGCACATGGAAAAACAGGCCAAGACTTCATGGAATGTGGAACGTCCCACAACAGGGACCTGGTGCAGCTGAACACAGGAGTTCAGCCCTAGAGGTCTAGTTTACTATTGATAACTATTGAGTCTTCATTTTTGTTTGTTCATTTGTTTTCATGGGATTAAGCTTGGTAAAGTCATGAAAACGACATGAGGCAGACTTTTCTTCTATTTGGCTATGAAATTATAGCAGTTGAGCTGTTTCCTCTCTTTGTTCTTATGACTCTTGCTTGATTTATCAAAGTTGCAGAGTCAAAAGAATAATAGATTTTAATACACATCAGGCTGAATCTTACTATTTTTGCTATAGAGGCCATGCTGTAAAAAAGCCTTGTTAAATTTGTTTCTCAGCACTATTTGTATGCCATAACTGTTTTTCTAACCTAAATAAACTTGGTTGCGATTATCAAATACATTTTATTTTTAAATGTTCATTACAAGCACTGTTGTTCATAACAAACTAATGACTAATGACTCTAGTTATTTTTTTTCCAAAGGGAACACAGATTTCAATGACATTCACTTTTTTTGCCTTTCTGTAAGTTAATGAATAATCCATATTTTAATGGAATATTGTGTTAAGTCAGAACAAAGTGTGACCAGAAAGGTCTTCACAAAACATGCTTGCAAACTGTGGCCCTGTCACTTTATATGATATTAACCAAGGACACGTGCTTCTTCATTTGCTTACTGAGCCCAGGACTGGCTGTATATCCACACCAGCAACACTTCTGTGGATCTGTGCAGGTGTGTCTGTGCACTGGTGCTAGAAGTGGAAGCCAAATGCCAAAATCCACAGAAAGAACATTCTAAGGTAGAAATAAGAGCTCCCCAAAACAAAAAGGCAGAAAAAGAATATTCTCAAAGAACTTTACTATGAATTACATTAAGGGGCCCTTATAATACAACATGCACACACTGTTGTGTTTTGGTACATCCTGTTACATAACTGTTCACTAAAGTGGCCATCAACCACCTTTCATTAATGGAGGGCACACAGTTGTCCAGGGCAGACGGAGACATCTGATCCTTAATAGAGCAGAATTAAGTGTCTGCAGGGAGGCTGTAATTTCTACAGAGCATGGCTCCAACTTTTCCTCCCAGGAGGCCCCAGTCCCGGCACTGGAGTCCGCAGGATGACTGTCTGGGGTGAGTGACCTGCAGGAGCCCAGCTGGGGCCAGGACTGCACATAGGGGGATTTAATCTCTGGGATAAAGACTGGTTTGGGCTCAGCTAGGTCAGATCTGGAGAATAGGCCCTTGCACACCACCTTCTCTCTGCTTTAGAATCTTCCCTTTGCTCCACTCACACCAACATGGGCAGGTGGGATCAGCCAAAAACGCAGTCTCACCAAATCCCACTGGCTGAATCCTGCTTTCTTCTGTTCTCTTTCCTCCTCATTTTTCCCCCTCTCCTGTCCACCTTACTTGCTCTGGTACACTCCAGGAGCCTCCAGGAGCCCTGGACAAACTCAGTGGGCCAGTGGCACATTCTCTGGGAAATCGAGGTCTGAATCTGGAGCTAGCCTATCTACTGCCCCTGACACGAACTCCCAACTCACATCCAGACTCCAAGTGGCTTGTGCTTAACTTCCACGATTTTCCTTTCCAGCTTCTGGTCAGTTTCCTTCCCTCTCTATGGCTGGCTGGCACACGTGAAATCTGGTCACTTTGTTATTTACAAACTATAGTTTTCAGTCTCATACCCTCTCCTGAGCTGCTCACTATCGCTCCTGTGGGGTTTTCTCACAGCCTTCTTTCACAAATTCAACACCACCATTCCCTCAGTGCAAAACAAGCATAGAGAGCTTGCTGGGGCTTGCAGCAAGAGGGAGGGGGGCTGCTGCTTCCCAAAGCCCTTCCTCTGGCACTGCCAACGTTAACGCCGATCTGTGGGGAGACTGCAATTCTAACATAATGAGATATTAATGAGCTCTGCACATGTCCCTAGCCACAACACTTCTCTCTCCCCCTCACCACCAACCCCCTTCAGCAAATCTAAAGAGAATCAGCTCCTCCTCTGACACTACAATTCCTCCACTTTCCCTGGAGCCTGCCCTCTCCCACTGCAGCACCTGGGTTGCCTGCTCACCTTAAGCTGCCAGCACTACAGAGCACCAAATGGGCTGGCACTGCCTTGTTTCCTGGCCTAACGGATGCTTGTTTAAACACTGGAGCTGTTTGCATTGCTGCGGCTCACTGCATGTTAAACACAGTCCTCTGAAACCCTATGCCAATCCAATAAAGGTATCAGCAGTTCAGTGTGGGGAGGCAATTACTATATGGTCCCAAGTGTGCCTTCTAAGCTCTGGGAAGGAAAATTTGATCGAACAACTAAAAGGAAAATCTGATTCGGCTCAGCATCACGTGGAGGACACAAGGCTTCACTGCAGCCAGGTCTGTGGAGGGCAGAGGGAAATCAATCCAGGAGCTAGGGAGAGCAAGTGCACATTGTTAACAGGGCTTTAAGCCAGCCTGTTAGTAATACTGTCTCCTGCGTTTGGAAAGACACCCGCCTGTCCTCCCCCTTCTGCTCCCTTCAGCTTGCTTGCTTTTTAATTCCAAGGGGTATACTTATTTATTTGCTAATGACAAACTGCCATCCTTCTTAACACCCTCCACCTTCTCACTCACCTTTAATTCCTTAAGCACTCATATTTAAAAAATGGCTTTTCTTGTGCAAGATCATTACCATATCAAAGGCGATGGAGAGAGACAGCAAAAATGATAGAGGGATAACATACAGGCAGAGAGAAGAAGGCAGGCCTGCTTCAGAGAGAACGGTGGGTCCCTAACCTCAAGCTAATGATACCAGTCGATAATGCAATGGATTGGTTTTCTGCCTTAGCTAAGTCTGAAAAATCAGGGGAATTAGACACAAGATTTACATTTATTTCTCACCCAAGAAGCAGAAGTTAGAAAAGTGAATCATTCCCTCTGTTTTTAAGTTCTGGATATGAAAAGATATGGAGCCTAGGGTTTCTTTTACTTCTCCTTCTTTTTCATTTCAAAATCAGCTCCAAAATGGCCCATCTTTCCCGAGGAAGAGTGAGAAAGCAGCAATGTATGTGTCTGGCAACACAGAGAAATGCTACCCACAATGCTCACGTGGTGCCATCCATTCACCAGGAATTTTGCCAAATCCTTGTCTATTTCCTGAGGTTCCTGGCACAGGAGACACAGCCAAGATGGAGCAGAGGGCTGCTGTCAGCATTGGCCAGCAGTAGTGCCTATCTAATGGGTGTAAGGATAGAGCTGTTCCTTCAAAGGGTTTGAGGACAGAGTGCTTGCAGGGGTGCCGGGTGGATCTGAAATCTCATGGGATCCCCTGCACCCCAGTGCTGAGAAGGGGAGGGAGCTCTGCTCATGATAGGGTGCCAGAGGGATAAGTAACACACTGAAAAGTATTCACTATAAAAGCACATTGACAGGGTCTCTAGACTAGCACATTTTGAGAGTCCCTGGAACAGTAGAGGGTCTGGCCTTGTACCCTAGACTTGACTTTGTATTTCTTACTGCACCAGCTTTAGAAAAACTCCAGCTCCCCACACCCCGGGATCCAGACGGTGGAAGCTCCACCAAGCAAACAGCAAGGCTCTACCAGCCCCACCCTGCAGTAGGGCACCACACTCTGCCCCCTTCCCTCTGTTACTGACTGGGAACAGTCATGAGAGCTTGTAGGGGACTGTCATCTTCAATGCCCATAACTGTTGACATCAGGTGAGGCATTATGATTTTACATATATTATACATACACAATGTGTTTGGTTCTTGTGTTCTCCTTAGTTTCCTGACTTAACATTCATGGAACAGCCTCATTATCTCAGGCCTGGAAATACGGATAAGTGCATTATAAACCCCTTCTGAAAATTATGATAAATGCCTCGCTTGTCTTGTATATTGGGAAGCAAAGTGTTCTACTTAAGTTTTATATGTACATATTTTAAGGGGTAGTCTTTGTGTGTGTGTGTGTGTGTGTGTGTGTGTGTGTGTGTATACCTTTTAATAAAAATGTAAAAACAATTTTTAAAGACTTTAAACCACTGTGATCAAGAGCTTTCTAAAAATATTTGGATGTTTCCCTGCTTTATTAGAAGGTAGATAATTAACTTTTTTTGATAACTCATAGGGTCATAAGTTACTGACCTTATTATTGGTTACAGATCTGCTGTTTGTCTAGGGGAAAAAAGCTAGTTACTTGATTACTGGCTACCCTTATTATGAAGGAAGAGAACCTTGCAAAAGATGATAGACCAATACATTTATGAGACTCCCTATGACCCTGTTTTGATAGTACCTTGCTATATCTCCAGACTGTAAAGTCTGTAGGAATGTTAGATCTGTTCCTCAGTAAGACATGAACTCACTCCCATCTCCACTCAGCAGAAACAGCACATTTTAATTTCTTTTCTCTTCCTAGTGTTTGACATATCACCACAGAATAAAAAAAGTGATACCAACGCCAAACTTCTTCAACCTATTACTCTCTTTTCCTCTCCCCAGACATAGAAACTCACAAAATCCCTGTGCTTCTATAATGTCATTCTAATCCAGAGATAGCGGCTGAATTGTAATAAAATCACAGAAATAGAAATTCAAGTGATGGAGAAATGTGGTAAAAGATACTATTTTGTTAACAGCGATTCTGAGATGATCAGAGTAGAGGCAATCACAAATGGACAGGGTATTCTTCTTTTAATTGCTTTTTTGTGTGTACATTAAGAAGCTATTTTACCCTCAAATATATAAAGAACTATCTCTGAAATCTTTACCTTTCATATTATTTACATAAAACTTTTCCTCCCTTTTTCTAATTTGTAACACACGAAATGTTTTCTCCATGTTATTCTGTTATCTTGAATTATGTTATCCTGGATCAAGAAATAGCATTCTATCCTTCTCACCAACATGAAACAGAAGTCATATCCTATTGTACAATTGTTAAATGATTATTAAAATCATTGGAGTCAGGTATACTAAAGTGTACTTTCATCATCTGGCAGATTATATTGAATAACAAGCCAGATGTTCCATTACTTCACTCCCAACTACTACTTCTCTCAAAGAGGGGTGGGTTTGCACTTTGATATCCTACTTGCACACAGATGTAAAAATCTTTGTTCCCCTTAGGAAACTAGCATCTTATTATTCATCTACTACCTTCTCTGGGAAGAGCTTCCTTGATCTCATTTCAGTATTCATTTAGCTCATTACTTCCTGAGGATCAAAAATTACTAGAATGCTTCATGAGAAATAAAACCTGAGATTCCCAAATCTGCATTACTGATGATGGAAAAACCCAAATTAACAACGGAAGGAACTCTGGTTCGGTGACCTTTCGCTAAACTTTTTTTTTTTTTTTTCAGTGTTTAGTAACACAGAGGCCTAATCAGCAAAACATGATTTCAGCTTCCTTTAGAAAAATGAGACCTTTACAGCAAAAAGTGATTTTGAGCACAAACTAAATTTTGGACCCCTAAGCAAATCATTTAGAGAGGTTCCTTTTTCATTAACCATCCCGAGAAATGACCTCAATCTGCAATGTGCAAGGAGGGGGAGAGAGGATTAGTGAGTCCCTGTACTGTTTTTGTTTGTTTGTTTGTTTTGAGATGGAGTCTCACTCTGTCGTGCAGGCTTGAGTGCAGTGGTGCAATCTCATCTCACTGCAACCTTTGCCTCCTGGATTCAACCGTTTCTCCTGCCTCAGCCTCCTGAGTAGCTGAGATTACAGGCGCCCGCTACCACACCCAGCTAATTTTTGTATTTTTAGTAGAGATGGGGTTTCGTAATGTTGGCCAGGCTAGTCTCGAACTCCTGACCTCAGGCAATCCACCTGCCTTGGCCTCCCAAAGTGCTGGGATTACGGGCATGAGCCACTGGATCCGGCCCCAGTCCCTGTACTCTTGATAAGATAAAGTGGCCAAAAAAAACAAGGTGTTGTCCAAAAACTGAGAGTATAAAAATAAGGATGAGAGAATGATAAGAACTGGGGCTAGTGTGCTACCTTCACCCTCACCATTGATGACATCTAATTTCAGGTAGTCACAATTGCCTTTCTTTGGAAAGGGTGCCTGTCTGGTTAAGATCAAGTTGACAAGTGCTTTATTATAGTCTCTCTACTCTTCTGTATGTTTGAACATTTCTAAAATAAAAAGTTTTTTATAAAGAGTATGTTGACTGGTTCACTAGAAAAGAAGAACGCATAGAAGGCAAAGGAAGTGAAGGGTGTCAGTCCATTCACCTTGGGACTGAAAATCGTGAGCAATCTGCCAAGTCACAGTGCAAGAAGAAAGAGGAAGACGGAGAAATGCCAGATGCAAGGAGGGCAGCCCACGGTCCTGCTCAAAGAACTTTTTAGGGTGATGGGAAGGTCCAGAAAAAGGAGGACATGCTGCTGGCTGCATCTTGCCCTCAACAGAGGATTCAGACAGAGCTGTATCAGCTTCAAAAACCAAACACCCATATACCGAGAAGGCATATGCTCTGTTTATTTGACCTGAAGGAAAAAGGATTTTGCTCACGCTGTCAGACCCATATATCTACAAACAAGTGGAAACAAGAGATGTAAGGCATGGAAAGAAGTCATGTATAGAAAGAATAAAAAGAATATTTGACTGCTTGACTTTCTTTAAAGGTAGTTTAGATCCTTTTTGGTTAAAGAAATGCCTACTATAGGGCCAGGCGCAGTGGCTCATGCCTGTAATCCTAACACTTTGGGAGGCCGAGGCGGGTGGATCACCTGAGGTCAGGAGATCAAGACCATTCTGGCTAACATGGTGAAACCCTCTCTCTACTAAAAATACAAAAAATTAGCTGGGCATGGTGGCGGGAGCCTGTAGTCCCAGCTACTCGGGAGGCTGAGGCAGGAGAATTGCTTCAACCTGGGAGGCGGAGCTTGCAGTGAGCCGAGATCGCACCACTGCACTCCAGCCTGGGAGATAAAGCGAGACTCCATCTCAAAACAAAACAAACAAACAAACAAAAAAGAAATGCCTACTATATTAATGACAATTTATGTAATTAATTAAAGCCTCTAATTTTTTTAAACTTTAGACTCTTTTGACTTACAGAAAAGTTGCAGAGTACAAAGCTTGTATTCTTCAAACCACTTCCCTCAAGGTTAACCATATGCTTACATAACCATAGCATAATTATCCTCATACAATACTATTAATTAAACTACAGGCCTCATTAGAACTTCACCATCTTTTCCACCACTGTCATTTTCTGTTTCAGAATCCTATTCCGGATGATCCCATATTGCATTTAGTTGTTACTTCTCCATAGGGAAGTATTGCCTTCCAGGCCATAACAATTCCTCAGTCTTTCCTTGCCTTTCTTGGCCTTGACACTTTTGAGGAGAACTGATGAAAATGATTTTGTAGAATGTCCTTCAGTTTGTGTGTGTTTAATGAGTTTTTTTTTTTCTTTCTTTTTTTTTTTGTACTTTTTGTAGAGACAGGGTTTCACTGTGTCACCCAGTTGGTCTCGAACTCCTGACTTCAAGTGATCCGCCCACCTTGGCCTCCCAAAGTGCTGGGGTTACAGGCGTGAGCCACCATACCTGGCTTGTTTAATGGACTGGAATGAGGTTACGTATTTTTAGCAAGAATACTATAAAAATGATGTTGTGTCCTTCTTTGTACATCATATAAAGGGATTCATGATGTCAATATGTCTTATTATATGATATTTCATTTGATCACTTGCTTAGGGTGGTTTATGCTGGTTTTTTCACTGTAAAGTTACTTAATTTTTCCCTTGGTAGCAAATAAGCATTTTAAGTGAGATATGCTGAGACTACGCAAATTCCGTTTCTCCTCAAATCACTGCCCACTAATTTTAGCACCAATCTGTGAATCTCGTCTGTAACAGTTATTTCCCCAATGGTGGTTCTGTTTTCCACTTTCCTTTTATATGTATTCTTTGGAATTCTACTTAAGAAAGAGTTGTCCCTTCTCTCCTATTTATTCTTAAAATTATTTATTTATATAACTATGGACTTCTGGCTATTACTTTATTCTATGGGTGAAAATCCAATGCTATCATTTTTTATCTTGCTGCTCAAATTCCTCTGTCTTTGGCCATTGTTATGTGGACTCCTATGTCCTTTTGACAAGCCCATGTCTTTTTTCTGTGCCTTTCTTTATTTATTGGCACTTTAAGATGTTTCAGGTTTATTTTGTGTTTGCCCTGCCTGAACTCTGGAATCAACTGCTTGCTAGGGTGGCTTAGTTCCTTTTATTGGACAATGACATTTAGAAACAAGATACAGGTGCTGAGTGAGCCTATTGCTACTGGGCTGTTGCTTTTAGGCCTTATCAACAGACAGCGCTCAGTAATATACGTGTGTATGCTAACCCATTTATATACATACAGCTATATTTCTGCATCTGTCTATCTGTGTGTCTGTGTGTGTGTGTATATATGTACATTTAAAAACATGAGTTACTGCTAGCCTGATTCCAATCCAACATCACAGGGTTCATGCTGGCCTTCTCCTTTCTGTATCCATAACTTTTTCTCCATCAACGCGATACCTCTACTACCCTCCTTTAACTTAGAAGATAGTTACATTTAATAATAAGCTCTAAACTCATTCATGGATTGATTTGGAAATGGATTTATTCATTTAGAAAATATTAATTTGGCATGTACCACGCTGAAGGCCGTGGGCTCTGGAGTAGAACTCTGGGTGGATTACAAAGGAATCTTAGGCCCTGCCCTCAGGTAGTTTATGGGCTACCAGAAAACATATTAAAAGAATACAGAGAGTAAAGACTATTTGGAGAAACAAATAAATTGCTCTGGGAGTGTAGAGGAAGGAGAAATGCACTCCCATTGAAAAAATAAGGAAAGCCTTCATGGAGAAGCTGTGGATCTGCAAGGATGGGGAGGATATGGATCTGCAAAGATTAGGGGAAAGCACTCAAGGAAACGGGAATAGCTTGAATAAAAGCACAAAAAGGAACAGAAGTAAGGCAAGGCATGCCAAGGAAACAGAAAAGCTGTGTGTCTGGGTGGGAATTGGGTCCTGTGAGGGAAGCACGTGGGGACAGCTGGGTCCCAGAGCTCCATGAACTGCTGGCTGCAGTGGAATGTGGCCTTGTCTGGTGGGCCGTGAAGAGCCCCTGCAAGTTTGTGAGTAGAGAAGTGACCTGTCAGGAGTGACACAGTGGAACTCAGAATGGAGGGGGATTTGGCGGACAGAGAAGATCTTTGGAGGAGATAAATATTTGGAAGCTACTGAAATAGTTTAGAATATCAGACAGGGTCTGAATTAGGGCAAGGGCAATGGCTGTGAAGAGGAAGGGATGTATATGAGCATAATCAATTTTGACAACAAATTTGATAAGAGCAAGAAAAGAGTCAAAGGTAACTTCAGGATTTCAAAAGGAGATATTAAAATCCAGAGCTAGAAACTAGGAGATAAGCAAGACGGTGGGAAAGTGTTCAATAGCCCCCCAAATGTAGAGTTGAGATAGATCGCTTCCCTGTGACTATTTCAGTGCTCTGTTGTGAGTGGACAAAAAAGGAGGGAAAAATTAGACTTTATATCAAACAGTGCTGTTACTTTTTAGCAGCACTGGAAGTCTCTAGCAGAGGAGAAAACTACACTAAAAAGCAAAATGAAATTTCTAGATGGCAATGAAATTGAATTTATCAGTGGTTGTGGTTAGCCATTGGCATTGATAATCACCACAGAGCGGTATTTTCTTTGAAGGTAGATAGTTAGCACTCTCTAAACTAGAAATTGCCCCCATTTTATCCATTATGACTCCGAGGCTTTTACAACAGAGCCATATAGCTTCAGTCACCAGGGAGTTTTAGAACACTGAAGTTAGAATGGAACCATCACCGCTACTCTATTAATGTTGTATCACTATTCAGATGCAGTTTATTGCAGGGAACAGCTTAAACTCAAATATACTAGCATCTATATAATCATGACAACACTTATGTGTTGGTACATAACGTATGGGCAGAGGCTGTGCTTGCCGGAGACTATCTGTCTTTCAGGCTCAAGAAGCAATGGCGAGTCAGCTGCTGTCGTGCCACAGTCTCTGTTTATTATGTTCTTATTATCTTTCTTATTATGAAAGGAAAGAGCTAAATGTGTTCATATGTTTGCAGGATGATAGACAACTTAACCATGTCATAGGGCAACAGGAAGGATAGAAGTGGAGGGAAAAAGAGCAAGCAACTTTTCTTCTATTCGATTGGGAAGGAGTTTGGAACTGCAGACCCGTCAGCTATAAGGAAGTCTGGTGTGAATGCCCAGCCTTGCCCCAGAGGGGAATGGGTCCTCACTGAGTACTCCTGCATCCACCTGCTTTCCCATCTCCCCGTTGGTACAGGTGAGTGACTTCAAGCCTTATTTTAGACAAAGTGTCTCTCCTGCCCCAAAGGCTCTCACAGAACAAAGCTGCTACAATGGTTCCTAAAACAGACACAATTCCCACAGAATTACAGATAATTTTCATTTCAGAAAAGAAGATAAAGACATTATTTAATTATCCTCTTCGGGATATGAAAGTACCACGTGGAAGATGGAGGCCAACTATTTCTTCTTCAGGAGAGTCAAAAGAACCACATTGAAGAAGAGGTTCACAATAGATGCTAAAAAATCTAAGGGTGCTCATGGCCCGAATACGTTTCCAGGCAGAGTTTGTGAGCTGAGTTCGCAAAGGTGCGGATGAAGACCGTTCGCTGGGCTTCACTAGTACAAAGACAGGCTGACAGTGCAAAGACGAAGAGGAATGGTCCCAGCCATCAGGAAACTCAGCAGCTTGGAAGATACTAAACAGCCACTCCTCCAGGATGTAAGTTCCCTCATTACAAAGCTGCCATATTAAGAAACATCTTTATAAATTAAAGGAAGCAGGGTTGGCAGGATTGAAGGGTCAATGCAAGCACTGAAACACAGTAGCAAGGAATAGGTAGAGGCAGAAACTGTGACGCGGTAATCATCTTCTACCCACATGTGCTGTCCCCATACCTCCCATGACACACTCTCCCCTCAGTCACCACTTTCCGAGGTCTCTATGCTCTCAGGTACCCTCTTCGTAGTCCCTTTTTCTTATGTTTAAATGAGGAGTAACGTGACACTAGACATCTGTACTTATTTACTAGTTACATGTTAGTATGTTGGTTCCTTCAGTTCTTATGTTACCAACTGATTTCATGATTTTTTTTTTTAAGTTTCTAGTTAGGAAATTGAAGGCTCTGTCATTGCTATAGGCATTTCAAGCTTGGCCAGTAGGCTCTGTATATTGACAGAGATGAGAAAGACTGCTATAGGTACATTTTTTGTTCTCTAAAAAATAGGGGTAACAGATGTGGGGGAGAAGAATTAGAAGCAATGCAGAGTCTGTGTTTTCTTCTTTCTCCTAAGGTTATGGCTCATGTCCCAAGTTGTTGGGAAGGAACCTCTGGTTGCAGCAGGACTGACTGTACAATTTGTGAGCCCAGTGTGAAATGAAAATGCAGGGCCCCTTGATCAAAAATTATAAAAAAATCTCAAGACAGCGCCAGCAGAGCATTAAAACAAGCCCCAAGTCCCAGGCACCACACAGCCTCGCTCTTCTGCAGTTCAGCTCTTCCTTTTACGTTCCTCTTCTGGCTACCTCATTTATCCTTCCGTAAACCTTCACTGATGAGAGATGTGGTAACCCAAGCAAGTCTATCGTTCTTGCAACTAAAATGAACCAGCACACTTAGGACACGACAGGGTTCCTGCTGTCATTTCTTCCTCTTACCTTGTACAGTCTAAAAATTGCAGGGATGTATTAAAATGCTTTCTACTCCATGTTATTTTAGGTAATATTTAATTAGGTTTTTATGCTTTAATACGATGTCTGATGTTCTGGATCGTATCCTCTAATTTTTTCTACTATAATAAAGTTCCTGACACTAGTTTAGGATGGACTGCACCCTCTTCATCAGAAGCCTTTGTCTTCCTTCTGCCTAAACTTCTGCCCCAGGCTCAATAATCCTCCTGTGCAGTCTCCTTCCGTAATCTCCCCTTCTGGAGAATAAAAAGAACTTTGTAAAAGTACTTTAGAAATAAGCCTGGCTCGGTGGCTCATGCCTGTAATCCCACCACTTTGGGAGGCCCAGACGGGCAGGTCACCTGAGGTCAGGAGTTCGAGACCAGCCTGACGAACATGGTGAAACACCATCTCTACTAAAAAAAAAAAAAATACAAAAATTAGTTGGGCATGATGGCTGGCACCTGTAATCCCAGCTACTCGGGAGGCTGAGGGAGGAGAATTGCTTGAACCCGGGAGGCGGAGGTTGCAGTGAGCTGAGATGGTGCCACTGCACTCCAGCCTGGGCGACAAGAACAGAACTCCATCTCAAAAAAAGAAAGTACTTTAGAAATAATTTTTTGATTTGCATACTACTTTGAATAGTATTTTTGCCTGCCTTTCTTTGCCCAAATTTTTGTAAGAAAAAACATCATGCAAATAAAAGGTACTCAATTCTTGTTTTTCACAACAGGGACAGTAACTTTCTCCTATTCTCAGATTTTCATTGCTTACTTTTTACATTAGTTCCTCGAGGGTTTATAAGTTTTTGTTATCTTGATTTTTTTTTTTTGATATCTTGGAATTTTTTTATGTCACCTAATTTGAACTAACTGGAATGGAAGGATGTAATCATGTGGGGAAAAACATAAAATACTTTCAAAGAAACTAAGTTTCATTGATCTCAAGATTATGCAGTACCTCAGACTAAGGTTAACAAAGTGTTGCTTCGTTAACAGGGACTGGGAGTCAGTTAAGTGCTTTAATAAGTAGATAAGGCTTATTTGCAATTAGCATATTGATTGTTTACATATAAATGAGTGCTTCTAAAGTGCTTGAGGGGAGCAGGAAAACAGCTTGTTAAGAGTTTTAAATGCCCCCCTTACAGATCATTTATCTCTATACTAATAGACACTATCTTTGAACCAAGTCTTTGCTAGTCCAAGGAGATATAAACCAAAAAGCTAAAATCACCACACATTTCAAATAAGTATAATTAATTAATGATCTTTATTTTTGGGAAAATGTTACCAAAAGTCCCTTCAGAGTGGGTTCACCTGATGGACAAACAATTGAAAAGACAATCAGATACAGAACTAGTTTCACTCCAGCCATGGTGATCTCTCCTATCTCCATTTTAAGGAAAACGACCAAATTCCACAAGTTTTGTTCACAGCTGACTGAACCAGGTAGAAGGACCCAACCCAAGGAAAACCCGTGGTCTCTGTATGACACAGACTGGCTTGAAAAATGAGCTTGGTCTGTCAGCTTCTGACCCTCCCAAGTTTATCTGGAAACACAGGGAAACATAGTTAGCCGTGGCAGCAGAACCTAAAAGTGACACAGCAGACAGGCCAAGGGAGGGGATGAGTCACATTCGAAAGCCAAGAAACTAAGAAATTCCTATGAGGAGATAGAGATGTGGAGAGAAAGAAAGAGAAAAGAAGGAAGCAAGGAAGGCAGGAGGGAAGGAGTGGGGAAGGAAGGAAGAAAAGAAAGGGACACACGCATAGCCACACATGTAAGACAGATGATAGATGGAACCTGCGCCCCTTGGAGGGAGTGGTTTGTCCCTGTATTTTCCCTGGTTGGCTCTTTCTACTCAGGGCCCGCCCATGAGCATCCTTAGAGCCAACCTCTTTGTCCTTTGAGGTAAACTGGGGCGCTGTTGTTCCTTACTCTGTAACTTGCTGTCAAGAGACGAAAACACCCCAAACCATCTTCCAAATAGGAGCAAGGGGTGGGGACAGGACAGGATGGGGAGACATCCAACACGTAATGCATTTCACACGGAAAAGCCTCCTTCTCATGCACGTGAATTTGCTTAAATATTTCCAAATTTTCACCAAGACAGCACCACAAAAAGGTCTTTTTCTGGGCTTCTCAAGGCCTACAGCCTGGGAGTGAGTAAAGCTGGTGGGGCGGCTACGCTGATTGGGCCTGATGCCAGCAACATGGTGGAGTCTGTCACACTCCTTTGATGTTCACAGTCAGGACAGCTTCTGCCTGCTAAATATTAATCCAATCTGGCCAATCAAACTTCAGGTGTAGTAAATGATTACAGTAACAGGCAGCTTGTAACCCAGAGAACCCTTCCGCTTCCTGAGGTCAGCCTGGGGCTTTGTTTGAAAACCAGGAGTAGCACAGCAGGGAAGAGGCGTCCCAAAGGAAGAGGGATGGGGTGTGGGAGTGTGTGAACGAGTGTGTGTCTGAGTGCATGGGATTATGAGTGTGACTGTTATATGTGAATGTGTGTGAATGTGTATATCTGTGAGTGTATGCGATTCAGTGTGTGACTGTGTGAATGTGTGTGAATGAGTGTGTGAGTGAATGGGATTATGAGTGTGACTGTGTGTGTTATGTGTGAAGGTGTGTGAATGTGTATATCTGTGAGTGTATGTGATTATGAATGTGTGACTATATGTGAATGAGTATGTGAGTGTATATGAATGTGTGTGGGACTGTGTGACACTAAGTGTGTGAATTTGTGTGCCAATGTGTGAATATATGAATGTGTGAATGAGTGTGTGTCTATGTGTGTGAATAAGTGTATGTGTGAATGTCATGTGTGAATGTGTTTATGAATATTTGTGAGTGCATGTCTGAGTGTGTGTGAATGTGTGTGTCTGTGTGTGATGTATTTATGAATATGTGAATGTATAACTATGCATGTGTGAATGTGTGTAAGAGTGTGTGTGACTATGGGTGTGTGTGCGTGTGAGTGAACATGAATGTGCATACTTGTGAGTGTTGAGGAGGGAGGGAAAAGGAGAAAAATAAAATGGAAATAAGAGGGTGTGTGAAAATGTGGCAATTCTCTTCTCAACTGGAAATACAGATTAACATGTGCAAAAAACAACCCTGACCCGAGTTTTCAGCTGTGCATGCGGCGGTGATGTCACTCTCCATTAATCAGGAAGCAGATGCTCCTGGCTGCCTTCTCTCCCATCACCCCCTCAGAAAGAGGGTGAGGGCGTCCACGGGGCTCTTCGGCTTTCTTATTTCTACCCCCATCGAAAGGCAAATATGAACCATGTGGCTGTCTCCACCCCTGACTTCAAAAGCATGTGTAGTTAAGGGACTTCAGCTTTTCCTAAAGAGTATTCCTCAAGGGAGTAAGGAAAAAACCAAACTCAACCACTAAAGCGTTCTTCCCTAAATGTCAAAGAAATCTGGTGGGTTGCTGATGTTGTTTTTCTAAACCTCTTTGCCCTAACAACACTTTGTAACATACATGGAGTGCAAGATTCTCTTTTTGCAGAGAGAAAATAAACCCTAAGGCATAGAGTAATTTTCTGCTTGTTGAATCTTGTGCCTGGTTTGTTTCAACAAAGCCAGGTTTCCTTAGCATCACCTGGCCTAATCTACAGAACAGGCACTTCCATGAGAGTGTAACCATGTTTAGCAAAAGGTATCAGTTTGCCAGCTACTTAATGTCTTGGGCAACGTACGGCTGCCAATATCCACTCAATTAGAAGGTATTAATCATCCATTTTACTGCTCTCCCCTACTGCCTATCACCCCCCTTCCTCAGCAAGGCACAGAACACAGCCGACTTCTCATGTAATTCAGCCTTCCAGGCAGATGCAGTTACATGGCAACCATCAAGACACCTCTTTTTTTTTTTTTTTTTTTTTCGGACTGATATTCTATTAATCCTTACAAGTTTATTAGTTCTGACTCATAACAATCCATCAGCCATAAGTGCAATAAATGATGCTTGGAAATTAATACCCACGTTTCAGCAGAGAAGGTTTTATATATTGAATTATCTTTAAAGTTATAAATAAATAACATACGTGAAATAGATTTAAGCAATAAAAATATATTCAGCAAACAATACCCAGTAAGCTTAATATTCACCAAGCTGAAGCTACTTGGGCAGTATCTTAATAAGCCCTCAACTCCCTGCCCTCCTTCTCTTCCCTGGTAAAATCATAAATCCATCATATCAAATATTGGGGTTCTTTCTTGGAGGAAAAATAGGGCTTCCTTTATCTAACACTTATTCTCAGTGTTTCAAGTGTTTCAGCTTTCCTAGGGTTTTTTTTTTTTTTTTTTTTTGGTTTGGTTTTTGCTTGTTGTGGGGTTTTAGTTTTTAAATTTTTCATAATTTATTTTTGTGCTTTCTGCTATTTTTTTCCAGCTTCTTTAAAGCATAATTGGCATATAAAAATTGTATACATTTAAGGTGCACAACATGATGTTTTGATATATGTATACCTTGCAAAATAATTATCACAAGCTAATTAACATATCCATCACCTCACATAGTTACCATTTATTTTCTATGTGTTGAGAACTATTAATGTCTACTCTCTCAGCAATTTCAAGTATACAATACAGTATTACTGACTGTAGTTACCATATTGTACATTATATCCCTGGAACTTATCTATCCAGCATAACTGAAACTTTGTACCCTTCGACCAACATCTCCTCATTTTCCCCGCCTCCCAGTCTCAGATAACCATCATTCTACTCTATCGGAGTTACATTCCACACATAAATGATATCATGCAGTATCTGTCTTTCTCTGCTTGGCTTATTACATTTAGCATAATGTCCTCCTGCTTCCCCCATGTTGTCACAAATTGCAGGATTTCCTTCTCTTTAGAGGTTGAATAATATTCCATTGTTTATATGTGTGTATAAACACACACCCACATACACACACCACATTTTTAAATTCATTCATCAGTTGATGGATACTTAAGCTGATTTCATATCTTGGCTATTGTGAATAATGCTGCAGTTAACACAGGAGTGCAAACATCTTTTTGACATACACATTTCCTTTAGATACATATCCGCAAGCAAAGTGGGATTGCTGGATCACATGGTAGTTCTATTTTTAATGCTTTGAGGGACCTCTATACTGTTTTTCATAATAACTGTACCAATTTACACGCTCACCAATATTGTTCTAAAATAATTCAGAAATTTTCTGAGATATCTTTTTTGTGTGTGCCCACACTTGTAGTTCCACCTACTTGGAAGGCCGAGGCAGGAGGATAACTTGAGGCCAGGAGTTCAAGGCTGCAATGTGCTATGATCATACCTGTGAATAGCCATTGCACTCCAGCCTGGGTAACATGGTGAGACCCTGTCTCTAAAAAACAACAAAAGTTGAAAAAAATACCTGAGATATCTTTGTTTGCCCTTACCTCCTCCTCTTTATCTTTTCCCCCAACTCCTCAACAAAGCCACTTAAATAGCGTTTAAAAAGTGACCCCCCTGAAAGAAAGTCCTATTTAAACCGTGGCTTCAGTAGAGCTTTTCAAGAACCAGGGCCATTAGAAATTCATCTTGCTCAAGGGAGGCAAGAGGCTGAATTCAGGAGCCAGGAGTTTATTTTGCTATATAATGAAAACAAGGGAGAGTCAAGTTTCTACCCAGTGTCAAACAACTCTATCACATTCCCATCAAAATAAGTCAGAAAACATCTGCTAATTTTTACTTTTGTTTTTCAAAAAAGAGAGGGCTCATAGTGCTATTTGCTAACCTATCTTTCTTGCTAACCAAATTTTCTAAAAGATACACTCAAAAGTTTTATAGTGATACTTTTCTTTCAGTAATGAATTAAATCTGTATAATTTTATCGAATGTTGCCCCTCATGGAAATGTGATTATTGCATTGTTGTTACCTATAATGAAATCCTTTACTCTTAACCTCTTTCACAGATTCAATGGACAACAACAAAACACCACAAGATTTCATATTATTGATGACGTAAAGTGAATTAAGAGTTAGTGGCAAAAGTCTGGTCTAGACAATGATCTAGCAAAGGAGTTTTTTTTTTTTTTTGAGATGGAGTCTCCCTCTGTCACCCAGGATAGTGTGGTGGTGCGATCTCAGCTCACTGCAACCTCCGCCTCCCAGGTTCAAGGGATTCTCTTGCCTCAGACTCCCGAGTAGCTGGGATTACAGGCATCTACCACCACACTTGGCTAATTTTTGTATTTTTTGGTAGAGACGGGGTTTTACCATGTTGGCTAGGCTGGTCTTGAACTCCTGGCCTCGAGTGATCTGCCCGCCTCAGCCTCCCAAAGTGCTGGGAATACAGGTATGAGCCACTGCGCCTGGCCAGCAAAGGGTATTTTTATTACTTACCCTCAGAGGCAACAAATGCAGAAACTCCACTTTTGGCTGTCCCTTCTCTAGTTCTGGTGGCCCTTCTCTAATGTGTCTCTTCTTCTTAGGCTTGTCTGCACACAGACGTGCTTTCTGCTTATGAATTTAGGAGAACTAGATCCATAAATTACATCACACCTTTCCTGCCTACATGCAATTTTCCTAGACTTCAAAATTTTACAAACCAGACAGATCAAGATGCACAGGCTTCCACTCGATGTCCCTTGCTGTATTCTGAGGCTAAAAAGACTAACACTGATTTAGTGGCTGTCTGCAAGGTAAAAGCATTGCTTTGATCCATATACCCAGTGCTCCTATTTTCCCTGCCTCCCATGCCAGTGTGTACATATTTACATCCCTACTAAGTCTGGGCACCAAGGGCTATGAGTGGCCCCCAAGGCAGAAAGATTTTAAAATATAAGCAATGACATATTCTGAAATTACAATAGCAAACATTTTGAACTGCTCTCAGTTCTTGGGTAGATGATCAATACTAGGGACTGGGAGAGAGGAAACAGCAATGCTAAGCTCTGGGCCTCAAGCGCACAGAGTATCCTACAAGTCGGGGAGACCCTGCCGACCATCTAGCCTGACTCCATCCGTTTACAGAAAAGGACACTAAGATCCAGAGTCATGAAGTGATTGGCTCAAGGTCACAAAGCCAGTATGAGGCAGGCTAAGGCCAGAACCTGGGCCTACTATCAGTTAGTAAGGCTTTTTACACTCATTCAAGCCACCTCTAGATCAGACAATCAGAAAACACAATGACATTCTAATACCCATATGATGTCAGCACATAACATATCATAATAGTGCCTGGGTGATGAGATCTGATAGGCTTGTGGGAATGGAGTGATGGTGGTTATGAAAGAGGATGAACTCTTTTAATAGCCTGCTGCATTCTGAAAAAATGGCACACCTTCATTTTGCCTCAAGGGTTACATAATGGATCAAGATAAAACTCTAAATTTAAAAAAATGGATAATTCAAGTCAATGGAGGCCACTTTTTCCCTGATAAAGGTGTTTTAAAGATATGGATATTATATGTATTGTAATTAAAATAACGAGACTAATTTTTATGTTCAACGAACAGTACGCATAGTGCCTACCCAGTGCACAATCACCTTTGAATATACACAAACCCAATTAATGCAACGTGTGGTAATCTATAGTCTTTCCCAGATGCAATTCTGCTAATAACTTTTTATAACTCTTAATGCATATATGTCTAAAGACAGCTCAGTGACCAGTCATCCTTCCCCACTCTGCGCACTGTGAAGACTGGCTTTTCATTTAAGTCTGCGGTCTACAAACAGCTTTATTTCTTTCCTTTCGGGAACACATGATACCTCTATTTGAGAAGACCTATAGCTGTTATCACTGACTCTGCAGTTCTTCATTCTCTACATCTCATCTGAGGCTACCTCTTTAATGATTGTATGTGCTTCTTCCTTTCACACTGCGACAGACCTTGAGGTTCCCATACCTCTTGTATAAATTATTATTGCAAAAGCCTTTTAATTATTCTCACTTCTCCTCATTCTTGACAGAGGCATCAGAATTATCATTCTAGAGTCCAACTCTAGATGTCATTAAGTTGCTCAGAAATCTTCCATGGCTCCCCATGGCTAATAGAGTCTAAAAGTCTCTGTCTGGTTTACTGCTTGAGGCCCAATCTTCTGGGCACTCCTTGGATTCCCACCATGTCTCTTTCTGCCTACTGATCTCAGTGTCTAGAATGCCCTTTTCGCCCATTCTCATCCCCCACCTCCCCTGGTCAGCTCTCTCTATTCTCCAAATCCAAGCTCAAAACCCTATTCTCAACAAGGGGGTCTTTGCTGTTAAGATTTAATCTCTTGTCTCCTGTCCTTCCATAGCACCTTGTTAATATCTCCAATGATAGCTCTCAATACATTGTTATTTGTGACTTTTTTCCATTCAACTATACATTCCGTGAGGGCCGGGATACCTCCTCTGTCTCTGAACAAGGCATAGTACAGTGTTTTGTGCACAGTAGGTTCTCAACAGACACTTGCTTTTTTTTTTTTTTTTGAGATGGAGTCTCGCACTATCACCCAGGCTGGAGTGCAGTGGCGCGATCTCGGCTCACTGCAACCTCCGCCTCCTCGATTCAAGCGATTCTCCTGCCTCAGCCTCCTGAGTAGCTGGGATTACAGGCGCCCGCCATCACATCCAGCTAATTTTTTGTATTTTTAGTAGAGACGGTGTTTCACCATGTTGGCCAGGCTGGTCTTGAACTCCTGACCTTGTGATTCGTCCACCTCAGCCTCCCAAAGTGCTGTGATTACAGGAATGAGCCACCACGCCCGGCCCAATAGACACTTGTTGAAACCAGTTTTGTACCTCTACATGCCAAATAATTTGTCAGTGCCCTAATTTTCCAGCTGCCATAGCTCTTTCACATTGTTTCAAATTGTTTTTTAGGTGTATCCTTACAGTCTTCCTTTCTTCTCCTCTCCACTACCCCCACCACCAATACTGCTTTGTGGTTGCTTCAGTTAACTCACTAGGAACAGTATTTATATTTATTATACACTTGTATTGGGGAAGCTTGTTTTCTCTACGTGTATCCTACCCAATCTATGTCACATCTGCACACTATGTAAAGATTTAATAGGGCACCTAAAGATTGACTGGAATCTGAACTCACTTCCTAGTTATGTGACTTTCAACAAGGTGCTTAATTGCTTTGAGTCTTGGTTTCCTCTCCAGTAGAAAGGGATAATAATTCCTCAATTCTGTGATGACTACTTCGGCAATAATATGAGAAAGTCATCTGGCACAGAGAAGGCATTCAGTAAACAGTATGTGGTACCTTTTAGACCAGGCCAAAGAAAGCTGAGAAAGGAAGCAAGTTGTTCCCAAAATCTGTGTTAGCTGCTTCACGAATGAGCCCTGATACTCATGTTCAAAACCAGACCCCTTTCTTGGGACCCCACTTGGCTTCTCCATAGCACACTGAATTCCTGAATAATTTGATGTGGATGCCATTACTTATCCCTCTTCACATACACAACATGATGCAATAACTGGCACATACCACCCTTCACTCTAAGAGCAGATTGCAACTCACACTGCATTTTTCCATGTCCCAGCACATGGAGACATAATACCAGGGAATTGCTGTTGATTAAGATTCACTTGTGTAACTTAGGAGTTGGTTCAATTTTCAGACTTTGTTATTAATGATATTGTCCTATAATCTATGTTAAATATAGATCACAAGTGATGCTGATGAATGGGTTGGATCTCTCATTTGTGTTCGTTCAATTTACAATCATAAATTAAAATGTTCAAATGTTCTTCACCCTACAATGTAGATTTGGTCTAGGGTTTCAATATGATGAGTTAGTACTGTTAGTTTTCATAAGAACATGCTGCTTTTTAAAATTTGTTTTCTCTTTTTAGATTTAGCTGTACATTATTGGCAACACATACTGCCCAGATTATGGAATTTGGTAATAAATTATGTTTTTACTATCTTTGAAAATTCTTTTCAGGGTGGAAGACCTTAGTTATTAGCCTTAGTTATTAGCCTTAGTTATATGTGTTTAATCTTGGTTTTCCTACGGTATTATGCAAATTCTGCAAAATGATCCATGGACTCATCCATTGATGTGTATCAATGTAAGTTTCTGAAACAAAATCATCAACATGCAGAGACAGGTTAATGCTTTAGTTGCATAGCTTTCAAGAGTACTTATGTTTATTAAGAAGTTGTCTTCCTAAGGGTCATGTTGTAGCCTAATTCTGGTACGCAAAACTAGGATACCAAGTTAATAATCCTAATGTGTTGTTGTTGTTGTTGTTGTTGTTGTTGGTGGTGGTGGTGGTGGTGGTATTGGTAGTGGATTTTTTCAGGGTTGGGGGAGAATTCTGGGGACAGTAAGAATGATAGTAATGACTAGACATCAACTAAAATGTACATGTATGTGTGCAAGCATGTGTTGAGTACATGTGTGTGTTTAGGGGGTTGATACTTGCTAAACCTTGTTAGGAGCAAGACAGTGATGATCAGCTTTGCGCCCAATGGTCTAATATGCTCTTATATTTCAGCAGGATTACACATAACTGAAGGAATTACACAATCTTCTCTTACTTCACATTAGAAACCTTTAATACCAAGCCGGTCACGATGGCTCACACCTATAATCCCAACATTTTGGGAGGCTGAGGTGGATGGATCACCAGAGGTCAGGAGTTCGAGACCAGCCTGGGCAACATGGTGAAACCCCGTCCCTACTAAAAATAAAAAAACATTAGCTGGGCATGGTGGCAGGTGCCTGTGATCCCAGCTACTCCAGAGGCTGAGGCAGGAGAGTCACTTGAACCGGGAGGCGGAGGTTGCAGTGAGCAGAGATCGTGCCACTATACTCCAGCCTAGGCAATAAGAGCAAAACTCCATCAAAAAGAAAGAAAGAAGGAAGGACGGAGGGAGGGAGGGAAGGAGGGAAGGAAAGAAGGAAGGAAGGAAGGAAGGAAGGAAGGAAGGAAGGAAGGAAGGAAGGAAGGAAGGAAGGCATCCTTTGATACCAGAACAAAGAGCCATAATATCAAGAAGAACACAACCCAGAAGATTTTATTACATTAATAGCCCAGCTAAGAGATTTAGGAGTCCATGCCCACTTACAGCGTCATGTCATTAAGGCTGATGAACACAGGGTAGACAGACGCCTTGCTATTTTCTATCCTATGCCCTGCTACAAACATGTGGCCTGGAACCACTTTGTGATTACTGCAGTAAGTTCTCTGTGATTAATGTGGACATAACACTGTCCAGAGGAACTGGAGCAGACACATCTTATCTGAGAGTCACTGCCCTATGACATGGCCATGAGGTCACTCGGCCCCCTTTGTTTTAGGCTGTATATTACTTAAATCAGTCATCAGAAAGATGATTTAAATCAACCTTCAAGAAGATATAATTTCATTACTTTTTTTTTTTGCCAAACTATGTCCCTATTGTCTATACTCCTAATATTAATTATAACCAACTCAGATTTATAGTTTTTCTATGATTAGGTATATTTCGTATGTGTAAACTATATAGAAACACATGTTGGAGCAGTTACATTAGAAAACTGAATCGTGATTTGGTCCTTTTATTCCCCAAAGCTAAATAAAGCAGATATCTGTGAAATCACACAGAGACAAACCATTTTCAGGTTGACAGGTTAATTTGGGCAACACTTTCTGCTCTGTTCTATTAGAACAGCTATCATAACTCAAAACAACTGATATTACATTTTTGCAGGATAAAATGTTTATAGAGATATATTTGTATTTTGAATGTTTTTCTTCAACAAAAGCCATATAATTTTAAACAAAAATGTACGATCAAAATTTATTTCATTTATATATGTGAAATGGGGGTGCTGACAAAAATTTAAAGAATGTTTCACCTAAAATAAAAAGATTCCTCCAAAATAAAAAACTTAAAATATAGGATTGTTTTGAATAGTGCCTCCCCCTTCTAATCATTTAAGTTTGAAGAAGAGAATGCTGCTTCTCTTACAGAAGAGATGAAGTTCATAATCTTTACAGCATACAGATGTAAAACAAGATATTGGTGAAGACAGCCACGATTGACAGGAAAGAATAAAGAGGGCCCACAGTTGTTGGTGCCTGGAGACAGACTTGAGAGGGGTCACAAGTGGCCAGGGGCTGGAAAAATAAAATGTCTACGATTTGAAAATAGAGAAAAGAAGTAGAGAAGAAACAAACAGAGTATTAGAGAAGAATAAGAAGCCCATGTAATTGGAGCCATAGGGTGGGAGGTGGGTTATGGGGGATGGGCACACATGAGGTTGGTTTAGGCTTAAGAAGATAAGCTTACTGCAGCATTCCTGGAATTCTAGAGAATGGCCAGCTCTGGATCCAAGTGATTGCATATATAATCATTTTTGGCTAAAATGCAAATAGAAAGAACCAGGATGAAGACTTTGCTTCTTAACCTGGATGTGTATCAACTTGAATTCAATGCCTACACTGAATGTACATGGATTTACCTGTTTGGAATATGTACAATGGAGATCCTCTTGCAGTAGCAGATTTTGTATGCTAAATACCACCTTTCTGATAACACGATCTGTTGATTATCCACTATAAAACATCTGGAATACCATATGGTAACTTAAGGTTGGGTTGTGGGCCTAAAGACAACTTTTTTTTTTTTTTTGAGATGGACTCTTGCTCTGTCGCCCAGGCTGGAGCGCAGCGGTGCAATCTCAGCTCACTGCAACCTCCACCTCCCGGGTTCAAGCGATTCTCCTGCCTCAGCCTCCCAGGTAGCTGGGACTACAGGCGTGCGCCACCACACCCGACTAATATTTTGTAATTTTAGTAGAGAGGAGATTTCACCATGTTTGCCGGGATGGTCTCGATCTGCTGACCTAGTGATCCGCCCGCCTCGGCCTCCCAAAGTGCTGGGATTATAGGCATAAGCCACCGTGCCCGGCCTAAAGACAACATTTTAAAAAGGAAAATTCCACCTCCTAACCCTCCAAGGCAGTTTCCAGGAAGTTCTGATATAAAGTCTGTTGACTCTCCCAGCCTTCCTTTTCTCCTTATTTACTTGGGCTATTAAGTAAAAATGAGCTTCTCTTCTTTTTTAAATAATAGGTTCTCAATTAAGACTGAATTATTCCAAAGCAAACAACTCTTCCTATTTCTGCAGATTCTTTGAATTGTCATTTTATGTGCTTCTGATGAATTCAGATGTTTAAATGACTTCCAGCAACACACTGATATGACTGTCTAAAACTTTAAGAAACATTTTTTATTTTTATTTTTTAAAAAAGATTTATCCTTATACCTGGAAGTTTCATATTTGGTATTAGGGAATGATTACTGCTGGATGCCAATACCTCTTTTCAAATAGCCAAACATTTATACTTAATATGAAAACCAAACCACAGACAAGCTGCCAGCATATTCCACAACACTGTATTCTTTCAGCTATAAAGTCAAAGGTTTAATTGCATGAAAATATTCAAATATTAATAAATCATGTTAACTTTAAACTAGGTTCACAAACTTTGTTTCACTGATTTTAAGCAGCCTGATATAGGATAGATATTTAATAAATTTGTCCAATGTGTATTTTTCCCATGAATAATAAAACCAAATTAAAATTTTATTTAAATTGTTGAAATGTTTAATTCCTCCAGATCATGATTTTGCCAATGCAGTTTCATCTACCTTTCCTTGTACATCATACTAAGGCATTTATTCAGGCAGTGGTTTTTAATAAGCCATTGTATGAAACAAACAAAAAAAGGTGGAAGGTGTTGCCTGGGAACTAATAGCTGTAATAAGGAGCCAGTGGATTGCTCCTTAATAAGTGTATGCACTGCACACCTTCTCAGTCCTGATTAACTACATTCTATTTTAGCACCAGACATCTAATGAGAAAATGTTAAGTTTCCCCAAATGGTATGATGGTAGAATCAGAATGGAAAATACCAACAAACCTTGTGAACGCTATCGCCCCAAAATGTGAGCTTGTAAAAGAATTCATCTTAGTTCCACCTTGATTTCTTTTGCATTAATCATTCAAGATATGTAACATTGGAAAACTTACTGTGTGCAAGGTGTGATGAAATCTTATATTCAGAAGCTAAAGATAATATATGCATCAGTTTCATAATAGCAGTTTTTGAAGGTGAGATGAAGTTTATTAATTATTTCCACAAACCATCCAGGGTGATTCTCTCAGATTCAGGGAATGTGGGCTTGAGCAAATTTTCATGGTTGATATGAAGGACTTACAGCTAGAACCAAATACTGTTCAGTCTGTATAACGAGCCTGACAGTGTGAATAATCTCAGTGCAATAATTTTTTTTTTTTGTTAAGCACACAGGTATGTACAAACACACAAAGGTAACTCCTGAATAGTCAATAAATAACTATACCAAATGTATAACTGCTAATTATGGGAATAATATAATGAATAATTACAGATTTTTTTCTAAATGCAAGTTTTCATGCCAGAAAAAAATTTTATCTCCAGAAGAATAATTTGTGCATTGCTTAAACAAAAATCAAAGTGAAATCCTTCCAAACAGCCCAGGTGACATCCTTGGTTTTATTCATGTAAATAATGATTATAAAATATAAAAGCTAAAACAGATGAATAAAACATCCTGCCTGGCCTCAGGGAGGTCATCAGTTCATTGAGGGTCAAGAAATACTACACTTCTAAAACTACCTTATATCAACCCTTGATGTTTCAAAAGGAAAACAAAAATAGCACCCAAATTTCTCCAGGCAGAGTAAGCCACACACACACACACACACACACACACACACACACACACTCTCTCTCTCTCTCTCTCTCTCTTTAGAAAAGCAAAGTTTGCAACATGCTATAATTAAGCTCACATCCTGACAGTAAAAACACAAAGTTTTATTCTAAATATAGAGGAAGAATCTCCACATTGCACAACCTTTCCAATTGTTGTTTTTTAACATTAGTCATTGATGTCAGTGTGTCCTTTGCATAAAAAAGTCCCTTTCTGAAAATACACATACAGTAGACATGAAAATTGTACTGCTTTCAATTTTTATTTAGGGTGGAGATTTTCTTAAAATCTTCGGTAGATTTTATCCTTGCCTTGTCCTTCCTGTAAGTCTAAATCACTATTTAAATGGCATTTTTCTTCTTGCTCTTAAAATAGCGAAGTGGTATTTGCTAAATGGACATGGATAGCTATTCACAGCCCAATTCCTAAGTCTTAGTCTTCTACACAGGCTGCCCTGATCGCCTCCAGAGATGAAACTTGTCCATGGAAGAGAAGCTATACACACATCTCTGCCACCAGGAACCTGGGAAAGTCTGGTTTCATGTAACACTAACAATGCTGCTACAAAAATTACAATTTTCTAGCATGGCGGATTGGACTCTGTCCTATTTATTAAAAGAACTGTAGACCTGAGTGCAGCTCAATCCACACCTTGCAAAGCACCTACATGTCCCTAGCAGAAAGGAGGGCTGATTTTAATTTATGGGGCTTAATTAACCTTTTAATTTAGGGGTTAGTGGTAAAGTGTTCGGGCTTTTGTATTCCTGTTTCTAGAATCTAGCTACCTGCTGTGATCCTGGAGCAAGTTAATCTCTCTATGCCTCAGTTTCGACAGCAGGATTCCGTCTCAAAAATCAAAACAAAACAAAACAATAACTAGTATTATTCTCAATTAGGATTTCTAGAACACTAAAAGCTACCACTTGCTGGGCATGGTGACTCACTCCTGTAATCCCAGCACTTTGGGATGCTGGGGTGGGCGGATCACCTGAGGTTGGGAGTTTGAGACCAGCCTGACCAACATGGAGAAACCCCGTCTCTACTAAAAATACAAAATTAGCCAGGTGTGGGGGCGCATGCCTGTAATCTCAGCTACTCGGGAGGCTGAGGCAGGAGAATCGCTTGAACCTGGGAGGGTAGGTTGCAGTGGGCCAAGATCACGCCATTGCACGCCAGTCTGGGCAACAAGAGTGAGACTCCATCTCAAAATAAATAAATAAATAAATAAATAATAAAAACTACCACTCTACACTAAAAAGTCTAACGTGCAAATATACAAAACAAAAGTCTATGTGGAAAAACCCAACAATTTACAAAGGTAAATTAGATTTACAGGAAGCAAACACACTCCTGAGCACTTTTGCTCTACCCAAATACTTCATTTCACTGTTAAGAACAGTTGATGGGCCTTTAGGGAAAATATTTCAGCTTTCAAATAACTGCTTTGAAAAGGACTAAAAACTATATTTAACTGCCTCTTGGGCAATTAGACCATGGCCATTGCCACATCTGCTATTTGCTCATCAGGAAACTGCTTCCAAGACATTTAACATTCATAGGTGTATTAGCTCATTATTAATACTCTGGAAATTCTCCACGACACTATTAACTACAGTGCAGAATTTGATGTAAGGAGGCTCCATCTTGGTTTCAATTCATGTAAGAGGATTATGAACCGAATTCCCTAAAGGATGACACTAGAAATGGTCTCAAACATGGACTGAATTATAGCAAAGCTCCAAAGTGTAATCTATTTCTAAAAACTTGTCTTCAACCATCTCAACCCTTTTCTCATACCTTATCTCTTCATATTATCCATCAGTAATTGTTAAAATAGCAAACACTTACATGACACTATGTATAGACACATATATTAATACAATTAAACCTCACAAGATCCCTGTAAGGTAGAAACTATCATCCCCATTGTACGTGTGAGAAAACCGAGGCACGGGTAAGAGAGATAATACACTAGTAGTGCTAGAGTTGGGATGTGAACACAGGCAGTCTCACTCCAGGGGTAAGCTCTTCCCTATGGCCATGCAGCCTCTATGCCTTATTGACATGCTTCTAAAATACAAAAGTGGTAGTAGAAATTTTTTTTTCTTTTTTTGTTTTTTGAGGCAGAGTCTTGCTCTGTTGCCAGGCTGGAGTGCAGTGGCGCGATCTCGGCTCGCTGCAACCTCCGCCTCCCGGGTTCAAGAAATTCCCCTGCCTCAGCCTCCCTAGTAGCTGGGACTACAGGCACGTGGCACGACACCCAGCTAATTTTTTTGTATTTTCCTAGAGATGGGGTTTCACCATGTTGTCCAGGATAGTCTCAGTATCTTGACCTCGTGATCTGCCCGCCTCGGCCTCCCAAAGTGCTGGGATTACAGGCGTGAGCCACCACACCCGGCCAGTAGTAGAAATTAATTAGTCTCAGACTCTTATCATAAGATAGAAGCAGTATCAGGAATTGAACTCCCACTCTTTCAGTGCTCTGTGATAGCCTATGTACTATTCTTCTGACACCAAGATAAAAAAGACTATTTCCAATGAATGCCCATTAGATCAGAGATTATGCCACGCACAATCTGTCACAAAAAACCAGGAAGCATGTCACTGAAACAGTCTGGCTTGTAACATAACTTTTATTCTAAAGAAATATCCATCATTTGATACTATGGAAATCTGAATATTATGTTGTACTTTTAATTTACAAACACAAATTTAATTGACATGAAATTTATCAAGATATGAAACCTAAAAATATCAATGTTGTCTTAAATTCCTTTTGACTAGATTGTTAACTGCTTGACATTTTCATGCCTTTACTTTCCTTGAATTCCTCACGTGATGGTTCATTTTAGGTGTTAACTTGACTGGGCTATGATGTCCAGTTGTTTGGTCAAATACCAATATAGATGTTGCTAGGAAGGCTAGTTTTAGATGTGATTAATGTTGAAATTAGTAGACTCTGGGTAAAGCAGATTACTCTCCATAATGTAGGTGGGCCTCATCCAGTGAGCTGAACACCTGAAGAGCAAAGACAGGTTTCCCAAAGAAGCAGCATTCTGCCTTCAGACTGCAACACAGAAAACCTGCCTATGCTTCCAGCCTGCAGATTTTGGGCTCAAGACTGCAATATTAATGTTTTTTTTTTGTTTTGTTTTGTTTTTTGAGACAGTCTTGATCTGTTGCCCAGGCTAGGGTGCAGTGGTGTGATCTCAGCTCACTGCAAACTCCGCCTCCCAGGTTCAAGCAATTCTCCTGCCTCAGCTTCCTGAGTAGCTGGGATTACAGATGCGCACCACCATGCCCGGCTAATTTTTTGTATTTTTAGTAGAGACGGGGTTTCACCATGCTGGCCAGGCTGGTCTCAAACTCCTGACCTCGTGATCTGCCTGCCTTGGTCTCCCAAAGTGCTGGGATTACAGGCATGAGCCACCATGCCTGGCCAATATTAACTCTTAAGTTGAATTTCTAGCCTGGTAGTCTGGTCTACAGATTTTGGACTTGCCAGCCCCCACAGTCAAATAAGCCAATTCTTTAAAATGAATTCTCTCTTTATCCTCTATTGGTTCTGTCTCTAGAGGACTCTGATTAATACACCCAGCACCTCCCTCCAATCACCTTTTTCACAGGAGACCCTCAGTAGAGAGTCCTGTAGATCAAGCCTCCATCCTGATTGCCCATTGTAGTTCTTATAAGAAAAGATAAAGTTGGCCACTTTCCATTACAGCACACAAACTAGCAACCTTTCTGGAACTGGGTAACACATTCTCCCTGGTTTGACTGTGGTAGATTCTAAACCACACACCTTCTGTGAATAGTTGTGGTTTGACAAGCTACAAAGACATACAGCCTGGTCTGTGTAAGTCCCCAAGTAGGGGCCCCAGAGACTTGTGGCCACCCTGCTAAGAGTCCTCCAGCCAAGCTCTGCCCAAGGGAACAGCACCACCCACACCATCAAAGCTTTGCCTGCAGCTCTGCGCCAGCCTGAAGGGCTTGAAGAGGCCATTGGGTTACTAAATGGCATTTTGGTCACCTTTTCTTTCCTCCCAAGATCGTGAAGAACAACCTCATTGCCTTAATGACTCCCAACTTCTGTCTGCACGTGGGTTTGATTGTTACAATCACATTTTGCTTACTGCCAATCTCCCATTTCAGCTGTTCAAATTCTAGGAAACCAATATTTATTTCCTTAACAAAAGATCTCAACAAGCCAAGCCTCCTTCTCTCTCTCCCTCCCTCTTTCTTTCTCCTCATCCTACCCAAACCACAAAGCCCTGTTCTTTGTAAAGGGCCTGTGCTGGGAGCTAGAAATGTGTCACACCAAGAACATCCACCATTGCCCAAAGCTGTTTTCCTTGTGGCTTCTTCAGTAGCAGCCACGCTGCCTTCAGTGTTGACAGTCAGCAATTTTGAATGTGCTGACATGGAGAACAGTGACCACAGAGTCAATGCACACCAGCAAGGAAGAGAAAACAAATGCAGAAATGGAAAGGCGATGCTGGGCCTCTGTCTTTCCCTGCTTCTGGAGGCCCACCAGTGAGGTCACAGGTTGGCCTGTGGAGGCCTGGAGGGCAGGGAGCAGAGGCAGCCTCACCTCTTTCTGCTGTTTCCCTGCCATCACATCTTGGTCCCCGCATTTCTAGTTTGGGGGCCGACGCATGCAGAGCTGTGGAGGAGGGAGCCATTCCCTTTACCACCTTAGGTCCCTCTCCTTGCAGCTGGCTCCTACCAAGAGGAGAGAGGAAAGGGTCAGCTGTGGCTTCTCGGCAGCTCTGTGAACTGCTCTCTCCAACACTGAACACAACAAATGTTCTTTACATTGCTAATTTGTTTTTGTTCTTTTTTTTTTTTTGTCTCCAGTAGCAGAAAAGTTTGGTAAGCAAAAAAAGAGCCCAGAAAATTTCTGGGTAGCAAGTCTAGTATTAAGGGGGGCCAAGGGGTGAAGAAGGATGAAGCCATTAAATTAAAGCTTACAAAGGGCTATTAGGCTGCGTGCAGTGGCTCACACCTGTAATCCTAACACTTTGGGAGGCTGAAGCGGGCAGATCACTTGAGGTCAGGAGTTTGAGACCAGCCTGGCCGCCATGGTGAAACCCTGTCTCTACTAAAAATACAAAAAATTAGCCGGGTGTAGTGGCGGGTGCCTGTGATCCCAGCTACTTCAGAGGCTGAGGCAGGAGAATCGCTTGAACCCGGGAGGCAGAGGTTGCAGTGAGCCAAGATCATGCCATTGCACTCCAGCCTAAGGGACAAAAGCGAAACTCCATCTCAAAAAACAAACAAACAAAAAGAAGGGCCATTATAATATCACTATAATGCTTTATAGGCAGACTGTGAGTTGGGGATTCTGGAATCCCTCTTTTCTTGGCTCTATCTGGGTTGGATAATAGGGAAGTTATTTAGTTCGAGGTGGTTCAATGTATGAAGAGATCAGGTAGGCAGGGGGTCTCTCTGTCCAGAGATATGTGGTGGGGCAGTTCTGGGACCTGGGGTTACACATGAGCAGGAACAAAAGCTGAACTTAATGTTTGGCCTCCTGCATAAAGTAGTGCTTCTCAAACTCTGCAGTTTACAGACCACACCTGGGGTGTAAAAATCCCTACCAACCTCGGACTGTCCTCACATGTGCCAAGAGGAAAACAAAATCCCATCCACTGCAGTTAAAAAAAAACAAAACCAAGTACATTTGGGGGGAATAAAAATTGCAGCAGAAATGGCTAGCGGCCCACCAAAGATGTCTGCACCCTTCAACTGTGTAAATTTGATGCTGGTGAGTGGCTGCCCAGCCAAGGACTGCATTTCCCAGCTCCTCTTGCTCTGGAAGGGGATATATGACTTAGTTCTCGACAAAAGACTGTGGACAGAAATGATGTGTGCCATTTCCAGGCTTGGCCCATAAAAACCTGGCTTGGCACATTAAAGTCAGGACTCCCCCAAATCCCCTAGGCTATCTCTTTTCTCACCAACCAGCTGGAAGCAAAAGATTCCAAGATCCGTGGAGGAGCTACAAGGTGGAAGGAGCTCGCTGCCTGTCCAAAAAATGCCTGGATTTGGACTGTTGGATGACAGAGAAAAAAACTCATATTTGAAGTCACTGGGGATTTCAGGGTTTCTCTATCACAAAAGTTATTTTAACTGCACAAAATCACTAAGTGATGTCAGAGGGAAATTATTAATTAGGCACAATGACATAGATGTTAAACGTGGTATGCTATTATTTGGGTTTTTAAAAAAGAATGTGCCTACATATACACTTCTATGTGCTTGAGACGTCTCTGGAAGAAAACGCTAGAAAATAGTAACAGTGGATGCCGTTGGGGAAGGAAACTAGGAGACAGGAAGAAAGGGGTAGAAAAGAGATTTATCTCTCACCGTATTTTGTTTTTAGCCTTTTGAATTTGTATCGTAGGCATATGTTAACCGCTCAAAAGTTACATTTAATGAAACAGCTTTGTGCGGTGGCTCATGCCTGTAATCCTAACAATTTGAGAGGCTGAGGCGGGTGGATCACTTGAGGTCAGGAGTTTCAGACCAGACTGGCCAACATGGTGAAACTTCATCCCTACTAAAAATACAAAAATTAGCACGGCGTGGTGGCAGGTGCCTGTAATCCCAGCTACTCGGGAGGCTGAGGCAGGAGAATTGCTGAACCTGGGAGGCAGAGGCTACAGTGAGCTGAGATCGTGCCAATGTACTCCAGCCTGGGTGATAGAGCGAGACTCCATCTCATAAAAAAGAAAACAAAACACAAGTTCTAAAAGAATCCAGTTTTTACATCAGCAGGAGAATGCTTATGCACACTACTATTAGTCCCCAGGGCCTTTTTCGAAACCAGTGGTACAAAGTGTTGACATTTAAAAATACATAAAAGTGTACTTTCCTTGAAAACTCAAGGGAGGGGTAGCAGTAGCTGCTATTCCTATACTGCATCTGAATTCTTGGGGTTAACTTTCTCATGCTCTTAGAGACTCTCCTTTCCTTCCAACGGCAACAGGAGGCTGATAGCAGAGAGGAGTCAGGGGTTGCTTCCTCTATTAGATCAATTTATTCCTAAATGTAGGTACCACAAGTCAACCATCCACCTTCATAAAAAGGATTCTTGGGCATCTTTCCTGAAAATTCTAATTCAGTAGTTCTGAGGTGGAGCTCAGGAAACCAAATTGTTCACAAGTGTCAGTTGACTCTTGTGCTCAGGCACACTTGAGAAACCCTGTTCTCATTTGTCCATGTGTCCTCCCTGCCACCTTGGATAAGTTGCTTCACTTTCATATTTTATATCCTTAGAATACAGACAATGAGATTTACGACCTAGGAAACTCAAACGTGTCTGCTGAGACTAGGTGATGCCTGTGAAAATGGCTGAACCCCCTGCAAAATGACATTATATACAAGTGCCAATTATGATTATAATTACTATTGTTAGCTTGTGCTTTGGGGATTGCTATTTTATGTTTTAAAATTCACTTTATCAAAAATACTTCATTTTAAAAAGAAAAGGTGGGGTAGAAAACATGTCTGTGTTTCCGTGGAACACCTTTGTCAGAATTTCTGCTGTGTTGCTAGGTGTTTAGCAGGGAGTCCGCATCAGTGGATCTTCCACCCATGACAAGTACAGCTGCTTCCAGAATGCACAGAGTGGGGAATAAGCCATGAGGGAAGCCCTGCATTAAGGTGAGTCCAGAGGCTGGAGCCAAGGCAGCTCAAACACAAGGAAATCCAGGTAGCAACTGGTCTATGGCAGACTGCTTTATGGAACGGGGGTGGATGCAAGAGATTCACTTTGCGTAAGAAGTGTCTTTCTTTTTGTTTTTTTTGAGATGGGGTCTCACTACATTGCCCAGGCTGGTCTCAAACTACTAGGCTTGAGGAATCCTCCCTTCTCAGCCTTTCCAGTATCTGGGATTACAGGCACATGTCATTACCCAAATACTCTGATGTGATCATAACGTAGTTTATGCATGTAACCAAATATTACCTGTATACCATAAATATATACAAAAATATATCGATAAAAATTTTTAAAAATTAAAGAATAACAATGATAATAATAAAAGAAGCGATAATGATAATAATAATAGGAAAGAAAGCTAACATCTACCATTTTTTTAAAAGCAGGAGAAATGTCTTAAGGAGTCTTAGGCTGGCCCTGGACAGTTCTATTTTCTGCTCAGCTTGCAGGTCTAGTCTTTATCTCTGAATATTCTAAGATCTTTGGGACCCAAAGGCCATCCAACCCCAACCCCTCAATGTTACTCAGAGTCCCTGATTGCAAATTTTCTCTACATCAATTATCCAAAAATAGAGAGAAGGGAAACTAAATAGATGCTTATTCCCTGGGAAATAAACTGAGTGGATAATAAAACTTTAGGTTGATTTGCTAAATTTTTAAAATATCTTAGGAGCAAACCTGATGTTTTCTAAGGAAAACTTTACATTTTTTTTTTAATCTAAAAGTTTCTCTGTACAACAAATTAGGGAGAGAAGGGATAGAGGTATTCAATTTAAATCCTAAGTTTTCCAGTCATCTTTTGGAAGAAACCCCAAATTTTAAAAGGTCAGGTCCAAAAAGGATAAGGTGAACATGATCTACTGTGATTACAATTGTTTCTTTCTTCAACAACTGACTCATGTATCAAGTGCTACTTAAATTTGTTTTCTCTCTTTTCATCATTCTCAAAAAAATGAAATGCTCTGGCTGCAATTTTATCATGAAATGTGCTCAATTCCAAATGGGTCCCTGCATTGCACAGTCTCTTTAAATGGACCACCTAAAAGCCTGTGATGGGGGATTTCTGGAGCTCATGGTAGCTGGTTCTCCTCCTTTTCTGAGCACGTGGGAAGACTTGCTAGGCTCTCAGGTAGTTAACTGGGAGTCATGTTACTAGTCTGGCCAACAGCCCATGAGAAAGAGCTGCTGTGAGTTCTCTGTATTCCCTTACCAGGCTGCACCAAACATGGAGGTCACATAACATAGTGGAGCTTCTGTCAGCCTGGGCCCCTGAGTGCCTAGGTGGAGCACAGCCTCCCCACTCTTCCCCTACGAACGTGAATTGGAAATATAGAGGGAATATTTGGCTGTACTTAAGCCAGTAGAATCAAGAAGGGAGCTAGAGGAGGGTAGATTTGTTACTGTGGCACAACCTTACCTTTTCTAATACAAAGCAACTGGTTTGAAATCTCTGAATTCTACTCAGAATACTGGACTTGCTACTTATACAATTGGTAGACAAGTCACCTAATCTTTCTGAGCTTCAGTTTTTTTGACTGTAAAATGGGAACAATAATTTCTGGCATGTCTACCATTCATGGATATGAGAGGATCAAATGAGTTTTTCTGGAAGTGTTTTGAAATCTGTAAATCAACTCTAGATGTAAAATACTAGCATTATTGCTGTGGATGTAGCTGGAGAAAAGGGGCTAAATTTCACTGCTTCTTTGGGGTCAGTTATTAGAATTCATTGCTTCATCGTTCTTAAAAAGTCGAGCAATACATTTCAGTGATAGATAAGGATCATGTAAAATCAAATTCTGATACCACTTGGAGAATAATCTGTAATCTTTAAAATGTCAGGGCTAGCTGAATGATTTCAGAAGCCTCACTTCCAACAAGCAAACTCAACTATTTGCCTTTGGCATAAAAAGAAAGGAAAAATAGAGTCCCCGAATGAAAGGTTTGGCACAAAGCCCTTTATTCCTCCCACAGCCTGTCAGAGTGGGAGAGGGAGGAGGGAACAGAGAGATTGGGCATTCCAGACTCCACCCCTGCACAAAGCGACGGGGAGCCATATACATTCAGGAGAGGTCGTACCAATCTATTCTCGTGTTTCTTTCACAGAGAAAACAGATTTCTCCACACAGGAAAGGAGAAATAGCAGAAATGGCCTCCACACAGATCTAGAAGTAGGGCAAGGGCCTGTGTTCCCTGCTGTCCCTGACAAAAGGTCGAGACACTCTGCTTCGAACCCAGGAGAAGGGCTTCCTGACCCTTAGAACAGATGACACCAATCCACACACACTGATTTGCTAGCAGTCCATTTTCACCCAGCTGCTTAGCTTGCTAGATATTAATAGTTGGCTTTTTTTGCACACTTACTAAATGTCAAGAAGTGACATTTTATATCTCAAGGAACTGATGCATAGCAAGGCTGAGCAACTTGTCCAACGTCACACAGCTGGAATATGGCAGAAACACGAGTTAGGCCCAGTCTACTTTCAGATGCTGTGGTCTTAACCACTCCATTTCTAAGGAAGAAACAGAAAAGGGAAGGAAAATGGGAGCAATTCTGTCACTTGCTAGATACCTTGCAATGGGCTTTAGCCACATTAACTCTCTTAATCCTGATATCTGTTCTAACATGATTGGCATTCTTACTCCATTTTACAGGTGAAGAAGCAGAGGCTCAGAGAGGTTAACTTGCCCAAAGTCACAAAGCCAAAATGCAGCAAGTTAGGAATCAAATCCAACCAGGCTCTGCTAGACTAAAGTGTGAAAGTTTGTGGCTGAAAATAAGCATGAGTTTGGGGAAGAAAACAAAATGTATTAAGAAGGCAGAGGAAACAAAGACCATGGGACGTATTTAGAAGCTGGCACTTCTGGTTCGTGAGAAAAACAACCCATCTAAATACAGGATAATGCCTGTTGGTAGAGTTCCCTTTATCACAGAGCCTTAGTGTTTACAGTGTTAGAAAGATGGTGAATCCAGTGTTTGGACCAAAGAAAGACAGTCCTGCACATCAAGCAAATCTTTTTATACCCAACAAACGGAGAGTTACTATGAAAGTAGCCAACTGCTTTTTCTTTGGCTGTCTTTACATCTTCTCACTCTAAATTATTATGATCATTTACTTCCCCATTTCCAAAACTTATGAAGCACCAAATAATTATTAGTTGTTTTGTTGTTATTTTGCATCATTTGCTAGTCCACAGCTAAAATGTTCCCCCAACCTTAAGCTAGATAGGAGCAATGCAATTATGACACAGGAGCAAAAGAAGCTCATTAACATATCCGTGACTGACACAGAAGATCATTAATTAGGCATTCTGAGCATAAGTATATATGTATAAATTAGCATCTATTCACCATTTAAACTGTAAGAGATTTTTCATATCTGAATATTAACTATGTTGGAAAATTACTAAGTTTTCCTGAGTGAATTCCACAAACAATACCCATCCTTGATAACAAAAATAAAATGAAGATAAAGGATTCTATGAGCTGACCCAGACACAGTAGAGTCTAAGGACGTTATCACTCTTTATTTATGAATGTCTTCATTTATCCATTTCCTCTTTTTTGTGTTTCTGGCTACCCTCCTTGCTGGGTGTTTCATGTGGACCATCTTATATGGAGAATGTTTAGATGAGGTACTCCTGCTGACATTCCAGAGATGCTGTACCTCTCTCTGAATTCTGTCATCATTCATTCATTTATTCTTTCAATACATATTTATTGAGTGTAACCTATGTTCAAAAGACAGTGTAGAGGATACCTACATGAATATGGCAGAGTTTCTATTCTCAAGAATTCATAGTCTAGCAGGGAAGATGAGACAGATAGTGCACTCATAAAGCTAAAAGGTTCGGTGTACAGTTACAATTGCCAGAGCCCAAACCCTACTCAGAAGAGGAATAGACTTCTGCCAGGGGGAAGAGTGGGAAATGCTCCATGAGAGAGATGGCATTGAAGCAGGACATTAGTGATCCTAGAAGAAGCAGATCTGGCAAATTTGGGGCATGTCAAGAGAGTCACTTATGCAAGAAACCAGAGCCAGATTGATGCCTATCTTCACGTTCAGGTCTTGAATTTTGTGCTACGTCTGTGGCCCATAGAACTCCACCCCCATTTTGTTTTAATGAGTCTGAAGTACTTATCCTTTTTCAGGCCTTTAGAAAACTACTAATATCAGGACCAAAATGATAATAATACTCTATTGTCCTTCACACATAGGACAATGATACTAATTACTTCGTAGAGCTTGTGCTTGCATTGTTATTCTTGCAATAGTATTGGACTCATGCCAGCACATCCATTGTTCTTTGTTGATTTTTCTTGCCACCAGTGGCATACTTTTGTAAAATGGCTATCCTGGGTGAGGGATGGGATTTGCAGTTCTGAGACCATTTTTTCTAGATGGGGCTCACTAGTCTGTGTTGAGACTGAATCAAGGAGCGTGGTCTTTTGGGCATCAGATTATAACTACCTGCTCTCACCAACCACATTAGTTTAACTGATATGTCTTTTCTGGAGAAAGAACTAAAGCATTTTAATGAAATCTCCTAGATGAAGAAAGGCAGTTAACTGAGTAGCTTGTAAGTGGGGTAAAATCTCAGAGCTCTCACAGTTCTTGACATCTACCTGTAAAAACCAGGTAGCCCATAGACCAGTGCGTTCAAGGAACAGGCATGGAGTGTGGACCTTTCCTAACCATCTTCATTCTGCATCCATGGAATTCAGACTATGGGGGCTTTCAGGCAGAAATCCTTATTCCAAGGCTTCCATAGCACTTTAGTTCTTAAAATGCCTTGGAAAGGTTTCAAGACATATCTGCTTCATACTGGGTACTGCTCTATGGCAGAAAAGAAAGCTGCTATCAAGGTGAGATTTCAGGTGTGCTCATGGAATTAAAAAACAAACAAACAAACAAAAACTGGCCAGTAGCAGTTTTAATGAGCATGTGAGCCTTTTCCGCCTCAGCGAGTGGCAGGTATTGAAGTTTCCGGGGCACTCTGGGTCCTGAAGGAAGTGAACAGCTTACCTATAATGGACTAATCTGGGAAAACATTGACGGTATTGAGGAAAGAACTATCTGGGATCATGACTGCTGATTTCTTCCATGCTGCTAGTGAAATATAAATGTATCTTTTGTTTGAGGGGCAGATTTATGTATAACAAGTATAAATATTCCATTTTTCTAATGCAAGTAGAACTTTTTAAGGTCATTAGTACCCACGATTAAAAGGGTAAGGAAATTCTTGACTTTTAGATCATTACAGGAGATAACAATGAATTCATTAATTAAAAAACTATTCACTAGGATCATGTGCCTGGCATGTCATAGACACACACAAATTGAAAAGCAGAGACTATCATTTAGTTGGAGAGAACCACAGAGATCCAAGTACATGCTTGTCCTAGAAATTCAGAGGAAAGGAAAGCTCATGATGGTTTGAGGTCATTCCAGAAACCCTACATTGGGGGAGGAAGGTATGGAGCTGGGTTTTACAGAAAATGAGGGAGTTACATGATCTTCATGACAAAGGACATAGCTTGAATCTTGGAAGTACACAGGGAATAAGAATCTTGCTTTGATCATCTCAATAGAAAATTCTCAAATTTAATTGTGTCAAAGAAGGAATATGAACATTCTGTCCTGTGCACTCTGCTGAAATGTGTCTGTTTTAAAAGATAATTGGCTTCAGCATTGCATTTGCCCCTTCTCCCTCACTACCTTTTAAAATTGGACAAAGCTCTTCCCATGGTGGTCTTCAGAGAAAAACAGAATCCTGGATTTTATGCTGGAGCTCCTCTGCTATACCAAGGGTAGCTTGGTAAAGCTTCACAGAAAGAGATGTTCTGAGCCCAACCTATGGAGACACGTTCCAATTTAGGCTGTGGAATGAAAATTACAGGGCAGCCACAGAGGCAAGTTTAAAATTAGGACAAACTTCTCTTTGGGTCTCTTAAGCCTCAAAGAGTTAGTAGATGAGGCAAAGGAAAATGGGGGAAAAAATTAACAGCAAGAACTTGAAAAGCAAAATCCCCAGACTTCTGTTCCTTCCCAGGGTCCTCCTGACATCCTTAGCTTTTCTGCGCATCTGAAAATCGGCAGAAAGAGCGGAGTCCCACAGCTGCTTCCTAGAAGCCACTGCTTAACTTTGGACCTGTGAGGAAAACCTGGTGGCAAATAGGTCAAGATAATCCTGGCTAAGAAAGAAGGAACAGAAAAAAAAAATGAGGCAAATGTTCTTTAGCCCAAGTCCTTTTCCTCAAGTCTCTGTCAACAGTAACCCAGGTGACTTGATTTCAAAAGGAGCCACAGGTGTCAGTCAGCCTCAAGTCAAGACCCAGGAGATAGCTCTGCTGGGTGCATGGAGCCTTCTCAGATGTGCTTACGTCACTGGTTCCAGTCTGGCAAAAGATCTGGGTTTGCAGGTAACGACCACCTCTCAACGGCACTACCAGCTAAGAAGCACTAGCCATCCTCCCTGAAGAGGTGGCCTCTCTGGGGAAACAACGTGGGGCCTCTAAGCTGTGTTTTCTTCTTGCCTCTGCAATTTTGCCTGTTTCTCAAAGCTACTAAAAACATCACCTGCAGTTATCTTCTTTTGAGATTATTTTGACTGGATGCTTTTGTTTGTTAAGAGTTTGAACTCCTTCGAGGAATTCAATGATTACTAAATAGAGACCAAATTATTCCTACTTTTCCACAGAAAGGGGTGTTTTCACCTGAACACCAGATGTTTTCAAAAAGCTCAAGGGTATACACACTCAACTACCAACAAATACGTTCCATTAGATTATCCTGGAGTCGAAACAGAATGGGGGAGGACCCAGTCAATTCCATCATCCTGGCAAGGTCCCACAATGAGCCTGTTGTGGGCCCCCCTTTTTGGAAGTCATTTGTTAGGTTCACTTCCTGGGGACAGACTGTTTTAGATGTGCCTGGATGTCTAGTTCCACATTCCTATGAGCCAGAAAGTAGAATACAATAAAATGTAGAAGAATGGCTGTTTTCACGTGTGACTTCCTTACTGATGATCTGAAGAGTATTTACAAAGTTTGTTAAAGGAAATGCCCATATTTGGTTATGTCACTCTTTGGAAAAAAATTTTCAATAAACAGGAAGTAAAATGAGTCTCCAAATAAAGTGTAAATACATTCCTAACCTAATGCATCATGAGAACTAAGACACAAAGCCGGGCACGGTGGCTCACACTTGTAATCCCAGCACTTTGGGAGGTTGAGGCAGGTGGATCACTTGGGCTCAGGAGTTCAAGACCAGCCTGGGAAACATGGCAAAACTCTGTCTCTATAAAAAAATACAAAAAATTAGGTGGGCATGGTGGCATGTGCCTGTGGTCCCAGCTACTTGAGAGGCTGGAGGCTCAGGTGGGAGGATCGCTTGAGCCCAGGAGGTCAAGGCTGCAGTGAGCCAAGATCATGCCACTGCATTCCAGCCTGGGCAACAGGGTGAGATCCTGTTTTTTTTTTTTTTTTTTTTAAAGTTAGACACTTTAGAGGGTTATGGCTTATCTAAAGTGGTGATGTTAAACCTATAACTTTCTCTGTCCAGAGAGTTAATAAATCAACTCATCATATCAGTGGGCCTTTCTCAATAGGTGTTGCCGTTTAGCCTACAAAACTCACTTTGTCAGAGCTATTTCAGCTTAAGTTAGAGCATAACTAGTTAGACAACTTGATCTCATTGAAATATTTGGTGCCTGCTGATATGTTCAAACAAATTCACCAGATCTTGATTATGTTCTGGCAATTAAAGCTATTAAGTCAGTAGATAGACAGCAGGTTATTTCATTGCTGGTAGAAAAAGCCAGCTTTCTTTTCTCCCCTTTTTATGTGACAGCACTGTAATTAGCCTTAATCAAATACTATTTGTGTTAGGTGCTGTAACTTTGCTTTCTTAGCCAGGAAACTCTGCCAATCTAGGAAAAGTAGAAATACAACTTCGGTCAAAACGCAAGAAAGATAGGGATAGGGTATTTGAGAACTCTCTGTGCTATCTTTGCAACTTCTCTGTAAATCTAAAACTGTTCTAAAATTAAAACTTTAATTTTTAAAAACCAAGAAAAAGAGAGGAAGAGAGGAATGAGAGAGAGAGGCTGTTGAAAGTGAGGCTTCAACTGCAGCAGCATAACATGTAAAAGCAAGCTTTTAGAAGTAGTCAATTCGTTTAGAAAATATGGTTCCTCTGGAAATTCCAGGTTAACCCTCTTGTTACATGGGGGAACGCCTTGGTGCTTCTTTTTTTTTACCACTGCAAATAAGTATGTAATGGAGACGACAGCTAGGTAAAGGGAACGGCAATAATCATGAATAAAACTGATTTTTTTTTTTTAACCATTCATCCAAACTTCTAGTTTATTTTTCCATGTTTTAAACCCACCGTTTCTTTTAACATCCCTGGAAGAAAGAGCTCTTCAGATCGTTTTGGGAATGAAGTTAGTGAAGAGGTGAGGCAGGGTTTCTCAAACTTTAACGTGCATACAAGTTGGGTGCAGTGGCTCATCCCTGTAGTCCCAGCTATTCAGGATGCTAAGGCAGGAGGATAGCCTGAGGCCAGGAGTTCAAGACTAGCTTGGGCAACATAGCGAGACCCCCTTTGTCTTAACTAACTAAATAAATAAATAAACAAACACACAGACAAATCTCCTAGGGATCTTGTGAAATAACACATTTTGATTTGGGAGGTCTAGAATGGTCCCCAAGATTGTGTTTGTAGAAAGCGTCTATTTGATGCCAAAGCTACTGGTCCACAGACCATAGTTTGAGTAGCAAGGGTACAAAAACTAGTAATTAAGTAAGTGCAATTGGCCAGAAGTAGAACCATGGTATCTTGTCTATGTGGCCGACAATGAAACATCGGTATGAAGCCGTTGCCAACAAACAGATACTCACTTTCTATTTTCCTTGGCCAATAATCCCTTGCGTCAAATTTTCAAAATGCATTGGTAAAATGGCATTATACCTTGGGTCAGACTATTAGCTCAGAGAATCCCAATAATGGAAGTAACTATTCTTGTTCAAAGTGCCCCAGCCATGATACGGAGGCATCAGAGACAATTGTAAAAGCAATGATCTGATCTTTATTTATCATTTGGACTCTGTGTTTCCTCATACCTCAAATTCTGTATCTGTACAATATTAGCAACTGGAACTAGTAATATTTTGAGTTTAAGGAAGAAATGTCACGCAACTCTTAGAGCCTCCCAGAGGTACTCTGTCATTTTAAGAGATGATGATGGCTATGTTCCACAGGAGACAACCCTGCCATATGGCTGACATTCACTTGACAACAATATGATTCATTTCACTCCATCCAAAATGGTAAGATAGGCCATTAATGACTTTGAATAACTGAAAAACATATTTTTACAGGCATGAGCCACCGCACCCACTGAAAAACATATTTTTAAAAATACTTTTTGACCCAGCAATCCCATTCCTGGGTATATACCCAAAGGAATATAAATCGTTCTACTATAAAGACACATATGTTTATTGCAGCACTATTTACAATAGCAAAGACATGGAACCAACCCAAATGCCCATCAATGATAGACTGGATAAAGAACATGTGGTACATATACAACATGGAATACGATGCAACCATAAAAAGGAATGAGATCATGTCCTTTGCAGGGGCATGGATGAAGCTGGAAGCCATCATCCTCAGCAAACCAACACAGGAACAGAAAAACAAACACCATATGTTCTCACTCATAGGTGGGAGTTGAACAAAGAACACATAGACACAAAGAGGGGAACAACACATACCAGGGCCTGATGGGAGGTGGGGGTGAGGGGAGGGAACTTAGAGGACGGGTCAATAAGTGCAGCAAACCACCACGGCCCATGTATACCTATGTAATAAACCTGCACATTTTGCACATGTGTCCCATTTATTTTTAGAATAAAGAAAAACAAAAATTAAAAAAAAACATATTTTTTACAATTTGTGGTAACTGCCACAAATGCCACATGTCTAGTTCTCCACCAGGTTTTTTACCCCTTTATACAATGTTTGAATTCCAAATAATGGTCCTTTTACTTTATTTATTTATTTATTTTTAATTTTATTTTCTGTTTTATTGGTACATAAGAGATGTACTTCTACTTATTTTAGATTTCTTCCATATCTTGATTAATGCAACTCAATTAGGCTTTAAATCCAGTGGTATGCTGGCAAATAGCTAACAACCAGCTCTCCAGGAAAAGGAAAAAAAAAAGAGAAGTCTTGGTATGTACCTTTGGTCAGTTTTGATGATGTAAATACTCTCAGCATGGCCAATTTCAAGTACCAACTTGGCTTTACTGAATATAAAATTAGGAAGAAATGTACATAATCACAAGTCTGCTCCAGTACATAACAGCAAGTGACCCCAAAGACATAAAACATTGTTGTTTTAATAATTAAATTACAAAAATCTAGCAGGGGTAAAAGTATTCTACAATTCCAAGACAGCTTGTCTCTTAAATTGCTTTCACTTTGTTACTGAAAAGTAGAAGTCCATGAGTGTTTTAATAAACCCAAAATAACTCCCTACTAGTTTTTTTTTTTAATGACAGTCTCATGATCTGTGTAATTACCACAGAATCTTATAAGCCATTTGGATTTTCATGACACAAACATACTGAAAGTTTGGAATTCTGTATGAACTTGAGAGTTGAACCTTTCCATTTTTGTTTTTTCCTGCTATTATAAGCTCTCCCTTCCATAAGTATTAGGCATGGCTCAGGCAGCCTCTGTGGCCATAACAATCTGCAGAAAATACTAAAACATCACCATGTTTTAAAATGTTCCCTACAACTGCCTTTGAGAATGGCAGCTTAATATCTTCATGTCCTCTCCTATATCTGAACTGCTTTGCTTCAATTTTTTAAAAAGCTGTCTTATGTTAAAAAGGACAACAGAATGAGAAAACTGCAATTGTAGCCAAAATGTTGTAACAATGGTGTGTTTTATGCACACTTAACATATATAACTGTTTCTAACACATCATTTCTTCATTCTATTTTTAATCTATCTGAGATTCTTTATTAAACTGTGTTTTTTATATTTTTAGTCACAAGTACACCTGCTTATTACCAGTGAGGTTCTTTTTTATTTTATTTTTAGAGAAAAGAGTGTCTTGCTATGTTGTCCTGGATAGCCAAGAACCCCTGGGCTCAAGGGATCCTCCCGTGTAGCTGGGACTACCAGCACACACCACCACTGCCAGCTCCGGTGAGGTTCTTATAAGAATACAAAAGCACAGAAGGCTACAGCTCACAGGATTGGGGGAAGGGAGGGCACTGGTGAAAAACTATCTGGTCAAGTAATATAATTAACTTGAAGAAAAACATTTGCATCATAACTATACTTATGTCTTTTTCCATCAGCAAAAGCCAAAACCAAGCAAATAAAAAGCCACCACCATTCACCCACCACCTTGAACACAAATGATTTTGGCAGTGCAGTCAACATGAAAAAATACTGCTTGAAACAAACCAAGAAAAAATTGCTTCCAATCAAGTCTTCCTGCTTGCTTTCATCGTATTCACTTTCATACCATTTGAAATATGTATCATGTGTACCTGTTAACTCTTCGAAAATGAATCTTTTAAAGTCTTCCAATTTTTTGAACTTTTCTTAAAATTCATTTTAACCAAGCACCCCACTTATGATGAACACGTTAGGTTATAACACATGCAGAACACGGAGCAGTACACCCCCTGCCATTCTCCAGATGTTAGGAACCAGAAACATGCAAGGATTTTTCATGTTAGAAAAATGGTGAAGTCAGCTCATCAAAGGTAAAACAGGCAGAATATGTCCCTGCCTTTGCCTTTCCTAAGATGCATTTACATTCACTTGGTTTGTCTCTAGTTTGACAGGATTATTAATAGGATGGGCTTACCACTCATGTAGATGAATCTCTTAGCCACAGAAAAGCCTTTTACTATCTTACGTGTTTCTGACCGATGCCTGATGACTCTACCAGCGGATCTTCACAGTAACCAGAGATGTGGGCTAGTGATCAGTTACAGAGTAAAATTGCTAACATTATTGTCACTAAATTGGAGTCCAGCATTATTTTAACAATTTTTTTTTACATCAACGAGCAGTCTTTGGTTAACAGGCTTTAAGGATGACAAAAATACCCATCGTGAAAGGAAAAAGTGTTCACAACACTGGACCTTCTTGAATGACTGCGATACAGCCCTCCTGACTTCCCACTAATCAAGCGCACTAGCCCTCCTGGATATAAGCTGAAGCTACATCAAGAATTTAAAAAGAGACATGAAGAATAAAGATCTATCTGAGGGACATAGACATGAACATGGACATACATGTACACATAGATATATTCTGGTAAATAAAAGAATATTCATGCCATTTTTAACAATTGTGAAGAAATTTAATTATACTTAAAGTAAGGATCAAAATCGAAAAAAAGTCCTAATATTAGAAGAAACAACACAGCAACAATGGAAAAGAGAGGCTCTTTTTTTCTCTGAGGGTCACTTCATAAATATTTGGGAATTTCTCACTGCTAAGTAAAAAGAGGAGAAGCAGATGACGAAAAGGAGGAGTTATAGGTGTTCAATGAAGGCAGTCGCCCCCTCAAAATTCACAGCTCTTCCCTGAGGTCACCTTTCTGTCTCTTCACTGGTGCCCTTCCTGTGGGTAGCATGTGGGAAACAGGGGAAGGAAAAGGGATTGAGAATCAAGCTGGCATTAAAATACAATCTTACCCTATTTCCCTGTGGCCTACAGTACTCCCCTTTTGAAAAAATAACGTGGAAAAAATGTTGTTAGTTTTCTTTTTAAGGGACACACACACACACACACACACACTCTATTCTTCATCCCCAGCAGTTTCCCAAATGAGATCTGCCATCATGAGGCTGCGTACATAAGGCGGTGAGAGAGAGTGTGCCTCTCCTGCCAGGCCTGAAGAGTTCTTGAGGGCATCTAAAACTGAAAGCTTTTAGCAAAACACAGATGCAAGCAAATTACAAAATCACAGTGTCTGCAGGACTGGATTCTGGTTGGCACAGGTTTGGAACTGATTTTTTCAAACGCCTGGACAAAGGGGAAACAGCCCCCCTGCCTCTTGGCCAGCCCTGTGCTGCATTCAGATCTCACTCTGTATTGTTTTCTTGCCATACTTGTATTTAAAGTCAACCTCTGTTTCCCAACAGACACCCCCACAGATACACACCCCAGGCTCCACATGACTTTCAAGTCACGTTAGGGCATCTGTCCTTCCTCAAGAATCTGTGAAAAGTGAGACCCTGTCTCAAAAAAAAAAAAAAAAAAAAAAAGAGAAAAGAAAAGAAAAGCCAGGTGCAGTGGTTCATGCCTGTAATCCCAGCACTTTGGGAGGCCAAGGCGGGTAGATTACCTGAGGTCAGGAGTTCGAGACCAGCCTGGCCAGCATGGTGAAACCCAGTCTCTACTAAAAATACAAAAATTAGCCAGGCATGGGGGCACACGCCTATAGTCTCGGCTAACTCAGGAGGCTTTATACAAAGACATTTTTAAGTCAGGAGGCTAAGGCATGAGAATCACTGAACCTCGGAGGCGGAGGTTGCTGTGAGCCAAGATCGTGCCACTACACTCCAGCCTGGGCAACAGAGTGAGGCTCTGTCTTAAAAAAAAAAAAAAAGAAAAAAGAAAAAAAAAGAATCTGTGAAGTGTAGACCACAGCCCATATGACGTTTATTTGCAACTGAAGTTAAACAACACTAGGGACTCAATTTGACCCCCATTACCTGGCTGCTTTATCTCAGTGCCTCAGTTTCTCCTTGGGTCAAGAAGGTTACTAATGACTCTTGGCAAGTCAGCAGGCAAAACCATTCTTACAGTAATAAGTTTGATGATTACATAGTGCTTGTTACAGTCCAGACTTTCTCTAAGTGCTGTTTCTGTATTAATTTACTTAATCCTCACAAACTCCCTGAGGTGGGTTCTGTTAGCCCCATTTTACAGATGAGGACACTAAGGCACAAGGAGGTCAAGTACTCTGCCACCTTGAGAGGAAGAACAGGCTTGAAATCCTGTAGTTCCACTCCAGAAACCAGCTCTTAACTACCATCTCTCAGTAAGAACTTTTTCAGCATACATGACCGTTTAAATGCCTTCATTTGCACACACTTTAGTGGTTGCAGGGAGTACAGAGAGCAAATCCCACCGCTGATGTCTGCAGGACAGAGGAGGCTGTATCCTACCAGCATTTTCCAGTCCCAGGGTAGCAAGCAGAGCAGTGTGCTGCCCCAAACCTACCTGGAAGCACTCAAGTGACTATAGCCAGACCTGACAGAAAACACAAGCAGAGCAAGAGAAACAGAAGTAGAGGGTGCCGGCCCTCCCATCCCAGCCAGAGTGGGAAGGGATGGAGATGGAGCAAAGCCAGCAAGCCAGTGAATGGGAGACCTCAGGTGAATGGTCCAGGAACTCAGCACTGATCTTGATAACCTGCAGAGGAAGGAGCTTCCTGACTGGAAGGGAGGGAAGGTTTGCAGTCTCCTTCTCCCCTTTGCAGACCCTCCACTGCATACCAGATAATGATGGGCTGACCAGGATTTGTAGCACACTCCCACCATCCCCGCCGCGGGATAGGTAGGTAGGTAGACAGATAGAGAGGCAGGGCACGGGAAGAGAGAGAGACTGATTTAAAATACTCAAGATGGAACCAGTCACTCCTCACTTCACCCCTGCTCCCTTCTACTTCCCCACATTTTTGCATCAGAAAAATATGTTTGGAGAAATGAACACACACACACTCTCTCTTTCTCTTTCTTCTTTCAGCACATTCTTTTGTCAAGGACCTTTATAAGCATGAAGAATTTCCACATTTGATAATTTACAGCAAACTTTTCATTTGGGTATTAAAATGTAGACATATGAAAAGCTCCCTGACACCACTTCTCCTGGCAATAGTAACATATTTATGTAAAAGAATTCACAATACAGATTTTATGTTAATATTCCTTAATCTTTACTTCTTGCATTTCAACTTAACCTCGCTCATAGGAAACAGCTTCCAGACTCCCCTTCAAATATTCATAGGGCCTATTGTAGATGAGAAAAGCATGCTCTACCTAAACACATGCCTCCCCTGTCTATCTCCTCAACCTCGCTGCCCTGACTACACCAGCGATTCCACACCACTGACTCACAAAACAGTGTTTCCAAGGTGAAGCACCTGATGGAGTAGACACATGTTAAGTAACATATTGGAGTTCCTAAAATTTTGATAGAAATATAAATAAATCAAGTTTTCAGACCTTGATCTGCCACTAACATCTGACCTTGGGCAATATTCAACAGCATTTGATGAAGATTTTTTATTAACTACTGGGTATGAGGTCAGTGGGTTATGAAAGACACAGTCCCTGCCTTCCAGGGATTTGCCATCTAGTGAAAAAGGTAGACATAGAAACACGAGCCGCAATCAAAGCAAAGTACAACTATTGTCAGAGAAGTCTGCAAATGAGTGTTGTGGAAATGCAAGGAATCAATAATTAAATTGAACTGAGAGGATTAGAGCAGGCTTCATGGACAAGGTAGCATTTGAGTAGAGCATTGGATGAAATTAGTTGGATTTCGATAGGTGGAGAAGATGAGCAAGAAAACACAAGCAAAAGCTGGAAGTAGGAAATGCTTGGCAGCACACAAAGGCAGGAGAGTAGCCAGGGGGATTGAAGCACAGTCTGTGGAGGACTATGGTGACAGGGAGGTAGATGGTGGCTCTGAAATCATGGTAGGGACTTTGGACTTACTGTGCAGGCAGTGCAGATCCACCCAGGGTCTTAAGAGGAAAAGGGAGCATGGGTTTTAAAAATGGATCAGAGAATCAAGAGATTAGTAAGCAGAAGATGGTTAGGAGGACGCCCAAGCAGTTTAGGTAACAGATGATGAGGAAAGTCATTCAATTTCAGGGACTTAGCACCATCTCCTTTTCTCCAAATGAGGGAACAAGGTCAGCTAGAGAAGCAACAAGCCTAAGTATCTTGAGTCAGACTTAGGGGCTCACTCTCCTGAGGTTCTAACTGCACCTGGTACATGATCTTCATCACAGCAACTCCCATTGAATTTTCACAGTTCACTTTCATGTCTGTCTTCTTACTATTAAAAGTGCCTTATAAGCAGGGTCTATGGCTTTTCATTGTTTCCAGAGGCCTAGAAGAGCACCTAGCATATGGCAGTCAGTCAAACATCCCAATCATGCTACTCTATTCGTTTTGATTTCCAGAGAAAGATATGGAATCGCCCATAATCACAGATGAGAAAATAAAAAATCCAAATTTCCTGTCTCTACTGTTAACTAGTTCTGTCTTAGAACTAGAAAGCCTTAGAATTATGATATCTGTCTACGTATTAAGGACCGAGGGGTTAGTTTCACAGTCTTTTCATATCCCAGTTTTCCTTTCTAGTTCTCAAAAAGTGGAACCACCAGCTTCCAACCTCTTTATCTCCTCTAATTACTAACTCTTCTCACTGAGTTATCTCCTCTAATTACTAACTCTTCTCACTGTACCTTCTGGGCTACCTAAACTGCACTGCAACTACAACTCATCACGAGCCTCCCAGGCCCCTCTCAATCAACTCTCATTTGGTGATTGTGGACTAAACTACAGAAAGTGTCCAAAGGACTCTCTTTATCTCCAGCTCCACAGATTCTGTTTCAAATGTCAACTTCCCTCAAATTCTTGGCTGCACACCAGGTATAACTATATTTAATGATACTGGTATCTGAATGAACACAACAGAACCTTAGAGAATAAACCCTCAATATTCATGAATTCCCAAATTCAGAAATACAATAGCATATAATTTGCCTTGTGCTTCATAATATAAATATGACTGAAAATGTAAGGGATCTTTTCAACCCCTAATGACTTATTTCCCTCTTAAGGAGTGATTTTTGCATTAGTCATATTTTTCTCTGAAATAATTTTAATTTTTTTTCTTATTTTCATATGGTAAATTCATTCATGGCCATGACTTAACCACCCTTTAATCTGGTCAATACTTCCATTTTCCGGGTTAGGTAGAATTACTTTCTTAGTCTTCTTCACTTCCATCTCTGATACTAGCACTTGACTTTCTTTGGGGAGCCGTTTCTAAAGAAGACACCTTAAAAAAAAATCACAGTGTGAGCATTCCCTGGTCCAGACTTGGAATGGACCTTTCTCATGGCCCTCTGAGATTGGGAGGATCAGCAGTGGGCGTGGCTCATTCACTAGTGGACCCACTTGCTCTCAGAACCCATTTTAGCTTGTAAATTCAAGATTCAAATTTATGCTTTGGCAAAACTACAGATTTCTTTCTATCTCACACTTTTGATATTCTTTTAAATACACAAAATGCTTTTCTTTTTTTTTAAATTTCCAACTTTTATTTTAAGTTCAGGGGTACCTATGCAGGATGTACAGGTTTGTTACATAGGTAAATGTGTGCCATGGTGGTTGTTGCACAGATCATCCTGTCACCCAGGTATTAAGCCCAGTATCCATTAGCTATTTTTCCTGATCCTCTCCCTCCTTCCCCCACCACTCTCCACAAAATGTTAAATCTGCAAATACCAGGTGTCTATTAAGGAACCAAATAAATCTTGCCCTTTACAGTGGTAGCCACATTGGGCAACATTTCTAAGGTTTATTATAAAAATATATCCAATCCTTTGTTCAAAATGTCCTTGAAGTTCAACTTTGAAATGACCATCAGAACCAGTTTACAAGCCTTATCAGAAAACAGAGGCCCATGACTTTATAGTCACATTTTGTTTTTGACTCAGAGATGCATCACTCCATGTGATCAACAACCACCTTAGCCACTAGACTTGGCTCCTTATGCTTTTTTCACTTCCTGCAAAGTCAAGCCACTAAAATAGTTGCCACCAAATAACAGTAATGGCAAAAGTGTGCTAAAATGAGAGAAGGTTTTGGGAAGATGGCAATGTTCCATATCATAATTGTGATGGTGATTATACAAATGTATACATTTATCTAAACTCACAGAAGTATGCACTGAAAATTAGTGAATTTTACTTTATGTAAATTATACCTCAATTAAAAGTTTTAAATTGTGAATTCTGAAGACAATTTGCAAAGAGGAATTATCCATATCTTAAGTATGAAAATAAATGTATGAAGCTTTTGATAATTCTAAAGGAGCAAAACAATAACAATCATTTAGATTAGCTAGAGAACTATACACTTATAAACAAAATACAACACAGAATACATTACCTAGATTATGCACCAAAAATACCAGGTATTTCATTTTCTCTTTCAGATGAATATACTACCTGGATTCTCTTTCAGTAAGACTGTGTTTCTGATGAAGTTCATTGAGCCATTTACATTTTATCTTGGATTTGTGACCACTGATATTCAGCTGTTGGATGACTACTTAGAGTAAGAATCCAGTGTTTAGCCATAAATCAAGCTACTTGGCTCATTCAGGTGTTTCATCCTTCTTCTTAGCATACTGAAATCATGCTATGGTCAACTAAGTTAAGTGACCCAGTCATAGGGCCAAGCCATGGGTCACTAATATTGGGCTTTAAAAGAGTTCTCTAAAACCAGCAGGATTTCTCCAACAAGTCATTTCAAACCTCAGGAGCTTTGCTTTGGCTGCAGTGCATGAATAGCAAAGGCAGGCTGAATTCGCTTTCCCTACTTCAGTCCATTGTTTAGGTCACATGCAGGCCAAATTCAAAACAGTGCTGAATCTATCGGCGAAGATTAAAACACTGGAAAGTCATTATTGATTTGTTTGGGCGGGTCTACATCATAAAGGTTAAGTGTAGTAAGTGTAGGTTCTGGACCACAGACTCTTGGAAACCTCTTTGTTTCATTGAGCAGTTATTACTGGAAGAGAGCCTTGGCATCACCCCCACAGGGAGCTATATATTCAAGTCAGGCCCCAGTCAGGATATTTCTTGGTCAAAGGATAAATGAGGTCTCCTAAAATAGTCCTGACAGGCCACCAGCATCTGTGAATACCACAAGTTCACACCTGTAATCAAAACCACTTATTCTCCAAAAAACAAAAACAAAAACCAGCTCAGAGGATGGGATGCTGCCACAATTGCCTCTCCCTTGGAGACAAAGAATGGTCAAAAACCATTTGCTTTGATAAATCTTGCTGAAGCAACAAAAATAGCTGTGTCATGCAGAGATGATAGAATTACCTTTCACCATTACATCAGAACAAAAACCTCCAAGAAAGGCAAAATTTCTCATTCTCCCATCTAACTACATTCACAGGCAAATCCCTAAAATTCAAGCCAAATTACATACAAGTATTTTACATAGCTTTTTGCATTTAGAACATCTGTTAATTCAAAATGTGGTTGATGAATTAATGGCCTACAACGTTCCTTTAAAACCAAACCAACTAAAAATCAATTTATTCTTACATTTAATAGTTTTTTTTTTTTTTTGAGACAGAGTCTCGCTCTATCACCCAGGCTGGAGTGCAGTGGCGCTATCTCGGCTCACTGCAAGCTCTGCCTCCCGGGTTCACACCATTCTCCTGACTCAGCCTCCCTAGTAGCTGGGACTACAGGCGCTGCCACCACGTCCAGCTAATTTTTTGTATTTTTAGTAGAGACAGGGTTTCACAGTGTTAGCCAGGATGGTCTCGATCTCCTGATCTTGTGATCTGCCCATCTCGGCCTCCCAAACTGCTGGGATTACAGGTGTAAGCCACCACGCCCGGCCATTTAATTGAACTTAGTAAGTGTCTGTTACATGAGTACTATGTTAACCACTATTATAGGAGATTTTGGAGAAGTATAAGGCATGTTATCATTCCTTAATGTACTTATAATTTCCTTGAGAAAGGCAGTGTACACATTAAACAGCTAGTTGAGTGAATTTGGCAAAACACTGCTGGGCTTCCATTTCCTCACTGGTAAAATGAAGGAGTCAGAAGAGATGATTCCCGAGAGTCTTCTAGGTCTCAAGTTCTATAAACCTTTCAATGCCTAGGTAGAAAACAATCCAAGATAATATATGGTGAAGTCCAGATAATATATGGTCAAGTCCATATATTATATTGTATTTATTGATAAATAATCAATACGATAGGAAGTCAGAGAAGAGAGAGATCAATTTTGAGGTGGCAAAGGTTTTCTGGAAAAAGAAACTTCAGCTTGGACTTGAAGGACGGGTAGAATGTGAAAGGGGCAGGAGGTGGTCACTGTTTACTAAGGCTGCAGAGGGCTTGTGCAGGGTGACTGGAAAAATTCTTGATTAGGGACAGGGAAGATGAGTTTGTATTTGTCTCTGTGGATAAAGGGATTATATGTTGTCAAGTGGTGGATTTAAGTAGGGGAAGTGATATGACGACTTGGTGACATGATCCTATTAACCTGCAAGTCAGATCACACCATTCTCTTCTCAGAGCCATCCAGTGGCATCCCATCTCTCTCAGATAAAAGCCAAAGTCCTTGCAAGGGCTTGCAAGGCTTTGCAGCATCTGCTTCTTCCACCCCTATCAACTGTCACCTTATGTCCTCCTCTCCCACACCAGCCTCCTCAGACTCTTCCTCATATACCAGGCACACTTCAAGCATTTTCACATGCGTTTCCTCTGCCTAGACTGCTCTTTCCTCAGGTATCTCCATGTTTGGCTACTCCTTCATGTAATTGCTCAAATGTCACTTTTCAGTGAAGCCTTCCCTATCACCATATCTAAAATTGCAGCCTACCCTTTCCATACACACAGGCTCACACATGAACACGCGTGCAGGCATGCACACACACACACCCCATATACCTCCTTATCTCCCTTCCCTGCTCTACTTTTTTCATTACATCTACCATATTCTACCATGTGATATGATTTATTTACTTTCTAAAATGTCTCTATCCACTGCCCTCCTCCCTTAGGTAGTATAAACGCCATGAGGAAAGGGGGTTTTGTCTGCTTTATTCACTGCCGTATGTCTCGAGCCTAGAACAGTGTCTGGCCTAGAATAGGGGCCCAGGAACTATTTGTCCAGTGAATGAAGGCATGAATATAATGAAAAAGGTGTGAAGTCATTAACCTCACAGATTGAACTGCAAAGTGGAGGGCCTAGAGGTTATGAAAACTTGGACTAAAGGAAGGCAATGGGAAGAAAAAAGGAGCTGACTAGGAGAGACTTCATCAAGAAATAACAACCAGGGGCTGTTAACTATCTCAGTATTCAGGCCTGGATTAAAGGAAATATATTCACCACGGGAATTAGGAGAATGTTAGGGGCAAAAGAGGAACTGAAAATGTACTGAAAATAAAATGATGCATAGTTTTATAAACAAATATCAGTCAGATTTAACTTCAGTTGTTTCCAAACATAATTGATTGCTATTTTCTTCCTGCTTACATTTCTGAGAATGGCTAAAAGGAAACTAAAAAATAAGGAAGTGGGAAATGTGTAACGTGCCATACTTTCCTTTTAAGGCAACTTCAGCCTGAATGCTGGGCAAAGCCTCCCACATTTCACAATTTGTTCTCTATCAGCTCTCAGGAACACAAAATACAGGAAAGACAGATCCTGTTCTTCTGGTTTTTTTTCTTTTCTTCTTCTTCTCTTCATTATGTTTTCTCCTCCCCCAAAAACAGTAATCAGGGCAGATGACAAGGAATCTTTTTAACATCAGCCTTGGTGTAATAAGCATCTTGGAAACGGAAAAAGCAAGAGGGGATGTGATGAAGTCTTTACCAGTCTGTGCAGATGTTAAGACTTTACTAGAGCCACAGCAAGAAAGTACTATTTATGTCAGGTTAATATCTTATTCATACATTTCTTTAGAAATTATGAAGGCATAGTACATTAACATCCAGTCATCCAATATTACTTAGAATCATAGGTGATACCTTCAGGAAAAAAAAGGTGGATGGTCTTATTTCCTGATTGAAGAAATCTCAAGTACAGTTGAGAAGCCATATGTGGTTAGTATGTACGTAAGATATGAGCTTTAAAAGCAAGTCCTACATTTCCACAAATTCAAATTTTACTATTACCTCTTTTAAAATTCAGTGTTTTTTAGAGGCATTTGCTTAATTAAGTGTGATTCTATACTTATTTTTCTGCCTTTTAAATACATACCCTAAATTAAAACTAAATCAGTGGTTCTCAACTAGGGTGATTTTTTTTTCCCTCCAGGGCACATCTGGCAATGTCTGGAGATAGTTTTCACAACTGTGGGGAGAAGAGGCCAGGTACTATGGTCTGAATGGCTGTATTCCCCCAAAATTCATACGTTAAAACCTGATCATCAATGTGCCATATTAGAAGGTGGGGCTTTTAGGAAGGGAATTAGGTCATAAGGACAGAGCCTCATGAATGGGATTTGCCCTTATAAGAGTTCCTGGTGAGCTGCTTTGGCCCTTCCACCAGGAGATATGCAGCAAGAAGGCACCATCTATGAACCAGGAAACAGGCCCTCACCAGACACTGAATCTTGATCTTCAACTTCTCGGCCTCCAGAACTGTGAGAAATAAATTTCTGTTGTTTATAAACTACCCAGTTAATGGTATTTTGTCATAGCAGCCCAAATGGACTAGGGATGCTGCTGAACATCCCAGAGTACGCAGGACGGCCCCCGCCACAGAGAAGAATCTAATTTAAAATGCTGATAGTGCCGAGGGTGAGAAACTCTGGCCTAAATCATCTCTGATAGAAATCCCCAAATTATGATAAAGCAATAACCATTTTAGTCCAAGTGTGTCCTTCACATAAGACTAAGGAGTGGAAGAGTGGAGCCCTGCAAATTGCGTTGTTTAAAAATGCAGTCAGACCCTACTTTGGAACATTCTGCCCTTACTGGTAATACTAATTATGAACATATAGATTAAGTCTCCAGATAAGAATTAAAAGGATGTTCTGGCCAGGCGCGGTAGCTCACGCCTGTAATCCCAGCACCTTGGGAGGCCGAGGCGGGTGGATCACCTGAGGTCATGAGTTCGAGACCAGCCCAGCCAACATGGTGAAACCCCATCTCTACTAAAAATACAAAAATCAGCTGGGTGTGGTGGCGTGTGCCTGTAATCCAAGCTACTCAGGAGGCTGAGGCAGAAGAATTGCTGGAACCCAGGAGGCAGATGCTGCAGTGAGCCAAGATCTTGCCACTGCACTCCAGCCAGGGCCACAGAGTGAAACTCCCTAACAAAAAAAAAAAAAAAAGAAAGAAAGAAAAAAAAAAAAGGATCTTCTATGCTCTTTTCTGTTCCTACACAGAAATTATGGGAAATTCATCACAGAATCAGTGAACACCAAAGCTGAAAGGGACTGCAGAAGGTAGCACAATGGATCCTCTCACTTTACTGATGGGAGGGGAAGTAGTGCAGACTGAGGTCCACAGTCTTGCTTTCAGGCCCCAGCTGGTCAGTTTCAGAGCTTGGATTAGAATTCACTCCATCCCTCAGGTCTGTGCTCCTTCTCCTTGACTCGGAAGCAAATGTGAAGAATGGAGCCCAAGAAGGTTACAAAAAAAAAGTCTTTGGACCAAAGTCTCCTTCTTGATTTCAGCCTCAAAGGAAGTGAGCTAATGTGGAGATGCATGGCACTCCTGGCTCCCCATCTTTGGGAGTGGTGAGCCTCCCAAGCACAGGAAGATTCAGCACCAACTCTAGCTGCAGATCTATCCCAAGGCCCAGATTGCATTAGCCAAGACCTCTCCAGGAGGCCTGTTGGAGTGAGCAGAGAAGAGCCTCAACAGGTGGCAAGTGGTCTCAAGTGCCACTTCTCTCTGAAAGGAAAGTCCTGCAAAAATGAAAATCTACAAATGCTTTAAAAACGAGTGGCAGAGGATGGCCTCTCTGCCCTTTCTCCTCCTGGGTAAAGGGCAGTTGACCCTCACTATGTCTTCCAAATGCCTCCCATGACTTCCCAGCATCAACCACATCAAAAAAAAAAAAAAAAAGAGAGAGCACACAACTGCGCTAGGCATTCACAACATTCTCTTCCTTCAGGGGCTCCAATCTGGGCCCTGGCAGGTTATCAAAGAGACTTGGGTCTCTTTGTCCCCCATCCCTAATCTGTATTGGTGGCTCTCTTTGGCCCTCCCATGGATGACATCCCCCCCAGAGACCTTGCCAGTCAGCCTGCCCACATGGCCTCCCCACAGAACTGGCTATATAGCAGGAAACGGATTTGCCACTTCTCCATTTCCAGATGGCACTGAAACAAGTACACATCCTCCTTTCACTTTCAAAGAGCTCTATGACTAGTTACCTTAGAGAAACTGACAGAACAAAGCAACAAGCCTGCTCATGTGGTACTAGTAAAATCATAATATCAGCCACTACTTATGAAGCATCTTGTATGTGTCCGGCTATGTATTAGGTGTTACATCTGCATTATCTACAAGCCTTTCATCAATCCTGCAAGGAAAGTATTAGTTTTACTCCCATTGTAAAGGTGAGAGAACTAAGGATTAGAATGATTTGAGACCACAGAACTTGTAAATAAAATTTTAAACGTTTTGGTCTAAGTTGCCTTTCTCTTCAACATGCTAGAAATGAGTCTAGACTTACCTGGCTCATAGCTCCCTCTTTAGCTCTTTTACATGGCATTCATTTAAACATGCCTTCTCACATTTTTCTGCTTGGAGGCAGAGCTTGTCCAACCACCCCTCCATAGACACCACTGCCTCCCAGCTCCATTTACCCCTGTCTACTGAGCTCCTTCTATACTGTCCACATGTGTTCTCTAGTTGCTGCTTTAGCTCTATCCATGCCCAGCCACTAACAGTTGGGTTAGCGGTTGCTATGGTTTGAATGTGTCCCCTCAAAAATTCAGGTGTTGCCAATGTGACAGTATCAAGAGGTAACAGGGCCTTTAAGAGGCCATGAAGGCTACTCCCTCATGAATAGCAGTAAGGCCCTTATAAAAGAGGCTTCCCACAGTGTTCAGTTAGCTTGATCTTCTACCTTTCTGCCATGTGAGGACACAGTGTTCCTCCCCTTTAGAAGATGTGGCATCAAGGTACCATCTTGGAGACAGAGAGTAGCCCTCCCCAGACATCTGAACCTGCTGGTGCCATGATCTCGGACTTCCCAGCCTCTAGAACTGTGAGAAAACAAATTTCTGTTCTTGATAAATTACCCAGTCCTGGGTATGTTGTTATAGCAGCACAAAATGGACTAAGGCAGTGGTTCTCTGGAACAACTGCCAATAGTAAGTAGGAATATCCCATTGTCCCACCCAGGGTCTAGGTGAGTATGGACAGTCTCAGGGCTTGACTGAGCACTGAGCTATTTTCTCTCTGGACTATCTTACTATCTGTTTGGCTGGCCTGCTACAGAGCTTCTGGGATCTGGGCTCTCCCTTTATGCATTCGGCATCTTCCAGAGGCCAAGCCCAGCCCGGACTCCAGCTAGCTGTCTGGAGGCCCTAGTTCAGACAAGCCTCTTTATCTTAGGGCTTGAGGCCTGGCTTCTGGGATCCCTCATCTCATCCGGAAGAAAGATCCTGTTGGCTTTACAACCTCAATACCCACAGACAACAAAGACTGGGTCCACTCTGAGAATCAGTTGTCACCCTCCACCTTGATCCCTGAGAGAAATTCCCTTCCCCCACCCTCTGCATACACACCTCCTTTGGCCATTACTGTGGCCTTATTTTGACTTGATTTTTTTCCCCAGTCTCTGAAGCTTTGTGAGAGTTCTGGCTAAGACATCATCTCCCTAGCCTCCATTCCTGGTTTAGACCCAGGCTGATTTACTTCTTTACATGGAGTCCAAACATATTAAAAATCTAATGCCCTGGGCTACCCTGATTGTAGTCTGCTCACCCTCTAGATCCCGGTTAACTTAGGAAGACTCATAAAGGTGCTTTTAGTCTAATGATAGAGTTAAGTTGTCCAAATCAAGAGTCACCAGACTCCCGGGGGATTCATTGTCCATTCAACAAATATCCACTGAGTGTCTGCTATGTAGTCAGCACTGATGGTGGCATTTGGTGCTAGGGATTCAGCAGTGAGCATGACAGCCAAGGTTCTTCCTCTCAAGGAGCTCATATTCTGCTGCAGGAAGACAGGCAATACATGAATAAACAAGTAATAATAATAATAACAATAATAAAGCCATTGGTGGTCAGCCTCACTCAGAGAAATAAAATAAGCTACTGCGGTAGAGAATTGTGTAGCCAGAGAATACGCCTCTCTGTTGATTTTAAGATAAATCTGAACTACAAGAAGAGTTCCAGGCAAAAGTTCTGGGTTGGGAACAGAAAGAATGCCAATGTTGTTTTTAAAAACAATCTTTTATTTTAGAAATAGTATATTAGTTTCCTAGAGCTGCCACAACAAAATACCACAGACTGGGCGGCTTAGACAACAGGCATTTATTTTCTCAGTGTTCTGGTGTCTGGAAGCCCAAGATCAAGGTCCTGGCAAGGTTGGGTTCTTCTGAGAACTCTCTCCTTGGCTTGCAGACAGCTGCCTTCTTGCTGCCTCTTCACATGGCCATCTCTCTGTGCACAGGCACCCCGGCGTTTCTTTTCTTTTAAGGACACCAGACATTGGCTTAGCGCCCTACCCCAATGGCCTCATTTTAACTTAATCACCTCTTTAAAGCCCTTATATGCAAGTATGGTTCTATTCTGAGGTACTAGGGCTTTAGAATTCAACATATGAACATTGTGGGCACGGGTTGGGAACAGTTCAGCCCATGATAAATAGTTTTAGATGTAAAGAAAATTTGCAAAGATAATACAGAAAGTTCCCATATATCCTGTACCTAGTTTTTCCTATTATTAACATCTTATATTAGCATGGTACATTTGTCACAACTAATGAACAAATATTGACACATTATTATTAACTAAAATTCATACTTTACTCAGATTTTCTTCATTTTTACCTAATGTCACTTTTGTGTTTTAGGATCTCATCCAAGATACCAACATTACCTTTAGTCATTATGTTTCATTAGGCTCCTCTTGGCAGGGACAGTTCCTCAGGCTTTCCTTGTTATAGATAACCAGTTTGGAGAGGATGGGCCAGCTATTTGGAGATTGACAAGCTTGTAGAATGTCTCAGCTGTGATTTGTCTGATGTTTTTCTCATGACTAGACCCGTGTTATAGATTTTCAGGAAGAAGACCACAGAGATAAAGTGCCATTCTCATCACGTCATATCAAGAATGCATGATATCAACATGATTTATCACGACTGATGTGAAGCTTCATCATCTGGCTGAGGGAGTATTTGCCATTTTCCTCATTGTAAAGTGACTCCTTCTTTTCCGCCTCCTTTTTCGACTGTACTTTTCAAAAGGAAGTCACTATGTGCAGATCTATTCAAAGAGTGGGAAATTATACTCCACTTCCTTGATGGTGGAGATTCTACACAAATTATTTGAAATTCTTCTGTGTGACAGATTTGTCTTCTTCCACATTGATTTTTTCCATCATTTATTTATACCAGTATAGATTCATGGATGTTTACTTTATACTTTCAGTTATAATCCCATGCTACTTTATTTATTTTGCTCAGATTGTCCCAGCTTTGACCTTAGGCACTTGTTCAGTTGGCTCCCGTGCCCTTTTGACATACCCCTATTATTATGGGAGTTTTTTTGAATACTTCCTTAACTCTTGCTGTTACAAGATATTTCAGGCTCCTATATTTCCCCCCACCCAGCCCTACAATCAGCCATTTCTTCAAGAAGCTATGGTTGTTTTTACTGGAGAATGGTATTAGAAACCAAGGTCTGGGTCCCACATGTGTTCATTGTTGCTGTGGTGTCATTTCTAGGCCCTTTCAATTGACAGAGCAAGGGAATATATATGTGAATGCTAACCTACCACATAGGTTAGCATATGATACTTTTTACCATATAGATACTTTAGCATATGATAGTTTATACCATATGATACTTTATACCATATACTTTTTTCTATACACAAAAGTATCTATAACATTGATGTATATGCATACATCTATATCTATATTAAGCTAAACAAGAGTTCATACTGATGTTTTCAACTCCAATACATCACCACATAGACCACTCTAGCCTACTCTCCTAGCTTCACTGTAACCTCCACTTCAATAGTGACCTGCCTCCCACCGTCTACTTATTTAATCATTCAGTTCCAATATATCATATGTTGTTTCAGAAGTGTTCATCTGCACCTCCCTTAGGAAAAAACTATCAATCAGAGTACAATGCTTATATACAACTGCTTTTGCCTTCAGTTTTGCAGTCTCTATGCATTTTCAAAGTTACTTAGGTCGGCACCTTTATCGCCCAATTCCTTCAGTGAGGTAATTTCATCTATTCGTGATAGTTAGATTCTTTTGTCACAGTCTGCATTCCTTCTTGGGATCCTCTGACCTCCTAAATATTTTGTTTAAATTTCCACACATTAAGGTACACTCTTTGTGCTGTAAAACTCCATTGATTTTGACAAATGTAGTGTCACATATTCACCTTTAGGGCGTTATACAGAGTATATCCACCACCCTAAAACATCCCTGTGCTTCACCTATTCAATCCTCCTTTCCTCCGAAATCCCTGGCAACCACTGATCTGTTTACCATCTCCAAAGTTTTGCTTTTTATAGAATGTCATAAAAATAGAATCATACAATATATAGCCTTTTCAGACCAGCTAGAATACCTATGTTATAATAGAGAGGTAATAGTCAACAGGTTAAATGTTGCTGAGAGGTAAATAAATACAGAAGAGTGACTTCAAGTTGATTATCTCTTATCCAAAAGGCTTGGGACCAGAAAGGCTTTGAATTTTGATTTTTTGGATTTTGGAATATTTGCCTTGTATTTTGCTGGTTGAGCATCTGAAATCCAAAAAATATCCGAAACCCAAAATGTTCTAACGAGCATTTCCTTTGAGCTTCATGTTAACACTCAAAAAGTTTCAGATAGCGGAGCATTTCAGATTTCAGATTTTTGGATTTGGGGTGCTCGATCTGTGCTAGATTTGATAACATGGAAAACAGTATTAGAGGAGGGTGAAGATGTAAAATATCATTTGGAAAGTGAAAAGCAAACACACTAGGGAAGACAGAGAAGTGTGCTGGGCAGTGGAGTATCACTTGATAATCCATGGTCAAGAGTTTCAAGAGGGAATGGTCAGCACCCCCATGTGTTTTACTCCAGTGATGTTCAGCTGCTGCAATGCAGGCACACAGTAGTTGGGTAAATGGATTTAACCAGGGCGGACTTTGCCAGTCAAGTTTAATGGAGGATAAGATGGGAGAGAATGTAATGGGTAGACATACAGATGCAATTATAATAATGGACCCTGAGATCTGACTTGGTTTAAGAGGGAAGTAATGCATCAGGAAAACACGGTGGGGTCCACAGATGGGATGAGTTTTGATAAAGTCAGGAAGTGGGAGCCAGAACAGGAGGTGGCAGTGGAGTAGTGGGCTATTTGAAGGTAAGATCAGTTATTGCTGATGACAGGTCAACAGTGTGGCCTTGAGAATAGATGGTTCGCATGGGGTGGAGGAGAATATATTGCAAATGAGGAGATCAAGAAGCCACAAAGCCATGAAAATAGATGGATGGTGATATCATCAAATATATTGACAGGGGTTGAGATGGAAAGAAAAGGATAGTAACCAAGGTACTAAAATTAACTGTGAATGGGGAGGAGTAGCCAGAGGATTCATACATATTTTAACAAGCATGGATACCAATTTCTGTGTTCCTCTGGCTCTGTATGAAAAAGTCAACATACCTAATTTTCAGACATGATTAGGCATCCACTTATTATAGCATAGCCTACACAAAAGAGGATCACAAGACAAGGTTAAATACTTTGCTCCTACTCTTTCAAATATACTATTTAGATAGTGTATCAGAGTTCTCTAAAAAAACAGAACCAACATGAGATTTATTTTAAGGAATTGGCTCATGCGACTGTGGGGGCTGGCAAGTCTGAAATTTGTAGGGCAGGCCAGCATGCTGAAAACTCAGGCAGGATTTTATGCTTCAGTCTTGAGACAGCTTTTCTTTAGTTTTTGCTCTTGAGGCCTTCAGCTGATTGGATCAGACCCACCCAGATATCCCTGGGTAATCTCCTTTATTTCAAGTGAACCGGCTAGTGATGTTAACCACATTACAAAATACCTTCACAGCAACAGCTAGGTTAGTGTTTGATAAGTAACTGAGCAGTATAGCTCCATCAAGTTGACACATAAGACTAACCATCACAGATGGTATAAATGGAACAGCAAACACAGAACAAGACAGCTGTTGCAGCTTTCTGCAATTTAATATGGCAAATATAGATTCTGGCAGTTTTTGATTAGAGGACATTCATTATGACATGGAAACACCAGTAGATTATATTTTCCTATACACAAAAGTCAGCTTTTCTTTAGCATAGTAAGACATCCTCAAAGACTATCTCTGAAAGTTTTAAAAACAGGCCAAGCTGACAGAGTTTTAAAAGTTTCCTAAAAGGTGACAGGTATTAGCACAGCACAAGCCAAGTCTAGAAGTAATAAAGTTGATCTTTCTTACAGGCAACTATTTCAGTTTTCAATGCCAATGACTCAAGAGTGAGCGTAGGAACATAACCCCAGACACAGAAGGAAAACCTGATCATGACCATGGAGCAGAGTTCTGGAGGAGGAATGCTCAAATCTTAAAAGAGCTTCAAATCATAAAGTACATCATATGTTGGCCAATAAGCAGAAGGATTATTACAACACTCTATGCAACAACTGAAGTCTCACTGTATACAACAAAAGGTCAGTGCCTTTAGGTGTGCAAATTTATTTCCTTGAGCTAAAATAGATTGTAAGCAACAGTGAAACATGCCCAACTAACTTGTGAATCACTTAAACCAGCTGTTTATGTCATTTAGCTAAGCAGCCCCAAATAAGGAATGCACAGATTCCTTATTTAGGGATTAATCTTAACAAAGATTAAGATTCTGTGCTGTTTAGGCATTGCCCTGTGAAGGGAGGTGCCCATGGAAAGGCTCATTCAGGGGCACCACACGCATGGCCATATTTGCCCTAGCCTGTGGGGAATTAGCTAGAATTCTACCATGTGCTACAGACACCAGGGAGAGTTTAAGCAAACCACACCAGAAGAGGCAACAAAGATCTCCACTGAGACCCTAATAGCAATTTCATTAAATAAATGTTGGAATGCAATCTCTTCAAGAGTGGCTATGGAAACAGACCAGATCTCTTTGCTGTCTCTGAGGCCATGCCTCGTCATTCTCTTCTCAACTTCACTCCTGCTGGCTTCCCAAGTTCACTAGGAGCACCCTCTTTTGCAAATATCTAGCCCTCATTATGTTTCTTCCAGCTCTATGGAAAGCAGGGTCAGGATAAGCAGAAGAGCAGACCAGCACGTGCTTTCTGCCACCCATGGCTCTCATTGTTTCCTATGGACTGATAAATACAAACTGGTTTTTTTCCGAGTTTCGTTGTGGACGGGGTCATCCCTTGTCATCAGAGTGCTGTCACACGTAGTAGTCATTTGTTTATTCTTCTCCTTTCAGCTGTCCTCCTCCTCCTATTATGTTCTTGCTTGGGCTGAGTATCACAGTTCCTTAGCAAACATCAGGGACAGGCATATTTGCCAAGATCCAAGGATAAAGCATTTTGGAAGAAAGCCGAGAAAATGGTGTAGCCACTGAATTTCTGCTTCTTTTTATTTAACAGAACTACAGAACTACTTTTAGTCATTATCACTGGATTAAACACACACAAAACTGATTAGTTCTGGTTGTTATTCATTATTCTCCCACTTCTTGTTTCTAAAAAATCTGCATTACAAACAACCCTCCAGGATCTTATTCCAATCAACCTATCTCAAGACTTACAATTAATATTCCTAATATAACCACTACACTGTTCGACTTACTTTTTTTTTTTTTTAAGCAATGAAATCCAATGCCAATGAATCATAAATCTCTACAAAAATAGAGGCCAAAGAGGTGAACCGGAGAGCAAACTTGACATTGGAAAGCAAGAGCCTCCCTTGCCTTCCCCTGTTCACTAAAGCCAGTGGCTCTGGTTAACGCAGGAAACACAGTAAATACACAGTAAATTGTACACACAAAGCAGCCATCGGCAATTTGCCTGGTGGGGTTGGATAGCATGTGGCTGATAGGTCTCAGGAGATGAGGAACAAACAACCATGATGGATTAAGTGATTGCTATTGGCTGTGTGCTTGCCCTGAATATTTCACCATGGACAGTAATCAATTACTAGAGACCAGTAATGATACCAATCAAATGCACTTAGCACTTCTGCACTATCAACCTGAGGGCTGCCGACCTGCCACTTAGAAAAGGTTTGGGCTGTGTGAGAAGCGATCTGTGAGCTAGCCACTGTTCCCACTGTAGACTAGGCAGAAAAGCAGGCTGCTTTTTCTTCGTGTTAAAAAGATAAATGGATAAATTAGCCACTCACCTGCCCTACATTAAGGTTTATTTTAAAACAAGCAATAGTATCCCTCTCCCTCACTCCCAGAGGGAGGACAGTTTATAAATATTTTGGCATCATACGACGTCTCCTGGTCAGCAGTTTTTTGAAAGCAAACAGCCTCAAAGAAAATGACTGGGCAGAGGCCATGGTAAGGCAGAAAAACAGATGTCGATTGTTTCTGAATACTGCTGGTCACCATAGCATTGGGTTGTTATGATGTCACTTCTCATCTTTTTGTTCTGTGGTGGGAACGCCGTGCGTCATCACCGAATGTCCAGAATGCCTCTATCTTATGCCGTTCTTTATGGTGTCCATGAGAAGTTGAAAAAGAAAAATCAGCCTCTCTGTGTTTCTAGCATGTCAAAATATAAACCCGTTCCTTCTCTTCTTGGGGTGTGGCATCTTTGTTCTCCCTGCGGTCATCTCCATTTAGAAGATGATACTGTGTGGGAGTTCTCGGCATGAATCACAGAGCTGTCAGTACGTGGAGTCTGGTGCACCTTCCCGCCTGGCCACTTTGTTCAGCACAAGTCTTTCATGAAACAGTGGACTGTGGCTGGGCCCCGTGGCTCACACCTGTAATCCCAGCACTTTGGAAGGCCGAGGCAGATGGATCACCTGAGGTCAGGAGTTCGAGACCAGCCTGGCCAACATGATGAAACCTTGTCTGTACTAAAAATACAAAAAAATCAGCCAGGCATGGTGGCGGGCACCTGTAATCCCAGCTACTTGGGAGGCTGAAGCAGGAGAATCGCTTGAACTCAGGAGGTGGAGGCTGCAGTGAGCTGAGATCATGCCACTGCACTCCAGCCTGGGCAACACAGCAAAACTCCGTCTCAAAAAAAAAAAAAAAAAGGAAGAAAAAAAAAACAAGAAACAGTATAATCCTAGCACTTTAGGAGGCCGAGGTGGGCGGATCACCTGAGGTCAGGAGTTCAAGACCAGCCTGGCCAACATGGCGAAACCCCATCTCTACTAAAAATACAAAAATTAGCCGGGCCTTGTGGTGTGTGACTGTAATCCCAGCTACTGGGGAGGCTGAGGCAGAAGAATCACTGAATCCTGGGAGGCAGGGGCTGCAGTGAGCCAAGATCATGCCACTGCACTCCAGCCTGGGCGACAGAGCGAGACTCCGTCTCAAAAAAAAAAAAAAAAAGAAAGAAACAGTGAACTGTCCCACCATTACTACTTTGAAGGACTTTTAGGCTTAACAATAATGGGAACTAATTGAAATGGGGGAAACGCCTTAGAAGAGTTGTCCCACACTTAATCCTTGAGGTGTGTTTTTTGCTGGGTTTTAACAGTTTTTCCAGACAAGCAAAAATTCCCGTTTCATGAGCTGGAGAGCACAGAAAAGTCTAAGTTCATTAAAGGCTGCCATCCAACTGCCATTTACAGATCACTTCAGTTCTTTAGTTGTCCCATTGTAAACTTATATACAACAGGGACAGGAAGGGGCAAAAGAGGGCATTTAAGAGAGTAGAAGTATTTGCATCTTGACTGGGGTGGTGGTTACAAGGGTGTATGCGTTTGTCAGAACTCAAACTGTGTACTTAAAATTGGTGCATTTGTTGTATGTAAACTTCATCTCAATAAAATTGAGGTTAAACACTCTGGACTAACAAGCAACTCCCAATTAACAAGCAAGATCATTGGCTGAGGAAGTGAGAAGGACGTGTCCTTATCTTACCCCTGTTAAACAGGGGGCAATCACTTTCAAATACCACACATTCCTGAAGGAATCACCCTGCTCTACCCCTGCTCAGCATCATTGATGGAAGTGACTGCTCACTGTTGAACCTGCTTCTTCTCTTGATTCCTCGCAGAGGCAGCTGCTGTCTACAGACTTACTAAATTGCAAGTCGCCTCAGTTGGCAGAACTGCCCCTTCTCGACGATTTATAAACTGTCCATCGAGAGCACACTCCAGAGACAGGGCTCTGGACGGGACAGAAGCAGGAATCTTGGCCAAGGATACAAAGCTTCCAGAACTACCAAAGGCATTGTCCACCAATAAAATACCACTCTGAATAGACTCATTCATGTCCCATTAACAAAAGTGTTGCTAATAATAGGTGCCACCTTACTTACGCTACAAGGGCACTGTAAGAATTAATGAAATAATGAGGTCTCTGGAGCACTTGCCCAGAGAGGCGGCCAGGAAAATCAGAACCATCGGCCTCCCCTGCGGCAGCATCTAAGGATGAAACACGCCCGACGGCTTCTGCTGCCTTCTGCCTGATCTTCCTCCCTATTACCCGTATCATGCAAATCTGGACAAAGTTTTTGTTGAACTTGCCACTGAATGTGTCTAACCTTTCGGCTCAGCCATCTTCAGTGTGGGATGCTATGACTCACGGTCCATGAGTCATGGAGCCCACAGGAATCACAGTGAAGCCCAGAAATGCTGCCTGCTTCCTATCCCACATGCATCACCAAGACATTGGTGAAAAGCCTCCTCCTGTTTGTCTTCCTACCCAGGTGTTTTTGTCAGGCTACCCTTCTTCACTGAAAGCCAAGGCCTTTAAAGGATTGGATAGCAGCAGGGAACACGTGAATATATTCATGCCGTAGCCACTAATTTAACAATTTTATTCATCCAGTCTCTGCCCTTAGTACCACTGCTGACCCCTGCACCCCACCACACACACACACACACACACACACACACACACACACACAGAGAGAGAGAGAGAGAGAGAGAAAGAGAGAGAGATTCACTTCCATCACTTCCAGAATAATTTAAATATTTTAAACATTAAGTATCTTTAAAGTATATTGTCAGGTAAAAGAAAAAAATCAGGACTGTAAGAAAAGAAATAGGATGGAATCAGAAGAAATTAATTGTTTTGTTTCAACAAAGTAATCTTGATTTTTTTCACTTTTCACATTTTTCAGAGTCTGAAGTATTGCTGACTACAACCTCTATAGAGTCATACAGACAACCTCACTATAGAGAAAGCTTTACATTTACTTGAGAGGCTTAAAATAACATGTAAGAAAATGAAGTGGGCTTCATCCCTGGGATGCAAGGCTGGTTCAATATACGCAAATCAATAAATGTAATCCAGCATATAAACAGAACCAAAGACAAAAACCACATGATTATCTCAATAGATGCAGAAAAGGCCTTTGACAAAATTCAACAACCCTTCATGCTAAAAACTCTCAATAAATTAGGTATTGATGGGACGTATCTCAAAATAATAAGAGCTATTTATGACAAACCTGCAGCCAATATCATACTGAATGGGCAAAAACTGGAAGCATTCCCTTTGAAAACTGGCACAAGACAGGGATGCCCTCTCTCACCACTCCTATTCAACATAGTGTTGGAAGTTCTGGCCAAGGCAATAAGGCAGGAGAAGGAAATAAAGGGTATTCAATTAGGAAAAGAGGAAGTCAAATTGTCCCTGTTTGCAGATGACATGATTGTATATCTAGAAAACCCCATCGTCTCAGCCCAAAATCTCCTTAAGCTGATAAGCAACTTCAGCAAAGTCTCAGGATACAAAATCAGTGTACAAAAATCACAAGCATTCTTATACACCAATAACAGACAAACAGAGAGCCAAATCATGAGTGAACTCCCATTCACAATTGCTTCAAAGAGAATAAAATACCTAGGAATCCAACTTACAAGGGAAGTGAAGGACCTCTTCAAGGAGAACTACATACCACTGCTCAATGAAATAAAAGAGGATACAAAGAAATGGAAGAACATTCCATGCTCATGGGTAGGAAGAATCAATATCATGAAAATGGTCATACTGCCCAAGGTAATTTATAGATTCAATGCCATCCCCATCAAGCTACCAATGACTTTCTTCACAGAATTGGAAAAAACTACTTTAAAGTTCACATGGAACCAAAAGAGAGCCCGCACCTCCAAGTCAATCCTAAGCCAAAAGAACAAAGCTGGAGGCATCACGCTACCTGACTTCAAACTATACTACAAGGCTACAGTAACCAAAACAGCATGGTACTGGTACCAAAACAGAGATATAGATCAATGGAACAGAACAGAGCCCTCAGAAATAATGCCGCGTATCTACAACTATCTGATCTTTGACAAACCTGACAAAAACAAGAAATGGGGAAAGGATTCCCTATTTAATAAACAGTGCTGGGAAAACTGGCTAGCCATATGTAGAAAGCTGAAACTGGATCCCTTCCTTACACCTTATACAAAAATTAATTCAAGATGGATTAAAGACTTAAACGTTAGACCTAAAACCATAAAAACCCTACAAGAAAACCTAGGTCACCACACTATTTCTAATAATCATGAATCAACATGTGCTGAAAAGATGTTGAATAAGAATAGTATTTACTAACTTTAAATGGTAATACTAATATCATTTAATACATATTTCCAACATAAATCTTGTTCTTGAAAATATTATTATTGAAGGTTAAAAAGTTACTTCTGTGCCAATAGATTTTCTTTTGAAAAAAATTGTTTTACTGAGGTAAAATTTACATATAAAGTCCACCAGGTCAGACGCAGTGGCTCACACCTATAATCTCAGAGCTTTGGGAGGCTGAAGCAGGGGGATCATTGAGCCCAGGAGGTCAAGGCTGGAGTGAGCCATGATCATGCCACCGTACTTCAGCCTGGGTGACAGAGCAAGACCCTGTCTCAGAAAAACAACAACAAACCACCTATTTTAAGTATATAATTTAAAAAAAAATTTCAAGTGTACAATTCAATACATTTGAGAGCTTTGCAATCATCACCACAATCCAGTTTGAGGACACTTCCATCACTCCAAAAATGTCTCATCATGCCTGTTAGGGTCAATTTCCATTCCCACAACCAATACAAAGCAGCCCCAGATCAACTTTGTGTCTCCACAAATTGGCCTTTTCTACACATTTCACACAATTGGAATCATATAAATGTAGTTTTTTGTATCTGGATTCTTTTAACTAGCATAATTTTGGGGGGTATCCATCTTGTAGCAGGCGTCGAGTTCCTTATAACTGCTGTGAAGTACTCCATCATATGGCTGTATCATATTTTATCTACTAGTTGATGGACAACTTGGCTTGTTTCCAGTTTTTAGCTAAGAATGATTCTGTTATGAACATTTGTGTATGTTTCTGTGTGGCTATATTTTCATTTCTCCTGGGTAGATTCCTTAGAGTGTCATGGCCTTAGAGTAGCATGGCTGATCCACACGGTTAAGTTTTCCTTAGAGTTTAAAGACGTTGTCACTTTTTTTTCCCAAAACGGCTGTGCCATTTTACACTCCCAACAGTAATATATGAGAATTTCAGATTCCACACTTTTACCAATACTTGTTATTGTGTGTCTTTTTTTGTTTTGTTTTTGTTTTTTGAGATGGAGTCTCACTCTGTTGCCGGAGTGCAGTGGTGCGATCTCAGCTCACTGCAACCTCTGCCTCCTGGGTTCAAGTGATCCTTCTGCCTCAGCCTCCCGAGTAGCTAGGACTACAGGCATGCACCACCATGCCCAGCTAATTTTTTGTATTTTTAGTAGAGATGGGGTTTCACCATGTTGGCCAGGATGGTCTTGATCTCTTGACCTCATGATCTCCCCACCTCGGCCTCCCAACCTGCTAGGATTACAGGCGTGAGCCACCGCGCCGAGCCTATTTTGTGTCTTTTTAAATACAGCCATTCCAGTGGTGTGAAATGGTGTCTCCTTGGATTTTAATTCACATTCCCATAACTAGTAATATTGAGCACATACTTCATGTTTATCTGTTTTGGTGAAATGTCTATTTAAATCTTTTGCTCATTTCTAATTGAATTGTTTATATTCTAATATTTGGCTGCAAGAGTGTTTAAAATATAGACATACAGGGCCGGGCATAGTGGCTTATGCCTGTAATCCCAGCACTTTGGGAGGCTGAGGCGGGCAGATCTCTTGAAGTCAGGAGTTGGAGATCAGCCTGGCCAACAGGATGAAACCCCATCTCTAGTAAAAATACAAAAATTAACCAGGCATGGTGGCACACCCCTGTAATCTCAGCTGCTCGGGAGGCTGAGGCAGGAGAATCGCTTGAACCCAAGAGGTGGAGGTTGCAGTGAGCTGAGATGGCACCACTGTACTCCAGTCTGGGTGACACAGTGAGACTCTGTCTCAAAAAAAAAAAAAATAGACATACATATATACACACATATATTACATAGATACATTCTGGATAAAAGTCCTTTATCAGGCATATAATTTGCAAACATTTTTCTCCCAGTATGGTTCTTTTCTTTTCTTTTTCTTATCTTTTCCTTTTCTTAATCTCCTCTTCTGATACTCAAAAGTTCTTAATTTTGGCCTGGCGCAGTGGCTCACTCCTGTAATCCCTGCACTTTGGGAGGCCGAGGAGGGTGGATTGCCTGAGGTTGGGAGTTCGAGACCAGCCTGGCCAACATGATGAAACCTCGTCTCTACTAAAAATACAAAAAAATTAACTGGGTGTAGCGGTGGGCACCTGTAATCCCAGCTACTCAGGAGGCTGAGGAAGGAGAATTGCTTGAACCTGGGAGGCGGAGGGTGCAGTGAGCTGAGATCGTGCCGCTGCACTCCAGCCTGGGCAACAAGAGCAAAACTCTGCCTCAAAAAAAAAAAAAGTTTTTAATTTTTATAAAGTCCAACTTACCGATTTTTCTTGTGCAGATTACACTTTTGGTGTTGTATCTAAGAATTCTTTGCCAAAACCCAGGTAACAAAGATTTTCTTCTATGATTTTAGATGTTTCATAGTTTTAACTTTTACCCTGAGGCCAAATATACATTTTGAATTAATTTTTGTGTTTCATGTGACATGGGGGTCTACTTTTTTTGTAATGTGGATATCCAATTGTTCCTGATGAAAGACAATAGTTTTCTCCATTGTATTGTCTTGGCATCTTTGCTGAAAACCAACTGACCATAATATAAGCATTTATCTCTGGACTCCCAAAATTCTGTTTCATTCCAATCCATGAACTGGAATGTCTCCCCATTTACTAAGATCTTTTATTTCTCTCAGTCATATTTTACAGTTTTCAGTGTATAAGTCTTACACTTCTATTGCTAACTTAGTCTTAAGTCTTTTCTTTTTAAATATTATTGGGAATGGAATTGGGTTCTTAATTTAACTTTCAGATTGTTTGTTCTTTATAATAGAAATGCAGCCAGGTGCAGTGGCTCACGTCTGTAATCACAGCACTTTGAGAGGCTGAAGCAGGAGGATTGCTTGAGGCCAGGAGGTTGAGACCAGGCTGGACAACATAGCAAGACTCCATCTCTAAGAAGAAAAATTGGTGGAGTAAGGTGGTGCGTGCCTGAAGTTCTAGGTACTTGGAAGGCTGAGGTGGGAGGATCACTTGCGCTCAGGAGTCTGAGGTTACTGTGAACTATGATTGTGCCACTGCACTCCAGCCTGGGCAACAGAGAGACACCCAGTCTCTAAATTAAATGAATGAATTAATTAATTAATAGAAATGGAACATTTTTGTATATTAATCTTGTATCTTGCAATTTTGTTAAACTCACTTATTAGTTTTAATTGGTGGTGGTGGTGATGCTGGTGGGGTGTGTGTGTGTGTGTGTGTGTGTGTGTGTGTATGTGTATTCCTTAAAATTTTATACATACAGGATCAAGTCACCGTGAATAAGCTTTCCATTTTTGATTCCTTTATTTTTGCCTTATCGCATTGTCTAGAACTTCTAGTATAATGTTAAATGTAAGTGGCAAGAATAAACACCCTTTACATTTTCCCTGCCTTAGTGGGAAACTATATCATCTTTCATCATTATATATGATGTTAACTGGGGGGTTTCTTATAGATGTCCTTTATCAGGATGAGGAAATTTTCTTCTATTACTATTTGTTGAAGTTTTTATCATGGATGGGTGTTGGGTTTTGTCAAATGATTTTGTCAAATGATTTTTCTTTGCCTAATGAAATGATAACATGGTTTTTGCCCATTAGTCTATTAATACATTATGTTACATTGATTAATTTTCAGATGTTAACCAACTTTACATTAATGGGATAAATCCCACCTGATCATGGTGCATTATCTTTTTTACATTTCAGGATTCAATTTGCTAATATTTTGTTAAGGATTTGTGCATCTATGCTCATGAGGACATTCTTGTAATATCATTGTCTGGCATTAGTATCCTAAGTTCAGAAGTGTTCCCTTCTCTATTTTCAGAACGGCTTAATGAAGGATTTATATATATATGATGCAATCCACAAGTGAAGCCATCTGGGCCTGTGCTTTTCGGTGTGGGAAGATTTTTGAATACTAATTTGATTTCCATACTTATTATAGTTCTATCCTTTCTATTTCTTCTTGAGTCAGTTTTGGTGATGTGTATCTTTTAGGAATTTGTCTGTGATTTAATTTATCTGATTTGTTGGTGTGAGGTTGCTCACAATACTACCATATAATTATTTTAAATTCTGTTGGGTCAGTAGTATGGCTCATTTTTCATTTGTGATTGGCTAAATTGTGTCTTTTGCTTTGTTTTGTTTTGGTCAGTCTAGCTACAACTTTTGGTTTCACTGATTTTCTCTATTGTTTTTTTCTTTTCTATTTTATTGATTTCTGCTCTAATCTTTATTGTTTCCTTCTGCTTGCTTTGAGTTTCATTTGCTTTTTTCTAGTTGCATATAGTGGAAGCTTAAGTTATTTACTTGAGACCATTTTTCTTTCTTTATATAGGCAATAAAAGCTATAAATTTCCATCTAAGCACTGTTTTAGCTGTATCCCATAACTTTTAATATGTTGTGTTTTCATTTTCATTAAGTTCAAAATATTATCTAATTTTTTCTTTTACTCATGGGTTATTCAGGAGTGTTGTCCAATTCCAAATATTTCTATTATTGATTTATTATTTAATTACATTGTGGTTGGAGAACATATTTCATATGATTTCTTTTAAATTCATTGACACTTGTTTTATGGCCTAGCATACAGTATATTCTGAAGACTATTCCCTGTGCATTTGAAAAGAATGTATATTCTGTAATTGTTAAATGGATTGTTCTATGTATGTCAGTTAGGTTAAGTTGGTTAACAGTGTTGTTCAAGTGTTCTATAGCATTGGTGATTAGAGAAAGCCCTGCTTTCTAGTTATCCTATCAACTAGTGAGAGTGGGGTATTGAAATCTTTGACTAGTGTTGTTGAATTATTGTCTATTTCTTCCTTCAGTTGTGTGTGTTTCTGTTTCATGTTTGAGGCTCTGTACTTAGTTTAATATATTAATAAATATATAGTTGGTGTATATTCTTGATTCATTGATCCTTTAATTATTATGAAATATCAATAATTATGAAATATCCCTGTCTCTAGTAATAGTTCTTAAAATATATTTTTGTTGATGATAATGATTAGTATTTGCATAGCAAATGATTTTTTACTTTTTTACTTTTATACTAATATGTTTTGAGTCAAAACTAATGTTTCTATGGACAGTATATAGTTGTATCATATGTGTGTGTGTGTGTGTGTGTGTGTGTGTGTGTTTTAATCCAGTCTGACAATGTCTGCCTTTTGATTGGAGTGGTTAGACCATTCACATTAAATATATTATTGGGCCAGGCACGGTGGCTCATGCCTGTAATCCCAGCACTTTGGGAGGCCGAGGAGGGCGGATCACGAGGTCACAAAATCGAGACCATCCTGGCCAATATGGTGAAACCCCATCTCTACTAAAATACAAAAATTAGCCAGTGTGGTGGTACGTGCCTGTAATCTCAGCTACTTGGGAGGCTGAGGCAGGAGAATCACTTGAACCAAGAAGTCAGAGGTTGCAACGAGCCAAGATCGCGCCACTGCACTCCAGTCTGGTGACAGAGCAAGACTCCGTCTCAAGAAATAATAATAATAATAAATAAAATAAAATAAATTTTTTTGAGACTCTGTCTCAAAAAAAATTTTTTATATATATGTATATATATATACACACACACACACACATTATATATATACATAATTGATACAGTTGGGATTTTAAAAGGCCATTTTGGTATTTTTCTATGTCACTTTTTTTTTGCAGTTGTTCCTCCTTTACTGCTTTTTGTGTTAAATACATATTTTCTGGCTACCAGTTTAATTCCTTTAATTTCATTTTACTAATTTTTGAGTTATTTTCTTCATGGTTACTCTGGAAGTTATAATATGCACCTTAACTTATCACAATCTATTGCAGATTAACACGAACTTAATTTCAGTAAAATACAGAAAATTTGCTCCAATAGAGCTCCATTCCCTCCCACCTTCTTTGTGCTGTTACTATGATATATATGTCATATACATCTACATTTGCTATAGACTTAATAGTAGAGTGTTAAAATTATTACTTTATATCATTTCATGTCTTTTAAAGAAGGTATAAAAATAAGATAAATATAATCATATAGTCACTTATATGAACCCACATATTTACCATTTCCAGTGCTATTTCTTCCTATGGATTCCAGTTATCTGGAGTCATCTTTTTAGCTTTAAGGATTTCCTTTAGCATTTATTGTAAGAAAGGCATGTTAACAGCCATTTTTCTGTTTTTGTTTTTTTTTAAATTCGGGATGTCTTAATTTTTCCTTCAGTTTTGGCAGGATAGTTTGGTTAGGTACAGAAGGTACAGAACTCTTAGCTGATATCTTTTTCTTTTAGTATTGTGTCATTCTTTTTTTTAAAAATGAGAAGCCAGCCATTCATCAGACTGATGCTCCCTATATGTGATAAGCCATTTTTCTTTTGGTGCTGTCAATGTCTTCTCTTTGAACAATCCGACTATGATGTATCTAGATATTAATCCTACACAGAGTTAGTTCTATTTATTGGGTGTGTATATTAAGGAATTTGGGGAGTGTTTGACTATATTTCTTCAAATATTTTCCTGCTCCTTTCTCTGTCTTCTCATTCTAGGATTCCCATTATATGTATGTTAGCATGCTTGAAATTGTTTCACAAGTCTCTCAGGCTCTGCTAATTTTTCAATCCTTTACTCCTTTGTTCTTCAAATTTGATAATTTCTATTGATCTATCACATTAGCTGATGGTTTCTTCTGTCTTGTTGAATATGCTGTTGGACCACCTAATGATTTTTAAAATCTAAATTTTTATACTTTTAACTCCAGAATTTGGTCCTTTTTAATTTTTTAAAAATAGATTTCTGTTTTCTTATTAAGATTCTCTATTGATTCATATTTGATTGATTCAGTATTGTTATACTTTCCTTTAATGCTTTAAACATGGTTTCTTCTAGATCTTGTCCCAAGCTGGTCTGCCTTTCCTTAACCTTTCAAAGTCTTTTTATACTTGTTTTATACATAATGTTGAACACATTTGTAACAGTTTTGAAGTCTTTGTCTGAAAGTCCAACATCTGGGGACACTCAGATTCTATTGACTTCTCTTATTCCTGAGTATGGGTTACACTCTCCTCTTTCTTTGCATAGCTCATAATATTTGTTGAAAATGGACATTAAAGATGATACAGTGTAGCAATTCTGGATTCTGGTATTTTTCCCCTGAAAGTTGTTGCTTCTGTTTTTGTTTATTTCTTTAGTAACTGGCCTGGATTAATTCTGTGAATTCTGTCTCCCTGGCAGTATGAGGTCACTGATGTCTCTTCTCAGCCTTAAAAAAAAAAAAACTCTTCTTTTCATTTTTAATCCTGGCTTCCTATTTGTTACCCCTGTATCTGCATGGCTTAATGGCTGGCCAATGATTGGACACAAATTGTGATCAAACACCTTGAGCCAGGAAGACTTCCATTCTCTGCTGATGGATCTATCTGCGGGTAGAGGTGCACACTCTAAGTTCAGGCCATTTTCAAGTAGATATCAGCCTATGATTTCCACTAGACTCTTCCTCATCTCTTCGATGCATGTGCTCAGCCTCAAGACTAGATAGGAGTGTGTAGATTGCTTGGGCTCTCTTTGTTGTCTGCTGCATACGTGGGCAGCCTCATCTGGGGATATGCTTACTCCAACCACAACTGCAACCTCAGGAAAATAGAGCCCACTGGCCATCCCCAACCCACAGCCACCAAGATCATTATGGCCACTGACAATGCCAGTAGTCATGAGCACTGTCCACCACTCCAAATTGAATGGGTTTGACAGCAGCAGCAACCTGCCTGTCCTTTATGGACTGTGGTCCTCTACTCCTAGAATCTCCACCATGACAACTGAACTGCATTAGGGATGGATGCAACCCTAGGCAACAATTCCACAGATTCCCACTGTTCTAACAAAAGTTCAGCAGTTTTTCTAGTATAAATGCTTCCCCGATTGTCGTATGCCTTATTCAATTTCCAAAGCACTGAAGTGATTGTTTTTGTTCATTTTGTCCAGCCTTATATTTGCTTTCTTAAGAAGATTTGTTGACTTCCTTACTTGGCTATAGCTGGAAGTCCCACCCAACATTTATTTTTAAATGCTGGGGATACTACAGAGAGGCTTGGCAGTCTAGATTATTGACATCCCATCCAATATAACTTTTATAGTGTCAAATGTCATGCAGTTCTTTGTAGGTGTGATAAAACATTTGTCTTTTTGAGTGCATAAGAACCAACTCGAAACTGTGGATTGTTTTCTTATAAGAGAATAAAAACACAATTGATAAATTAAAGATTTAGGTTAAGCCATTTGGGGCCTCAGTTCTGGATATACATTAAGAACTCAGTAAATGACCCACAATTCACAGATGTGGATTACCAGGTACATTTGGGGGAGAAATGTGCTTTTCCCCCTATTTCTATGATATTTCTGCCCACTATGTTTCACCAAACATGTATACCAAGTGTCATATGAAGAATATGATTAATGACCATTTTTTAAAAGTCTCTCCCCCAAAACATCCAATTATAACTAATTTTACTTTTCGGAATGATCTTTCTCTTCAAAGTCACAATGGGTTTTTCAGTTAATCTCAGGCAAGCATCTGATTTGAGATGTTGCTGAGGTTAAACAGCAATACCATTTGATTAATATATTAAAACTGTCACGGTCATCTTCATTTACCTCAGTAAAGACTGTTCATTACTTTCAATGGCTCTTTATTGCTATCTGACTAAAATTATGAGATAAAAAGAGCCAGCAAAGCAGTAGAAGATCCATAACCTCTATTCCCCTATCCCTGAAGAAAAAAAAAACAACACAGCACTTCCTATGGCATGATTCAACCTGGGAATAAAAAGAGCTTTGCCAACATCAACTAAAACTCACCACAGCTGGTGAAGTTAAAATCAATACTAGCTCCTTAAAGGCACATAAACGTACTTGCCTGAGATGATGTAACAAATTGGTTCAACAACCAGAAAAATGGCCCAGAATGACCTTTAATCACCACAGCCCAGTCTCCCTTTACTTACATCAAAACCAAACTATAGGGCCAGTTACCCAAACCTTTATCCCAGCCCACTTCTCCTTGAGAATTTTCTTCCTAAAGGAGAAGAAGAATGGTGGTGGGGAACGGGACAAAGATTGGCTCAATGATCTAGCTGTGTTAATAACACCCTCAACTGAAAAAGAACAAAGATTTAAGATTTGGCCTTGGCTGGGTGCGGTGGCTCACGCTTGTAATCCCAGCACTTTGGGAGGCCGAGATGGGTGGATCACCTGAGGTCAGGAGTTCAAGACCAGTCTGACCCACATGGAGAAACCCCATCTCTACTAAAAATAGAAAATTAGCCAGGCTTGGTGGCACATGCCTATAATCCCAGCTACTTGGGAAGGCTGAGGCAGGAGAATCACTTGAACCTGGGAGGTGGACGTTGTGGTGAGCCGAGATCATGCCATTGCACTCCAGCCTGGGCAACAAGAGCAAAACTCCATCTCAAAAAAAAAAAAAAAGAAAAGATTTGGCCTTTTTTTGCTTTAAATGCAAAGCAAGTATGATCAAAGAACCAAATCTCAAACTATCAAAACATAGATTGATTTTGCTGTTTCAGCCTGGAATGGAATAGATGTGTGTTAAATTTGCAACATACTACTCCAATTTTCTCCATGAGCAGTTGCAGTTTTAGCCACCTTCAGTTCTTACCATGTTAAAACACATTTGCAGAGCTTCTTCTCTATAATGAAACCAGTTTGAAGGCTCCAAATTGCTTTCTTATGGGAGATGTTATCCCATATATCCTGATAACTGTTACAATATTCATTTAAGGAAGGTAGGGAGCAGGTATTATAATTCCAGTAAAAGAAGAGCCAAGTGCTTAAAACATACCCCCAAGAGGTCTCAGAGTTAATAAGTCGCAGAGTGAGAAAAAGTCAAAGTTGTTGGAGTCGGCACAGAGCTGTGTTTAAGACATCGAGCTGGCCCTGTCCTGGGTCACCACTTATGTAAGGAACAGCTCAAAATCAGAAGGGACAAAAGGCCAGAGAAATAATCTGCTTGTCTGCATGTCCATACACACAGGCATCCATCAAAGGTTTTATTTTGTGTATTAACTAACCCAACAATATTTCCCAGTATATCCAGATGATTCTATAAAAACTGTGAGTCTATCCCCAGGTATTGTAACTTGTTTGGATAATGAAATCTATCTGTACTTCACAAAAGTTTACCTCTATTTAATCATGCCCTTGGCCTAACAAATACTGCCAGTCTATACTGGGAGGCTTTTTACTTTTTCCTTTTCAAAAAAACAAACCAGGTTTACACTGAGACTACTATGCCTTTTTCAAAGGAAAGATGAAAATAATTCAAATGAACACTATTATTTTAAAATTAATTTTTAATTCATAAATTAAAATTGTGTTTATGGTGTGCAACATGTTTTCAAATATGTATACACTATGCAATGGCTAAATTGAGCTAATTAACATATGCATTACCTCACACACTTATCATTTTTTTTTATGGAGAGAACACTTAAAATCTACTCTTAGCCATTTTCACGTATACAATACATTGTTAACGATAGCCACCACGTTGTATAATAGATCTCTTGAACTTATTCCTTTCGTCTAATGGAAAATTTGGTATCTTTTGACCAATATCTCTCACTCCCTCCCACCATACTCCCAACTCCTGGTAACCATCATTCTACTCTCTGCTTCTAGGAGTTCAACTTTTTCAGATTCTCTATTTAAGAGAGATCATGCACATTTGTCTTCCGGTGCCTGGATTCTTCTTATTTTTTTCTCTACCTAATGTCTGCCCTGTTTAACTTACAATTACATTTTGAATAGATGTAAAGTCCAAAAAGTTATTTCCATTGAGGTCTGAGGTGGAAGCAAAAGCAGAAAACACAAACATGATTTTTAATAAGTCACGACGGGAAACAGTAAGACTGGTCAACTTTCTATCAAATTTATTTTCATGATACATTTGTAAATGTTCAGAAGACAATAATGGCTTTAAATTCCACCATACTATAGGTTCTAAATACTAGCCTTATAATCGGAAGATCTAGGACTTGTCATCATTAACTACTTATTACGCAGCAACCCCCCACTGCCTAACACAGTATCATTTATCTGGCTGCCCTCAAGGATAATATGCCCTGGAGCAGAGTCACAATATTCTCACACCACAGAAAACCAAAACAATATAGTGGCAAGTACCGCTTGATTTGTTTACTAGGTATACCCAGTCCAAGTTGGCAGAAAGGAAACTTGTGCATATTAAAATTCATTGTCCACTTACACAGTGACCCTTGTACTGCAGAATTCCCAAGGGATCTACTTTACCAGCAGCAGTGGTTCCCCAGGTAGGCACTGGCAGGGTCTGTTGGAACCATGCCCACTACGGTGGCAGGAAAGTAATGGCAAGGACAAGCACCCAGCTCCAAGATTTGGATGTCCAGAAGTCTGAGGCTTTTAAAACAATTCAACTTGGTGGATGGTCCAATTTACCACTTCTTTCTCAAAATTCCTCTCTGCAAATTTCTATGAAGATTAAGGGTTCTAGAGGTGGAAGGAACTTGGCATGGGAGTTAATCAGTATCATGAACTGTTGATGGCACGAGGACTTCACCTCCTGCCCCCAGGCCAGTTCTGCTTTTACTACTCCACTGGGTTTGGGTGCATTTGGAAGTGACAGCAGCATTGCTCCTTTGTAAACATGGTTGGGTCTGGGTTACCTAAGGGAAAATTCTAGAGGGAGCTCTTGGACAAAGTTCCAGATATACTGGGAGAAAAGTACCTAGTAAAAGAGAAACGCAAGACACTCCTTGGGCATAAGGAGAAAAAGAACGAAATAGTATTAGGGGGTAATAGGCTAGGGGACAGTGCAGGAAAGACAAGCAGACATGAGAATCCTGGCATGTCAGGGGCCAAGGATGATGTCCTTGAGGCCAATATGATTCAACTCGAATAGCTGAGAAGGGCTGCAAGAAAGACAGTGTCCTATCTCACTGGCTTTGTCACAAAGGGTTAACACTGGACAATTTTCTTCTTCTGTGCTTTCGTGTACCCCATTTTAAAGTAAGGATAATAACATTTTGCCAGCAACATCTTTCAAAGGGGACTGAGACACTAACATGTGCCCCTGAAGGAGTCTTGAAAGAGCACTAGATTTAAGTCCTAGCTCAGCTAGAACTCTGTGTCCTAGGAAACATCCCAAAACATCCCCTAAGTTCAGTTTCCATGTCTGTGACAATCAAGGATTGGGCTCCTTGAATTAAGTCTGCCCCAGGTATATGATTTCCATACGTGAAGTGCTTTAAGTTCCCACAAGGAAAGTTTCTGTGTAAATTACAAATGGCTTTAAGAGCCCTGTCAACTCAACCTTCCTCCCATTCCTGCTCTCCGCACAAGCAAGAGAATCACTTAGAAAGCATTGTAAGCTATAGGTAATGGGAAGAAAAGGAGAGAGACTGCACACAGGCACTTTAGAGTAAAGCTGCACCAAGCCCTTAATGCTTTACTTTGCACAAGACAGAATGTGGATTAGCGTGTTTATTTCAGAAGCCTTTCTGAACACCATACCTGGCTATTTAAATTCACAAGGCATTTGTTGTCACACTTTGTCTCATATTAACAATGGCACAGAAGGCACTGGCAGTTCTCTCAATATTCTCACCCCAGAATATTGGTGGATGGGGGTATTACTCAATGGCACAGTTTCTTTACTTATTATGAATGTGCTAGGGAAGGACCATTTACCCCCACTCCCCTAGCACCCAGTATTTTTAACTAAAAGCTGTTACTTCAAGAACGTAATTCCCAGATCCACACAGGGGCACTGTCAGTTTTAAAGGCATCGCATCTGGTTTCCTCACTTCTTTGAAGCTCATAAGAAACCCTTCCTTCTGAGCGTCTACTTCACCTAAATGATCTCAAATTCCTTGAATCACAAAACCAGTAAGAAAGGGAGGGGCTTGGGGAGGGGGCAGGGGAGAGTGGTGAGGAGAGAAAGAAAGAAAATGGGATGAACATTGGCTTAATGCAACGGGCTGTGAGTGTGTGACACAAGCTACCCACCGCAGACAAAGAACGCCATGAGACTCGCAGGGAGACAATGACGGCTCCAGGAAAAACGCAGCGCTCACGGGGCTGGCGAGGGATGAGCCTGGCGCAGCCCCCTTCCCAGACCCGCTCTCCCTGCCAGCCCAGGGCTCCCAGCAGCTGCTCCCCAGTAGAGAGACACATGGTCATTTCCTAGCCGAAAGGAGGGCTACCGTTTTCCTTAGGTCTTTTTTTTTTTAACATAAGAAATAACTCCTCCCTATCATCATATTCCCCAGATATAGCTGTATTTTCAACTATCAAAAACCAAACAGAATGATTTTGGTTTCCTTAAGAGTTTAGAAATTCTTGTGAAACAAAATAATCAGGAAGAAAACAAAAGTTCAGCAAAGTAGCTAAAATCTGTACTTCAAAAAACACAGGTAGAAAACATTTTGGTTAAGTGTGCTGGGGTGCTGGTGAATGTGGAGGACGGGCTTTGAACAATGCAGTGGGTTAACTCAGTGGTGTTGCTACCCTTTGTCCTGGTTAGTTCAAACGGTTAAGACAATGCAGAGGGCTAGGATTTTTCCTGTTTCACCTCTCCTCTTTCCCAGAAACTATCTGGAGAAGGTTGATTCACTAGAGATTCCTAATCCTCCTTGGCAGAAAGAGAAATGTGAATTTGACAAATAATATGCGTAAAATATTCCTTAACCTGGAAACATTAGGAGGAAATAATCAATTCAGAAGAACTGAAATAAAAAACTAAACATAGAAAAGTGCTGCTGCCAGGCAGCCGCCCTCCAATGTTGGAAACATGATCACCACAGGACTAGATCTGTTTAAAACCACTATCTGTTTACAAACAAAGCACTTACTAAATAACGCTCCAAGTAATGGATGATGACAGGAATAGGGCTTGCTCTTTTAAATAACAACAGATTGGAAAAATATTTCAATACCATCAGACAACAAATTAAAACGAAACATCTTTTCTAACTGGAAAAATGCAGATCTAGCTGGGAAAATTGATTTCCACCCATCCTCCATCCTCCCAAAAGAAGATTAGAAAGAGAAAACTGAAAATCATACATCTTGGAGATGAACTTTGTTAATGAGCGCCATAAACATTCACAGGGAGCTAGGCTCCTATTTCACAGGTTTTTGAAAAAAATATTCTAATATGCACACGTGAGTCAAACAGACTGCAGTAAAATGCATTTAATGTTTAATTGTTTTAATACACTGCAAGAGGGAGTAAAGCCTTGTCACTCACCAGATGAAATCTGATCTCTCTCAAATCATCTCACCCAGCAGTGTTAAAGACATTACTGCTGTGACATAATTCAACCTCAAGACATCTTATGGGAAACATAGGTCAGTTTTAAAGCACCAGGTGGATAAACAGACATTCATTATTCAGTCTCCTGACCTTGAATTTTGGGGGTTCTATAGTCATCTTCTGTTTGGAGGCTGCCACTTGAGATATCGTGTGCCATGCAAGGGCTTTCCAGATTTAAGTGGACTTTATCGAGTAAGATGACTCTTGTTTATGAGAACACATAAGATGCCAAAACATATGCTTCTGTCTTGTTCCTAATTCTAGGGGGCCAATAGGAAGAAAGGGAGTGGAAGGGGGAGGGGTCCATAGCACTCCCCTCTCCTGGTTGGTATTAGAGTGAACAAGAAGTGAATTAGGAAACAGGCCGGGTGTGGTTGCTCACCCCTGTAATCCCAGCACTTTGGGAGGCCAAGAGGGGTGGATCACTTGAGGTTAGGAGTTTGAGACCAGCCTAACCAACATGGTGAAACCCCGACTCTACTAAAAATACAAAAATTAGCCAGGCATGGTGGCGGGTGCCTGTAATCCCAGTTACTCTGGAGGCTGAGGCAGGAGAATCACTGGAACCTGGGAGACGGAGGTTTCAGTGAGCCGAGATGGCGCCACTGCACGCCAGCCTGGGCGACAGAGCGAAACTCTGTCTCAAAAAAAAAAAAAAAAAAAAAAAAAAAAAGTGAAAAAGTGAATTAGGAGACATTTGAAGACCCCTGGGCAGAGCAGAAAAAAAGCTGGTTAGCATATTTTCTCATTCAACTCAAATACATCTGTTGACATCTAAAGTTCAAACAATTGCAGGGCTAACTGCATCCAACCATAGCTGGAGATGAATTAAAATTGATATTCTATATTCGTCTATCAAATAAAAATAATAAAAGCTAATAAAAAATAATAATAGCAAAGACTTACATAGAGCTTACCCGCTGCCAGGCACTAATCCAAGTACTTTGGATATATTAACTCATTTAATCTTCCCGTCAACCCCTTGAGGTAGGTGCCATATACAAATGAATATAAACTTGGTTATGTTTAAAGAACAAAAAGCTTCATAAGCTTTTTGGTAAAATAAGCTTTGGTGGTAAAATAGGATAGAGGTAGGTGATAGTTTTGAAAAGGAATCTGAGTCCACATATCCTATAACATAGGATGTTGCCGTATATATTGCTGGGGCAAATATTTATATGAAGAAAACATACAAGGATAGCTTATCGGCATTTTTTTAAATAGCCTTGTTCATAAATTTCCACTGAAGAGAATACTAATCTTTGTAGAGAGAAAAGTAAGATCTAAAAGAGATTAGAGAAAACAAGAGGATATGTGATAAAAAGTGAAAAGACCTTATAGCGGCTAAAAATTTATCACCAACTGGAGGAAAATTGCACTCAAAGAGCCTAAAATCTAAAACAAAACAAAACATTGGGCTGGTCCCTTCTTGGAAATGATAATCTTTATTACAGCTTTTCCTTCCTGGGATTCTTCCTAATGCTAATTCCTAGTAGCTAAAATAATAATAAGGGAATGGAAAATGAGGCAAAAGGAGACGTTTCTGTATTCCATTATATTCCAGTAAAGGGAGGGCAGTGGGGAGGGAATGCCTCAGAGATCTAGAAAGAAAGAGGAAAGAGAAACAGCAAAAAAAGGTTTCTGTATCTGTTTCTTTTACCTTCTCACCCATTTGGAACAAAAGGGAGGTGGTCGGGGGAAGATCAGGTTATATTCCAAAGCCACCAGCCATTGGATGGCCTGGAAATGGGAAAGCCAAGCTGACCCCATTCTTTCCTCCACAGCTAACAGAGAGGCAGGGAAAGCGACCAGCCTTACCAGGCTGCAATTCTTGACCCTGTGCCTTCTCCCACACCATCCTGAAGAAGCCACTGACTTCCATCCACCAGAACTGCTTCTCTGCTCTTGCACTGAAACCTCCTGCCATTTTAAGGACACGGCCCTGTAGGTCACCTTAATCTAGTAACTCACAGTCATTTATTTGGCTCTACTGTCAAAGAGAATTTTTCATCGGTAAGAAATGGCATTGTTGGGCGGCGTTGTCAATTTATACTGCTGAGTAAAGAGATTTCAAACGTCTAGGATTAATATTTGTGATATTTACCCTAGGCTAGTCCCAGAGTTAGATTTTAGGCTGGGCGCAGTGGCTCACGCCTGTAATCCCAGCACTTTGGGAGGCCAAGGTGGGCAGACCACCTGAGGTCAGGAATTTGAGACCAGCCTGGCCTACGTGGTGAAACCCCATCTCTACGAAAAATACAAAAAAATTAGCTGGGCGTGGTGGCGCATGCCTGTGATCCCAACTACCCGGGAGGCTGAGGCAGGAGAATCGCTTGTAGCCGGGAGGCGGAGGCTGCAGTGAGCCCAGATCGCACCACTGCACTCCAGCCTGGGCAAGAAGAGCGAAACTCAGTCTCAATTAAAAAAAAAAAAAGAATCTTTAAAAGTGTTTTTGCATGGTGTTTACAGGTTTCTGACCTTTTAGAATCCTATCACATGGTGAGGACCAAGCATTTTCTGACCAAACACTTTTTCAAATAAGGTAGGTTTATCAGGAACACGCTTTACAGCCTATCATTCCCTTTTGACATTGGTCCCTGAAGGAACTACGAAGTGGAACTGTGAGCTGGTAAGAGACGAAAAAGCAAATGACAGGTCTTACTCTTTTTTTTCTCTCACAAGTTAAAAGCCTGCCTTTATATTGATTTTCAGATGCTGAATATACATAGTTCATCTTCCAGATAATCTCAATGTGTCTTACTCCAATAAACAAATAAAATTTATGAGAATGGAAAAAAAGAGATGAATTTTTATCTGTAAACAACCTTTATACACGCGCACACACAAACATTAACCTCATCTGCAATGGACTCCTTGCGATAAAAGACACTTCTGTCAGGCACTGACCTGGCAGCCTTTACAGGGATGTGGATCCATGTGTATTATTTCGCCACCACGAAAACTCTTTACCAATTAATCTGACAGAAAAGGGACCGCAAAATTGTTCATAAATTATAATTTGCATATTTGGCTTAATCTTAAAACCTTTGACTATCTAAAAGGGTCATCTTTCCCAAATTCCAATACCTTTTAAACTGTGATTTAATGTTACAGTTAATCCCTGTGACTTTGAGTTCTTAATATAATACCATGATAGATACCCAACATATAGTATGTATCTGCACTACTGTACACATGCTCAAATCTGACAACACCTAATGCTGACACAAAACATCAGCCTGTGCCTATTGTTACAAGTAATGTGCATTTCGGTCCCTAGAATTTTGGTTTACTAAATGGGAATTGCCAGGAAGGCAGAGAGTGGTCAAATTTACGAACCAACAAGCCCCAGGCTCCCACAGGCCTCGTGCTGCACAGGAGGTGTCTCTGTTTTTTGTTTTTTAATTTTCTATAGGACAAGCTTTCCCGCTGCCCTCCCATTCACAGATGTTCCCAATCCTGACCCACTTTCCCTAGTCTGTACTACAGTCCAGTGGAGAATGCACTCTCTCAGCCTTTGTCTGTGGGCAATCTTATTCTTAGCAAGAGATCTTTTCCTAAAATTTTTTTTTGTCCTCCATTAACCATGCTGACCAATGTTTAAGAATCATTACATTAGTTGGTTCTTCCATTCAACTGTAACATGCTATAATAATATTTTAAACATCACTTCACTAAATTCTCCCTAAGGCAAGGAAACTATTCTGAGCAATCCAGGCACAAGATTTAATTGCATTGATTTAATTCAACAAATACATAAAGAGTACCTGCTGTGCACCAGGAACTATTCTAGGAGTCAAAGATACAGAAGTGAATAAAGAGACAAAAATCCCTGTCCTTAAGGAGCTGATATCTGAGATGCTTGCCTAGATTCATAAGAATCTGGGAAGGTACTTAGATTCACAGGAATTTTATCAGTTCAGGCTAAACTCATTTGGGATAGAATGTATCTTCTCATTATATCATTAATTAGACATTCTAGGACTGGGCTTACCACTGGTTTAGCAAATGGCTGGATGGCATAGAAAATTAAGCAACCTTGGTTATCCAGAGAAATTGTTTTCAACTTAGACTGTGTGGAAATAGGCATTGCTTTTATTGGGTGCTTCCACATCCGAAAAATTTTGTTTTCCATTGCAAAGAGGTAATTTTACCCTTACATGTATGAGAGTATCATCAAATCTACAACATAAAGTGAAGGAACAAAGAAAAACTTCATTCTTCATTCTCTACTATGCTTCACTTAAAAAAAATTAATGTGTACCACAAATATGAGGGCACTGGTTAGTTCTAGACTTTATTGAAATGGGCTCATTTCACTTGATCCTAACCTGCATATCTGGCATTCAGCAGAAGGAACAAATTTAAATCAGATGTTTTGACTGGGGTGATTGGAAATTTGTACCACTGTTAAGTACACCTATACACACACACATATTTATGTTTGTGCCATATGGTGTTTTTTAAATGTCAGTGTTCATTCAAAGTGAATATGTAACTATATGTATATTTGTTGGTATAGTCATATTTGCCTTTTAATTCCTTCTTTTCGTCAAGGGTAGATCAGTTTAAACAATTTAAAAATTAGAACCAAGAAGTTTTATTTAAAGAAATACTATTTAAGTGCATTGCTAACTAGAACTAAGTCAATAAATGTTGCCCAGTAATAAGTTTTTAAGATGTCTACTTGAATTTATTTTGTTGAGTATGTTCATATACTTACAACAGTTTCATAAGGTCTGCTCATGTTAGGAAAAAATCCTTTAAGATCAGTGAAAACAAAAGAAATGCCAAAATATTTTGAAACGGGGTGCATTTGATAAAAATATCAAGCTATTTCTAACTTGAATTAAGGGAAATGAATGAAATAATGATCCCATTAAACAATATAAACGAGGCCAGCCACAGTGGCTCAAGCCTGTAATCCCAGCACTTTGGGAGGCTGAGGCAGGCAGATCACTTGAGGTCAGGAGTTCAAGACCAGCCTGGCCAACATGGTGAAACCCCGTCTCTATTCAAAAAGTAGCCGGGCATGGTGGCAAGTGCCTGTAATCCCGGTTAACTCGGGAGGCTGAGGCAGGAGAATTGCTTGAACCCGGGAAGCGGAGGTAGCGGTGATCCAAGTTGCACTACTGCACTCTAGCCTGGGCAACAGGGCTAGACTCTGTCTCGAAAAAAAAAAAGTGTGTATATATATATATATATGCACATATGTCATATATATTTATATATGTCATATATATTTATATGTCATATATATTTATATATGTCATATATATTTATATGTCATATATATTTATACATATACGACAAATATATATTTTTTATATAAAGTATGCATATATATATATACATATATATGACAAATAGACCCAAAAAACTTTACTTTGATGACTTTACCAAACAGAGAAAAGACATTGATCGGTTTTACTCAAGGTTTTCTTGTTTTTATGGGAGGTTGAGGAGTGGTTCAGGTGAACTAATGGCCTTAATGATTTTTACTATTGCTTCAGGTTTGGCTAAATACATCTAACCTCTCTGCCTGTTTGTGCACTGCAGTTTCTGTATATGCAGAGGACAGGTGTTTTAGTATACTAAGCACTTTTCTAAAATGCAATTAATGATTCATTCTCATATTTAATCCACTTTAAACATTCCACCACTGAAAAAAGGTGAAAAGGGAGGAAAAACTTTTTTATGGAGAATTACAATGGAAATTTCTTCCTGCTTAAATTATTAAAAGTTCCAAATTAGTAAGTCTAAGTTCATTTTTATCATACATTACAGAAGTGATCTAAATCTAAAAAAAAAAAAAGTCTACAGATGTTTTAGGCAATTACCTATTATGTAATGCCTCTTCAATCAGCCATATTTTATTGGAAGGAAGGGGTCTTAAAATAAAAAGTTTTGAAAAACAGGGAATTCTTACAAGTTCGGCAACCCAAAAAATTTTATTTTGGAGCTATGCAATGAGAAAAAGAAGATAAAAGAATTAATGTTGTATAGAGTGAAAAACAAGTTTTGCTTGTGAAATTTAAGCTTTGGTTTGGTTTCTACGAGGTAGAAAATAACCTGTTATATTTTATGTGTCAGAGGACATAAATTATGAATGTTATAGGCTGTAGGTGCCAGACATACCTGGAAGGTCAACGAGACTCAAGATCTCTGTTGTCTCAGCATGCTCCCTCTTCCCAGCCTCCTGTATGCAATCAGTCGTCCAGTTCATCAGTTCTTTCTTCCTCTTGCCCACAGTTCTCAGTTTCCTCCCATTCACTTTACTCCTGTCCAAGGCCAGCACTTAGGACTTCACACTTGTATTTCTAAAGTGACCACCACATCAGCTTCCTGTCTTCATTCTCTCATGAACTTCACCACCAAATAAAATGTTCCTAAGTTCCATCTCGGGCATTTGTTTAACAGCCTTTCTAGAGACCGCTTTGCTTAATAATTTAAAATCTGTACCTTTTTACCCAGCCAGTCAAGTTTCCCCAGGATCTAGCCCTAACCACCTCTTGAGGTCTAGGTTCTATTCCTCTCCTTCATCCTGAGTCCAATTATGCAGATATCCAATGAGACAACTGCCCTGGCACCATCCCATAGGGGGCACTGAAACACCACTAATCAATTAGAAATACAGTGCCGGTTAACTCAGGTTTCTACCCTCAAACTCTTTACTCATTGGTAAAATGTAAACAAGAGCCATTCCCATAAAAGCACACAATATACCCTGAGCAAAGAGATCAAGTGCCGGTATCCACGGAAATGACCTCTATCCGTGGTGCGTATGACTAATCATATCCAATTATGAGTGCTTTTTAAAAAATGAAAGACAAGTCCAAATAGGTTAAAATGTCATGTTGCATTCCCAGCATATAACAGACATCTTATTTTGAAAATAAAGAAAGAACTATTTGGGTATACCTATTTTATTAATAGAAAACCATTCTTTCCTTTACTCTTCCACTAGAAAATGTCAAATATTTAAGGAGTCAAATGATTAGCTCGCCAGGGGCACACACGCATCTCAGTCCGCCTTCACCCTTGCCATCTTGTCTCCCTACAGTCCATGAACACAGCCTGCATTCTTCCCCTTGCCTATGCATATGCCGTTTCTTCCTCTGGAATATCTTCCTTACTTTTCCCTCAGACACCTGCAATCCTAACTGTTCTTTAAGATGCAAGTGATTTTCTACATTTTTCCATAACATCCTCCTCACTCTCACTAGCCATAAGTAGTCTCTGTTACCGCAAATCCTATGTTATCTCCGACATGATACCACACTGTCTTTTGTGCCCGTTTTTCTTTTTCAAGAAAAAATATATACACCTACCTCATGCCAAACTTTTTTCTAAGAGTCTTAAATGCATTTTTCCATGTATTCTTCAAAATAACCTTTGACACTATTATTTCCATTTTCTAGATGAATAAACTGAGCTTTATGGAAATTAGATTACTTGCTCAAAGTCATACAACCAAGAAAAAGCCTGATTCCAATCCAAGTGTGTCCATTTCTGGAGCATGAGCTCTGACCATAATGCCATAGGGCTTCAGTCTTACTTCCCCATCCCCAGTGTAAATTCCTTCATTACTTGAGGACAAGCACTGTGTTTTGGGTATCTAGGTGCCTCTCCACAGTCCCCAATAGAGAACCTTTCTGGACCATCACAGATACTCAGCAAAGGTATATAAATGATGGTGCTGAGATTCTTTGGACCTTCTGATAGGAATGCGGTGTGGATCCCATTACACTTTCAGCTGTTCTGAAAGCACTTGAGAATGGGATGAGGCTTCTTTCAGTGGTATGGGCAAAGCCAATCTCTGCAGGAGCAACATTACAGATGCTCCACAATGTGGAACCATCTTTCTGTGATCTCCTGAATTGGCCTTGTATATGCACAACTTTTACATCTTTTCTAGTCAACTTCTTTCTAAATTCTTCTAAAGGGCTCATCATCTAACACTATTCTGACTTCCCAACACTGTAGTAAAGCAGTAAAGCAATGCCATATGCTCATTTGTTAAGCAGCTTGACATAAATATCCAACCAACCAGAGAGTAGAGAAATTAAAATGACAAAGCACGATAAATGATCAAAAAATATAGATGTCCAAAAGCCGAATGTAGACACAATTTAAAATTAGATGACTCATCAAAGTGGGAGGGGCTGGAAAGATTAGTTACATGTTTATTATTGCAAAAACTAGGAACAGCCTAAATGTCCAAAAGAAAGGGACTGCTTAACTAAACAATGGTGTGTCCAAACAACAGAATACCACACAGTCATCAGAAATTAGTCATTCGACAAATATTCATTGAGTGCCTCATGTACATGAGGTAAATTAAAAAGAAATGATACCTGCCTTCATGGTGCTTAGAGTCTAAATGATGATACAGAAGTATATATAATGACAAAAACAATTTTATATTGCTGGGTGACGTGGTAGGTTACAATAGAGTAAATCTGTGTGAATTAGTTTTTTTGTTGTTGCTGTTGCTCATAACTTGAAGATATATTTGTTCTGTGTTCACACCTTGCCTTGAAGATGTTTAAGTTCAGCATTAATGTCATAGGAAGTGGTAAACTTCAATCACTCCCTTCCTTAGGGACACTAGGATATTGAAAAGACTAAAATACTGAAAGACCTAATTATATGTGTATAGGAAGAATGGAAAAGCTGGCATTATTTCATAAAAGTAGACATCCAAGTGAGTTGGTCTGGCAATATTAAATTTTACAGAAGAAAGTAAAGTTGCACATTCAAATTAAAACTGAAAAGTATTTCAAAATTCAAAAATTCAAAAAATTTAAAAAGTAATTAAAAATTTAAAGTGAAAATGAGGCAAGTACAAATCAAATAAAGATTAGTTTGAATTCCATTTGAAACTAATTTTCAGATAGCTCTTTGAAATATATATTCCTTGTAAGCATACATTATTTTAAAGTATGAATTAAAAGTCTTCCACTGACCAATTACAACACAGAAGTATTGTCTACTAATGCACTTTTTAAAAGAAAAAAGTCAGAAAAAGAAAAGCAAAGTCAAGTACGCAAAGAAAAAAGAGAATGAAATTTAAAATCATGAAACATCAATAAAAAGGATGTCTATCACTCTGGGTTACCCTGTTTTGCATAAGTCCTGAAGACATAACTAACTAGCAAGAACAGAAGCTCTATAATTTCCTAAGCTAAAAAATAATAAACTATAAGATTTATAATATTTGAACTTCTTTACTCTTCAAATTCTTAATTTTTAGAAATGGAGAGAAACTTCCTCAAATTGATGAAGAGCATCTAAAAAATGTCTATCATTAAAATAGTTATTGTTGAAAGACTGAATGCTTTCTCCCTGATACCACGAACAAGGCAAGGATGTCTGTTCTCACTCCTGTTATTCAACAAAGTGTTGGAAGTGCTAGCCAGGGCAATAAGGCAGGAAAATAAAATTAAAAGTATACAGATGGGCCAGGTGTGGTGGCTCACGCCTGTAATCCCAGCACTTTGAGAGGCCGAGGTGAGTGGATCACTCGGGGTTAGGAGTTCGAGACCAGCCTAGCCAACATGGTGAAATCCTGTCTCTACTAAAATACAAAAATTAGCCACATGTGGTGGCACACGCTTGTAATCCCAGCTACTCAGGAGGCTGAGGCATGAGAATTGCTTTAACCCAAGAGGCAGCAGTTGTAGTCAGCCCAGATTGTGTCACTGCACTCCAGCCTGGGCAACAGAGCAAGACTCCATCTCAAAAAAATACATAAAAATAAAGGTATACAGATGAAAAAGGATTGGTTCCTGTTTATGAATGACATGATTGTGTAAATGGAAAATCTCAAGAGATCTTTAAAAAAAAAGGACCTCCTAAAACTAGTGAGTCCAGCAAGATAACAGGATACAAGATTAGCATACAAAATGTAATTTATATTTCTATGTCCTAGCAATAAATATGTGAGCACCAAAGTTGAGAATAGAGTACCATTTACACTTACTAAAAGATGAAATATTTAGGTATAACTCTAACAAAACAAATACAGGACTTATGTGCTGAAAACTAAAAAATTCTGATGAAAAAACCAAAGAAGATCTAAATAAATGGAGAGGCATACTGTATTAATGGATTGGAAGACAACATAGTAAGATGTGACTTTTCCTTAACTTGATACACAAGTTTAAAACAGTTCTTATCAAAATCCCAGCAATAGTTTTTGTAGATAAAGACAAATATTCTAAAATGTATGTGAAAATGCAAAGAGACTGATATAATGGAAGCAATTTTGAAAAAAAGAATAAAGTAGAAGGCATCAGTGTACCTGATTTCAAGACTTACTACTGTATATAGTTATGGTAATCAAGACTGTGGGGTACTAGTGAAGAGACAAACACTAGATCAATGAAACAGAATAGAGAACCCAGAAATAGATCCACCTAATACAAATATGTTCAATTTATTTTCGACAAAGTTGCAAAAGCAATTTCACGGAGGAAGGACAGACTTTTCAACAAATGGCCAGACCAACTAAACATTCATTGGCAAAACAAACATAAAACAAAACCAAACCAAAAATACCCACCTTTACTTAAACCTCACACCTTATACAGAAAGTATCTCAAAACGGATCACAAACTTAAATGTAAAATGTAAAACTATAAAGATTTTAGGAAAAAAAGTAAGAGAAAATCTTTGGGAGCTAGAGCTAGCAAAGAATTCTTAAAGTCAACACCAAAAGCATAACGAAGTCAAGGAAAATTTGGTAACTTTTGTTCTGTGAAAAATCTTTTGTTCTGTGACAGATTATCTTAAGAGAACGAAAGAACAATCACATGTTGGGAGAAAATATTTGCAAACCATATATCTAACAAGGATTTCTATCTAGACTATATAAAGAATTCTCAAAACACAGCAGTAAGAAAACATTTCAATTAGAATATGGGCAAAAGACTTGAACAGACATTTCACTGAAGATGACATACAGATGGCACATAAGCACACAAAAAGATGTTCAACATCATTAGCCACCAGGGAAATGCAAATTAAGGCTGCAATGAGACATCACTATACATTTAGCAGAATGGCTAAAATAAAAAACAGTGACACTACCAAATACTGGCAAAGATTTAGAGAAATGGACCATTTGTACATTGCTGGTAGACAAGTAAAATAATACAGCCCCTATTGAAAATAGGCAGTTTCTTTAAAAACTAAACATGCAACTACCATATGACCAAGCAGTTGTACTCCTGGATATTTATTCCAGAAAAATAAAAATTATATCCACAGAAAACCCTGTATATGATTGCTCATATCAGCTTTATTCATAAATAACCAAAACCTATAAAAAACAAATTATCCTTCAAGGGATGAATGCTTAAACAAAGTATTGCATATCCATACTATGTCATACTACTCAGCAATAAAAAGGAATGAACTATTGATACACACAACAGAGAATCATGCTGAGCAGGAAAAAAAAAAGAAAAAACCTATCCCAAAAGTTTACAGTATGTGATTCTGTTTATATAACATTCTTGAAATGACAAAATTATAAAAATGAGTATCTAGTGGTTAAGAAAGGGGGATAGAGGAAAAATAGCTGTAGCTATAACAGGGCAATATGAGAGATTCTAGTGGTTAGGGAAATGTTCTGTATCTTGATTGTATCAATGTTAATACCCTGGTTGATATACTGTATTGTAGTTTTTAAAAATATTACCATTTGGGGGAATTGGGCTAAGAATACATGAGATGTGTCTGTATCATGCCTTACAACTGCATGTGAATCTAGTTATCTCAAAATAAAAAGGTTAATTTTAAAAATAAAAAAAGGAATGAATACGCTAGATTATTAGTGCTAGTTAGGGTGGGGTTAATTTTCTATTAAGTCTAATTGGGCTTCTACAGACAACTGCTGATGTAGCTATCTCCAATTCAAATAACCTAAAATTTTAATTTGAGAACTACTCAGATTCTAATTTAAACCTCTGGGTGCTCCCCTTTTTTATGTGGCAGCTTCTGCTGGTATATCTAACCGCACAAAAGCCAAACAAATGTATAACACATAATAAAAAAACCAAAACCCTTTACACAATGTCAAAGTGGAAAATGAATGTGTGAATATTAGAAACAAATACACATGTATCTACTCATGGAAAGATCAAACAAAAGCATAAACTATAATACTTTTGTAGCAGTGAAAGAGCAAATGTTTTAAAGAAGAAAACAATCTTGTTTATCTTAATATATTAATAATGTCACTACATGGAAGGAATAGGAAAAAGCAAAGGACAGGTATTTGGCCCTGAGTTACAAACCCCAAGCAAATAATAATCAAAATATTCTGTCAACTTTTCTGCATTTCTTTGTGGAAGGTAAAGTCTAATAGTTGCTTGTAGCCATGCTTACTTTTTTTCCATTCATTCATTAATTCATCCACAAGAATTTTTGGAAGTCTATTATCAGGTACTTTGCAGTTAGAGAGGAAAGAAGATAAAATAGAAATGGTTTCTACTAATCATGTTTTTATGATTTTATGTTTTAAATAAATGGGCTTAGTTTAATGTTTTGTATATAATGTTTTGGGACATAGTGTTTTTAACTTATTATAACTTAAGTAACTAATCCCTTAATGTTGGGGCACATATATGTTTTCTCAACTTTTCATGATTATAATTAACACAGAGCAGTCATAACTGACAATAAACTAGAAATAAAAAAGACAAGAAAAATGAAAAAATACTTAAAAATAAATGAAGTCTTACAAAACCTCTCAATTCAAATTGCTAATATGTGCAAAATTAGTAACTGAAGAATAATTTTTTTTCTCTTTTCCAAATTGTTGTTTAAACCTCAACCTCTTGACAAACTTGGGTTCTAATTGTTTTTCTGTTCACTAATCTTTTAGGTTAACTCTGCCCTCTGCCCACACTGAACTACTTTCAGTTCCCCTAACTGACCATATTCTTTTTCCAGAGATTTGGATATGTTTTTTCAGTTTAGAAAACTCTCCCTACCCAACACTGACAAAATCCTAATAAATCTTTGGGCTTCAAAGACACTTTTTATGTAAAACCTTTGCAGGTCCCTCAGAAGCCTGAGTGAAGTATACCTTAGTCACCCTGTAATTAATTACTGCACCATATTACAATGATCTGTTTACTTGTCTGTCTTCCCCACTAGACCCAAAGCTCTTTGACAATGTTTTGTTCACTATTTATCCCCAGCGCTGAGAAAACAGCCTGACCCATAGCAGATGCTACTCTATAAATACCTAATGAGTGAGGAATGAATGCATGAACAAATAGACTCTTAAGCCTCTGGCCTAGGAAGATGGGCAGCTCCTCATTCACCCAGATGACTGGATCTTGCTTGTGAACATGGCCAACAACATAAGGCAGCTCTCTGAAATATATGTTAGAGCCTCAATCTTTCCACTGCTATACAATCTAGGAACTTAGGCACCTTTCCAGAAAACAACACCTCATCTAAGAGGTGTCTCCTGAGAGCTACTCTTAGAAGCACCGAAGTCCTTTTCACAAAGACTGCAAGGTCCTTGAAAAGATACACTGTGTAACTTCAGTGTACAATGAGCCCCTGGGAGTGTTTTGGGCGAAGTTGGTATAAAAGGGTGCCTTTAATACAATATTTAGGTAGGTTGACCTGACTGCCTAATTTATATGAAGAAATATTAAAGCCCTGGGTACTGTGAGGATTTCCTAGTACTAAAGTTTGTCCTTATGTTTCCATCTTTCTCAGTATTGAGATTACAAATCTTGGAACACCAGTTCTGAGGGAGCTTGGTAGTCTTCCCTTCAACAAAGGCTTTAAGACACAGGACATATGCCTTGTTTTCTCAAGTCTCATTTCAGAAGATTCTCCCCACTGCAAACACCAATGCTATTTTTTTTCCCTCCTGACCTTTGTCAACTGTGTTGCTGCACTGCATTTGGAAGTATTACAATGGTCATTACCTGCCCTGTTTATTCAGTGTTAAGTATTAACAAGGCCTGTGCTATCTCAGCTGCTGTCATATTTCTCCAGGAAAGAAATGCCTATGTAAATGTCCTAATGCAAACAGAAGACTCTTTTTCTAGGTGGGGGTGGCAGAAGACTTGGAGACAATTGAAAAGATGGAAGAAAACAGTAGATATTTTAAAAGAACAGTTTTCAGAAATATATGAAATAATTGCACCATGAAATCTAATTTGAGGCTGATTTTTTTTTTGTTTGTGCATTTGGTCAGTTCTGGCCTGGTATTTGCTCATATTGAGGCTATAAAGCACATATTTCTGGATTTATTTATAATGACTTCAAATAGTTTGATATTGAGCAAAAGTGTATAAATATATTACAGAATAAAGAGAAAAAGTAACCCTTGGCATCAAACTCTCTTTGTTTAGGGTTTACATGTTTGGTTTCTTGTGTGGAACAGCTATGTCAGAGTGGGTGGGATCCTGTTTCTGAGGGAATGGAAGAGTGCTGACAATATTTTCTTGAGCACAAAGAAGGGTGAAGAGTCTTATTAAAACTCCTACCAGATACTGCTTGTTGGACAGTGAAATTGCAAAACTTGCAAAGAGGAGGGCCAAACACCATGCAGAACAGATCAAATACAAATTAAAAAATTGACTTGGGAAGAAAAATCTTTCACTAGAGTCAGCTTTTCTGTAGAAATTGGCCCGTTCTCATAAATTTACCTAAGTTTGTGCTTGGGTCAGATGACAAGGCAAAATTCCATCCTCTGATAGTTGCAAAAAACTGCCAGTGAAACAAACTGAAGCCAAATACATACTTCCTAGATGACATCCGATCCAGAGAAACAAAGGTGTAGGTCACTTTTTCATTTTTAAAGTACCCAAGGAGTTACAGAGAGATGAAAATAGACAATACGTGGAGAAAAGAAGACTGCTTCTCTTCTGTAGCTATAGCCATATGAAATAAAACAACTGTACCTGCTAGGACTTACAAATATGTGTGTTATTTAGGAGAACGGTCTCTGGAGTTACACTTGCAAGCTCTGAATCCCAGTTTAACCATTCCATTACTGTGTGAGCTTAGATAAGTTACTTAACTATTTTTAATTTTCTACTTTTTAGAAGTGAGTATGGATTACTTAAGCAATAGAAATTAACTAGGGCTGGAAAAAAAGAATGATTTGCTGGAAGTACTTTAGCAGCATAACCTTTATGTAAGAACAAATATCATCATTTATTGAGGGCCTACCTAATGTGTGCCAGGCATTTTGGATACACTATTCTAATCTTTATACATCCCTGCAAGGTGAATACTATTATTCCCAATTTATAAGGTTCAAAGTAGCTATGTAATTAGACCTACGTCTTGAAGCTGAAAAGTGGCAAAAATATCTACCCATATTCCTTACCTCATTTTTTTTTCTCATTTTTAAAACAATGACCCAAGAATTTCTCTTCCCTCTCCAATTCCTTTTTCTCCAATCCTACTCAGGTCATAACTGCATTGGGAATCTCATTTCTTTCTTCTTTCTCTTCTTTATCCAGTTTAACGTTCCTGAATCCACTCACCAACCTCCCTTCTTCCTCCGCTTCCTGGTGCCACTGATCCCAATCCTTCCTCCAGTTTTGTTTGGCTTAAGTCCTGTCCTGAATCCCACTGCCCCATCAGGTCCACCCCACTCCATCAGCACTGTCATCATAATGACAGCAAATACCTATTAGCACTTTTCTACGTGTCAGGTGCCTTATGAGATGGATACCATTATTATCCCCATTTTAGAGATGTGGGAACTGGGACACCAAAAGGTAACATAGCCTACCAGGACACAGAAGTAGCAGAGATGGAGTGCTAACCTCAACAGTCTGGCTCCAGACTTCTTGGTCCAGCCCTACTCTAGACTGTGCCACAGCCCTGGAGGGACCCAAGGGAAGTTGCAAATTCCAGCAAGTGAGTGTGAGCATGAGAGAGGAGGACCTGTTTCAAATAGGGGTAAATACATTCTATGATGTGTGAAACCAAATTGCTTCCCTTTTGTTGTAAATAGCATGTAAATGTATACTTTTAAAATCACTATGGGTAAAATTTTTTTTAGTGGGTTAGCCTAGGAACACTGTTTTTATGGGAACATAAATTCTGAGTGACCCCCAAAAAACTATTGGAACAGCCTGTTCATAAATTGAAGACTTCCTTTATTTCTGTTTGGGGTAAAGTTAAAGTAAGGGAAATCGGAAAAAGGAGGAAAGTAAGACTTCTCATTATTTGTAGATACAATTCCTGCACAGTAGAATGCAATCTGGATAATATGTCCCAACTTTCTAAGTGTGCTAAAAATAAACGTAAATGGTTCATTAGAGCTAATCTGGCAGCCAAAAGTGAATATTAATAACATGGAAGATCAATAAGATGCCCAGCAAAGAACAATGTATTAACTTGGTTCTAGAAATAGCAAAATGTGTGTAGGCCAGACAAGAAGCAATGTGACAGGAGGCACAGTCAGAAGAAAAATTCATCTCTTCTTTATAAGATTTAAGGAATTGAGAATAGACAAAATATGCCCATCTCTTTTTCCCTCTGCCCACTAAATAAGCAGTTTAATCAATTTTTACCTTTCCTTCCTTGTCTTCATCTGTCACTACTAACTCAATAGAAGAATGTATAACCCTAGTTCAAATACAGGTCAAGATGGCTATTATAAATATTATGAGCTTATGCTGTGACTTTCTCTCTCAGTTCTTATGTTGTATACTCTATTCAAGTAAGGGACAGCACAGAGTAGCTTTAACCCAAAGCATATTCAGTGAAGAAAGGGGTTCCATGGTCAAATAAATCTGAGAAATGCTGCATAATAATCCCCCTTTTAAGATATTGAAGGCTCTGAGACATCTTGCAGGAAAGACACCTGTATAATATCTGGAACCCAGGTTTTCCCAAGCCTTTTGACCATATAATCCTTTTTACCTAACCCCTATTCACATCTTTGTGCAGAATGATACTGAGAACTCTGGACCAGGAAGAGAGCAAATCAAGTTCCTATCTTATTTTCCTGTGTGATTTAGAGAAGTTGCCTAGCTTCCCTGGACTTCAATTTCCTGAGAGATGGACCACATAATAGCTAGACGTTCTGTCCAGTCATGCAGCTCTAAGGGTATTTTCAACCCATGTGCTTCCATGGCCATCATCAATGCGCATGGAAGCTGAGGTCTGTGGATACACTCTTGGCGAGTGAGCATGTGCCCTCCTGCTAAGCCCACCTCAGAAGAGACTTCCATCACCCAGGAGCAGCCTAGACAATGGATCTTTTACACATCTTCACATTCAGTCCTTTATGCCCAAGCTAAGTACTCACATTGCAAAGGCTATTTGTCAGGGGGATATGTGGAGGGAGGGAATTTGCAGAGAATTACTAAAACAAGCTTATATTTGTTCTTTCAAATATTTGCTGGCATTCAGACATGGCTTTTAAAAAAGTTTCTTGTGGTTTTTCATTTAAATATGCAAGTTTAATAAACATAATTCACCCAAAACAGAGAAATGAAGCAAATTCTTACAACTGATTCTTTAGGTCTACACTCTTAGGCCACATTCTAAGATGTTTTCACTTGAAATGCTGTTAATTCTGACATTTTAACTTTTTCTTTTGGAAAAATTATCATAAGCCAAAGGATTGTCCCTAATATTGAAAATATATTACTTTCACACAGTTTCACAAAATTATTCTCCTTTTACTTTTATTTACATATTACTCTCCTTTAAAACAGTGTGGAAAGTACTACCTCTCTACAAATTGAAACTGATTTTTTACTTTCTTGTTTTTATAGCAAGAACATCCTCTCTACAAGTTGAAACTGACTTTTTACTTTCTTGTTTTTATAGCAAGAGCATATTAATGATATAACAGCAATAGCTAACACTCATCTACATGCCTAGTATGTGACAAACATTATTTTAAGTAATGTATATGTGTGTATCAATCTTAACAACCTTATAAAATAGATACTATTATTATCCAATTTTCAAGATGTGGAAACTGAGGCACAGATAGGATAAGTAACTTGCCAAGGTCACATATCAGTAGTAAGCAGCAGAGTCAAGATGGATGGATTGATTGATTTTTTTTTTTTCAGAGACAGTGTCTTGCTCTGTCGCCCAGGCTGCAGTGCAGTGGTGCTATCACAGCTCACTGCAGCCTCAAACTCCTGGGCTCAAATGATCTCCCTGTCTCAGCCTCTGGAGTAGCTGGGACTATAGGTGCACATCACTGTGCCTGGCTAATTTTTAAATTTTTAACAGAGATGGGTGCCTCACTTTGTTGCCCAGACTGGTCTCAAACACCTGGCTTCTGGCAATCTTCCCACCTTGGCTCCCCAAAGTGCTGGATTACAAGCGTGTGCTGGGATTACAGGTGTGTGCTGGGATTACAGGCATAAGCCACTGAGCCCGGCCCAGAGTCAAGATTTGACTCTAGCAATCTTTGCTCTTAATCACTCTGCTATTCAACCTCTTGCTTAAATTTGTAAAACAATAGAACCACCACCAAAAAATATATATAAATAGCTGAGGAAGAGATACAATTTGGAGTTACATGAAGCCCATAATATAACTAAAGAAAAGGGAGTATCTAACCTCTTGGTTCCACTTAGATCAAAGGAGAAAGGCCTGACTTACACTATGAAAAACACTGGTTAGAGACGTGAAAACATGTCTTCTCTGTTCAATGCCATGAGATTGGCTCACCTGAGTAGGCTGCAGAATCTTCTTCCCAAATGCTTAATAACAAAAGTGAGAGAACCATCCAAAATATTTTGAAAAAAATCTCACAGAAGTTAGGATGAGCTAAATTAACCATCCTCAACCCCATTACTCTTTCCTAAGAGTACTCTATGACTATGTTTCCAAATTATTCAAAACAAGTTCCCTAATGTGTTAATGGGGGAGAGTGAGGAAGCAGAGACAGATTAAAAAGACTCAAGAGATATAACAACCAATGTAATGTGTGGACTTTGTCGGGATCCTGATTGACACAAACCTACTTGGAAAAGGCTGTTTTGGGACAATTGAGTTAATTTGATTATGGATTAGGTATTAGATGATACTAATATTGTTAGGCTTGATAATAGCATCATTGTTATATGAGGACTCTCCATTTTTCTGAGAAATAACCTAAAGTAAATAAGGGTGAAATGACACATCTGAGATTTTTACTTTGACAAAAAAGAGGGAGACGACAGATGAAGGGAGTATGGCAAAATCTTGGTACTCAGTGTATCTGAGTAATGGTATATGAAGGGTCATTCTCTTTGTTTTTGCATATATTTGACAATTTTCATGATAGAGTATCTTGATAAAGAATATGGAAAGATTTCTGTCCTGATGAAAATAATTATGATAGATAAAGTTATTTAAAAACCTGCTAGAGAAATGCCAGATACACACCTGGGTACACAGTTCACTTCCCCTAGGACTGAGGCCAGGAAAAAGAATAAGAAATAAAGGGAAGAGCATAGGGCAACCTGGACCAGAGATAGACAGGAAGACAAGAGAAACACAGCCATGGCGCCAACATTGTTTCAGGAAGATTTTACAACACTAGCTGTCAGCTCTAGATATACTGTTGCTGCTTTCAACTTCATCTAGAAGTGTCCTTCTACCCAATGCTCTCAACCCCGATTGAAAAATACTACATAAAATGAGTCTCGGATCTCTGCCCACCTTATGTGTTTTGGCGTTTAAAAACCTCTCCCACGGATTGGCTCTCAGTCCTTAGGGGTACGTGGTTTCATTACTGAGGTATGCCTGTGTGCAGGAATGTGTGAGTTTGTGTGCGTGGGCAGCTCCTCCCTGATCACTGTGGCTATAATGTCATAATGCACATCCTTGTCTTTTACTCATTGGGTTATACCTAACAGCCAAATTTGTTTGTTATTCCAGGTGTGCTTAACATACATCGATCTTCAAGACAACTAATATCCCTTAATGATTAGGAACCTCGATTTTTTTTTTCCAAGAAAATAACCATATAACTAAATCATTAAACTTCCCTTAAGTGCCTTTATTAGAGGCTCATCAAAACATATATATATGTGTGTGTGTGTCTGTGTGCATATACACATATATACATTTTTAAATTTTTATTTTACTTATATATTTTTTTTGAGACAGAGTCTCACTCTGTGGCCCAGGCTGGAGTGCAGTGGCGTGATCTTGGCTCACTGCAACCTCCACCTCCCAGGTTCAAGTGATTCTCATGCTTCAGCCTCCCAAGTAGCTGGGATTACAGGCATGCGCCACTACACCTGGCTAATTTTTGTATTTTAGTACAGACGGGGTTTCACCATGTTGGCCAGGCTGGTCTCAAACTCCTGACCTCAAGTACTCCACCTGCCTCAGCCTCCCAAAGTGCTGGGATTACAGGCCTGAGCCACCACATCTGGACAAAACATATATTAAAATGCAAATAAAAACCTTTACAACACAAAGAAACACTGAACAAATTAGTTGGTTGGACTCAACAAATACTATTTTCTAGCCTCCTCTTTCCCCCTACACAAAGATAGCCACTGATACATTTTGTTGCTAAAAATGCACTAGCTTTTTGCTTTTGATCACACTCTATGGTAAATTTTGCATCCCAGTTTTCTCATCTAACATTAAAATATGGGCATTTTTTCCTGTTCTAATTCCACATAAACACCCATTAGTAGCTGGAGAATATCCTGTCAAGTACAGACAGTAAAGTTTTGTAAATTTTCCCCTACTATTGAATATTAGATCGTTGCCATTTGTTTAATATTATAAAATAAATAATGCTTTATATGTGCAATACTTTCTTATATAATTATGTGTGTTTCCATAGTACTGATCCTTAGATCATAATTAAAAACTAAATTAAAAACAGTACCTAGTAGTTTACCTTAACACAAGAAAGAAAAATAGTAGAAAAAGGAAAAAAAAAAAAAAGACAGGTTCTGTTGAGCAGTGAGTTTGCACTGGCTGAGCCCAATGTCCCGACTCCATTATCTGTGACTCACATGGCGTGCTTGAAGAAAAATATCCCCGTCTTGTTGCTTCTTGGTAGCCCATGGCATTATCCTTTATCTAACCCTAGTTACTTCTCTGGGATGTTTCTTGCTCCAGTTGTTTTCCTCATGGTGTAACAATGTGAATTTGCAGTCCTGACTGTTCTCTTTAGAATTTCATCACTTCTTTGCTTCCATTGCAGTTTGCTTGCACTTCTAATGCAGCACTTCCTTCACCTTCCCCCGTGGTATACTTTAGTTGTTTGCACTCTGTCTGCTGAGATGCTTTAACTCATCTTTTAATCACCTATAGTGCCTGGGATCGTGCTCTGCACAGAACACTGCCAGGCCATTAGCAGATTTTCATCAAATTATTAACATCATTCTGTTCTTGAGCAGGGTAGTTCCCTTCATGTTGCCCTCTACCCTACCCAGTGCTTAAAAACACCTCTCTCGTTCGCGTCTACAAATTTAATGAATGTGTTGTTTATATCCTTTCCCAGATAATTAATGAAGATGTTAAATAAGACCATGCTGAACACTCGTCCAGATTCAATACATTGCCATTTATCATTACACTTTCAGTCCTTCAGGCAGTTTTCAATCAATTTGACACATTCAAGTCAATTTGAATTCATTTTCTGAACTAGATTTCATGAGACCTGCTATCAATTCTTCCATTAACGTCTGGATGTATTTAGATATAATAATATATCTAGTGTATTCTTTTTGTCCACTGTTTTCCAATTTTCAAAACAAAAAATCGATTAAGTTGGTATAACATGAAAAAGCTTTATAGATTTATGCTGTTTGTAGCTCTTGGCTCTAATACCTCATAGATGTTCACATATTTACCCTCTCAAATGTTCTAGTATTTGTTAGCAATGTAGTTTTCCTAATTCACTTATTTATCCAACAAATACTTATGAAATAATTATTATGGGCAAGTATTATGTTTGGAATAGGTTTAACATTAATTCTATTTAGAAATTAATTATTCAGGGGCTCTTGTTCTCTGAAGTGTACAGGACAATGTCTCTCCTAAACTATTTTTCATTTTATTTTTACTATACATTAGCAACACTGGAGCATAGATGAAGCAGGAAGAAGAGAGAAAGCATGTGTGGCTTCTAACTGGTAGTTCTGATAAAGAGGTTCCTGGGGTAAGGATTCTGAAAAAAAAGTGGCTAAAATAAGACAAGAGAATGAATCTGAGATATCTCTGCCAATGATACTCTGAACAAGTGAGAACTGGATATGCAGTCTTTACTCCAGTGTCTGTCTGTCTGTTTCTGTCTCTCTTTCCTCCCCATCTCTCTCCTTCTCTCTCTCTCTCTCTCATTATTCTTCATGATTCCAAAGGAGAGCTACCATATTTTGAGGAATTCATTATTATTTCCATTAACACTGGCTAACACATCATCTAAGATCTTACCTATTTATTTGTTTTCTTCTTTTTTTTAATGAAACTGGTCTTCATTACTGTTTAATTATCCTTATTTATCTTCTTAAAGGCCAGTTTTAAAAAGCAGTTCCAAAGCTCAGCCATTTTGCCATCAATAGCTCAGTCATTTGAGCATAATCATTAAGCTTATCTCCCTATTCATTTAATGCTAGGCCTCCTTTATCTCTAGTATGCTTTCCTTTCTCTTCTTTATTATGTTTGTATTATTACCCTTTGCACCACTGATCGCCATAAATACTTCTTGGCTGTAACTCTGGAACCTCTTTGATGGTTCATGCTCTCCTGTGAGAGTTCTATAGACAGACTTCATTTACTTTCAGCTTTCTTCTCCTTTTTTTCCTTCTATTTTTGCACAGTTGTCATTGTCACTTTTAGACTGCGTCTGGTTTTTACAATGATGTCCAGTCTTCGAGGTGAAACCGCTGACCTTGACTAAAGCACCTGCCCCAATTCTGCAAGGTGAGAAGTGCTGCAGAACCACAGGACCCAGCTAAATGGTCAGAGACTGCCCAGGTACACCTGCTCTCAGCCCAGGGGGACAGGTACCATCTTCTCAGTCAATCAGTAAAACCAAACCCTGCTCAGCACAGGGTAGCAGCAACACCAATTCAACTAGAGAAAAGGGAAATGATCCCTATTGGTGAGTTTCCCACCTGAAAATAGTAGACTTGGTCACTTCCAGCAATGGTTCCTCCCTTGAACACTGCCACTGCGATTAGAACAACTGTTTTCCCACTTATCAGTTATGCCTCAAAGACCACAAACTAAGAGAAATGCTGAATTCTCTCTCTTTCTGGGTGATATCCATGCTCACATTTGGATTTAAGTACATCCCCTCCTTCTTTTTGTATTCCTTTCTTATTTGTGTGGTAACTGAATTTGAGACTGTTAACTGTTATTGCTGGATTAATTACCAACTAATTTTCACCTTGTATTGTAGCACAAAAATAAATTTTTTAAAATAGGGAAAATTTTGAGAAAATATTTCATTAGGGATAAACTACAGAAAAAGAGGGCTTATTACTATATTAGTAAGCATAATACTATTTATAAATCTTACATCTATTATTTCAATTTTATGTGTCTTCTAAAAAGACTGAAACAAGTCACCCATAATTATTACACAAATTTCACTTTTAATATCAGCTTAGGAAATATGTATATTTTTCTTTCAAAACTACCATAAGCAAAGATGCTAACTTATTTTGTTTTTTAAAATTCGTACAAAATAAATCTATCCAAAGCTTTTGGCCACACACCCATATTTTAACCAAAGTTACTCTGGATAGTTTGAGGAGGATTCTGCTTGGTCTGACAAAATAAGATGATGAAGATGAAATAAGTTGGGTTTTTTCCCTCCTCTGTCTGAGTGACAGCCACTCACACATCCACACTATTTTCATTTGGGAGTGCATTTAACATTCTGTGAGTAGGAAGAAACGAAAAGGATGAGGTAAGGATATTGTTTTTCCCCAATCACATATTTCTCTTTGCCCATCCTGGTTTCTCTGTGTCTTATTTCCCTTCTAATTATTTTCCACTCCTTCAGTTCTGGTGCTGATGCGGTCCCTGGTTCATTTCACTCCTCCCCTCCCATTTTCAGGATAACTGTATTCTTCATCTTTAAATGTCCCACCGACCACACGTCAGTGACTTCATGGCAGCTTCCTTGGAGACAGGAGATTAGATTATTTTAAAATTACAACCACCTATTGATAAACTACCATATAAGGCACTGGACAACACACACAAGCTTTGGCAGGGGGCCTTCCCTAAATTGTTCAACACTTACCAGGGGAAAGTCTTACCTGCCCAGGGTGAAGATCAATGCCACAGGAAGACAAAATTCAGTTTTATTTACTGGACAGAGGAAAATAAGGGCCAGGCTCCAAACAGCTATCTCAAAGCATGCCATCCTCACCTCCATCCACCTCCTCCCACCTTTTCCTTTTTGTCCCACGTTTTTGTTTTTCTTTTCTACCTGGTTTTGCTTCTGTATTTCCTGACAACTCAAGATTCCTTTACCTCATCTCACTTCTTTCCCTTCCCTAGGCATTTCACCTCCTCCCTCCCTTTTTGGCTCTCCATCCCAGTCTCCCAGCTTGCAGAGATACAAGCACACACTTCCAAATGCTGCCAACAAGTGCTCCAGGGGTAGGGAGTTCTGAGGCTACCTCCCGCCACTGGGCAAGCCTCATAACAGAGGAGACATTCTAAACCCCAGGGATGGTAAAAATCATCATCATTATTACCTCTCCAGGCACTGCTGTGTTAAGCAGAGATGAGGCTCCCACCTTTGATAATAAGAAACTCAGAAATTACAGAGGTTGGTAACACAGCATCAGCATATAATACCATCTGAAAAACCTGGGCTCCAGTTATCTTGTGATAGGCAGCGACAGCAGAGATTAAAACCCACCAGAAAACAGCCGCAGACTGTACTGATGCTGTGCTCCTGCACTAAATGACCACAGTCACACCCCTGTCCTCCGATATTGCCACTAGTTAGGATTACTCTCCTTAGTCCCACTATATTAGAAAAAAATTTAAAGGGGCATTTAAAGCAAATTCAGGCACAAATAGATTAACAACAAAGAAAACGCCATCATTATTCTTCCAATGCTTACTCATTCTATGATTTAAATATTTATTCTTCAAATAACAGCCAGTGTATGTCCATATGAAATCATCAGAACGTTGGACCTTCGGCTCTCCTCCGAGGGTCAAAGCTGAGATTTTGTGTGTATAATATTATTATAGAAAAAATAAATATTTAAAAATGGACTAAGTAATTTTTTCTTATAGACTGCTGCAGAGAACAAAAAGTTTCATATGGCTTCCAACTCGGAGGAAGTGTGTGACTGGATGTGAGGAGACTACAAAGTTATTAGAGGATAGACAACAAACCCTATGAGCCCGTCACATCTCCTTCACTGAAATTTTGCTATATTAAATTTTGATTCAAATAAGTAATCCATCAGCAAAGGTTTTGCAATATTGGTTATACAAAGATCTTCAATGACTGACATTTGTTGAAGTGGGATTTAAGTTAAATTTTATAATAACCCTGTAGTGGCATGGAAACTTTTATCCATACATTTTAAACTTTCATAGGGTTAGTCATCATGATATTTTGGGAATGACAAGATTACCTTCATCAGAAACTTCCTTCTACTATTTCTGCCTGCCAAGGTGCATCTGAAAAATTTCTTCTTTCACAGAGATTTTCCTTCTCTCCCAGCTGAGAGTGATCTCTCTGTACTCTGAGATATGCTCAAATTCTCCTACGTTTCTATTTCCAGCCTTGCCTTCTCCCTCACCCCCAACTCTTACTGGAAGCAACTTTTTCAGCAACTGGAACTAACTTGCAGTCTCTGTCTGCCTTGGCTGACTGGCCAACGGTCTTAATAAATAGCAACCACTAAATAAATCAAAATTTTTCCAAAGAAAATATGAAACTTGGATCTTAACTCTACTTAGCCTTAAATTTACCTGTCTGTGCACATTTCATTTTCCCACCCACTAAACAGTATTCCTATAGCTCTGGTTGTATCCATGTAGATTTAGATTGATGGTTCTAGAATCACAGAATTGGAAATGATCGTAGATATAATTTAGTTCAACCTACTCATTTTCAAAGACAAGGCAAGGGAAGCTAAAAGAGGTTAAGTGCCCTTTTATCACAGTTAGTGATAAAATTCAGGCAAAATTGAAAGTGGCTGCTCCAGCCTATCTTTGTAGCGGATGACCTGTCTTAGAATTTGTTGAACCTCTAGCATTGAACAGTCTAAAATGTAGTAGACTGATTTTAACCTGAATGAAAACTTCAGACTTGAAATTATTCTGTTTTTAAGGAAAATGAAATTGTTAATCGGTTTTAGTAAACCAGAGATTTAAAATCATTTTACTTCCATTCAGTTCCTCATCAAGTCTAAGCAGTTGGGTACTGTACTTTGACTATTAAACCTGTAAGTTATCTGAAAATAATTTTTATTACACATTATATAATACTGAAAGTATTAGACTCACATCCATATCGATGATACAAATGGGTAAATTAGTACAAACTTTCTGAAGGGCATTTGGCAGTATGTTACCAAAGACTTAATATTTGAACCCTCTTCATTCTGTCAACGTCATTTCTAAAGATTTATTCTGAGGAAAACTTACTAGACATCTAGGAATATGGTCAATTTTTATTCTTCTGCCTTTACACTTTTTGATAAATTCCAAAGTTCCTTACAATGAATTTATGTCATTTCTACCACTGGAAAAAAACCTCTCATTGTTTGTAAAAAAAAAAAAAAAAAAAGTGAGAGAATGCAACTGGCTGCTTATCCTTCAAGATAATTTCTGGCTCTTGTGCACTGGGTGATTTTTTTCTTTCTGGTCAAAAGTTTGTAGAAAGGGAGAAACTGTGTTTCCTGGGAAAAGCCACCAGCTTCTAACCATGAACGGGTGTTCAGAGCATGAGTCTGTTGGAATTTCCAAAAAGCATACAAGAATAAGGCTCTGGCTGAACATCCTTTTCCTATACGGATTGCACATAATCAATAGACCTAGAAGCACTTATTGAACACATCCTGTGAACATCATTGCACTAAGAGCTATTCGAAACAAATGGCAAGGGCTTTTCCATGCCATTTATAACTAAGCCCTGTGGCAATGACATAAACATATGAAAAGATGACCATGAATAGAGGCCGTAATTAATTTCCAAATACAAAATGTAGGTATCTAGAAAAGGAAGAAGCTCATGCAAAACCTGAGTGGCGAGGAAAGGCTTTGCAGAGAAGGGCTCAGCCTTGAAAAAAAGATGGAGCAAGAAGAGGTACGGTATGGGAAAGAATGGTTTTACCGGGTTTGAGTGGTAGAATACTGAAAAAGAAAGATCAGAAGGAAAGGCTGGGCAGGCCCAGCCTGAGAAGCATCTCAACTCCCGAATGACATTTAATCGCCTCACTGGATGTCTATTTTGTGTTAGATGCTCCATAAGGCCATATAGCACAGTGGTTAAGAGCACTGAGTTCTAGAATCAGAGTACCTGGATTCAAACCAACTCTGATGCTTACTAGCTCTGTGATCTTGGATAAGTCACCTAAGCTCTCAGTTTCCACATATATAAAATGAGGATAACAACAGTACTCACCACACAGGGTTATCGGGATGATTAAGTATGCATGTGTAAGGACTGAATAATGTTCAAATGTTGGCATGGCACTGGGCATACAATGGAATAATGTCTGCTTGCATTACGCAGTGCTATGAGACTTTCCTAAAGTGTGCATTCTTATTTTAAAATCTTTGTGAGGTCTATAAAAGAATGTGCCCACCTTTGGGACTACAATGGCCTGAACATAAATGAGTTGTTTTTTGACTACTAACCACCCTGCAATGGGTCTCAGAGTCATCATTATATACCACCCTTCTCACAGTGTGGACCAATAATAATAACAACAACAACAGCAACAACAGCTTTGTATAGCACCCAAGGGTTTACAAAAGGCTTCTATCTCATTCACAAGAATTCCATGAGGTAAGCCAGACAAGAATCAGGATAGAGGCAAGACGAGGACCCAGGGTTTCTGTGTTCTTGTCTAGGACTCTTTATAGCTTACAAAGTAGCCTATGGAAGAGACAGGCCAAATACAAACTGATCCTTAGACTCAACCTGGAAGTTAATTCCTCATAAATAACATCTGATGTGAGATAGTCTGGTTGTGATTTGACTTAGACAGAAATGGAATAGATTACTTAGAAATTTAAACTCTTAATAAACCATTGAAGTTTTGATGTCCAATGTTCACACATATCTTGAAAAAGAGATGGAGTTGGAAGACATATGGTATGAGAAAGAAAGATTTTACTGGGTTTGAGTGGCAGAATACTGAAGAACAAGGATCAGAAGGAAAGGCTGGGTGGGCCCAACCTGAGGAGCACCTCAACTCCCAAATGATGTCTGATCACCTCACTGAATGTCTGTTTTGTGCTAGATGCTCCATAACGCCATATAGCACAGTGGTTAAGAGCACTGAGATCTGGAATTAGAGTACCTGGATTCAAACCAAGTCTGATGCTTACTAGCTCTGTGAAGATACCTCTGATTTTCAGTATTCAACTATTCAGTAGCTGAATTTTTGTCTTGCTTTAGATTTGAAAGGAAAGTAACAAAGAGGGCATTGCTATTATTTGATTGTAGTTTGAATCCCTGCTTGTCTAATTCCAGGAAGTTCCAGTTAATAATATACAACCAAATCAAATAACATATTGATGGAGGTTATACATGGGTAGAGGCAGGCAAAGCAATGTCTACAAACCCCACTGGGAAACAGTTACCAGACACAAGCTAAAAATGTATTCAGTTGTCCAACAATATGAACCAAGGAAGTTCTTTTTTGAGATGGAGTCTTGCTCTATTGCCCAGGCTGGAGTGCAGTAGCACAATCTCGGCTCACTGCAACCTCTGCCTCCCAGGTACAAGCAATTCTCCTGTCTCACCCTCCTGAGTAGCTGGGATTACAGGTGCCTGCCACACCATGCCTGGCTAATTTTTTTGTATTTTTAGTAGAGACAGGGTTTCACCATGTTGGCAAGGCTGGTTTCGAACTCCTGACCTCAAGTGATACACCTGCCTCAGTCTCCAAAAGTGCTGGGATTAGAAGTATGAGCCACCACGCCCGGCCAAGCCAAGGAAATTCTAAGGTAAAACCCTGAAAAACAGAATGTTCATGTTCCAAATATGTGAAATCAACGGAGTCCTTTCCAAATCAGATATCTGAACACAGGACCCAGGTTTTCCTCCTGGTTTTATCCAATAGTATAATCACCGCAATCATCACTTAATAACATAGAGCTTTTAAATTACAAACCGTGTCCTTACCTCTAGGGAATATATGTAAAAATCTTTCCATTAAAATGCTAACATTGCTGGGCACAGTGGCTCACGCCTGTAATCCCAGCACTTTGGGAGGCCAAGCAGGTAGATCACGAGGTCAGGAGATCAAGACCATCCTGGCTAACACAGTGAAAACCCATCTACTAAAAATACAAAAATTTAGCCGGGCGTGGTGGCACGCCAGCTACCCAGGAGGCTGAGACAGGAGAATCGCTTGAACCCGGGAGGTGGAGGTTGCAGTGAGCCAAGATTGCACCACTGCACTCCAGCCTGGGCAACAGAGCGAGACTCCGTCTCAAAAAAAAAAACAACCAAAAACAAAAAACTAACATTAATAAAGTTTAGCACCAAATTGCTCTACCTGAGGTTGAAGGGTAATGCTTTAGTTTAATTCCCTTCGGAACACATTATCTACTTTTTGGGTAGAGTTCTATCCTGATGTATTTCTTACTGGGGAGTTCACAGAACAAACAGCATAGTTGAGAATGAATTGAGATGAACTCAAACCAGAAACAAAGCATATCCACGAAAGGGAATAGATTATACAGGAAAGTAAGGATTAGGACCGATTCCTTTTCTAAATGACTGGCCACTGTACTACAGCCTTATTCTGTTGTCAACAGTACTTCTGCTGTTAACTGAGCTTACACACAGTGTCAGTCAAGGTTTTCATTGAATAACAAGTGTGTGTGATTTCTAATACATGTGAGGCCCATTCTGACGCAGTATGTATTAAAATGAGCTAAGGGAACATCTACCAATGGCCCCTGTCGTTGCCTGCCTCACTGCTTTCCTGGATACATTTGCCTCAAGTGGACACAGCAGCTGGAGAGAGGGATGTAAAGCAAGACCTCCGTCACCCAACACGCAGGAACATGAGTATTTACTGGCTCCATCTTCACTGTCAGCGAATACTACAGGGAGGATGAAACAGCTACCGCGATTAAAAACCTGCTCCCTTGAAAACAGCCATGCCACTGCTGTGCCACACAATGACCCTTTCAAGTCGGTGCTGATCTAGCTCAGCACCTCTCCTGCAACTTCTTTGATGGCTCAGTGTAGACTGTACGGTGTGCCAGAGAGTCCAAGCACAGCTCCAGCAGGAATCTCCTGGAGCAGAAGGCTCAGGAGAGGATGAGAAGAACAGCTGCCTATTTTCTGCCTCAACCACAGCCAATTTTGTGCTCCAGCCCTCCTTTTCCCATTCCAAGTGGCATATCCTTTCTTCCTCTGTCCCTCTATTTAACAGCCAGACAAGAATAATTTACTGGAAAATTGTTAAGTTATAAAAATAACCATGCTTTCTTTCACTTCTTTTCCCAAAAGTTTGTCTCCTAGAGCCAATCTCTAGAATCCAACTCTTGGTGTGTATTTTAGAAAACACCTTGAAGATGACGGTGGCTCAGAAGCACACTATGGTACATGCTGCTGCTATGGTCAGTGCTCTGTGCTCTTCAGTCCCACTTTCCAATACTGAAACTTGCTTCAACACAAGAATTTATATCAGACTGATATTGTCACAAGTTCCAAGGATCCCAGCTGACATCGCTGTGGCCCTGCTTGGGGGAAATAGAAGTAAAAGACTTTATATTAATTCACTGGTATCTTTTAGTCCACTGATGATCATATAACACAATTCAGTAGATTACTGGGAAAGTGAGGCACTAAGAACCCTGATGTTTTGGTTCCCAGAAAACCTGAAACTCAAGACTGTGTATAGGGAAGCACTATAAATGACTTCTGACCCTCTGCTTGAAAAAAAAAAAACAAAAACAAAACAGCAACAAAACAAAAAACAAACTAAGAATGGATCAAGAAGTTCCTTGGGTTAGGTTTTAACATGAATCCTTAGCACATTATTATCTTTCCGCTCTAAAACTGGAGTTTGCACTTTAAATAGAGATTTCAATAAATTAATGCATTAGCTACAAAGAAATGGACTCAATTTAAATGACTAAGCAAGTGACCTGAATATTATTTCCTTTAAATAGCCTGAGCAACATGAAAAGAAAATACAAAAAGGAATCTGAGTAATGCCCTATGTCTACAAGATTCCATCTAAGTAGAGCATGTCTCCCACAATGTGACTCACAGGAGGCCTGCAGCTTCAGTTTTGAACAAACAAACGCATGTCTTCATTCAGCACAAAGCTAACTAGTGTTAGTTATACAGCTAACTAGTTATGCAGGCTATCCATATGTACATAATCAGAAACACATTGCTTTCAATAAGATAAGGCCCACTGAGTTACATATGACCCTAAGGGACATGTATTTCAACGCATGTTAAACTGTACTTTTCAGAAAATCATTTTGTTTAACAAACTCTCAGCAGGCACCCTGATTAGACATAATCTATAAGGGCCCTTTGTCTCGAGGGCTGCTCTGCTGTATGGGGCTCTCTTTGTGGTGATAATTGGTTTGGCTGTCCATTCCACCCATCAGGTGATAGAAAACTATCAATCAGCCTAAATGCAATGTGAGAGAAGTCTCGTTAGCCAATTAGTCAGTAATGAGAACATTAGCTACGATATCTTCTGCAGAGGGCACCTTAGCCATTCCACTAGTCTGAGAAGATGACAGTCCCTGTGTGATTAATAAAGATCACAGGATACTTCAGAAATTCTACATAGGTGAAGAAGAGAGTCAGAAAGAAATGCACTTGGAAGAGCTGACTGTTTCTAGTGCTGCCAAGTGCTTTATGCAAAAACATTCCAAAACCACAGAACCACAGAACTTCAGAGCTGGAAGGGACCCTGAAGATAATTTGATCTCACACCCGCATTTTACAGATACGGCAGGGAGTGAAATGAATTGTCCAAGGTCACCCAGCTGGCTGGCAATGGTGCACCTCTTGTGGCTCCAAAGAAAAATATTTGGATTGATAAAAGCAAACAAAACAGGCAGCACATCAGTATGGAGTGATCCTACATGGCTTCTGATATTTTTATAGGTGTGTCTTTTTTCTCTACTGGTGGCGAGGATTATATGTTTTCCTTCCCTGACTTCCTAGGGCCAAACATGATCACTGTTTGTCCTGAGGAAGTATCACACATATTTAGAGCAATGGCTCCTAGGCCAGATTGCCTGGGTCCATAATGCCAGCTCTGCTACTTACTACACGTGTGACTTTGGACAAGTACTGAATGCCCTGTACCTCAGTTTCCCCATCTGTAAAAGAGGATAATAGTCCCTACCTCCCAGGGTTATGACAATGATTAAGAGTTAGTCTACATAAAACACAGGGAACAGAGGCTAGCACTTGCAAGCTCGGCTATTATTATTCATGAAGGTGCTTGTGAAATGACAGCTGCAACAACAGGGTAACTTCTGCATATACAGGAATAATACTAAGATAAGGCCTGGGCGCGGTGGCTCATGCTTGTAATCCCAGCACTTTGGGAGGCCGAGGTGGGCAGATCACGAGGTCAGGAGATCCGAGACCATCCTGGCTAACACGGGCTACTAAAAATACAAAAAATTAGCCAGGTGTGGCAGCATGTGCCTATGATCCCAGCTACTCGGGATGATGAGGCAGGAGAATCCCTTGAACCTGGGAGGTGGAGGTTGCAGTGAGTCGAGATCGATCGCGCCACTGCACTCCAGCCTGAGAGACAGAGCAAGACTCCGTCTAAAAAAAAGAAATAAAAAAAAAAGATAAATTAAGGCAAATTAAACACAATGCCATAACTTTCCTGGGATGAAGACTGAGGGAAATCACAGAAAGAAGAGTAAATTCAAAGGGGAGAACCATACCATCCTCACAGAAATTTCAGGAAGCATCGCTGAAGCTTTGGATGACAGTCCTATCATGTCCCAACCTGTCTGCTGGTCTGCTCCCTGGTACGGTCACCTGGGCACGTTCTAGCAGAAATCCACAGGCCCACTAACTCCCACAGCCCACAGCCATGGAACCATGGCTGACCATGCATGGTGATATTTACCCTTGTGCCATGAGTGGTCTGAGGACTAAACATGCCTTGATCAGAAGCATTACCATTCTCTGAATCACCAGGCCCCTAACCTTGAAGGTGATGTCTCCTCTCCCAGAGGCTTTCGTTATCTGCTCCTCCTCTTGACCCCCACAGCACTGTAGGCACAGCCCACCCACCCCGACTGTGCTGGTGACACGGCATTGCCACTGCTTACCTCATTCCATCTCTGTATTTCATACTGCCCTGCAATGCTGTCTGAATGCAGGGCCAGGCATGCATTTGACAAAGAGGCCACTTCAGTGGATTGTCCCAGAGTTAACACACACCAAGCAACAAGAGCTACTCTGACAAGGGTGCTAGTGCACTGCTGTACAATGCCTGGGATTTTCCTCTTTCACCTTTTAGGATCAAAGATACTCTATTATCACCACTATCAACCTCTCCTCTTATCCCTACCCCTCAAGAAAGAAATGGAAACACGCAGGAAGTTCAAAGGCCAACTCATTTGCTACTGCTGGAGCAGGCAAACAACGCACACTCACAGAAACTAAACAAGTGAATGAGGAAAATGGAGTGCACAAAGACATGAAGGGACAGACCAGTGAGACCAGAATGCAGTCAACAACAGAGGGGTTAGGGTCGAAAAGGCCCAGGAAAGGGGTGGGGTGCTACCGAATTCTGACTTTTTTCCTTTATAGGTATTTACTTATATCTGGTCTCAGAGACACACAGGGAGAAGAAGTGGGAGAGAGAGCATCTAACAAGATCCTTGAAGGCAGGAATGTTTTCCCATTTTCATTTCTATTCCATTGTAGTGTTGAGGGCAGCTCCAATCATCTGCAAGAGTGAATGGCTATTGGGTGGGAGCCAAAGGGAAACAAAGAAATATACCGTGAACTCCGGGACACATCTTAAAACTTGCCTAAACTCCAGAGAGGGAGGTACTCATCAAGTGCAGTCTTCAAAAACTATGTGGGATTCACAAACAGAACTCATCTCCAGGTAGAGGACAAGGGTCCCTCCCACCTGAACATCCACAAGTAATGCAACTCTCCCTCTCCTACACAAGGTTTATATGTTTGATATCCACCAATCTGTCCATCCCTCCTTCCTCTAGCCCTTGAGCGCCACACTAAAATATTACATTCAACAGAAATTAGAAACTTCAAAGCACACCCCTTCAAAAAATCAACCATACAGGGTACGGGATGAACAAAAGGACATTATAATTTTGTGGAAAATGCAAATGCTAAATTACACACAGAGTAATTGCCATATTTATGTCTTTCCTACTGACCTTATCTTGCCAGAGTAGGAGAATCAGTGTCAAGAATGAACTCTTTGCCGATTTAAATAGGATTCAAATATATATATTATGCATAATAATAGTCTCCTTTCACTTATTACATAAACATAAAATATTACCCTCCTTCTATTCTTGAGACGTTATGACAATCTGAGCTAATACATTTAATTCAACTCAAGTCCCTGAGAGAACAGAACTACAATTACTATTTAGCGAGTGTCTGATCCATTCTGCTTGTCTCTGAAACAGTCTATGAAACTTTCATGGAGGACACCAAGGAGTCATTTTGTTGTTTGACAAAATGATTTGACGGTGAACATTTTTAAAATGCTTATATTCCCAACATTTAAAATAAGATTTTATTTTCTTTCATATAGATGGGAGTTATTTGATGTCCAATAATATGCATTTCTATACAAATGCATACAGAGGTATCTGAATTTTTGAGAGGTAAATTACACATTCTGTGAGTGGGTCTTGAAGCAACAACTTGAATGAGAATGGTTATATACATACCACTGGATAAATATGCCTTTGCTAGCTCAGGCTTCATGGAGTAGGCCAGAGATAGGAAGATAAAGAAGGAAGAAAGAGAACAGAGAGTGGAAGAGAGGCAGGGCATGGTGGCTCACCTCTGTAATACCAGCAGTTTGAGAGGCAGCGGTGGGTGGATTGCTTGAGGTCAGGAGTTTGAGACCAGCCTGGCCAACATGGCGAAACCCCGTCTCTACTAAAAATACAAAAATTAGCTGGGCTTGGTGGTGCACACCCGTAATCTCAGCCACTCGGGAGGCTGAGGCAGACCAGGTTGAACCCGGGAGGCAGAGGTTGCAGTGAGCCGAGATCACGCCACTGCACTCCAGCCTGGGCACCGAGTGAGACACTGCCTCAAAAAGAAAAGGGGAGTGGAAGAGAAGGAAAGAGAGGGCAAGGAAGGCAGGAGGATCAACTACTCCAAATTGAAGAACTGGAATTAAATCAATCCCACCTCCTTCCAACAACTGGAGGAATGATCTTACCTCTAGCATGTTTAACATGGGGAAAATATTTTTTTAAGTAGTCCAGACAATGATAAATACAAAGAAAAAAACACACCTCTGGATTTAAATGGAAGGGTGCAATTCCTTCATCCAGAGAGCCTATTTCATGAGAAACCTTTTAGTAGAGAAGTTCTTAGTAAGACTATATGGGTAACAATCTCTTGTTCAAGAGATAAAAATAAAACAACAAACCTTTACTAAGGTCTTACTAGGTATAAGGTACTATTGGAAACATATATTAACTCATTTAACCTTCACAAACCTCCTGTGAAGTACAAAGTATTATTATCCACATTTTACTAATAAGAAATAAGTAATGTACCCAAATTATGCAGTCAGGAAATGGCAGAGCTGGGATTCAAACCCAAGTATCCGACTCCCAACCCAGCACCCAGCCATTTTATTAGTGAATGAGTGGATGTGTGAATAAGTGAATGAATGCAAAAGCTATGCTCGCTGCTTGTAACTTGTGGCTTTAAAGGCTGCTGGCAGAGTTTTCTGTACCACAAAGGACAGCCTTATGAACAAACCATGGCTTAACAAAACTATGCCTCACAGTTGTCCCTCCCCTAAACACACCCCACTCTGAGGGAGAGCCTCCCTCACAGGCCAGGCGCAGTGGCTCACGCCTGTAATCCCAGCACTTTGGGAGGCCGAGGCAGGCGGATCACGAGGTCAGGAGATCGAGACCATCCTGGCTAACATGGTGAAACCCCATCTCTACTAAAAATACAAAAAATTAGCCGGGTGTGGTGGCAGGCACCTGTAGTCCCAGCTACTTGGGAGGCTGAGGCAGAAAAATCGCTTGAACCCCGGAGGCGGAGGTTACAGTGAGCTGAGATCACGCCACTGCACTCCAGCCTGGGTGAGAGAGAGAGATTCCGTCTCAAAAAAAAAGAAAAAAAAAATGTGGCAAAGTTAAAAGTTAAGGTTGATGTCTCATTTGTCTGACCCAGTCACACAGGGGCCATGTGACAAGACAGCGTTGCGGGGATTTGGCTATGAGATGAAAATGCATAAAGGACTGCAGAGCTTCCTGTGGGCCCCATGTTGCTTACTGTTAGAGGAGAGGTGTCCTGGCAACATTCCAACCCGGGCACAAACTTTACATGAAGTTTGAAGCTTCGGTTAGTGGCAGGGTCTCCACTTCCTGGTCCAAGATGTTGGGTGAGTCTCATAATTCAAGTCTCAGAAGCATTTAGACTTGAGTGGTGTAATGCCCTTACAGGCTCAGTGACCACCCTGCCCAAGCCAGGAACAAGGACCCAAATCTGATTTAAAAAAAAAAAAAAAAAAAAACAGGTCTACCTACAGGGGAAAAAAAGACAAGCCATTCAAATTCAGGACTGTTCCCAGATGCCCTATAGCACTAAGGACATGACAAATTGAACATGACCTGCATATTTTATGAATGTATCTCTCCCTTTCCCTCTGCTTCTCACCCCTCTTCTCTCTTTATTTCTCAAGTCTTCACTTACGGATGCAGAATAGGAGACACTTAGGTCTGCTAAATCTATCTAGACTGACTTACCTATGGCTCTGTTCACCTCTTAGATCCCAAACACAATTCTTTTCCTCATTCAGTTTCAATCTGTTTTCCTATATTTGAAGAATGTGCTGTTTTGAAAGCCCTGATTTTTACTTTATAGGAATGCTGAGAAACAGGCCCCAGGAAAGCAATACTGTAGCATTTTCCAAGCAGTCATCTGGGGGATTCATGACCTTCCAAAAATTTCTGGTGGTTTCTGACATTCAACTTCTTCCCTTCCTCAAATTCTCCATATCCCCACATTCTGCCACATATTTTTAGGCAAGTATCTGAGCTACTAAAGAATTTAAAAATGAGAAAAGTGAAAGTGGCCAACAGCCACAATAAAATTTTTCTTTAAAAATGGCAGCACTGTCCCTGGAAGAGCTTACACGGGTACACACAGCATATTTCAATCTTATCAATCGTGCCCACCTAGATTCAGCTCTTGGGACTATTCTAACTAAGACAACACTATCAGTTTAAAATAGTCTATTGTGACAGAAAAGTACGTTGAAAATCAGTGAAGACTCACACATAGAATCAATTTCCCCTCTAGAGAAAATCAGCGAATATAAATTCATTAGGGTAGTTAATTTTTCCATGTAAATAGCAACTGACATCACTGTTAATACCAGGAAAAGTAAGCAGCGTCTTTTAATGAAAAGATTATAAATCTAAAGCGAACTGAGTTAAGTTCTAACTGTGCTCCTGATAAAAAGGGAATAAATAATACCTGTTCCTTTTTCATGGAGATGTTTTAAGAATAAACAAGACAAATGGGTAAAAATACTTTCAGTTCTCCTGAATAAGGCACTACCTAATCCCAAAACAGTTCTATAAGAAAGAAAGAAAAAAAAAAAAGATTGGTGTGTTCTCGGCAGTTTCAATGAGGGCTATGGGCCCGAGATGTTTTAAAAGCAGAAAACTGTTAACATTGGAGATATATTGTCAAAATACATTTCCCTTTGGTTAAGGAAAGGAGAGAGGGAGGGCTTAAAGGGTGGAGTGGAAAGGAATTGTCATCAAAGCATTGTTAATATGAACTGAATTATACTACAATGGTGATGCTTCAACATGGGGAATGAAAATTGTTTTGTATTATTGTGGATTGACAATATGACAATCGTTCATTGAAAGTGGATGACAGCTGTAGCATTATAGCTCAGTGCACAACACAAGATGAATGAGTGTTAACAAGTTCTTCCAGAATGGGCCCTTATTTCGCAAGAGTCCGTTTCATCCCAAAATAAATACATGCCAGTTTTTCACTATCTCAGCAAATTTAGCATCTCTTTACAAACCAATGTGCTACCAGCGGCCTCAAAGTGCCTGTGTCATGTCCCTGCTTAGTGGATTTGCAGCAGCTGTGAAATGTCAAGTCAAAATGCCATGGAAGATCTATACAACGCCTCAGCAGAAGAAAGGGCAAGAAATGGTAAAATGCTTATGCCTGGACATGTGTGAACTGACGTCAAACTGTCTCCCGATCCACAGGAGTACTGTTTCTGAATTTCTGTCTTGGCACCAGGCTCATTCCACCACAGACATATGAGAGTCATTTGTGTGCCTCTTATATCAAACTACTCACCTAAAAGAAGTAACACCATGTAAGCTACTTGAAATTAACACACTTCAGAGGCCAGAGATATTTACATATCTCCTTATGTGCAACAAAAGTCATGCCTGCTTACTTAACCAAAAAAAAAAAAAAAAAAAAGAAAGAAAAATCAAAGAAAAAAGCACAAAAACTACTCAAAATATCATCACAGAGAGAAAGAGATAAGCCTTGTTCACATTCACATATTAGTGTTTTTCTTCCCAGTTTTAATGTATTTTTAAAAAACAGAATCTGGGCCAGGCACAGTGGCTCATGCCTGTAATCCAACACTTTGGGAGGCCAAGATGGGTGGATCACCTGAGGTCAGGAGTTTAAGACCAGCCTGGCCAACATGATGAAATCCTGTCTCTACTAAGAATACAAAAATTAGATGGGCATGGTGGCAGGTGCCTGTAATCCCAGCTACTCGGGAGGCTGAGGCAGGAGAATCGCTTGAACCCATGAGGTGGAGGCTGCAGTGAGCTGAAATCGTGCCACTGCACTTCAGCCTGGGCGACAGAGCAAGACTCCAACTCAAAAAAAAAAAAAAAAAAGAATCTGCTATATATTGTGTTCTAGTGCCTGTTTTTGTTTGTTTGTTTTTTTAATATAGCAATCAATGTATTGGGACATTTTTTTCAATCTAAAATATTCTTCTAAAGTGTAATTCTAAAGATTATATGTATTCCATTTTCTCTATATACCATAACTTACACAGCTAATCTCCTGTGGTTGGACATCTATGCTCCTTGCAGCTTTTCACTATAAAAAATAACTCAGCTACTATATAATGTTTTCACACTTTCTGACTAATTTCTTAGAAAAAATTTATAAAACCTGTACTGATTTCCTATGACACTGAGTATGGCAACACTCAAAGTAAACCTGGGGCAGCCCTTGGAAAGGGGCCTTGAGCCTCACTGACCCATCAGAAGAGCCTCTGAAGTATTGGTAAGAGCAGCTGAAGAGCTATAAACAATGGGCAAGTTCTCCATCTTATACTTAGAGAAAATAGAACCACTTATCCCTTAATTGCTGTGGCCTAGTCTTCTAGGGTTAAGCGCAGCAACATGTTTTGGTGCATGAGAAAAAGAATAATATATGCAAAGGGAGAGGAATTGCGTGAATATTCTCTATGCTTCCAAAGTCAATATGAAATATAAATGCCCTCTAAAAACCCTGAGAGAATAATAAAACATGGGAGTTATTTATGCTATGGTCTAAATATTTCTAATTATCTTTCAGGCACATGGAAGAGCTGTACTTCCTGGCTCTTGTGTGGTTAGATGAGGTCATGTTACTAGTTCTGACAAATAAGTTGTGAGCAGAGTGATGGGGACCATTTCTGGGCAGGGACATTAAATTGCTGATGTTAGACCCTCTGGAGCTCTTTCTCCTTCAGCATAACCACTAGTGTGAGATCGTGGCTGGTTTTGAGAATGGGTCCCTGAGTAACAATGATAAGCAGAATCTCGTCTCCCCACCAACCCACAATAAACATGAGCAAGAACTAAATTTTTGTTGCTTTAAACCACTAAGATTTGGGGGTTCTTTGTTACTATACCATCACCTAAGCTCTCTTGACTGATAAATAAGATTTAATTGAACTTCTTTGTGATCTCATTATTTAATTTAAAATATTCACAGAAAACTTCATTCTTCTCTACACATACAGTTTGAAAACCTGGCGAATTATAGACATAATCTTTCAGGTTTTCTGGGCTTCGTTACGTAACAATTCAACAGGCATTTCTTCAGTGCCTACTGGCTGCAAGACAGTTACATTAAGTGAGAAATACAAATACTGGGAAATACAAAGAAGAGGAAGACACAGCTCTGGGCCTGAATCACTTAAGATAAAGTAGGGAGGATCCGGTTTCACATTTTCTACAAAGGAGGAATTTAGGGTTGGCAACTGGGTCGCAAAGGGCAGGGGAGGGGTGGGGGGGGCTGTACTGAAGCTGTGTTTGCATAGTAAATGCAGTCTATATATATATTATATATTTATTTGAGGCAATTTTGCAGAGAGGCTAGTGTGGAATATAGGAGAGTGTCTAAACACCTCCTCTGAGCTGCTGTTGGTACTACCAAGGGAACAGTAAAGACAACTCTAAGTAGAAGATGGAAAGTTCTGAAGGAGAGGTCGGAAAAAGTGGCCATGGTGTTTCGAAGGACTGGAAGATGCCGTCTGAGAGACTGGGAGAAGGGTTTCAGTGAAGAAACTGCATTTGAGATGGGCTTTTGAGGCCAAGATTTCCACAGGGGAGAGATCAGGGGAGAAGCGGTCTGGAAGGAGGGTGCAGCCTAAGCAAAGACACAGGGGGACAAAGCAGAGGACTGATCAGGTATCCAGAGCGATGTCATAGCTAGTGCCTAGACAGACTGTTGGGCAAGTGCAGATTTGGGGGGAACGCACTGAGGGACTTAGAGGGATTTGTGCTTGGCTGGCTGAGTTAGGAAATTCAGGGCAGCGGAGGTGGGTGTGAAGCAGGGATTTCAAGGCAGAGAATTATACACCAGGAAGAAGAGAAGCAAGAGGAGCTGGTCCTGGCAGGTTTACTTGGCGGAATTGCAGCGCCCGTATCTGAATAATGAAGTTGGTGAAACCGAGAGGGCTGCAACCCAGAGATGAAGGCGCGGAGCCAGGACGTGGCTCACGCTGAGCTTCCAGCTCCAAACTCTCAGCACAGGGCTGAGCACAAAATAGAAGAGCGATGAATGAATAATACCTAATAATATCCCAACCGACCGGCCAACTGCAGGACAAGCCAGTTTTACAGGACTTGCCGGCCAGTCCTTTATTTTTAAACTTCTTTGCCCGCTCTTGGAGCTTGAGTTTGATATTTACACCTCCCCCCCACCCCCAAAATGGGCACAGCAGAAGATGGACGCGCTGCTCAGATCTAAGCATTTGGATACCTGTAAATAGCTCTGGTTTAGCTTGGAGGAGACTGAACTTAAATGAAGTGAAGTTTGAAGACTGTCTGCGAATTTTAGCTTTAAATATTGTAAGTCAGCGCTGGCGGCAATGGCCATCTTTAACTTCGTGATACTAAGAAAAAGATAGGCTCTTCAGACAAGAACAAAAACATTCCAGTTCTCAACATTTGGTAAGGCTTTTCCCCAGGAATTCCCTTTTGCTTAATCTGACCCCACATACTTCCTTTAAATGTCCCTTTACGAAGACATTTTAGTTTTGGTTCAAACAAACACAAAAGTTAGTGTAAACGCTGGGAAAAAGCAGGTGGAGTGGGAGACTAATGATCACTTTTCTGTGTGATCCTGACTGAGTGGACTGGATTTCTGGCCCAGTAGTAGGGCAGTATTTCAAGAATGAAAGGGAAATTTCTTGAGGGAAATGGACAGTTTAAGGATGAATATCATTCTTTTGATATCTTCCCAAAACATGTGCAAATTCAGCAAGAGGTTACAGGAAACCTCAATACCCTTGATTCAGAAATAAACACAGGTTATTTTTTCAAAAGGCATACAAGTGACCAAATAATAAAGCCATCTCCAAAAGGTCAGGAGAAATTTATTGGGAACCTACTGGGCATAGAACTGAAGAAAGTCTCCTTGTAACTGGGCTTCACATGGTTGCAAAAACAGTGGGTGCCTTTACTATGTTTATTACCAAAGATAGCAAATGTTTTCCATGGAAAACTTAACTGGAATCTGTTTTGTCCTAAGGTCAGATCTACAAAGCCATAATTACCCAGGTAACTTGGGTCTGATGTTGCCTAAAATATCCAGGTAATTACAGGAGAAAGGTCATTTCCTCTGTATAATCTCAACTATACCACTGGCTGTCTATACTGGCAGTTATCCAGTTCAGAACAGCCTTTCACATTTCACTTTGTGCTTGCTTAGACCCTGCCAAGACTGAAAATCGTAACGAGTTTTTTAAAATCCCCTTTATAAATATTCCCCTTCCCTTGCCCCATTCCCTAGGATGATCTGATGACTTCCTCACAAGACGATATACGAAATACTTTGCTAATTTTTACATTCAAAGGAAGTGCTTTCTGGAAAGAATACTGTGAGACAGAAATGAAACAAGAAAGGTGAAGAGGAAGAATGAACAGGGGTGCCAAGATCTGCAAAACTGTGGGGATTCAAAGATTCATAGAGAGAGAGAAAGAAAAAGAGAGAGGAGCAAAGCAGATATGCAGGTCAACAGACATCTTTATTCAGAGTTTGAGCTTTGTCAACACAGGCAGTTTGGGGGCAGAAAGAAGCGCATCTGCTGCTCTGTGATTGCACAAGAGAAGCTACCACTCCTTTTCCTCACAAAGAAAAAAAAATGGCATTTATCGCAAGTACAGCAAGGCATATTAGGATTCACCTCCCCCATTCTTTCTACCCTCTTCCTCCTACCATCTCCCTCGCCGCCTCCCTTTCCTGTTGGAAAAGAAAAGGTGGGAGGGAGAGGAGGACCCACCGGTCACAGACAACGCTGTGGGATTCTCTTTCTTCAGCTTTTACCAGCCTATGGAGGTCAGGATGCTATTGGTTCAGCTTTATGTGTGATATGGTGCCTCTCACTTAGCAACAGCGAGCAGGAGAGGCAGGAAGCAACGCCACCTGGCTCAGCAAGTGTGCGGATGGTTTAAAACGAGCCACTCACTCACAGGGAGAACAGAGGAGGGGGGAAGAGAGAGCAGGCTGAGCTTAATATATTGTACTATTAAGAGCAAGGCTTAATCAGGGTGTTAACAACAACCAACAGGCAGGCTATGGGGGAAGAGCAAAGACTGGACAGGAGTTATTTTTAATGAGTATCTACGTATAAATCATACACGTTGCCTTCCTTTTTTTTTAAAAGGACAAACTACACTGTGCTGCCTGGATGGTGGGTGGGGAGAAAGATGGTTATCTAGGCAAAAAATAAGAGATAAGATGCATCTAAAATTCTACAGTGAGTTTACTCGGTTTTACTTTGTTTTCACACCAGGGTGTTACTAGAAAAGAAAAAGTAAAATTGGGTGTACTTGAAAAAGCAATTGGCTACGTAATCACAGGATTTTTTTTTAATTAGTCAACACAGTAGCTATTTCTAAATCTTAAATTCCATTTTAGCATTTGAAAATTAACTTTCTGGAGTGGAAAGTGGCAAAAGAGAAATACATCTCTGCTAGAAATATTTTTTCTTTCCTTTGCCTCCTTTGTGGTAAAAGGGAAATTTCTAAGAAGGATGCTGATAGAAGTTCTGAAAGCTCATACTGCCTGAATATAACAGGGCTCATTGCCAATAACAACAAGGAAATGTATTCTGCTATTCCATATTCTTTCATTTCTCTTAATAGAATTTTCCTTCCCCTCTATTCTAGGTCTTCCCGCCAAACTTTAGAAGGATTATCCCACCTACTTATCCATCCCAACCCACCCCACTGCATAACATCTAAGAGCCTAGCCTTAGACCCTAAAATATAAATGGGAAAGCATCCTTCTTTCGTTCATAGAGAAAAAAATGGGAGTCAACTTGGGTCTTTCATTGGAGTCAACTGGTGCCCTAGAGACAAAGCCCAACACTCTGGAGGGCACAGATGGGCCTCTGTCTGCCCTTCTAAACCAGACCCAATTAACCCCTTAGGCTCTGAGGAGTAAAAGCCACTGACTACAGTGACACCTACTGCTCGGGGTACAGCTGTACATCCTCGCACCGCCTCCCAGGTTCTCCAAAGCAGCCATGTGTTCCACTGCCGTGGGCTCCACTGAACACATTTCTCTCTGCTCTGGGCTAACACCTGGAGAAGGAAATTTTCAGCCCCCTCATTCTAAGGATGGCCTCTGAACCTATAAATCAGGACCTTCTATAGGCAGGAGTCCTCACCCATGGGGATACAACACGCTGTCAATCTATAAAGTGACCAACTCTCGCAGCGATTCTATACAAAAGAGGCAGAAAACATAGTCTGAGAAGAGCCCACACCTCCTTCAGAATCGCTACCTTGAAATTACTTGTTAATCCTGTTTGATACCCAATGAAGTTATCCTGGAAAAAAATGAAAGTTTTACTCAGTATCCACTGAATTTTGCTATACAGGGAAAAATATGATATGAAGCACTAGTACAATCAAGGTGTCTAGAAACTCCACTTCCAGTTTATACAATAGCTTGTTAGTTAATCCATCCCTTCTACTCTATGCATTTAGTCAGATGGCAGAAATTCCCTCCCATTGAGAAAGAAATCCATTTAATTATGGAAGTCAGTTATACTTCTCTGAAGGCATAGCAAAAGTTCCTCTATGTTGAGGACAATATAAGTCTAGGAAGGGCAAGAAACAAAATCATTAACAGAACCCTTGACTTACCCTAAAATAGACACTGAGTTTTAAACCATCTTAAAGGTGTCAAGAACAGTAAGTCAGATGATTATAAAATTAATGATTCAGGCCAGTCACAATGGCTCATGCCTGTAATCCCAGCACTTTGGGAGGCTGAGGCAGGTGGATCACCTGAGGTCAGGAGTTCGAGACCAGCCTGGCCAACATGGTGAAACCCTGTCTCTACTAAAAATACAAAAAAATTAGCCAGGCGTGGTGGTACATGCCTGTAATCCCAGCTACTCGGGAGGCTGAGACAGAAGAATCGCTTGAATCCAGGAGGCGGAGGTTGCAGTGAGCCGAAATCGAGCTACTGCACTCCAGCCTGAGTGACAGAGATGAGACTCACTCTCAAAAAAATAAAAATAAAAAAAATAAATTAATGGTTCAGGAGGTATAGCTTGTTTCATTTTTGACAAAGAATATCTAACGAATCTTCACCAAGATGGGTACACACTGAACAGAACATAAGTAATGCTGAAAATTTAAATATTACCCTTCTTTCTGGATGCTTGAAGTGTTATGCAAATATTTTGCTTTTTATTCCCAACCATTCTACTTGGAATAACTGGATGTTACATTGTGCTATTCTCATTTTCCCACTGAGAAACAGAGGAGCTCAGCAGTTCATCCAACGTCACAGAGCAAGCTAGTGGAGGTGCCGGGATAAGAACCAGGCTTCCTGATTTAAAGCCCGTGACTTAGCCACTGGGCCACCAGAACCAGGCAATTCTCTCTGAAGCCCTGTGAGGACTATCTCGGACCTCTTACTGATACCTCACCCCTGTGTGTTAATTTGTGTTACCGTCTCAGAGTTGCAATGGCCCTATTTCCATTCTTCTTTAAGTTTCTTACTTTGTGACCTCATTTATCAGTTGCTTTCATGAAATGGGTTAAGGAAAAAGATAAGAATGTGGGAGGCTTAAGTAAAACCTACGAAAAGCCCAGAAATGGTTCACACATAAGTTAAATAAAAGGCTAAATTTACCCACCTATACCTACCTAACTCTAATGTTTTAGCACTAAAATGAGTATTAAGTGAAAGGATACCCAGAAAAGCAGCTATACTGGCTCTCCGCTGAGACACGGATCCACAAGGTGGAGCCACTGCGGGGTAGCCAGCTACATAACCAATTAATACCACAACAGTGACATTTTTCATTCTTTTCCATAGAATTTCCCACTGGCAGAACACACCTGAACACACACTTGTGTGGGGTGTGCAAAGTGTAATTCTGTGACTCTGCCATGGATCACCTAGACCCCGTGTAGGAATCTGTTCAGTGGGGTATGGGTGTTCAAAATGGCATCCTTAAACGTCCCTCAAAAAACCCATATATTTCTTTCTTTCTTTTTTTTTTTTTTGAGGTGGAGTCTCACTTTATTGCCCAAGCTGGAGTGCAGTGGTGTGATCTTGGCTCACTGTAACCTCTACCTCCTAGGTTCAAGTGATTCTCCTGCCTCAGCCTCCTGAGTAGCTGGGATTACAGGCATACACCACCATACCCGGCTAATTTTTGTATTTTTAGTAGAGACAGAGTTTCACCATGTTGCCTAGGCTGGTCTCGAACTCCTGACCTCAGGTGATCCACCCATCTCGCCCTCCCAAAGTCTTGGGATTACAGGCGTAAGCCACCGTGCCTGGCAAAAACACCCATATATTTCTATTTGATGAGAAGCTCCTTCCCTCAAAATATTCTTATATCTGCAACTATTTCCTCCTAACAGGGAAAGTGAGTAAGTGGTGATAAATTTGTCTCCATGAATCTGTTCTTTTCCAGAAACTGTTTTAATATAAAGCCCAATATCCAGTATCACCCTAACAGACATCACTTATGAGGTATATAGAGCTGAAAGAGGCCCACAGAAACCCCCTCATTCAAAACCTAAAAGTTGTATTAAGTCAATCATGATAAGAGACAAATACACTCTGGGTAGTTACACATTCCTCAGACGGTAGTATGAACAGCAGCCACCAACAACTGGTGCTCCTGGTTTAGTGTTGGATAGGCTGTTTGGAAACTTGTCTCTCTAAACAGCCCCTTCCAATATTCTTCATGTCTTCATGGCAGCAGCATTCTCTCAACACCAACCTGGAAATGGGGGGCACTCCTACTACTCCCCTTCATCTCCTTCACTGACTCAGCATGCCCCTCGGACCATTACTTTGGAATGTCTCACATCTGGCTTTCCCATTCCCATCCGAAGTAGGTAATTCTGTTTGGGAGCATACCACTTTACACCAGTATTACTGCAGGGGCCACATTCCCAGATTCTGGCTTTTCTCCTCTGGGCCATCGGGCTTCGAGATACCTTAACTTAATCGTGCCAGATCTAAAGAACTTCACCACAACATGGTCCATGCAATTCTACTTTTATAAACAAAACCAAACATGGTAACATACATGCATGCACATATTTATTTTAAAATTTTTGACTGAATATATCAGGGGCCAGCAAATCTTTTTTTCTGTAAAGAGCCATTTAGTAAATATTTTAGGTTCTGAGGGCCAAAGGACAAAATCGAGGCTCTAATGTAGGGAGAAAACACATTTCCACAAATTTTTGGTTGGCAAAATTCAAAACTTTATTTCTGGACACTAAAATCTGAATTTTGTTCAACTTTCACATGCCATGAAACATTACCATTAGTTTGAAAATCTTTTCAACCACTTAAATTTGCAAAAATCACTCTTAGCACATGGGCCATACAAAACATCGGGCAGGCTAGGGTTTTGGCTCATGGGTCAGAATATACGTCAAGTGGTTAAAACTGTGGTTAGGTCTAAGAATAGGAAGTAGAACAAAAGATAAGGTTTTTTCTCTTCACTTTTAAATTAAGACATGTCTGTATTTTATTATAGACATATATTACTTTTATGTTCTGAAAAACAGTAACATGGGCGGGCGCAGTGGCTCACGCCTGTAATCCCAGCACCTTGGGAGGCCGGAACAGGCAGATCACCTGAAGTCAGGAATTCGAGACCAGCCTGGCCAACATGGTGAAACCCCATTTCTACTAAAAATACAAAAACTAGCCGGGCATGGGACGCAGGCCTGTAATCCCAGCTACCCGGGAGGCTGAGGCAGGAGAATCACTGGAACCCAGGAGGAAGAGGCTGCAGTGAGCCAAGATTGCACCACTGCACTGCGACCTGGGCAACAGAGGGAGACTCCGTCTCAAAAAAAAAAAAAAAAAAAAGGAAAAGAAAAGAGAAAAACAGTAACATAAGATTTGATTGATTGGTTTGTTGATTAAAATAAAGATTTCTTTAGAGCTTTCAGTTTCCTCCATATTCTTCTTATTTAACTTAGTTTCTATGAGGATGGTGGTCTCTTCATTATCTGCCTAAGATGCCTTGCACCTCTCCTGTTTTCACACGTTTGTTGCCTGGCAAAATCACACTCATATTTCAAGGCTTATTTCTTATTTCCTAACTTTCTCCTGCAAGGCTTCCACATCTATGACAGTATGGGGAAATCTTCAGTTATCTGATCATCACTTGTCAGTTAATTTAGTGTGTGTTTAATCTCGTCTCCTAATTAGTATATCAGCTCCCCACAGGCAGGGACCACCTTAGAATCTTCAGTGGCCTCCAAGGCACCAAGCACAGCGATGAGTCCCCACCTCTGTCTTCCACAAATACTGGACAGCTATTGATTTGGTCAACCTATGCTAAAACACAACTGTAGAATATTTTTAAAGTGTACTAGAATCAGTGGATGAAAGAAAGATAGAAATTTTGTCTTCATTTTTAAAAATATTTCTTAACTTTTAGAACTGTCCAACAATGAAATATGCTGCCTCCTGAAATAACAAATTTCCTGACACTAAAAAGTATTCAAAACACAAGTGTCTGACCATCTGTCAGGGATTCTGTAGAAGGAATTCCTGTATTATTTAGGTCAGACCACACGGCCTCTAAAGTCCCTTCTCACTCAAGAATCTCTTATTCTGATGAACTCTATTCCCCTACCCCAAATATCTCATTTATTTCTTAAAATTAAGTGATTCAAAGTAACAGGGGTGACAAGTTCACAACACAGATAATAAAAAAAAACCTACTTCTTTGTCATCTTTTGAAATTCTATGGGTATATAAAGATGGTATTAATTAGTTTGTTTTAAGCAGGCTTGGTATGTATGATAAACCACCAGCACTAACCTGAAGAAAAAAATCCCAGAGCAGTGAGAATTTTTTTGCCCCTTTTTAGAAAGATCCCTGGGGATGGTTTGCTTATTGTTTTTGTTTATTTGTTTGCTTATTCTTTTTACTATATTACTGGGTTGCTGTCACTAATCAGCTGCCTGGACGACAACATGTAAATCATAAATACATCTATATTTTGCTTATCTTGAATCTGGCTTTCTAGAACCTTTAGAATTCTGCAAAAACCCCAGATTCAAAAGGAGCTTAGAAACAGATATTTTACCACCTCTTGGGAGGTAAAAATATAGCTCCTTGAGCACTCAGCTACATGTAAACATGACTACAAAAAGCCAAAGGTACAAAATTACACATCATGAGTTCTTTCATCAAGTATATCTACTCAGTACCCACCATGGGCAGTCAGGCAGTGCTCTAAGTACCAGAGACAGATGGTGACCAAAGACCCAGATCCTAACTGAAGGATTTACACTGGTCACCAAATGAAGGGCCAGTTAGTAGTTTTAAAAAAAAAAAAAAGGTAAGAAATACATTGACTGGCTTGCAGTACCTATAAAAGACATTATCCAAAAACCTAGAAATGGAGAACTGACGATAGGAGAGAAAACAGAAAAAAGAAAAGCACATGGAAAGAAGAGAAAGGGGAAAATGAGGCAAGATGAGAATCAGCTGCAGCAACAGGGGTGTGTGGCATTAAAAGCGCTGGGAGCCCCAGACACTGACAGAGAAGAAAGGATGGCTGAGATGTTCCCAGAGGCCAATACTGGAAAGCACTGGGGGGCCAGCTCCATGTGTGTATGCAGTCCTCCATGCGGCATGGCTCCTGCTGCAGCGGGAATTCCCTTTACCAAATTAACTGGTGTTCTGAGTAAGAAATCACCTCTCTACATTCCAGTTTCCCAAGTACTTTCTAAGGGTGTCATGACATATGTTCTAAAAAGCACCTATTTCAAGTCCTGGCACACAGCATGCCCTCAGCTAATCTTAGTTTTCTTTTCTTTTCTTTCTTTTTTTTTTTTTAAGACAGAGTCTTGCTCTTGTCGCCCAGGCTGGAGTGCAATGGCACGATCTCGGCTCACCGCAATCTCTGCCTCCCAGGTTCAAAAGATTCTCCTGCCTCAGCCTTAGTTTTCTTTTTGTATTCTCCTAGAGTCATTAAGAAAAGGTTCTGGCCCGGCGCGGTGACTCACGCCTATAATCCCAGAACTTTGGGAGGCTGAGACGGGCGGATCACCTGAGATCAGGATTTCGAGACCCACCTGGCCAACATGGTGAAACACTGTCTCTACTAAAAAATACCAAAAAATTAGCCAGGGGTGGTGGTGGGCGCCTGTAGTCCCAGCTACTCGGGAGGCTAAGGCAGGAGAATCGCTTGAACCCGGGAGACAGAGGTCGCAATAAGCCGAGATGTGCCACTGCACTCTCCAGCCTCAGCGACAGAGCAAGACTCTGTCTCAAAAAAAAAAAAAAAAAAAGGTTCTATCCCACTTTAAGTCTTCTGATCATAAAAACAAATCAGGAGTTACAATAATAGCTTATGATTATTGAGTGCTTACTCTGTGCAGGCACTAAGCCAGGAACATTAATGGATTATCCCAACAGTCCTATTACATGGGGTCCATTTTGGGGCAACAACAACAACAACAAAAAATGCAGATTAGAAAAGTTTAGTAACTTGCCCAAATCAGAAGCATAATAAATAACAAAGTCAGGATTTAAGCCCAACCAGTGCCCAGCCTGGGCAATGAAGCAAGACCCCCGTCTCTACGAAAAAATTAAAAATTAGCCAGGTGGGATGGCATGCATCTGTAGTCCCAGCTATTTGGGCGGTTAATGTGGGAGGATCGCTTGAGTTCAGAAGTTCAAGGCTGCAATGAGCTATGATAGCATTCCAGCTTGGGCAACAGAACGAGATCTTGTCTCTATTATATATATATATTTCCCCAAAAGACTAATATGGACTCCAGGAGTATTTGCCAGAAGATTTTTTTTTTCTGAAATTACAGAAAGAAGACAAAATCTTTTTGTCTTAAATCTTTTCTGTTTTACCAACATTAAAACAGAAGAAACCTAAGAACAGCCCCTTGGTCAGCAAAAGAATGTTCTAAGGTGATGGCTAAGATAATATTTTATCAGTCTTTAAGAGAAACACAATATTCCGCATAGTTGAATATCCAGATAACTTGAAGATTATCGCTGAAGTAAAAGGCACTTTTATGGAAATCTTTCTAAAACATTAGATATTTATATTCCTGTATTCTTAAACAGAAAATACCATATTCTTGATGGTTTATTATGAGATCATCCTTATGAATATTAGTAGTAACAATGGGCTGCAATTCAATTATCTTTGGGTTGGGGAGGTATTAAACTCATTAGGGCTTTTTGATCTTGCATTCAAGGACCCCAAATACCATGTCTTCCAGGTCTCCAAGTTTGCTTTTTGTATTTCTTTTCTTCCTGTTCGCTGCTATTTTTGTCCTTGTTGCTTTCACCCTGCTTCTAGTCTTCTTCCTCATTTTATACATGGTTGGCTTGTGGAGGATCTCAAAGTGACTCCATGCCTTGCCAGGGTTCAGTGTGAAGGCCCCCACTGCCGCCACCACCTTTCTCTGAGTTGTGGGGTTTTTTTTTTCAACTCACTTCCAGGTTCAGATGACTGAGGTTGACGAAAGACCTCCGATTAAACGTACAGTTACTCTGTCTCTTTTTAAAAATGCTTTTTTAAAAAAATGGAATGTAGATTACTGAAGAAGTTTTACTTTATTCATTTAAGAAGTTAAAAGGTACCATACCCTTTCAAAATTAAATATTAACAAATAATGGACAAAGAAGGAAAAAATTGCATGACTCTTTCAAAAAGTAAAATAGACCCATGTTTTCCCTTTGCAACACTTTGTCTTTGAAGCCCTTCAAGCTTAGAGTACTTTTTTTTTTAGTAGTGGGTCTACGTTGCCCAGGCTGGTCTCAAACTCCTGGGCTCAAGCCTCCTTCCACCTCAGCCTCCCAATGTGCTAGGATTACAGGCATGAGCCACCGTGCCCAGCCCCAAGTTTAGAGTATTTTTAAAAATTACTAATTTAAGTTTCTTTGCTAAGAAAAGAGAACCTAACATTTGATGTAATTTTTTCATTATTCCTGCTGAATAGATATTGGACATAAAATGAACAATCACATATATTATATATAATAAAATTGTATTGTTAGATATAACACATGTATATATATATATATATGGCATTATTGTTAATCTATATTTTCTTAGTATTTGTATCTTGCCTGTCTCAGTTATTTCATGTTCTCATGTTTCAACATAGTGTCTAACTCGTCATGTTCTAGCTTTCTGGTATTCCCATTATTTTAATCCACTATCATTGTGTTTCATTAGTCTCCTATTTGAGCGTTTAATTTGTTTTATAATTTTTTTCCTGTTCTTCTGAATTAATCCTTTGGGTCTAAACAGGACCTTCATGTTATTGGCCCAATAAGAAATCCAAACACAGTTAGAACAGAGAATAAAGGAAGAAAAAGAAAAAGAGAATCGGTATGAGACAAATGAAAGAAGAGTCTGGGGCTATGTTTTCTCCTGAGAAGATGGCATCTTCTATATAAAATGCCGGTAATGGCATCTGTTCTTCTGCATACGCTGAACAACACTGTGATTCAGGTGAAGATTGTTTTTTTCAATGTAATTTCACTTTTGCCTAGATTATTTAAATGCAGAGCAGAAGCAGAAGGCAGTGCTTTCTAGGACAACTCTCATTATTTCTACTGGAGCTTTACTTTCATTTAAAAAAAATCTGTCTAAAAGAAGCAAAGAAACAGGTACCTTTATATATTACCAAAAGCTTTAGGGCATCTTTAAGCTTGAGGAAGAAAAGAAAACCTCTTTCTTACTCATTGTAATATCCCTAGCACAGTCACGGGAGCATACCAGGTAAAATCAACACAGTCACAAGGCAAAGTGGGGATTCAATGAACACTTCTGAGAGCAATGCCTGCTGGCAGGGAGGGTGTTCCTTTCCCTGAAGGAAATCACTTCTCTTTACTGTACACAGACTTATGGATGGAAAAGTTTCAAACATCTGATAACACCCAGTTCCTAAGGAATGTGCTCAGGAACAGCTGCTGACTGAGGATGATTTAGGGCAAAGGTGAAAAGAAATGCTCTGACATTCTCATTATCTGATTATTAAGGAGATTTTAAAAATACTTATTATTTTAAAAACTCATAAAAGAAATGCATAAAGAAATGGCTGAATGTCAAGAAAGGAATTATCACATCTAGGCCAGAAGGTAGTCTGATATATGTCAAATTTCATAAATTCGTATTAGCATATTCCTCACTGAGAGGAGGCTGGGGTGAAAACTGACCTATATAATTTTAAGTGTGTCTACAAGAGCTAAAGACCAAGATAAGATATAGGAAAAAATTAAAGGATTTGTTAGTTTTGCAGAAATTGTCAGGGTTTCTATAGCATTATAATGGCAAAATCAAATATGCATCTTTTTCAAAAAGAACAGCAAAAGGCATCTAAAGCATTGGCAAAAATGTTTTTCTCCAACAAAATAATTATTATATATGAAAGTCAAAAGATCCCCAATTTTTGATATGATGTGATATATATGATAGAATATCAATTTTTATTTCAATTAATAAAGGTCTAGAAAAGTTTAGCTGGGGTTTGCAAGGACATCAAAACAAAGGAACAATAGAGCCATTAGAAGTTACAAGCCTAGGCTGGGCACAGTGGCTCATGCCTGTAATCCCAGCACTTTGGGAGGCTGAGGCGGGTGGATCACCTGAAGTCAGGAGTTCGAGACCAGCCTGGCCAACACGGTGAAACCCAGTCTCTATTAAAAATACAAAAATTAGCCGAGTGTGGTGGCGGGTGCCTGTAATCCCAGCTACTCAGGAGGCTGAGGCAGGAGAATCGCTCGAACCCGGAAGGCGGAGGTTGCAGTGAGCTGAGATCGTGCCGTTGCACTCTAGCCTGGGCGACAGAGTAAGACTCTGTCTCAAAAAAAAAAAAAAAAAAAAAAAAAAAAAGTCACAAGCCTGAAATCAAAGTCAGGCCTGTGAACCAAGATGGGCTAAGTTCTCTTAATTTAACCCCCAATATGCTTCCCCAATACAGCTCAGTAACACAGATCTGAAAAACATTATAAGAATTTCTTTGAACAGGGCATTAGATCTTTGAACAGGGCATGTCTAGTCACAGCAAATGCATAGAATGCCATTTCAAAGACAGACACTAAATTAAAAGGAAAGTTAACAGTCTTGCTTATTTTACGGATTTCTCCTACAAAGAGTGTCAGATCCTTTATTAATGTTATAAAATAGTGTTTGAATAACCATTGCCTAAGTAAAATGTCACTATTATAAATGATATTCTGATGCCCTCAAATATTCTAGAATTCATTTAAATACAGGTATTGAATATTTTGTTATTCATATAAAAGTAAAATGTTTGACCTATTCCTAATTACGATATTAATATAACAATCAGCATGACCACATATAATAGTGGAAATCTACATACATATGCCATTGGATTTCAGTCACAGGGCCCAGGTTCTAGCTGAAATTCAGCAGAGCATCATCTGCTAAGTTAAATAGGAAGGGAAAAGCAGCAACTGGAGCCCCAGAAATCTTTGTTTTCATTCCAAGTTACCATGAAGAAATATGATGGCTCAGGTTTTATACAGTCAGGAGTGACAAAAAGGCACGCACGTTGGATGTGGACTTCTACGTGGTCCCCACAAGCAGAATTGGATTGTCAAAGCTCTACTCATCTTCCCTTTATTTTTCCTGTTCCCTCAGCCACCAGCACCAAATCCTAGAGCCATATTTCATTTTTCAGTGAACACCCTGGGAACAGTCATCGCTTTTTACCTGAATTGGACTCAAAAGAAAACACAGTCCCTAAGTAAGTTAAACAGTTCAGTGCACCAAGGAGATTTATCATAGAGAGAGATCTGCCTAATGAAAGTAACCCCCTAACTACGATATGGGAGACTGCATTCACTGTCTAGTCAAAAAACATACTGCCTCTGATACAGGAGGAAGACAGCAATCTAGCACAGCTAAGATTGGCAGGAAACAAAATGCTGTTCTTAGAAGGTCTGGTATGAAAGAATTCTGAAGGATTTCTGTAATCAAAACAATGATCAAAGTTCACCATGATGCAAGAATTCCAGTACGTCAACTCAAGGCAAGTAACAAGACCAAGTTTGCATGCAGTTACTAAAATACAACCTTGGCCAGTAAAAATTTGTGCCAACCTAGACATAGCTTTCACTTATTTAATGAAAAATAAGAAAATATGATGTTCAGAATGGAAATGGTCTTCATGAGGAAGGCTGTTGCTTCTCTCAGAAGCAGTCACCTTAGTCCAAAGCTTGTTACTTAGACTTCATTTGGTGTTGGCAGAAATTACCACTAACTGGCAAAAGGAACTGAGAAGAGAATGACAATATGGTGCCTGTATATGCAACTGCCACAGAGCCCAGTGTTTTGACATTGTTACTGAAACAAACTCAACTATTTATGAGAGCTACATTGAATCAGACAGTTGGTGTGGCAGAAAAAAACATCTGTTTCTGAAGTCTTTTTGTCTAGAAAGTCACTAAGAAAGGAGGAGAATGTACAGCAATCCCCAACACAAATACCTCCAAAAAACCATAAATAGTATTGTCAAGTAGGAACAGATACCTCCCGCCCCCATTATAACAACACCCAGCAGACTTGGTTACTTAGGAGCCTCAGATGACGCATCACTGTGGACAGCAATCTCTCTTCTGGATAGTTCAAAGTTTCCCTCCTCACACACTGAAAAAGGTTTTTTTAAAAAATTATTTTGAATAACATACCTTCAGACCCTTTTGCCTTCTTAAGCAGAGAACATGGACAAAATTAAACTTTTGTCTTGATCTCTGGATCATGAAAATCAGACAATTTAACAGGCAGTGGTGAACTGTCTTCCACACCATCATGGTTCCAGGACCAGCAGCACTGGCATCACCTTGACAGAGCTGCAAATACTGTACTCAGACCCCTCCCAGACCTATTACATCAGATATTCTTGGGGCAGGGCCAAGCTATCTATGTTTAAGCAAGCCCACAAGATGACTGTGATGGAGGCTAAGGTTTAAGGACCAGTGTCAGCTACTAAATAACTCTAAATTGCTGCGCTCTGAGAGTTTTCTGTCTGCTTTCAATGGGTTTTCCTACTACTTGCTATTATTATTTATTTCTGCCCACCAGGTAGCTGCCTTTGTTAGTTCTACTCTCTTCTAATTTGCTGTATCTAATCTGCTATAAGCTTAGAAATCAGTTGTTGCAGTTGTTAAAATCACATATACAATACAAATAGGTAGGATGAAATGAGTAAAGAACTGCTTAGGAATGGGAAAAGCACCGCTATGAGGAAAGTGCATAGTTCCAGGACAGATTTTGAGTACCTATTTTGGTTACGTAGAAGTCTTTTCCACTTATTTCCTCAACTGCACAGTACTTCCTTGAGTCTACTCATCAGGAGAAGAGGTTGCTGGATACTGAATTCTGGTCGATAAACGTGTTTCTGTAGTTTACAAGTGAGTAACTGCAACATTTATCTTAATATTTTTCACAGAAAGTATTACCACTCATTAAATATTTGCTATGTGCCAGGCACTGTGCTAAACATTTTATATACATTATTTACTTAGCTCCTCACAACATGATGCAAGTATTATTAGCCCCATTCTAGATGAGAAAACAGAGGCAATTTGCTGTTGAGTAATCTGCTTAAGACCATAGGGCTATTAAGAGGCATGGCCAGAACTCAAGTTCGCTGGATTTCAAAGCCAAACAATTTTACCTATTTTTATTAATATCTCTTGACCATGCAGGAAAGAGGCAGCCAGGCCTAAACTCAAAACTTAGAAGACAGAGACACAGAGAGGGAATGAAAGCCACAGAGAGAGAAAATGAATCTCAAGAGGAGGACAGGACTGTAATAAGCGGTCAGTATTTAAAGATGCATAGATAGATCCTTCCTAGGAAATAATCAGGAAGACAAGTGACTCAAGTCATGCCATTCTGTCTGGAAAGCCAAAGCCTGCCAGTGTCCCTGGTAAGAGAGGTCCCCTGTCCTCCTCCCACACACTCACTGTGGGGCCCTCTCAGCACTATCTCCGCTTCCCACCTGGTCCACATTTTGGGTAGCCTTAATGGATTTCCCAATTTACTTCCCACAGGGGCCTATATTCCCTTTTATAGCTTGCTTTGGGGTCTTTACAGTTATTATTTAAGCTTGTTTAAAACACACATCATCTTCTTATTTGCAGACATCATGAAGTTAGAATCTTCCAGCAGAAGACTGAAATACTGTAACTGACAGTAACTGACCATCTGGAACACTATAAATGTCTTCTTTACTTCTTACTTTGTTTATTTGTTTGCTTGCTTGCTTTAAAAAAAAAAAGTAAAAGGAAAGATTTCAAGTTGTCTTTCTTTTAGCCCAAGATTTTGCTAAACATACGGTAGCACTATGATACGTTGTGTGGTGCTCTCTAGAACACTGAATATACAAACAGATGCTATAGGTGGATATGAAATAAGTCACACTAGGCATGCTGAAAGAGGTTATTTAAGAATGTGCTCATCAAGCATCAAGACAGACCCTGTATCTTCTTAGACCCCTTCTCCTCCTTAGAACTCCTGGGAAAACTCCATTTCTTACATTGTCCCCATTTCTTACATCGTCCCCACTTCTTACTGGGGAAAATCAGAAGTAAACTTCGTATTTTAATAATTTGGTTCTAATCCATATTTAATCACATAAATGGGCCTCTGCTTTCTAAATTTCAAACAATCCCCTTTGATTTGGTTCTTTGAAGAATCTGTGGTCATTGTGGAGGTATTTCAGGAAAAAATATGTATTCTATAAAGTACCTACTGCAATGACTGAATTGAGAGGTAAATCCAATTATTTCATAAGCAAGGTATCTTAGCATTCTGATATAACACTCATGCCAGGGGAAATGTAAGCAGGACATTCAAAGCCTTTTGTGTTTTGATAAGATGAAATGTAAAGGGAACACAAGTATCCAAACTTTCTCAATTGGTGGCACATAAAAGTGCTTTACTGATGTGTAAATGTTTCTGTTGTTTACATAGTTGGGTTAGAGGGTGGCTTTCTGCTTTTCCACACTTCAAGAACTAGTTTTTTGGGCTGATTCCTCGATGAAAGGTAAAAGGTAACCATCCAGCTTGGGCTTCCAGTTCCCAGCAGATCAATAAGGAACAAAACTTGAGTCCCTTTTGACTCTGCTGTGGCCTGGTCCTCTTTGGAAGCCAATATTTAACAGTAGAGTGTATTCATCAGCTCAGTCTGTCCCTCAAGAAGAACACTCGCCTTCCTTCTCTGTCCACCTATCAGCAAATCACCACTTCTTCTCTCTCCTGACCTTCATCCCTACTCGCCTTACCAAAAACAACAGAACAACAGCTATGCCCTAAAACTGAAGGGAGACTTATAAGTTTTGTTTCTTAAAGCTCTCTTCTAATTACTAGAAGGTCTTCTCAAGGCTCTTTTCAAATTGCTGGAAGGCTCCAAAGATTCCAAACTTTCCATCTGCTGAAAATGAAGATTCTTTCACCCAAATCACTCAATTACTCTTTAAATTGAAAACAGAGATGACATTTTTCTAATCACCACCAGTCAGTCTGGATTGAGGTCGTCTCTGCCTTTTCACGGACATGTAAAGTCACTTGTGGGGTAAAACTCTTATCCATGAAGTTGTCTCTACCATTAAATGCCAAGACCTAGTAGCAAAACAGAAGTATAAACTTGCTTTTCTACAGAGTAAAATCCAAAAGCCACTGTGTGAAGTTACATATAGTGAGAGATGTGAAAGTATACATTAAATTAACATTGAACACTCAGTTGTATTTGGACTTACGGTTTGCTTTTTTCTTTTTCCCCCTGAGAAAAATTTCATCAAGGTAGAAGCCGATCTCTCTAGTATTTATTTTATAGAAGCGGAAAGAAAAGAAGTAATTATTGTACATATCAGCTGGCTCTACTGATGGTGCTGTTTCTCATATAAAACACAGCCCATTCTTTCTGCTTTTGGAAACCAGGAGCAGCCTTTCACCCACAGAGCTGTAACTTTTCAAAATCAACACTTCTTGGCTTTCCCATCTTCAAGACCTTCTGGAATAAACTCGATGCAGACAGTCTCTGCTGACCTTCACCACTTGTCAGACTAGCAAGGCTAGCAGAGTTTGTTGTGAGAATTTGGACCCTGCCTCATCCACATTAAGGTTTTTGAACCCACTCTGGAACAGCCCTGCCTTATGTCTCTCCTAGGCTATCAAAAGTTACAAGTTGTATTCCCTCTTTAAAAAGTAACTGAACTCATGAATATCAAAAGCTATAGACCAATTGAATCCATGTGAGATTATTCTCATCATAAAAAGGGTTTTCCTCTGCCCAGCCCACCTCACCACCATGATTCCCAGCACCTCCATCAAACAGGAAGGTCCATAAGGAAACATACCACAGCACCGCTCCTGGCATGAAGAGGCTGCTCAATAAATATCTGCTCCAGGCATAAATGACATCCTAACTTTACAAAAGGATTTACTCAAAGTTTTCCTCATTTGTAAGAGCTTACACAGACCTCTGATATGTGCAACTGGTGTGCACACTGTTACTGGTGACTGACCTACACACAATTTTCAGAAACACATCCATGTGTCCACTAACCAGACCAGAAAAGATGTGTGAAAATAAGTGAATCAGACATATGAAACATCCCAGATTAGACCTTTGCTTTTCAAAACGGGTGTGTATGAGAAGTGAATGAATTTGAGCAGCAAACAGACCTGAGTATGAATCACAACTTTGTTATCAAACAGGACTGATAACTACTCTGAGCCTTGGCTTTCTAACAATGAGGGTGGGGATAATGCCTTTGAAGTTGCTGTCAGGAGTAAATACATCATTAAGTAGCTAACATAGTGCCTTATTGCATGGAAGACATGGAATAAAGGCCAGCTCCTGATATGTGCAACAGGTTCCCTGGATAACGTTGGCATCGCTCTACTTGCTGTTCTTGACAGAGGTTTTAGAAAGCACCATTCTGACACTTAAAACCCAGAGCGCTCCCGAATGAAGTATAGACTTCTCAGGCCACACAAGTCAGCTTGCCCAATTTGACATGTATGTGGAAAGATGTGCCCTAGGAATTAATCTCAGAGCAGGGAATTCCAACTTAGTTCAGAATACAAGGATATCCACAAAAACAGGAGCAGGAAAAAAAATTGTATTGCTGAAAAATGACTCTATTTCCTGCAAGGTCACCAGAGGCAGGGAATATACACAGCACAGGAGGCCTGTGTGGACCTGGCCTAGAATAGCCAAACACTCGACAGGCAGTGCCAGGACTGCCCCAGATCTACCTATCCCACCAACTGCTGCTTCCTTTCTGGGAGAACCCATCCAATTTAAGTCTCAATTAGTATCAGTTTGAACCTAATATCTGCAGATCTGTGTTGAGAGGTGAACTGCAAATCTTTTAGTGCCAATTTTTCAGATACAGAATGAAAGGGATTTTATACCACACAGGCTATTTTTAATCTCAAAGGTTTCCAATCTTTTATGTAAATGGGTTAGGGCCAGCGTGACTTCTATGAGCAACCGCAACAATAATGTTCATCTATGAATCCCTGAATAATACATTTTGGCATGCCTTTTCTCCAATATTAAAGCTTTCTGGAATATTTTCACTAGTCTGGAAGCAGGAAGAAGAACTCAGGATAGTAATCAATGAAGTCACTAAATGATTCAGCCCTAGTGGGCCATTCAGAACAAATTTTAGGGGTGTGTGTGTGTGTGTGTGTGTGAGTGAGAGAAAGAAACAGAGAGAGAATAAGAAAGAAGAGACATAGAAAAACATCTAAGACTCTCAGAAAGGATTTAATTTACTCTACTGCTCAGGGATATGACTTGAGCCCAGTTATCAAAATGGCCAAGAGTTTGCAAATCTGTCACACAGATTCTAGAGAAGTGCTTGGGATAGCCAACAAGGTTAGGGAGGGAGACAGTATAAGTATTATTTACAATAAAACTTGCAAACAATGTCTATATGTAATTAAATTGTCATGTCCTAGGATATAAACATAATTAAGGTGGGGAGGGGTATGGTTGATAGAATTAAGTTCCTAAAACAGCAGAGTTTTCTGTATTGTCTCAATATTTAAAAAGCATACTCAATGGCCAAGATTAGGCCGCTAATTCTATTTGTGATAATAAATATAACATAAGGCTGAATTTTTTCCCACATTTAAAGCTTTCAGGCCGGGCGCGGTGGCTCACGCCTGTAATCCCAGCACTTTGGGAGGCCGAGGCGGGTGGATCACGAGGTCAGGAGATCGAGACCATCTTGGCTAACACGGTGAAACCCCGTCTCTACTAAAAATACTAAAAATTAGCCGGGCGTGGTGGCGGGCGCCTGTAGTCCCAGCTACTCGGGAGGCTGAGGCAGGAGAATGGCGTGAACCCAGGAGGCGGAGCTTGCAGTGAGCCGAGATCGCGCCACTGCACTCCAGCCTGGGCGACAGAGTGAGACTCCGTCTCAAAAAAAAAAAAAAAAAAAAAAAAGCTTTCAAACATTTAAAATGTATATTTCAGGTAATACATAAATGTCAATCTTAATCTTTTTTTTTTTTTTTTTTGAGATGGAGCTTCATTCCTGTTGCCCAGGCTGGCTGGAGTGCAACAGCACAATCTCTGCTCACTGCAACCTCCGCCTTCCAGGTTCCAGCAATTCTCCTGCCTCAGCTTCCCAAGTAGCTGGGATTATAGGCATATGCCACCACCCCCGGCTAATTTTGTACTTTTAGTAGAGACAAGGTTTCACCACTGCCCAGACTGGTCTCGAACTCCTGACCTCAGGTGATCCACCTGCCTTGGCCTCCCAAAGTGCTGGAATTATAGACGTGAGCCACCGCACCCGGCAATCTTAACCTTTCTTAATCTGCTTTTTGTGAACAGAAAGGCCTTTTCTGACTTAGCCTTGGAAACCTTGGAAGTCACACAGCATCACTCCCACGTATTTTCTTGGTCCAAGTGGTCACGAGCCCACCCAGATGCAAGGAGACATAGACCTCACCTCTTAATGAAGAAGAGTGTCAACTAGTTTTGGTGCCATGTTTTGCAACTGCCGCAGTGGTTTTATTAATCTTTGCATTCTCTATAATCTTTGCAGATAGTTTACTCTCCCATCAACCTGAGCACACACAGGCTTTGTACACAGTAAATGCTTTGGAAAGCATATCATGAATTATTTTATCAAGGGGAAGGTACAGTATGATCACTAACTTGAAGGCACTCACAAAGGAATTTTCAAAGACATGTAGTGGGTGTGAGTGCTTAAACAAGGGTCTCTCTCTACCTAGGCACTTTTCAGACTGATTGAGTCATTTCTTAAATTTGCAAGAGAATGCAAACAAGCACTGTTCTGGAAAGAGAACTCTACCAGGAGCTCACTCTCCCAGTGTTAGAATGAAACGAATGTGTATTTAAATCCTAACCCGGTCACTTCCAAGCTGGACTTTAAAATATATTACTTTACCTCTCTAAAATCTGTTTTCTCATTTTTAAAACAATAACAAATAATATCACCTATCTCATATTGCTGTGAGGATTTAATATGTAAATACCTATAAAAGATGAAGAGCAGAGCCAGGCACATAGTGGCACTCAATAAATATGTGTTGTTTTTGTATCATTATTACTATTTAAAGAGTCTTAGACCACTCTCTAGTACATAGTAAGCACTGAGTTAATGTTAGCTATTAATGTAATTAGGACCCACTACCCTCGCTTTATCTGGTTTCTATCTTCCTCTCTACCTCCCTATTGCAACCAAACATTGAAAGAGTTGCTGACGAATTTTATAATTTGACAGGTCAAACTTTCTGAACTTCTCATTCCTCCCTTCTTTATATTCTGAAAAAGGTGAAAAAGAACAAAGGAAATACCACAAGATGGGTAGCTTTTAGAAAAATCAGGTTTTCTAAGTAGCTTGAATAACCACATAATCAATATGTGATTTTATCAGCTTCGACTTTACATGGGAAAAAAAATCTCACCTTGATTATTGCAACTTCAAAACATTTCTGTCCCATAGTAGAAGGGGAAATGTGGAGTCTTTTGACTCGGTTCCACTATGCAGGGCCTGGCTTTTTCTCTAGTAGTCAAGATTGCGCCACTGCACTCCAGCCAGGGCGACACAGCAAGACTCTGTCCAAGAGGAAGGAGAAGGAGAAGGAGAAGAAGAAGAAGGAGGAGGAGGAGGAGGAGAAGGAGGAGAAGGAGAAGGAGAAAGGAAGAAGAAGGAGGAGGAGGAGGGGAGGAGGAGGAGGAAGAGGAGGAAGAAGAAGAAGAAGAAGAAAAAGAAGAAAGAAAGAAGAAGAAGAAGAAGGAGGAGAAGGAGAAGGAGAAAGAAGAAGGAGCAGGGATGCATTTAATAGCAGAAGGACTACAGAATAGAATACATAGTAAAATCATACCATGGAGAAAGATCGAACTGGAGTCCTTAAAAAAAAAAAAAAAATCTAGGCTGGGCATGGTGGCTCACGCCTGTAATCCCAGTACTTAGGGAGGCCGAGGCTGGCAGATTACCTGAGGTCAGGAGTCCCAGACAAGCCTGACCAAAATGGTGAAACCCTGTCTCTACTAAAAATACAAAAATTAGCTAGGTGTGGTGGTCCACACCTGTAATCCCAGCTACTCAGGAGGCTGAGGTAGGAGATTTGCTTGAACCTGGGAGGCACAGGTCGCAGTGAGCCAAGATCACACCACTGTACTCCAGGCTTGGAGACAGAGCGAGACTCCATCTCAAATAAATAAATAAATAAATAAATAAATAAATAAATAAATAAATAAAAATCTAAAAAAGAGCCAGACTCTAAGTTTTGTGAGGACAAGGACACTGTCTTGGTCACCACTGCATTTCTGATTCCAGCTTCAATATTTCCCACTTAGCAAGTGCTTCAGAAATATTTGTTGAATGAGTAGCATACATTCATGTTAAAATAAATGGTTGGGGAAAAATCTCTTCATATTTTAGCCCAAGTACTTTGGTTTTGAGGCCTACAGACAATCTCATTTTAATCTTTAGTAAGCCTGTTTTGCCATCATTAAAATGCTTCTCTTTGAAGGTGAGCTTACTTTTTCAGTTGACTGATGAAGATATTCAGAATAAAGTAGAACACACTCAAGAAGGACAAAAAGAGACAAGCTTCAAAACTGAAAGCAGAACCCACAAAGAAAAGGCAGACAAACTGCCTTGTAGCATCTCTACAACTAACACCCAAGAACCGAAATGAAACTGAATTTGTTCAGCAAAGCCCAAGTCAGAATCATAAAAACTCCTCAAAATACTACAAATGGCACCTATGTGACAATGAACAGTTTTAAAGCCTCAACACTCAGTGGACAAATGCCTTCAGATGAGCCACTTCAGAAGGTAGGACTCCTACCTAAGGCAACTTCTTCATACTTTAGCTTATTATCTTTATTCGAACTTGATTGAGACTTGCACACACACAAACGACTTTTCCCTTCTCCCTTTGGTTACGATGGTCATCCATTAAACATCATTAGGAAGTAGAAAGGCCCCTTCCCTCTCCAGAGGGGAACCTCCTCTGTGCTAATAACCACACAGCTAGGTCTGGCCTTGCAGCCACCTTGCAATGTGGCGCTGGGGTCTTCGTGGGCACTGTCAAACTTCCCACAGCAGATAATAATGTGCCACCTAAGGAGGAAGGCAGCATTTTTCTGCCCTGAACTCCAGCTTCCAGGATCACTCGCCTAGGTCTCATCTTCTGAAGCCTCCTTTGTCTATCGGATGCATACTGTGCACCTTGTCATTGTTGGGAGGACAAAAACAACTGGCGTTTCTCAGAAGCTGTCTGAAAGAGCTGCTGCAGACGACCCATGTGTGCACAGACTCCGCACACACTCTCTCTCTTTCTCTCCCTCTCTTCCCCTCAGGAACACCATCTGAGAGAGCTGCACGGCTGCCCAGAACTTGTCCCATCCAGCTGACTCCACCAGCCTTTTCCTTCTTTAGCAAGGAAATGGATCTCCAGAAGACACATTCCTGCAGCTCCATGAAACCATCCAGGCACAGACACTTGCCCAGCTTTTTAATTTTACAGCTTTTACGCTGAGGTGACACCCCCTGTCCCCAGCCCTGCTATCGTGGACATTCCCATTAACCCTGTTAGTTTTAAATGTTAAAAACAGAGAACTCAAGACATCTACTTTTTTAATGTCAAGAAATGCAAAGTGGCATATGATAATAAACAGAAACACATACATAATAGCCCAGGACTTAAAAACAAATCCCTTCGTTTCTTAGACCCACGGCCACATAGACCTCACAGTTTAAACAAAAAAAAAAAAAATCCACAGTGAAACGTATCAGCGTACATTCTCTTTCGGATCCAATACACAGAAAATCTTTACACTTATAATTTTACAGGGACCAGGAGTAGAGAGAGAGAGAGAGAGTGAGAGAGAAAGCGCGCATCTGCTTTATGTTCTCAGTGACCAGCTGGACAGATGGTCAAGAATATTGTTAGTTAAGAAAGCTCTCATTCATGATCAGAAAGTCCCTTGGGCAGGCTGGTGTGGGGTGCAAGAATGTCCTAGAACGTAATATTTGAAGAATGTGTTCATGTCTGAGATATGAACCCATGTGGTGGACGTGGGGGAGGAAGGGGTAGAACAGACAGCCTGTTGTGATCCAAAAAGCAACCACAAGTACCTCAACATTGGTTTGTCACCCAGACACTTCCGGCTTTCATTCCACCCACTCCCTCAACAATATTAAAAGTGAAGAAAACCATTGATAGGTCTCAGTAGCTGCCATAATCCTTCCTTCTCTAGACAGCCCTCCGTATTCATGGGAGTGCAGTCAGCCCTCCGTATTCATGGGTTCTGCATCTGTGGATTCAACCAACAGATATTCCAAATATTTTCCAAATATTTGAAGGAAAAAATTATGACTGTACTGAACATGTACAGACTTTTTTCTTGTCATTATTCTCTCAACAATACAGTGTAACAACCATTCACATAGCATTTACATTGTGTTAGGTATTATAAGAAATCAAGGGATAACTTAAAGTATACAGGCCAGGCGCGGTGGCTCATGCCTGTAATCCCAGCACTTTGGGAGGCCAAGGTGGGCGGATCACCTGAGGTCAGGAGTTCGAGACCACCCTGACCAACATAAAGAAACCTCGTCTCTACTAAAAATTCAAAATTAGCCAGGCATGGTGGCGCGTGCCTGTAATCCCAGCTACTTGGGAGGCTGAGGCAGGAGAATCGCTTGAACCTGGGAGGCAGAGATTGCGGTGAGCCAATATTGTGCCATTGCACTCCAACCTGGGCAACAAGAGCAAAACTCCGTCTCAAAAAAAAAAAAAAAGTATACAGGAGGACGTCCATAAGTTATATGCAAATACAACACCATTGTATATCAGGGACTTTAGCATCCCTGGATTTGAGTGTCTGTCAGGGGGTCCTGTAGCCATCCCCCATGGACACCAAGGGACAGCTGTACCTCACAAGTAGAAAAATATAAAAGGGAGGTAGAAGAGGATACGCTGCATGAAGTTGCCACTTCTTTGTCACTTCTTCTGGGCTAACACAGAAGATGTAAAAAGAAACAGGGGGTCCTATGTGTTCATCCCAATATGAGCATTTCCTGGGTGAAATTTCTCTAAATTTAAGTCGCCTCTCAACCTGACCAACAGAAAGCGTGTTTGTCTAGGGAGGGAGGAGGATGGCTGGTCATGAGCACTATAAAATCTATGGGAGAACTGGAAATCAACAAATCTGCAACCATCTGGCTTTCCGTACCAATTTACATCCACGTTTTCTTTTGTTTTTGAGATACAGTCTCTCTCTGTCACCCAGGCTGGAGCGCAGTGGCAAGATCTTGGTTCGCTGCAACCTCCACCTCCTGGGTTCAAGCAATTCTCGTGCCTCAACCTCCCAAGTAGCTGGGATTATAGGCGCCTGCCACCATGCCCGGCTAATTTTTGTATTTTTAGTAGAGACAGGGTTTCATCATGTCGGCCAGGCTGGTCTCAAACTCCTGACCTCAAGTGATCCACCCACGTAGGCCTCCCAAAGTGCTGGGATTACAGGCGTGAACCACCTCGCCCAACCCTTCACTTTTTCAACAAAATTTCTTATAGACTTCCATCAGAGAGACTCTGGTACTATAGATGAGTTCCCTGGTGTTTTGATCTTTCTCCCACCCTACAGTGAGCACCTACTTCCCGGCTGTGAGGTATTGTGCCAGGCACCCACAGTATATAAGAGACATGAGATATGGGGATATCCATACCCCCCGCCTGCCGTTTTGTGGACAGGGGGTGTATGTGAGTCAAGCAATAGTCACAGCTTCTAAAGCTAGAAAAAATAGTCTTCAAAATAATCCATATGTTGCTTTTTGCAACTCACTTTAGTGCCTTGATTGGAGAGTTCTGAGGAGGATATTAATGAGAAACTGGGGTCACCAAAATCAAACAGGAGGCCTGGTTTGGAGCAGGAAGCAAAGTAATCAGAAAGAGGACATGTGGCCGGGTGTGGTGGCTCATACCTGTAATCCCAGCACTTTGGGAGGCCGAGGCGGGCAGATCACAAGGTCAAGAGATCAAGACCATCCTGGCCAACATGGTGACACCCCATCTCTACTAAAAATACAAAAATTAACCGGGCATGGTGGCGCACACCTGTAGTCCCATCTACTCGGGAGGCTGAGGCAGGAGAATAGCTTAAACGCGGGAGGCGGAGGTTGCTATGAGCCAAGATTGTGCCACTGCACTCCAGCCTGGTGAGAGAGTGAGACTTCGAAAAAGAAAGAAAAAGAAAGAAAGAAAGAGAGAGAGAGAAAGGAAGGAAAGAAAGAAAGAGAGAGAGAGAGAAAGAAAGAAAGGAAGAGGACATGTGTACTATGAGGGAGAGGGTCATTATTCATCCCCAGCTATTCCCCAGCTTCTTCCTTCCTTGTACCTACCAGCAACCCCCTGGTCCTTTGAAAACATATAAGGCAGAATCCTCAGCTGCCACCACAAAAGACCTCGGAAGGGTCAGCTAACAGCAACAGTCATACAGGTTGAACATTTTTAATTTAAAAATCTAAAATCTGAAATGCTCCAAAATCTGAAACTTTGTGAGTGCCAACATGATGCCCCAAGTGGAAAACTCCGCACCTGACCTCATGACAGGTCGCAGTCAAAATACAAGCACACAACATGCAGTCCATTCCGCATCCCAGCTCTTCTGGTGATGCTACTGTGCTGCTTAGTTACCCTGAGCACATTAGTTTTCACTGTATTCATAGTATGTCATATTTTAGTGTTAAGTACTTATGTGTGTAAGTGTAAGAAAATGATTGCTTATAGGGGCCATATAAATTCACAGTCAGGAATGACGGTGATGCCAAACAACCACAGATAGCCCACATGGATGGCTGAGATAGTGACTCCTTTGCTTTCTGATAGTTCAATGTACACAAACTTTGTTTCATGCACAAAGTTTATTAAGAATATTGTATAAAATTACCAGGCTATGTGTACAAGGTGCATATGAAGAATAAATGAATTTCGTGTTTAGAATTGGGTCCCAGCCCCAAGATATCTCATTATATATATGCAAATATTCCCAAATCCAGAAATATCCAAAATCTAAAACACTTCTGGTCCCAAGCATTTTGGATTAGAGATACTCAACCTGTAGTTTACTTTACTGAACGCTTATGATAGACTCAGCACTGTTAAGTGCTTTAGATCTATCATCTCATTTAATGCTCGTAACATTTCTGTGAGGCAGGTTATTAGTGCCAATTTATCCATAAGAAGGCTGAAGTTTGGGAAATTTAAGCTATTTGGCCAAGGTCACATTGCTAGCAAGTGGCAGAGACAGGAATTTGTTCCAGGTTATGTCTCCTTCCAGTGTCAAGGTACTTTTCACCTGTCTGAGATTTTCCAAAATTAACTGCATTAAAGAATTAAGAAAAAAGTAAAATATAGATGTGTAGAAAAAAACAAGTTAACAAAATGCAAGTCTCTTGTGCTCTTAACATCAAAATCTAGATGTTTAGCAATTAATGAGTTCGCTAACCAATTTTCCTCATAGAGTGTTATGAAGAACATATATGTATGCACACTTTATATATTTTAAAGCACAATGTGAAAGTTAAACATAGATACATATTATTTTATTTTATTTTTAGAGATAGGATGTCACTCTGTCACCCAGACTGGAGTGCAATGGTGCTATCATAACTCACTGCAGCCTGGAACTCTTGGGCTCAAGCAATCCTCCCACCTCAGCCTCCTAAGTAGCTGGGACCATGGGCACACATCACCATGACTGGCCAATTTCAAATTTTTTTTGTAGAGATGACGTCTCCCTATGTTGCCCAGGCTAGTCTTTTTTGGGGGGTGGGGGCGGAGGGGGACAGGGTCTCTCTCTGTCGCCCAGGCTGGAGTGCAGTGGTATGATCTCAGCTCACTGCAACCTCTGCTTCCCGGATTCAAGCGATTCTCCCACCTCAGCCTCAAGAGTAGCTGGGACTACAGGCATGCACCACAACACCCAGCTAATTTTTTGTATTTTTAGTAGAGATGAGGTTTTGCCATGTTGGCCAGGCTAGTCTCGAACTCCTGGTCTCAAGGGATCCACCCGCCTTGGCCTCCCAAAGTGCTGGGATTACAGGCGTGAGCCACCACACCCAGCCTCCCTATGTTGCCCAGGCTGGTCTTAAACACCTGGCCTCAAGTGATCGTCCTGCCTTAGCCTCCCAAAGCCCTGGTATTAAAGGCATGAGCCACCACACCTGGCCCATTTATATATATATAATATAATATAAAAGTTATTATTTATTCTTTCTAGGAATATTCCCTCTCCCCCAACCAAGGTCTGTGAAGATCAAATAAGATATTATGGGGACTAAAGATGCTCCATTAGATATTTTCTCCAATATATTTTTAAGTTACCATTTTAATTTTGTACGTTCAAAGTGAAAATGCATTTTTTTGTAAAACAAGAGCAATAAAGCTCAGGCAAACTTCCTGGCTGGTGGAGATCTCAGGATAAGGTGTGAGCATGAAAATGAGACAAATGAGACTTTTGTGGTTGACATGAAAAAACTCTCCTCCATCCTGTACTGACTCTGCAGTTTTCTCCTGTCTCTTCAAAGTCTTAGGCTCCAGGCCCCTGGAAGTCCTGCTTCACCTATGCCTACTTCTCTTGCTGCCATTTGGTTTGCCTGATTTATTGAGGCTTCCAGAAAGTGCCTTTTCTTAGCTGCTGATTCTGAGCTAGTATTTGGCCTCTTTAACACATGGGCCTTTGTGTGGACACCATCTTTCCCTGAAACCTGTCTACATCTTTTCTGTCCCTTCTAACTATCCACTTTGTTCTTCCCCAAGATGGGCTGCCACAAGTTGCCATTTCCTGACTGGTGCATGGTTCCAGACAGCTCACGGGCAGACACAGGGAAGGAATCTTATCTCGTTTTTGTTTTTTTGTTGTTGTTTTTGTTTTTTTCTTTTTTGTTGTGGTTGTTGCTGTTGTTTTGAAATGGAGTCTCACTCTGTTGCCAAGGCTGGAGTGCAGTGGTGCAATCTCGGCTCACTGCAACCTCCGCCTCCAGGGTTCAAGCAATTCACTCTGCCTCAGCCTCCCAAGTAGCTGGGATTACAGGCGCCCGCCACCACACCTGGCTAACTTTTGTATTTTTGGGGTTTCGCCATGTTGGCCAGGCTGGTCTTGAACTCCTGACCTCAGGTGATCCACCCACCTCAGCCTCCCAAAGTGCTGGGATTACAAGCATGAGCCACCGCACCTGGCAGGAATCCTATCTCCAATAAACATTTTCAAGTTCTTTAACCTGAAATGCCATGGAGAATCATTCTTGATCTCTCCATGTCTAAGCAGGAATCTTATCAACATAACTTACAAAATCAATGTTTCTGATTCATACAAAACTTCCCCCATCAGTACTGCCATAAAAGGAAGCAGAGGGTTGTTCCCTCCTCACCCAACAAAATCTTGCAGCCCCGCATCAAAGGCAGCCCTGAAGCATCACTTAACTGGGAAGGCCAATGCTTTCTTACATCACGTTGCCCCCTTCTCAATACAACATTGAATTTTCAAGCCAAACAGATTAGAATTCAAATTCCAACTATCATAAAGCTCTGTAACCACTAAACCACTCCAAGCCTCAGTTCACTTATCCTCAAAGTGGGGCTGATGATAGATAGTAACTATCTTACAGTTGCGGTGGGGTTTGAGAAGCAGAATATATATCAAATCTTTGCACAGAGAACAGAGAAGTAGGCTAGTATTATTTACCAAGGTAGCCACTATCCCTTTCTGAGCAAAGCAGGGTTAAAAATAAAGAGAGGGGCCGGGTATGGTGGCTCACGCCTGTAATCCCAGCACTTTGGAAGGCCGAGGTGGGCGGATCATGAGGTCAGGAGTTCAAGACCATCCCAGCCAACATGGTGAAACCCTGTCTCTACTAAAAATACAAAAATTAGCCGGGCATGGTGGCGGGCGCCTGTAGTCCCAGCTACTCGGGAGGCCGAGGCAGGAGAATCGCTTGAACTCAGGAGGCAGAGGTTGCAGTGAGCCGAGATCGTGCCACTGCACTCCAGCCTGGCAACAGAGCAAGACTCCGTCTCAAATAAATAAATAAATAAATAAATAAATAAATAAATAAATAAAGAAAGAAAGAAAGACAGGTTTTTCTGTTCCCAAACACTTCCGGAAATGAATCAGTCGCAACAGTCTTTCCTAGAAGTTAAGTCCTCCCTTCTTCACTCCCTGTCCTTGTAACAGGGTCTGAAAACAACAGGGATAAAAAGTATAGGCAAAGGACAAGAAGGCACCATAGCTCTAGCACCAAGGAAAAGGCATCAGATGTTTTGGTTTTAAGAAAAAAAATCACCCTCTCCCATACTAATAATTTCCAACTTTATCAAGCTACTAAACAGGAGCCGTACGACCCTTGCTTTACTTTAGAAATGGGAGAACGCTAGGGAAAAATAGGACTCTTTTAATAATTACTATTTGTATTACACTTTATGCCTCCCACACAGAGCTTTGAGGAAAGCTACAAGAGCTCAGGGCTGTTAATGTGACACCAGCGATGTTGTGGTAATCAGAGAAGGCCACTCCAAGCTTCTCTGCTTTCAGGGATCTCACTAGCCACAGGATGGGGGAGGGTGGGGCTGGAGGAGGGAGCCTGGGCGGAAGACCCAGAACTCCCTGAAGGCTTGCTGAGCAATCTGTGCCTTCAGAACAACAGTAAAATGATGGAAAGCTAAAGATTCCTGGAAAAGAGGGACTAGAGCAAGAATTGACAAGGCAGGCATAAAAATGAAAAGAAAGCTAGAGAGTCAAAGAAATTAGGCTTTGTCTCCAGCTCCCATTGCCGGGATGAAAGGAACTTCTCCGTGCCAGGCTCCAAGAAAAGGGACCCACCCTCCCAACTCAGCACAAACTCCCAGGGCCCACCATGAGGGCTGGAAAGGAAAGGAAACAGAGGGGTGATTTCCAACCACCAGGCCTTAGAGACCATTGTCACAGGAGGAAAAAGAGGCAGCAGACAGAGAGAGAAAGTCTGGGTGGGTGTTAAATTATAATTATGTCTACAATGGTATATGAAAAACCTCGCAGGTCTCTGCTGATACAGATATGGGAAGTCCACCTTCTGAATCCCATGCTGGAGTTGATAAGAAGGAAGGCAAAACCAGGAATCAAGAGCTCAGTGCCTTCTTTTATACAGTGCCCACCACTGGTAAGGAGACCTCTGACTCAGTTTCCAGAAAGGAAGGTAACCTCTTCAGCCATGATAGTCAACCGTCTTTTTAAAAAAGGAAGAAATTAGGGAAAATTAGATTTGTGAATGAACATCCTTCTGAAAGGAGGAAACATGAAGCAAATTATAGTTCTATTAATTAATTAATTAATTTTTAAAAATTTTTTTTAGATGGAGTCTTGCTCAGTTGCCCAGGCATGGAGTGCAGTGGCACAATCTCGGCTCACTGCAACCTCTGTCTCCCAGGTTCGAGAGATTCTCCTGCCTCAGCCTCGAGAGTAGCTGGGATTACAGGTACCCACCACCACACTCTGCTAATTTTTGTATTTCTAGTAGATATGGAGTTTCACCACGTTGACCAGGATGGTCTCAAACTCCTAACCTCAGGTGATCTGCCCGCCTCAGCCTCCCAAAGTGCTGGGATTACAGGCGTGAGCCACCACACCTGGCCATAGTTCTACATATTTATATTTTTCCTCCTTGCATTGGGAAACTAAAGAGTAAACAACTCCCATCCCCCCAAAAATCCTAAGAATACTAAAAAGCATTTAGTCAAGGTCTAGCCATATATAAGAAAGTAGTTAATATTTCCCAAATGACCCCAGACCAAAGACTGAATTCTGCATTACTAATACCATGACCTTCTTATTTAGTGCCATTTATAGGCATTCAAAGCCAAAGAGAGGAAGTTGGCAATATATTAATTTTCTTAATTGTTATGTAAATGTCTCAGACTGACCTGTAAAATGTATGTACTCATAGAAGGTGTAATTCACTCTAAGATACAAACCTACTCTCTAAAATTGCAGTTGGTAAGCACTCAACATGGAGTTGAGAAAATGTTTACAAAATGCAAGACAGGTGTTTGGATTTATTTCAAATGTATTAATGAAAAATACGATACTCCCTTGAACGATGAATACGGAGTGTATGGTAGTTAATTTTGGGAAAAAGAAGTGCATGTAATCACTTACATTTTTGAAGTGAAGGTTAATCTGCAGGAAACGGGAAGTTAAGATGTGTAATTAACCCAAAGGTACACAATAGAAAGAATGGGAGGCAAAGACTAAAGAGGGAGCTTGAAGGAGCTAGCACAGAAATGCCTGCAGAAAAGGCAAACAGCTGAAATGTCTCTTCTTTAGGCTTTTGCACTCATTTAACCATCACAGACAGGAGCTCTACTCATGGGTCTGAATGTGCCCAAAGATGGTGTTACTCAAAGCATGGTGTCTGGACTTGGTTCTCATCCTTTAAACGGTAATGTTCCACACCCACAGGGCACAGAAATTTAAAAGTGCATGGTGAGAGGCCCACAGCAATTTGTAATTAAAGGAACATTCGAGCACATGATCATTTTTCTAGTAGTACATTTTTACTGTATTTTCTAAATGTAACAGTGAGAAATGGATTGGAAATAGAAGGAGAAGAAACTGGTCTTTCACCATAGGCAGTTTGCAGAGCACCTCTAAAAAACCTACCCTCTAAAATTGCAGTTGGTAAGCACTCAACATGGAGGTAAGAAAATATATGAAAACTTCCCGTTGTTCGGTTTCCACTCCAACTTATGTTTTCCCAATGCAGAGGCCTGCCTGGTTAGTATAGAAACTGATGAAAAAAGGCAGCAATGATGGCTATTTTTGCCTGAAACACTGATTCCACTAAAACCAACACCTGGCTTTATACTGTTGTGCTATTCCACATAAAGTAAAATCCCACTCAATCTTTTTGCTTGTTTGTATATAAAAAGAAATTCTGAATTGAGCAGCCTTCTATATAGAAAAATGGAATTCATAGTTTTAATTATTAAATATAGCCAAATATTTACACATAATTAAACACAAAATATATGAGCTGTTAGGTGGGTTCTTCCCCCTAACCCCCATGCCTTACTATGAAGGAAAATGTTACAATGCATAGACCACATTGCATTCTCTCACGTCTACTTTACCTTCTGTTTGAATATCTGTGGTTATAGCAACATCACTTTTTATCTGCTAAAAATATTTTAGGCTTCCTCTGCCTAGATTTTTCTCTCTGGAATTCTGTTTATAAGAGGTATGGGTATAAAAAAGAAAATAACATGTCTTTGTCAGGAGATTAAACACATTAAAAAAAAACCAAATATACATACACATTTGTACATGAACACAAAATGTAAACACACATCTACAACCTACACCCGAAGTTCCACAAGCAAAATCCTCATTAATTCACTGTCTTATCACTGAGAAGAAAAATAGTATATCCAAGGACCGTAAGACAACAGTCTCCTTATTTACCAATATCGTGCTTACTGAAATAAAGCTTTTTAGGTACTGCCTTGGTTATATTAAGCAAGTTGCTTTCAAATTCAATAACATAAATGCAAAATTCACTAAATATGCAGGCATTGGTTGGCTGAAGAAGAGAGAGCACTGGGATTGGCTGAGCTAAGGGAGAAATAGATGAGGGAGGAATAAGTCAACAGTGCCCCAGTTTGAGAAATTCTGTGAGTAAACACTGAAGTCTCATTGGCATGATTTTATCTAATGGCTTTAATATGTAGCCGCTGCTACAAATGCTGGGGTCATCTAATGGGGAGTGTAGGAAACAGACCTCACACTGCACAACACCAGAGGATGTGAACCGTCTAGGCTGCCCGTAGATCTCCATAAACAAGGCCTCTTCCCATCAAAGGCCACTGTGGAATGTAGCTGGAGTTGTTTATGCTTCTTTCTTTTTCTATTAGGTTTATTCTCCTGATGTTAAACCCTGTCAACTTTACTGCCCAGAAACCTATCTTCAGAATAGGACCTTCTGCTTTGAAGACTCCTTTTAAGAAATGTCAAGGGGCAGTAAACATAAAATAGGATCCATAGCACCACCAATGACACAAAAACAGGGCCAAAGCTAATCAGTCTCCTCCATAAAACACACACTCAGTCTTTTGTCCCTCTCACACACAGTAGCAGACCAATAAGATCTGCGGAGTGAATGTAAGCAACAGAGTAGGAAGCAGCTGAAAAGAAAGAATTCCTGCTGCGTTCTCCCCTTGTGCCTCTTTCACAGTCAAAGGGTTCAAGGGAAGAATGTTTTATTGCACACTGCTGTTCACCACTAGCAGTGCAAGTTTATTCTGCCCAGGGGCTCAAGTGGGACGAATCTGGTCATCTCCATATGTTCTCATAGTGAAATTCTTCTCTTGTTTTCCTTTCATTTTTCAGGCCTCGTCTAATTTAAAACAAACCACACAGACACACTGGCCAAAGCAGCGACTGCCTCTGAGAGGAAGGTGGGCTTGCAGTACTGGCTGGGACCACTTCCACATCTGAAGATGCTGTTTGCCTGTATTTGCTTCCCAGCGTCCTTCCTCCCTGCCTGGTTGCCTGTTGGGCCTAACATGGAGCTCTGCCCACAGTAGTGTCGTTACTATGGCCACTAGACCATACCAAGGCATGGCCTTCGCAGTCCCCAGCATACAGCTCCCAACCTCACAGGCAAGTCCATCTCTATTGCTATCAGGAAGTAAAAGTTCACATGGGGCGGGCACAAAGTCCTGCTCATCCCAAGGCACCAACGCACCCCCACCAGGCTTTCCCCAGAAGGCAACTCAACCACTCTAGGATTTTTTTTTATTTTTTTTTAAATAAACTGTATTAGGAGCTTGTCAGAAATCCCGAAGTTGGAGACCACTGTGAAACTCCTGGGTCCCACCGGGGCTGAGCTCGTACCAATAGCCCTAAAGTCAAAAAGAACCAGGGAAGGTTCTATTTACAAGTGAACTGGACTCATGATGCTCCACCAAGGAGGCAATCCGTGAAAACAGGCAAGGTTCATCAGCAACTCTAACCGCTCAGGGTGTGCTATTATTACTTTTGAAAACAATCGTCTGATTATACAAACATGTATATGGTGCTTAACAGTTTACTCTGTATTCTTTCTATGAATAGTTTCATGTTTACAACAAATCTAGGAGGGAAAAGGATAGAAATTATTATCTCCATTTTATGGAAAAGAATCTAAGGCTCAGAACCCAGCTAGTAAGTAAAGAACTGCAAATAAAGCTCAGGTCTTGTCTGTCTCTTTCCACTACATTACAGCTCACCTTCTGAAAGAAGCTTCATCTTTGTGGCATCTGTAAAACATTTCCCCTATCTTTCCCCACATTGCCCACTCCTCTTAGGTGCTGGAAGAAAATACCCACTACTTTTACACATATAACTAATACATGGTTGCTGCTCTGCAAATGATTTCTGAATAAATGAGCACTCCCATGCATGCCATTCCAATGCACAGTCACCCTTCTTGCCCTGGGCCAGATTTAGGGAGGTCAGGAGCATCTAATATGGAATCTTAAGTAGTCAGAAAAACAGGAAGGAATACAGATGGATATGTTCCTTGTTTGCACATAAATGCCATTTGGGCTTCTCAGACCTGACACTTGAGCCTTTCCTGAACCGTGTGCTTTTCCTAACATGCAGGTCTGCCTGTCAAATTTATGACATCACGCTACCATCCACTTTTCTGGCAACTCCAGTTATTCTTTAGTTTTACCTCTCAGTCTAACCAGAAGGTTCCCGTAAGTTTCCCCTGTATTAACTCGGCCAATTGATGTTTTGCCAGCAGCAGGGTGTGGGTATTTTATTTTGTTTTAGATCCACTTGCCATTCTCTACCTCTCTCCCAGGCAGTTTACAAGCATTTGGCCCACTCCACTCCTCCTCCAGGCCTTAAGTTCGCCCCAACACACTGACTCCTGTAGGCTACAGAAAAGCCCAACGGCAAAAGAAACACCCTAGATTGAAACACACACACACACACACACACACACACACACACACACACACAGAGAGAGAGAGAGAGAGAGAAACCTACTAATAATGGAACTCACCCTCCTGCCAGCAGAGAATGGCCAACCCCATCTCCCCAGTTCTGGTTATTTCTAGAAATCTGAAATCTATAATATGTCACCATCACTCAGCACTCAGTACGTATTTATTGGATGAATGAATGATTACTATTATTTGATAATACGCACGTGAGAGAAACTTTATCCAACGCTTTCTGAAAATCTAAATTACTAGACAAGCAAAGGGCCGATGACTACTCAGGGATTTACCCTTTAGTGGCAGACACAACTTTACAGCCAGGCCTACTTGTCTTGTTACAATCACTTAAATGTTTTATTTGTTTACAAAACTCTTCTCAACTATTTTTGATGGTTTGTTGCCACGTGCACAATCTAATGTGCATGTATACACAGGGAATGAAGGTATGAAACCTGGCACACTGCCACCCTAAATATCAGGCAGGCTCCTCAAAGACAACAGTAATGCTGTGTATTTCTTTATACATTTTCACGACTAGATCAGCCATTTGAAGGTTTATTTATTCCTAAATTCTTCAACTTCCTGTATCTGAGTATTTATGTCTCAGATTTCCCCATTACCTCCTTTCCCACCACTTTATTCCTAATATTCCACTTTTCACCTCGTTACTATGAAGCACGACCTAACGCCAGCATTTATTTCCTGACCTCCAAAATGAAAAGACTCATAAACAAAACAAACAAAATGGAAAAAATTTTAGCAACTATTTTTGGGCCCCAGAAACAAAACTTACTTTTCCAAAGAAAGAGAATCCTTTAACCTACTTTGAGGACTAACAAATGACTTGAACACATTGTGTTCAAGGTTTTATCAAACGATGGGAAAAATACAAAGGTCTAGTATTTAAAATACTACCCTTTTTTCCCCTACAATGCATCACCCTAGTCCAATGTAACCTTAAAAACATGGAGGGGGCGGCAGGGGAGGATAGCTATACGGTTTACATTGGGTTATAGTCCTTGTTGTGGCTGCTGTTGCTATCATTTGGTGATAATTTGGAAATGCTCCCCTGAATATCCCCTCTGATGCTTCTGGCATTGCAGTATCTGCCCCCAGACCACAGTGAAGCTGTTAGCAGGATGTGAACAGAGTTCACAAAATCAAGGGTTTGTTTACATACCAGCCACAGCACGAAGAAACAAATAAGGTCTAAATGCCTGTTGTCTCATCTGTTTTTGTGTTTTCCTTGCGTATTTCTTCCCAAGCTCTTAACAAACGGGTAATGGGTAGTTAAACATTTGCGACCAGTTACTCATCTTGCTTTGCAGTCATAGAGCTGGTCTAAGTGGAGCAGCCAGTAACTTCAAAGGACACCCTAGTTTGGATCTGTTTCCCAGGGGACAGAGCGCAAGCCCCAGGGCACCCTCATAAAACCCGAGGAGGGAATTACTCCATTTCCCGCCCCTGGTTACCTGAATCACACTGTGCACATGTACAGAAGCTAAAAGGTTCTCTACTTTGCCCCATTTGACGCAGGAAAAGGAAAACAAATGATAGATACCTGCACTGGTTCCTCCCACTCGCTACGAACTCCATTCTCTGCGCCCTTATGCAAACCTCTTAGAAGGGTCAGGGCAGCTGTTTCCAGAGCTGCTTGGCCAAAACGGGCAAACACACGGGCATGAAAAGAATTCTGAAAATACTTCCGATTGCTTTTCTTGTCTCTCACACAAGAGCATGCTTAACCCACGGGTACCTTTCAATGTTCATGTATAATAAATACAGTTTCAAAATAAAGAATAAGACACCCAAAATCCTACCTATTGGGTGTAGCTGCTGCCTTCATTAGTCAAATTTTCTCAGAGACCGTAGCTCCAGTTGCACTGAAAACCGTCGTTTTTTAATTATTTTATATCTGTGGCCATTTGTCCTACAGATTTCTTCTTGGCCTCTATCATTTTTGCCAGTGGAAAATTTATGCTTTCCCCTTTAACTACTACTGGTCTAAATTTACTTTAGTGAAGAAAATTTTGGCTCTAACTAAAACTCATGTAAACTTTCCATTTCACCGTGGTGTTTTCTTTTCTTGGATTCAGCACAAGTCTTTTCTAATCTAAGAAATGGCTCTTACAGGCCCTCCTCAAATGTTTGTTTTCCAATTTAAGAGGATCTCTCTGTACATATACATAAAACATTAAAAGCTTCAGTGATGTGTCCAAAGTTGCTCTAAGGCGGGAATAGCTGATCTGACCCTCCACCATCCGCACATAGGCGCTACCTCACAAATGTGTCTGGGTAAGACCCTGCCCCATCGGAGTCCCCTGAAACTTCTCTTCCTTGAATCTCACTTTGATAAGCACACATGCTTGGACTCAAACAGGTCATCTCCAGTATCCATTTCTTTCATTTTCTTTTGTCCCACAATAGAGTTAAACAATACACTGTCTCGTCGTCCAAATGCTTCAAGTGGTTTTACATGCTTTATTCCAACGATCTTCTCAGTATCAATGTGAGAACAGAGAGGATGAAGAAATTTCAATCATTCTTTAAGGGAAAAAAAAAGGCATTTAAAATATCAATTATTTTGCAATCGGCTCAAGATCTTACAGGTATGGCAGAATCAGAACTGAAGTACCAGAGTTCAGACCCTCAGGAATATGGTGAATTCATCCTCCTACTCTCTCTCATAATATAGAGTAAACCTAAATGTAAACTGAACCACTTAAAGGTGGGGTGGGGAGAACGAGAGAAGAGGGGAAGGGGACCATGAACATTAAACCATTTCACTAGAAATTTTGTTTCTAACCTGTCATAGGAGTAGAGGGAAAAAAAGAGAGATTTTAAAAAGAAATTTTCTTTCTTTTAAGCTATGTCCCTATTGCTCACTTTGAAAAAGGAATGAAAATAGGCCGGGCACGGTGGCTCACGCCTGTAATCCCAGCACTTTGGGAGGGTGAGGTGGGTGGATCACCTGAGATCAGGAGTTCGAGACCAGCATGGCCAACATGGCGAAACCCCGTCTCTACTAAAAATACAAAACTTAGCCGGGCATAGTGGTGTGTGCCTGTAACCCCAGATACTAGGGCGGCTGAGGCAGGAGGATCGCTTGAACCTGGGAGGTGGAGGTTGCAGTGAGCTGAGATCGTGCCATTGCATTCCAGCCTGGGCAAGAGTAAGACTCCATCTCAAAAAAGAAAATACAAAACACTCTCCTACCAATCCTTACTCAGAATTGAAATTTTCTATTTTTTGTGTGACTCTTTTACTAGTGATGTTCTCTTTTACTAGTAATCAGAGGGTCCATGCTATCTTATACATCCTCTCAATGAATATGACTTCATATACTCATCCCTGCCATGGCATCCCATTCTAAGGACATTTTTGTCTTATGAAGCAATATTTGCCTTGACATTCTGTTATTTGGGAATTTGCACTATTTCAGTTTCACTGGAAATAATGCTACCATGAGAAACTTTATTCTTCACAATGATTTGGTATTTCCTGTGGTTTCTATGCTACGAACAATAAAGTTTTACCTCTTTTTAATTATTGTGAAATTCTTTCCTGGTATATTGTACCCATTTACAGAAACATCACCAAAGTGTAAGTGAAGATGTTTTTCCACATTTTAATCAACGCTGGGTTTAAAACTCACATTTATTTTTTTAAAGTGTGTTAGGCACATAACTTCACTGTAAAGTTGTCTTAATATATGTTCTTTCAGCTCCTAATGAGGGTGTGTACTTTTCAGGGTGATAATTTATCATCTATATTTCATCCTGGGTCTCCTTCACTACTCACACTGCCTCTTTTTAAGCACTGAATCATGCCATAGGTGGAGGAAGGGGCCAAAAATAATTGTTTAATCATAACTATACAACCAAGTCTTTACGATGAAAAACAGAATTCTCTACTTCAGGAAAATGAGATTACATTTAGCCTTCTGAAAATGAGTAACAATCAAGCATAAATACTTGTTAACAGGTTCACACATAAGCACATGAAAACAAAATTGGCCAAGCTGAGGCAGGAGGATTGTTTGAGACCAGGAGCTCGAGACCAGCTTGGGCGACATCGCGAGACCTCAACTCCAAAAAAAATTTAAAAAATTAGCCGGGCATAGCGGTGCACACCTGTAGTCCCAGCTACACAGGGAGGATCATTTGAGCCCAGGAGTTCGAGGTTATGGTGAGCTATGATCTCACCACTGCACTCCAGCCTGGGCAAAAAACTGTGATGGGAGGGAGGAAGGGAGGGAGGACGCGAGGGAGGGAAAGAAAGAAAAGTAAGGAAGAAAGGAAGGGAGGAAGGAAAATTGACCTGGTCTAAGAGGGAGAACCCTTTCCCTCCTCTCTCCCCTATCCCCTTCTTTCAGACAAACCCCAATTTCTCCATCATGACAGGGCTGTCCAAAAAGTCATCAAGGTGTAGTCTTATCCTTTGAATGATTCTCCTTCTTACCTCAACAGTTATCTCTATGTTCAAAACACCTCTTCCTTTCCATTCCCACTGCTCCACGGTTTGGGCCTTCCTCACTTCTGCCCAGACTAGCAAACTCATGTTCCAGCTTCTAGTCTTTGTCCTATTCTACGTGGTACTAACAGAGGAACTTCCTATAGTACAGCTCTGACCTTGTTTCTGCAGTGTACAAAATTCTGAGGTGCTTTATGCACTGACAAACCATATCCCAACTGGCTCTCACCAAGAAAACGCATTGCCAGGAGCTCTTCACTGGTACCTCCTTTGGTATTTAAAAGCTTCTTAAGGAATGTGAGTGTGCTTATCATAGTGCTTAGCAAGACTCTAAGAGTACTCAAAAGTACTAATTTAGAGTTTTCTGTGTACTATTTCATAATACCCAGTCATCAGATGTAAGCTGAGTAAAATCAGTATCTTAATTGTATCTCCCACAGTTCGGTGCTTTCAGTGTGGAATTTCTACAAATCATCATTGAACAAATAAACTATGGAACCAATTGCTCTTTATTGAATCCACTGGTTGAGTGCTCTAGAATAAGCCACCTAGAAACATATTGGTATTTAAAACATCAATGACAAGGAAGATACTAATACTCAAAATACTCCCACAAATTTGTTTTTGAAAAGAAATTATTGTAAACACAAAATAAATGACAGGCCTTCAGGTGAAGCTCTATTATCATATCATACCTATGACTGACACCAGCAAAGATATGGATTTGCCTCAGGAAGAAATGTGTTACCAAGACACTAATCCATATACTTTCTAAAGAAATTGCATGTCCTAAAAATATAATCCTTCCAAAATTGTTATTATAAGTAAGGCAATGCTTAGTTTGCTTGATCAGATTTTGACCAATAATAATAAGAAAAAGAATGGAAACCCCCCCTTGACAATCAGTTACACATTCTCCTTAATCCCAGCATGATGTAACAGACACTGTCTAAACTCATAGTTGGAATTCCAAGTTCATGTTCTTTCTTTCATTAGTTTCATGACCTTGGGCAAGTCACTTCACCCTAGGATGTCTCTGTTTCTTCACCTGGGAAATGAGAATGTTTGGCTCTGATCTTTCAGATTTCATCTAGCTCCAGAATTCAATGATTTATGAGTATTTAAAATAAGCTTTTTACTGATATATATAACAGCATGAATGAATCTCAAATGCACAATGCTAACTGAAGAAGCCAGATTCGAAAGGCTACCTATTCTATGATGATATTCACATGACATTCCGGAAAAAACAGAACCATAGGGATGGAGAGCAGATCAGTGGTTACTGGGGATTGGAGGTACAGGGGATTGTCTGACTACAAAGGGGTAGCACGAGGAAATGTTCTTTGAGGGTGGGGTAAGAGAACTGTTCCACATCTTGATTGTGGCAGTGGTCTTGAACTCCTGGCCTCAAGCCATCCTGCTGCCTTGGCCTCCCAAAGTGCTGGGATTCCAGACATGAGCCACTGCACCCTACCCTATGTGGTAGTGGTTAATCCAGGCATTTGCCAAAATTCACAGAAAGGTACACCAAAAAGAGTACATTTTACTGGATGTGAATTAAAATGATTTAAGGTATTAGAAAATTTATTTCTCCAAATCCAATGCATCTTTGATGACATAATAGCTGGACAATATCCCCCAAGAAATTAACACCAAACTTCTGGATTTACTGTCGCCATTTTAAGACTGATGAACCAGGTTTACACCCAAATAATTTGCAGTGTGTTTTTACGGTGGTGGTGGTGTTAATCTTTCAATGGACATTCTACAGAATGCTTCTGTGTAGCTCTGTTTTCCAGTGTGGAATATCCAACAATGAAACAGCGAAATGAACTCTAGCAGGAATGATTCTAGGGCTGCCCAGGACCTGTGTGGCCTTCATGGAATGTTAGAATGTTGTTGTTATCTTTGTGATTCATACTAAAGATATGAGGCACACAACAGGAATGACAATAACAACACAGCAATAATAGCAACAGCTAACATTTAATCAGCACTTAGTAAGTTCCAGGCACTGTTCTAAGTGCTTACCTACAGCTGAAGTGTTACAGTAGCTCATTTAGTTCTCAGAACAATCCTGTACTGGGTTATACTGCTATCTCATTTGACAGTTGAGAAGATCAAACAATGTTCTCAAGGTCAACTGGCCCGTGGGTGGCAGAGTCAGAATGCAAACCTAGACGGTCTAACTCTTACCACAAAGCTAAAGCTGCCTAGAAAAGCTTCATTTAAAGAATAACTTATTCATCTTCGTGGAGAGTCTGTGGCTACTACTACATGCTTCCACAAATTCTTATCTAGGCTTTCTTCAGAAATTGGACAGGCCAGGCATGGTGGCTCAGGCCTATAATCCCAGCACTTTGGGAGGCTGACGCTGGCAGATAACTTAAGGTTGCAAGTTTGAGACCAGCCTGGCAAACATGGTGAAACCCCATCTCTACTTAAATACAAAAATTAGCCAGGCATGGTGGCAAGTGCGTGTAATTTCAGCTACTTGGAAGGCTGAGGCAGGAGAATCGCTTGAATCCAGGAGGCGGAGGTTGCAGTGAGCCAAGGTTGCGCCACTGCACTCCAGCCTGGGCAACAGAGCGAGATTCTGTCTCAAAACCAAAACCAAAACAACAACAACAACAACAACAACAAAAAGACAGAGAAAGAAATTGGACAGAGGGCTTTTTCTAATTAGGACAAGCCAGCATCTCCATCTCTGCCTGGTAATTTCATGAAGTCTGCATAGCAAAAAGCCCTACATACACTATTTTACACAATCAGGTACAACTGCTTTTTCCTATTCCATTCTCCTTGCTCGCAGCAAAGCTGGCTTTAGCTGACAGGCAAGATTTTTTTCCTAAAGCCTTCCAAGATAAGGCAAGAGAGGGGCTGAGCTTCTCCTACCTGCCACCAGTTACGGTCTACCTTCTCTTTAAATCATTTTCACTATTTTATGTAGGTTTAAGCCTCTGGGTAGAAATCTGTCCCAAAGCAGACAAGTTCCTGTTCCTGAAATGACTAATTCCTTGCACAAGGCAAGAGGCTGGTTAGAACCCTTTCAACTAGAGGGGATCATTAGTTTAAAACAAAACAAAACAAAACAAAAACAAAAACAAAAAAACAGGACCAAGGACCAAGCTGCTGAGGCTGAAGGAAACCACACAAACAAAAACAATACACCCATTAGACAGTACTCGTAAGGTATTCAGACCCTGAGAAATTAGTTTGAATGCAGTAGAAAGGCAGATTACAGGAGAGAAAGGGCTCCCAACTAGTTCAAGGGTTTGTTTAGTCTACTTATCAAGCCCAAACTAATCATCTTAATGGCTGTTTATGCCCAGAACAGGGTTCAAATGGCCTTTCGAAGAAAGCAGGGCAGACCCAGGCTAGCAACCTTCCTCTCTTCAAGGACTGCAACCTTCTTCTCTCCAAGGACCCCAGGATTCTCCTTACTAAGGATCCCCACTCTGAGCAGGTAAAACAGTAGGCCATAGTTCTATTTATTTCCTATCTTCAAACGAGACTATACACTCCAAAAAGCAGTGGGGTATCATCTCTGTTGTCCATTGCTCTATCTAGCTTATAGATAATTTTTGAGATAAAAACTTTATTTTTATATATATATATAAAATCTCAGAGGGTTAATGAACTGTCTGGAGGGAAAGATGGGAACTCAGACTTAATTTAACTCCTTGCTTTTCCCTGATGCAGACACCAATACCTCGCGACTGAGCATCAACAGGTGCCTTCCTCCTGCAAGGAAACTTTCAGAAAATCTTCAAGGTAAACCAACTATCATTCTACCAGAATCAAGGACACGGGTTTCCAAAATTCTAATCCAAAAGGGGGAGTGGGATTGGGGGAAGATCATCAACAAGGCAATCCTTCACCTACTCCTACTCCTCAAAGCAGCATCAGATGAGAAGCCGGGTGAGGCATGTTAACCGAGAAGCCCTCCTCCAATTAATGTGCTATTGCTCCTTTAAAACCGAGAACAAACGGCGCGGCCGCTCCTGATCCCGGAGGCTGCAGAGCAGTAATTGTCACTTAGCCACTTAACTCCCCGCCGCACTGCTCACTCACTCATCGTGGTTTATCTCTCAGCCAATTACTGCTGTCATTTGCGTTTCAATGTGTGCCATCAGGGGCCAGGCCCAGTCGACAGCAGAACAGAAAACACCGGGAGGAGAGCCGACTGGCTTCCAGAGGCGGGTGGAGCCCACACCTCATTCCCTGCTGCTCTGTGGGAGCTTGGAAGGTATTCTCCTATCGCAGAGGCTCCCAAAACAGCTCCAGAAGGGACCCAAAACTACCTGCCCACACTCCAGTTTTGTGCTGTGCCTGGCTGTACACTGAGGCGACCAAAAAGAAGAAAATTTGAGCCCTAAGTACCAAGTCAATAATAATGATGGTGATATTAAAGCAACAGAAACTTTAGCTGCTTAGTGTGACAGCAGACAAGAGACAAGTAGAGGAAGTGGCAAGGATTCCTGCACTGTATTATTGTGAAATCCACCCAGGGCTAGCCTACAAATGTGAAGACAGGAAAACCTTATAGGTCTCGCTGCTCTTTCATGCGAGCAGATTTCCAGGCACGATGTTGTTCACCCATCTATAACTTGGCCCCAAAGTGTGAGGAACATATGAATTTTCTTAGGCGGTCCTGAGTTGAAATATCTAAAAATTATATTTGCATTCTATTGTCATATTATAGACTGGTGATACATTCTATACTTGGTAACACAATTTCATTTTTAAAAAAATTTCTTCAAGGCACAACCAGATGTGACTTTTTATAACTAAATCAGAAAAAAAGCTTGCCAGACCATGTGTCCAGATTTTTCAGTTCTGCAAAGATATCCTTTCTGGTTGCTCAGTGGATCCTAACCACAAAAGCTAAGACTCATGTTTGTTTGTTTGTTTGTTTTCAGACAGAGTCTCGCTCTGTCGCCCAGGCTGGAGTGCAGTGGCGCTATCTCGGCTCACTGCAATCTCTGCCTTCTGGGTTCATGCCATTCTCCTGCCTCAGCCTCCCGAGTAGCTGGGACTACAGGCACCCGCCACCACGCCCTGCTAATTTTTTTTAATTCTTTTTTATTTTTAGTAGAGATGGGGTTTCACCGTGTTAGCCAGGATGGTCTCGATCTCCTGATCTCGTGATCCGCCCATCTCGGCCTCCCAAAGTGCTGGGATTACAGGCGTGAGCCACCGTGCCCAGCCAAGACTCATGTCTTTAAATAGTTTGTTTACTCTGCCTTCCTGGATCAAATCTATACCATCATGTGCTGCATTAGGGCTTTTCTCCCAGAAGGTTGAAACCTCCCATGATTGTAGAGGCAGCACCTTGGCTGTATTACCCTAGCCTGAGATTTCCTTTAGAGTGCATTTGGTCTGGCCATCAGGTTGTCCTGCTCACTGTGCAGCATGATCCCCCTGACATTCCATCCTTTGGAGCCCCAGTAACCACAGCAGGAGGGCCAGCAGCTGAGGCTGAGCCAGAAGAGACCTGTTCTAGCTGGATCTGCACAGCCTGGTCTCTGGGTCTAAAATAAAACTCTTAACTTCTCTGCCAATGAGCTCTGCCAGGCCTGATGATGTAACAGGTCCCTTCAGTTCTATTTGCAGGCAAGGTCCATTTACATCAGGATTTCATCCAGGTAAGGGGGAATTTGGGAGGGGGAGGGAGTGAGGGACTCTCAGAGAATGGACCTGTCTTCCCATCATGCACGGAAAAGGTCTGAAAGAGCTGGTGAGGTGCCAAAGTAATTGTACACGTCATCTTGAGCTGTGCAAAGAGGAGCTGGCCTAGCTATAGCTAATTGCTATCCTCCGGCTATATGCTCCCCACTGAATACCAGAGAGGGGAATCTGTTCGGTGCATAACAAAGAAAAATCACAAGTAAAATAAAGCTAAGCAGCAGCCGGCCAACGCTGTGATGCTGCGACCGCCAACCATGGCCAGCCACACGCAGGGAAACTCAGATTTGTCCTCACTCATCTTCTCTCAGGCCTTCTAATTAAGAAAACCTTAAACTTGGAACCAATTTACTCCTTTCTCGCTCATTTAAGTCATCACCCTGACCCATCTCTGATGAAGACAGAGCACTTCAAACGATGGAGAGTAGTTCCTAAGATAGCCGGTGGCCAGCGTGAACTTCCTAATTAAGGACCCACACAAAAGTAAATTTCTCTTCTTCTGGGCTCTTTGTGTTTGTAAAAATGCGGCTTCAAGCTGAACAAACTATTTGATCATCTTCCCGCTTCCTTCCTCCTTTCCTGTCTGTCTGTCTGTAATGTTTCTCAGCTGATCAATAGCTGTCTCTCTGTGTCATGAAGTGTGCAATAAGCTGTTCTTTTTCTTTTGTCTCAAAGCCAGAAGACGCTGTATGGAAAGACCAGTTCCTCTTCTCCCGCCCTTCTCGCTGTGCGTGGCAGCCCAGTGGAGGTCTGGACGCTTGCCACTGAGTGCCAAGAGCAAAACCCAGGCCAATCAGCAGGGCGGATCCAAGCCCCTGACTGCAGCAGAGGTGCCTCTCCACAGCCAGGCTGCAGCCACCCACAGCCTTGGGGCTGCCCTGACCCTGCCTCAGGCAGGAGCCCCACCTCCTCCTCAAAGGACGTCACAGAGTACCTGCCCTTGGGGTGCCACACATCTTTCTTTGCTCTCTTTTTTCAGATTCAATTTGCCTGAATAGGAAGAACCTATCCTCCTTCCTGCTTAATCTATTCCCAGAAATCCCAGCTGCTCTCCCCAACTTTCACAGAGCAAATCAGTAGGCCCACCACTGTCCATGTTGGAGATCACAATGAGCCTTGTCTGGACCCCCCACTGCTTCTGGAGCATCTCCACAGACGGTCAAATCTGCATATCCAAACCTGAATCCTTCATCTTTCTCTCCCACTTGACCCCCAATTGGTAACAACACCCTGCGCTCCAGGCTGAGGGTCAGGCTTAACTGTCCCCTCTCCTCATCTCCTACATCCTCTGCAAGTTTTCTAAATTTTATTTCACACACATTTCTCAAATCCAGCCCCCAGAATCTAGAGATAAGACCACAGCCCTAGTTCAAGCCCAAATCCATCCTCCTCACTGCCCTTCTTGCCCCCTCTTCTTTCCAGGGGCCGCCTAACACAGAATTCTAACTCCATTGCCCTGTGTCCCTCTGCCCTACCCTCCGAGCCCCCCAGTAACATCTGAGAACCCATGTCCCTCTCCACTGTCACCCACTCAATCCTTGCAGCAGGGACCTGCACTGGTTCCTACCCCGCCACAGGAAGCTTCCTGCTTCCTGTTCAGGCTCCACCCTCTCCACAGAAAGGCCCCTCTTCCCCTTCACCCAGCTAGTAACTCTGACTTTGTTCAGGGACTCCCCACCTCCAGACTGGGCTAAGTGCTTCATACACATTTCTGTCATTGGATCAAGCTCCTAAAGGGCAGGGACTGGGTAATATTTCCCTGTGTAGTCTCAGCACCCAGTTACACACTGTGGGCTCCTGTTACACACAGCAGGCTCTCAGCAATTGGGATATTGCATTTGTACTTTCAAATTACTAGCTGATGCTCTCTATTACCTACCACAGGGCAATCAATACCTAAGTATGCCTTAGACCCATTCTGGTGCTACCTATTTAAAGAAGGCAGACTCCTAGACACCAAGGGTTGTGTCTATGGAACATATTTTGTCTAGCAACTTACGCACTTTGGGGTACTTAATAACGCGATGGAGTTGAAGATGATGACGGTGACAATGACGTCAACCAGGACAGGAAACTGGAGATGATTAGACATCCTTTATTCTCCAAGGCTGTGTAGCTGCTTAAAACAGTTCTCGATGAGTCACAGAATGACAGCTCATTTATCTTGAAACCTTAACTAACCAGAATACAGCATGGACCCTCAGTCAGACACACTTCTGAGAAGCCGAAATACGTATCTGAAAGTCCACATGCTTGTCCACACACAAGTTAAAGAGGTAACTTGTGGAAGGGGTCATCTAGTCTGCATTCAGGGCCTATTTATTCTTGCTTAACGTTCACCTTGGTAATCTATGCGATCTCATTCCTCAGTCACAGCAAGTTATTTGACGTAAAATATGAGAAGAGGCGAGGTGGCAAGAGGCTCCTGGGGACTGACACAGTGGGAGCAGTGCAGAAGAGAACCCTGACAAACCTTAAAAGAACACAAAGTACATAGTAGTCTTGGGATGGCTCATGTTGAGGGACAACGAGTTCCACACATATTAACAAACCCTAATGACACCATCACACAATAAAGGTACAATATTTACCCTCACGATGATGAGCAAGATACCAAGAGAGAGTTACATTCTGTGCAATATTTTCTACCTGCAGAGAAAAGGAAGTTGAGAGAATATTTTAAGATGATTTCTATCAAGGTGATTTTTTTTTTTAAGGAGTTTAACATTTACTGAAGTAGATTGCATTTATCTGGAAATTTTACTGCTGAGATACCTGACAAATGAGCCATTGCTTAACTTCATCCAGCATGGAACTATTAAGTAGCCACGGCACAGGCCTTGCCCACCAAGAGTGCACAGCCTAAAACAGCCCAATACCCTGGAGAATACATTTGTATATTTAGTTTTATTTTAAAACACAGTGAAACAGGAAACACTATCTGCCAGAAAACTACCAAATATAGAATGTCCCACACCTCCCCATCCATGCAAAACACAAACGGACTAAGATTTCAATTCAGGGCAAGAGCGTAAGAGATGAGTCTATTTCAAGGCAGGTTCCACTTGGGAAATGATAATCTTCTTTTGGTCTTGATAACCCACTCTCCTCAGTCTCTGTCTCCTTTCCTCTCTCCCTCCACCTTTCGCCACCTCATCTCAGCTCCTTCAGTGTACAGGAGCTGCTTAGACGAAGGAGAAGACAAAGCCGAGGTTTTGTTCGCGTTGTTACAGTCCCATGGTCATTTCCGTAGTGGGTCAGCAAGTACAACCAAAGTAAATTCAAAGAAGGGAAGGATGAGAGCTACCTGGTTATTTTTCAAAAAGATGGGGCTTTGAAATGGGATTTAAAAAAAAGTTGGGAAGAATTAAAGGGAAAATCTTCCCGAAACCGGATACTGAAGAAGGAATGTACTGAAGGAAGATGGGGTGAAGAGTGGCCAGAAAAAAAAAAAAAAGGTTAATTTTATAAATAATACCAAAGAGTTAAGTGGACAGAATGATGAGAAAGAAGCTAAAGTTTGGCCACTTATCTGACCATACCTGCAAAACTGGAAATTTCACAACCTCATCTCCAAGCTCACGTTCCTTCCTGGTGACAAGAGGGAAGTGAAGACTTTTAACCAGATGGGAAAAGTTACCACAATATTTCCAATACTGTGTTTCCACCAAATATTTCCAAACTGGCATAGGATAGAGGGCATGAACCAGCTATCACTAACTGGCTTGACATTTTTGTCAACCTGCCTGTATTAAGAAACTTGTCTTGAAAATAGCATTTTTATTTAAAGCTAAAAGCCTTCAAGTCCTCCACGTTTTTCTCCACTACGAAGTATTAGAATAGAGAGAATAAGCTATCATTCATTTATTCAACATTTACTGAACACCTATTAATTATGTGCTCGGTCCAGGGAGTTCTTAAGAGTTCTCACATTTTCAAAAACTGGGAGAACTTCTATTTTGCATGTGTGAAATGTGTTTATTTATACCCAAACAATGTTGTGATAAAGAACATTTGTAGTTCACTCAAAATATTCGCAGTATGCTCAAAAGGGCAAAGGTTTTTTGAATCCGAGCTCTATTACATACAATGCGCACGTCCTTGGGCAAATTATTTCTCTAGACCTTGTTTTCTTCATCTGTGTAATGGGGAACTAGGTTTCATCATTTTTTATGAAGATTAAGTGAAATATCAGCTGGCAAGCACTTAACAGAAGCTGGCACATGGCATTCAAGCAATCATGCATTTAGTAAATATTTATTGAGCACCTCGTATACGCCAGGCTCTGTTGTAAACACAGAGCCTCACCAACCAAAGGGAGAAGCCACATTCCCCCTTTCTTATCCTTCCCATATCATCACCAGGACTTCTCAGGGGCTCTGAAAGCCTGTGAAAATGAAACCAACTGGACGTAGTACCAATGCCAAACACCATTATTTTCGATATCTCATGGTGATCTGCACCAAGGATTGAATTTTCAAGTGAGATTCACGCTGCCCATGAGTCCTGGGCACAAAGGCCATGTGGCTACTGGTCTGCATCAGGCTATTCACCTGGGGACCCAAAAGCAGAGCCCTGGAGCCACCCACACCCTGGCCTCCAGGGTTTAGACAGAAATAGAACTTAAGAGACATAGGTTGCTGTCTCTCTTGCCTTTTTGCTCTTAAAATGAGAAAGGTGACTTATTTTAAGGTGGGGGAGGGATACCCTCTGTTCAGAGGAAGTTCCCACATGAACTGCTACATTGTTTCTCTGACTCATTTTTACTTTTCCTCCCCATTCCTTCCCAGCCCTCCCTTGATGTCTCGGTCTGTTCCATATGTGGTACAATAGGCTCTTTGTTTACAAGACTCTAATGTGCAATAAAATCAGTTATGAGGCCAAGAATAATTTATGCACAAAAAAATAAGGACAGTAAAATTGACATGAATTGTATGTTTTACAGTACTTTTTGATCTGTTACATTCCTGTTGATAGAATTGATAGACACTAGCTAAAAACTTTAAGTGTTCATAAAACTCTGTTCACATTGGAAGTATATCTCACACACACACACACACACACGTGCACACAAACAACTCAGGAGCAAAATGTTTTTAAAAGCCTTAAGCAAAATACTGAGTTCTTAATTTTGTTACTGGCATAAGCATACACCCAGTCTCACAAGTAAGAAATCTGTAGCTATTTTCTTTTCTTTCTTTCTTTCTTTGTTTTTAGAGACAGGGTCTCACTCTGCCACCCAGACTGGAATACAGTGGCACCATCATAGCTCACTGCAGTCTCGAACTCCTGGGTTCCAGCAATCCTCCCGCCTGGAGTTATTTTCAGTGGGTAAGGCAAGGTTTCATGGGAAATCATAGACAGTTTATAGCCAAACATGCTTGGCTCTGAATCTCAATCCTATTCACTTCTAGCTAGGAGGTTTTTAAACATCTCAAAGCCTCAGTTACTGCATATGAAAAATGGATTTTGCTGAAAATTAAATTAGATAAAGGATGAGCAGAATGTCTGAACACATGTTTGGCAATCAGAAAGTTATTTCTCCAACCTCCCTTCCCCAACACACCTCTCAAAACCTTTCTTTTCCATTCTATCACTCAGTTTCATCTCTCCTGGACTACTGCTCTCCGACAGGTTTTTCAGCCTTTTGTCTACTACTCCTTCAAACCATCCCAAACCTGCTATTACAAACAACATTCAAAAATCAGAAATTTGATCATGGCACTCCCTGCCACAAATCCTCCTATGGCGATAACATTCAGAACAAATCTGCATTCAGAGAAAGTCCACGTGTCCCCAACCCATCTGTTCAGCCTCACCTCCCCCACGACGACCCCACCCCTGCCCCTTGAACGACCGCAGCCCCCACGTTCCAGGCACCCAGTCATTGTGAGTGGAGCATGCCATCTGCTCTGGTGCATGGACTCTCACTGCCACTCCTCCGGGATGCCAGCCCCACTCCACCCTCTCCCATCTGTAGAGATCACTGTCTCCTTCAAGGCTTAGCCCCAGTGCCACTTCCTCTCTGCAATGTTCCCGGATTTCCTCTGCTGACTCAAGCCTCCACTCATGTGTCTATGCCTTTCTCAAGTTTATTATTTAAACTTTTGTTCTCCAGTTATCCATATCTATGAGGGTCCACCCCCCTAGACTCAGTTCCTCTATGACAGAGACCAAATTGTATTCATTTTTACAAACAGTCCTCAAGTTTTATCCTTCCTTGCAAGAAGAAAATAAAACCAAACAGATAATTTATTGAACTGAAAGGACAGAATGAGGATAGAAGAAACTAAACAATGCCCCTGTGAATAGAGGCATTTCTTAGTGGAAAAACATATATATGTGTGTGTATGTTTGTATAATGTAAAAACGAAGCAAGCCATTCCCAAAGTGCTTCAAATTCTGGCAAAACTAAGATGCACTTAAAATGAAGTCTTAGGTGTATTTAAAAAAAAAAAGATTTCAAAAACCTCAGCAAACCACAGAGGTATACACCATATGTGGTAGATTAAAAATGACCACAAATTCTTTGATCCTTCTTCCATGGACAGATGTGTCTATTCCACACCCTGCGTCCACCACTTTTAAAGGTGAGTTGCCTATAACTGCTTGGACCAATCAAGTATGGGAGTGATTTTGAATATGGGAGTGATATTATGCCATTTCCAAACCTAGTGCTTAATATGACTAACAGTTTTGGCCTTGGCCTCTTGGAACCCTGGGCTTCCCTGTAAGAAATATGAGTACCCTAATGGAATGGCTCCAAGGCTCCATGGAGAGGCAGACAGGCCCAGTGGGGAGCTCAGTCTTCCAGGCATCCTTGCCAAGGTGCCAGGAAGGTGAGTGAAGCCATATTGGATCCTCCAGATCAGAGCAGCCATTGACTGACTAACAGCAAGGGACCAGAGTCGACGCTACATGGAATAGAAGAATCACTCAGCTGAGCCCTGCTTGAACAAAATCACAGATATAATCAAATAATGGTTGTTTTAAGCCGTCAAGTTTTGGTGTGGTTTGCTAGTTAGCAATAGGTAACAGGAACACAATCTTAATCCCTTTTGGCCCAGCGTCCTACCCTACCTAATAGAATACTTTTCCTCTAAAGGGAGGAAAGTGGCCTTGTGTAGAATAGAGCTCCCAAGTCACTGATGGTCTAGTTGAAGGGATGAGAAACTCACCAGGCTCTTGGACAGTTGTAGTTGTAATGCACTTGTGTAATGTATAATACACATTTCTTTAAGATAAGTTCAGTTTACCCACAGCTGTTCTATCTGTCAACAGATATTGGGGCAAATGTGGTTAATAACTTCAGGAACAATTTGGTAGAATTCTACTCAGGAAGCCAGGAGACCCTCCATTTCAGTCTTTTACCATCCACATCTCTTGTGTATATGAGGAAGAAATGTTTGTGTCTTCATTTGCCTAGCTATCACATGAAGAGAAGCATACGTGATACCTCTTAGATCAGTGTAAATTAGAAATGAAATCAGGTTATGGATTGAAAACACCTTCAGTTCCTTGGCCAAAAAAATGCTAGGTAAACTCAAGGTACTATCATCATTTTGCAAATATGTTGTTCCACTATATAAAATAGCCTAAATTAGTAAATGCAATTCCACGTGCTGGGTCAGCTGAGCATTTTTTTTTTTTTTTTTTACATTTGCCAGATTCCCCTTGTTTTGTCTTTCTAGCCAACAGAACAACACTAAAATATATGGAGAATTTAACTAACTTTTGAAAAAGAGATAACACAAGTTAGAACCAGAAGAAGTCATCTGTGCCATAAGTTTGTGTCTTTTAAGAGCCATCAGCCAGGCACAATGAAGTGGGAAACTTGAAACTTAACATGTATAAATGATTTGTGTTGTTTTGTTTTAATGCTAAGTACTCAGCAAAAAGCTGAGTTATTAGAAAATGGACACTAGCCTGTGCTTGTGGGCATAAATTCTCCATCTATGAGAAGGCATGAATTGAGGCACTATATTGATTACATTATGTCGTTTACTCTCATACAACTCTCTATTGTAGAAACGATTTCTAGCCCCATCTTCAAGATGGGAAATGGAAGCCTAGAGAGACTTCATTTTTCTCCTATATTTGTATTTAGCAATTGCTATTGCTGCCATAAGAAAATAACACAGGGTGGCTTGAACAACAGAAATTTATTTTCTCACAGTTCTGGAGGCTGGAAGTCCAAGATCAAGGTGCCAAGCAAGGCTGGTTTCTCCTGAGGCCTCTATGCTTGGCTTCCAGATGGCCGCCTCCTATCTGTGTCCTCATATGTGGCCTTTTCTCTGTGCATGCTTATGCCTGATGTCTCTTCCCCTTCTTAAAATGACACCAGTTATACTGGATTAGGGCCCCACCCTTATGAACTCATTTAACCTTAATTATCTCCTTCAAGGCCCGCCCCCCAAATACAGTCACATTGAGGATTAGGGTTTCAGCCTATGAATTTTGCAGGCACATGAGTCAGTCCCTAAGAACTCTACAAATCACCAAGCCAGTCAGTGCAGAGCTGGGGTAGACACCCTGGCTCCCTGCCATTGTCTGTGGTGCCCCTGATTACTATCCGTGGTGCTTCACCATCCCATCACTGCCTCAGTCTATGTCCATAGAAAATGGCCTTGTGTAAAATTACTCATCACCACCAAGTGAAGAGAATGAAGGCCACAGTAGGAAGTAAAGGAAAGAAGGGAAGCTGAAGCTATAGGAAGACAAATGTAAAACCCAGAAAAATTGACACTTAGCAAGGCAGAAAGTGCAGCTCACACCCAAACCTATTCTGTGGCCAAAGACTCCCCTCACCGTCCCCATAATTCGGGCTTTGTTGTAACTGCAAGAAACTACCTGATGCCACTCTCAATGGTGAGGAAGGACCACTGCTTGCTCTGCTACTAGAAGTCATTGGCAGGGCACAACTCAATCACATGCTTTTTGCAAAATTACAAGATAATATACAATTTAATTTTTTCATCAGATGTTTGCAACCAAAAAATTTCAAAGACCTTGGAGTGCTATATAGCTAATAAATGCAATTAATAAAGATTTTGTGATCAGCTAAAACAGGTTAAATCCCAAAAAGCAAGACATGGTTTTTCTCCCTCTTTCAGATAATGCAGAGAAGCATCACATATTTATAAAGCACAAGCTTTCAACTATATTGGATTTTCCTTTTAAAAAGAACAATAATTTAAAGTGGCTTCTAGCAGAGAAATGTTAGGTACATTTAAATGGGTATTTGTGTTCTGAAAATCCTAACTGGAACTCTTTTATTGTTGTTGTTTATGTGTGTGTTTGTTGTGCTTCTGAGAAAGGGCTGAGGTTCTTTTGTGCATTAGAAAGGCTTTCATCTAAAATTCCAGTTTCATACAAAATTAAACCGGCATATTGGAGATACAACTTTACAGAAAGCATGAAGACAAACTGAAGTATTGTTTTTAAAAGATAGGAAAAATCAAAATGGTTTTTCTATGTGAATCATTCTACAACAAATATGAGACACAGCAGGATGGATGTATCTTGGACCAAGATGACATCCGTGTTGCCCATGACCTGCTGCTTATTACGTCAGCTTCCTGGGCACTGCAAGCTGGTGAAGCCTTACCAGCTAAGCCTAAGGCACTGCTAATGAGGTAAAAATGCTGCATCACCTTCAGTTGTGTTGGCTACTAGCATATTAAGATCAAAACTGCATTCTTAGCTTCACCAAAGCAGAGACCAAATTTCGGTTTACAAACCACCGCATCCTACTGTTCAGGAAATGACTCAAACAAGGGTATTTCTTCACTATTCTCTCAGTAAAGATACAGTACGTGCACTGTTGTACACATCATATCACTCACTTCTGTTTTTAATAGAGATGATCATCTGGTATTAAAAATAAATAATAAGAACAAGTGTGGTGGCTCATGCGTGTAATCCAGCACTTTGGGAGGCCAAGGCGGGAGGATCACTTGAGCCCAGGAGTTCAAGATCAGCCTGGGCAACAAATAGAAACCCTATGTCTACAAAAAATTTAAAAAATTAGCCAGGCATGGTGGCACATACCTATGGTCCCAATATGCAGGAGGCTGAGGCAGGAGGATTGCCTTAGCTCAGGAGGTCAAGGCTGCAGTGAGCCCTGTCTCAAAAAAAAAAATCTATTTTTTATATATATATATATAAAATATATACATATACACGAATGTGTATATACATATATAAATATATGTGTGTGTATATATATATATATATATTTTTTTTTTTTTTTTTGAGAGAAGGTCTTGCTCTGTGGCTCAGGCTGGAGTATAGTGGCCCAATCTCAGTTCATTGCAACCTCCACCTCCTGGGCTCAACCTCTACTTCCTGGGCTCAAGTGATCCTCTTACCTCAGCCTCACGAGAAGCTGGTATTACAGGCACGCAACATCATGCCCAGTTAATTTTTGTGTTTTTTGTGGAGATGAGGTTTCGCCATGTTGCCCAGGCTGGTCTCAAACTCCTGAGCTCAAGCGATCACCCGCCTCGGCCTTCCAAAGTGCTGGGATTACAGACATGAGTCACTGCATCTGGCCATAATATATATATTTTTTAAGTACCTTAAATAAAAGAATAAAGGCATCATTATAAAACTTTAATTTTTTTTAAACCAAACCAAAGGGATTTAAAGTTACATATTTTTAATGTGTATTTAATGTGTATTTTAATGTTAGTGGCACTGTCCTTCATCTGAGATATTAATTCAAGGCCTTTTCAGCTTTTCTCCCTAAACTTTCTGAGTGGGCACAGAGGATCCAGAGTGTTTATGTAAGCAGTAAAAGAAAGTCCTGGTATTTCCACCAGAATCCCCTGCTTAACAGAAATATGTCCCAGCATCCTTATCCTGAAACTCCCTGACTTAGCTTCCACAAAAAGACCCTCCATGTTCCTCAAAGCCACCACCCCCATCATGTAACTCAGGACTGAGAAAATTGTGTGCTATCAAAGAAAAGATGTTGTGCAAAAGAAAGTCCTTTTGTGCTAGTGCACATTCTTAGATAAAACATCTTATTTGTAACTGGAGAAAAGACATTTTTAAATGGTGATCAAAACAATCATGATACCAGATTTACCCAGCGGTGAATCCAGAGGTTTCATGAGCAACTCGACTATCCTGGTCTTAGCCAGACACTTCATTTTAAGTTCTCATCAAGTCTCCTGCTCCTGTGCTACTTTTTTAGAGCTAAACTAAGCCCAGGTAAGTATCAAGGATTCCCACAGACCTTCTTAGTACCTTATGGAATAAATAGTAGGAATTAAACATGAAAAAACCCAAAGGGTCAGCCCATCCTCTGTCTGGCAAAACAAGATTATTCCCTACAGGGCATTTTCAAGTTAGATCGCACTCATTTTTCTTGTTTACAAAGCCTCGTATTGATAAAGTATAACAAACAGCTGCCTGTTTAAATAGTTTCACTGAGAAATTAATAAGTGAGCATGTAACTCTGGAAGTTGCCTGTGGGGGACATGGAGGAAAAAAACAAAATCCTCTTCCCCAGTCTGGTCAATACACCCATCACACATCAATCAAGTGATGGAGACACTGGCCTGGCCCAGGATAAGGATGCTGGATTCCTGGGATCCTGGTGTGCAAATCACCTGATGAAATAACTAGGAGAAAACATTTCTATCCTTAAAAAAATTATAGCTGAATGCGAGGTGGCTATAGCTTTCCAAATTCAAAAGATGTGAAATGAGCCAGCCTGGTTTTTCTACCTCAATGGCTCCTAATCCCACGTTTAGGACTCCTCACTAATAATTCCATCACTCTGCATTATGCTATACACTAGGGGCAGTCATCCCAAAACGAAGGAATCACTCGTCGTCTTTACTTCAGGAAATTTCTTGGTAAAACTGACTTCAAGAAAAAAAAAAAAAAAAAAAGAGCCCCTCCTGAGGCATCTAAAACGATCTGGGGAGAGGAGGCTCAAATTAATTTTCCATTTCCTGTTTTTCCAAAAATCTTTCTCTTTGATTAGACATTCCCTGCTTGGAAGCAAGGGTAGATTGACTAATCCTTCTAATTAGCCCTGGTTGTCACAGAAATACTCTTTTCCTTCTAATTGCTCTCAACTATCATAAGTCCCCATTCTGGTCAATAGATTTATAACTCTCCCAAGTAAATTTCCTTACATGATACACATGGTAAATTGCTATATGCTCCTAGTCTTAGAAGCACCAATCCAACAGAAGTATGCATTTGTGTGTGGGCATGTGTGTGCACACCCACGGAGAAGTGACCATGAAAGTCATGAAGAATCTTCCTTATGCAACTGTGACCTTAACTCTGCTTTCTTATTTTAAAAAATCAGTATTTCCAAATACCTCTAAAGTACTAGGATTTAAAATTGTATAGGAATTCATTGCAGCATGGAGACTGCTACACACGAATACTCAACTTCATCACTTTTAATGGCTTTAATGTTTACCTTTTTTCTTAATCATTGGTGTTGCAACTACCCAGACTATTTGTAAAGCACTGGCAACCAATCACAGCTTGAAAGCAATTCACTGTTTTTCTTTTCTAGTCTAAAATATGAAGCCTTAGCAAAATCCTGAGATTAATTCTGGAGTAAAACCTGTTAATAAACAAGTTAGGTTTAAGAAGAGTGGTGGTGTTTGTTTTTTGAGACGGAGTTTCGCTCTTGTCGCCCAGGCTGGAGTGCAATGGCATGATCTCGGCTCACTGCAACCTCTGCCTCCCGGGTTCAAGCGATTCTCCAGCCTCAGTCTCCTGAGTACCTGGGATTACAGGCACCTGCTACCACACCCAGCTAATTTTTGAATTTTTAGTAGAGACAGGGTTTCACCATGTTAGTCAGGCTGGTCTCTAACTCCTGACCTCAGGTGATCTGCCCACCTCAGCCTCCCAAAGTGCTGGGATTACAGGCATGAGCCACTGCGCCCAGCCAAAGAGTGGTATTTTTATAGAAACAAGAAAATAAAAAAGCAGAGAATTTATAAACATTACTGAATGGAGGACCAATCTCCTTAATATATATAAGCTACACAATGAAAATATATTGGTCAGCAGTTAACACAGAGATTAAATCTGAGTCTAGTTTTCAATCAGTTACTTGGGGCTTACATCACCATTGAGTCCTTTGACTGTATAAACCTTCCTCATTTTAACGATTTAGATTATTTGTCTAGCACTGATGGGTTACCAGTCTCTTCACCTGTTCTGTCTGATATGTCCTCTTATTTAGGGTCTCACAGACTATAGATGAAAAAATGCTTTTTTTTTTTTTTTTTGAGACAGACTCTCGCTCTGTCACCCAGGCTGGAATGCAGTGGCGCGATCTCGGCTCACTGCAACCTCCGCCTCTCGAGTTCAAGCGATTCTCCTGCCTCACCCTCCTGAGTAGCTGGGATTATAGGCGCCCACCACCACACATGGCTAATTTTTGTATTTTTAGTAGAGATTGGGTTTCTCCATGTTGGCCAGGCTGGTCTTGAATTCCTGACCTCAGGTGACCCACCAGTCTCGCCCTCCCAAAGTGCTGGGATTGCCGGCATGAGCCACCGTGCCCGACCAAAAAAATGCTTCTTTAGGTAGAAAAGACCCCTCAGCCAGAGTGATTAAAAAAAAAATGATGGTGGGGTGAGCAAATACATATGCTGAGAAAAGGCACCGAGAGGAACAAAAAAGAAATGCGGGAAGAAAAAAAAAAACAAAACAAAATCTACAGGGAACTACCATGCAAATTAACAACCTCTAGCCTGTAAAGACTTAAAAGGAAATAACCACAACCATCATCTTTGAATCCCCAATCACATATATGACAAAAGACATATTGGGCTTCTCCTGCAAACTCTAGAGGATCACTTTATATACCTTTCCCCATCCTCTATCCCTCCCAACCCACCATGTATGCACATGTGCAAACATACACATGTGGGCCACGGCCTCATTGTTCTATGTGTCTACTCATGCTGCCCCTCAGCCTGAAATGCCCTTTCCTCTTCATCTACCTTCAAATTATCCTTTAATAACCTGCTCTACCATGGGCTACTCTTGGGAGCAGGCTGTCCCCTGCTTCGTGCTCCTCAGTACATGTCTATTATGGCACTTAAGCTGCACTGTAGTCATTTAATGCTTCCCTGGGTCTCCAACAAAACTGTGAGCTCCCTCATGGCAAGGCTGGTCTGTACATTTCTTGAAACCACAGATCAAAGAAAAACTACAAAGAGTCTGAAGTCAGGCATACCACATTTGAATCTCGGTTTTGTCAAGGTTCTTATCTGCGAAATGATAATAGTATATCTACTTTTCAAGATTATTGTGGAGATTAAAAGATTTAATGACCTAGCACATACTAGATGCTCAACAAATGTTAGATTCTACTTCCTTCTGATTACCAGGGCCAAGCAAAATTCCCAGCATTTAGTATATGTTCAATCCATGTGTGGTGGATTAAACTGAATCTCTCATACTCTGATCAGTTATATCCCATGGGATATAAGAGTAATCTTTTCACCTACTCTTGTTAAGTTAAATTTGAATACTGAAGAATATGCCAAAGAAGATAACTTAAGTGAAATGTCAGAAGCTGGGGCCACACTGCCTGACTCAGGGGCCCTACCAGGAAACAACCACTGCCTCATCTGCTGTGCCTGGCTCTCCAAGGAACACACTGCCCAGTCCAGGATTACTTCTTTTTAAACTTCCTGGTCCCTCTTTTTTCTCAAATATAGCATAGATATAGAAACATATTTTTCTTCTTATTTACAAGACTGCATGGCTAAATGAGAACTATAAAGCTAGTTTCAACTTGTTGAGACAAAGCACCACACACTCACACATACAAGTTACACTTATTGTCTCAACATTTGAAGGTTTCAGTTGAAAGCATTTATCAATGTTTAAGAGAGAAGAGACTGAGAAAAGTGAAGAGAGAAGAAAAAAAGAGGAAAGGGGAGGTGTGATAACTATGCTTGACAAAAAGGAACCCCTCCACAGTTGAAGGTATCCTCCTACATTCAAGAAGATGTAGTCCAGTACGCATAACAGAGTACAACTCTATACTCTATGCAGTAGTTACAGTGCCCTATTGGAATTTCATGATAATGATTTCTTATACTTCTCACTAGCAAAAATTCAGGGGTGCTCTCTGGAAAAAGGAGGACTGAAACCTCTTTCAGAGTGCAGAACTAGTTCCCTAGCCCCCAAGCAAAGCTTCTAGACCACACGGTGTCTCCTTGCCTCCTCTGAAGCTACTGCATTAACACATTAGATCAAGGGGGAAGCAGAAAGGCATCGTGTTAACCATGTGTATGCAGACAGCCACTCAACACCCAGAAATGATTTCTTCTTTTAATAGTCCACTTTCATCTTATTAATAAAAAGTAACTCCTACTTCTTCAGAATCTCCTAGAGCTTATAACAGAAAGCTTTCCTTCAACTAGACTTGCTTTTCTCCAGCTGATCCTATAAACACTGCTGGCAATTTTTTCCCCAATGCCTCTAACATATTTTCACTTAGCACCAGTTTGATGTATAAGATCTGACAGCCCGGCAGTTATAGGCCACCTGCATCACTGTCGCCATGACAACAGTGAAAGACAATCCATGATCCCATGCCCTGGTCACACGTTTCAATACAGCTTATCTGTCCAAAGCCACTGAGTCTAATGGAAGAGAGTAATTACCATCTTCCACTCATTGTCAAAATTCCCACCATATAATGCTCTTCAAAATTATTTTATTCCTCTCACATGGCTGCTTTGCAAAAACTAAAAGGAATCTTAAGTGGAAAACGGGGTGGGTGGGAGAAAGAGGAGGCTGTGATTGGTATAAATGGAGCCGCCTGTGCGTGAACTGTCCCTTTGCAGCCAACGAATGCACCAGCCAGCAAGAAGGATACATGAACAACTCTAGTTCAGTGATGATCATCTCAAGATTTTTTAAAATTTGAGTAAGGAAATCAGACGGTAAAATGTCCTAGTTTTTGGCCTATTCTAAAGGCATTTCATTACTACCAACAAAACGCTTGCACAGGGGCGATGAGTCCCCTACGACCGCATGCAGCAGGCACAGCGACACTGCACAGTGCAACGGTTCAGGCAAGTGGAAAGGGGGAAACGGCAGATGCCTTCCACACGAACACTTTACCTATCGTCGTTTTTCCAGCATTCTTCACACCTTTCCTTCACGCTCTAATAATAAGATGGATACGCTCTAATAATAAGATGGCTACCTGACTGTCCGGCGTTTGCATTCAGTACTGCATATTCCTGGTGGTGGGTACAACCCCGTCTTTGAGCAAAGTCTCATTCATGCAGTATTAAAAAGTGAACTTTGACCAGCAAACACTTTCTGTGGAAAAAAGCCTTGTGGAGAAAAGTACTTACAGGAAAGAGTAATTAAATTTAAAGGCAACATTCAAAGTCACATGGACTTGAAAAGCAAACTACAAAAAGCAAAAAATGGACAAAAGGGCACAGAGAAAGATAACCCTCCGGGTGCAGGCAGCTCAAATCCTAGTAAGACTGCTCCACCCTTCTTGAATGTCAGTCATTTCCACAGGAACAAAATCGTGCCTATTATCCACTCCCTAACTACCAATAAAGTTACATGAAGTGGTACCTAGCTTTGTGGTTAGCATAAAATATCCTAGTAAGAAAAAATAAGCAATTTCATATGATGGAATACATACCAACCCATGAAAGGACAAGAGTGATGTAATTTTTTAGAAAGTATAAATAATGAATTCTTAGATTAGTATTTGTGCACCTGTCAGAATGGGCCCGAAATGTTTTATTTATGGCTAAATCCTAAAAACCACAGCCATAAAACATTTAACCAGCTGTCAGCACATTATAGTCATGAACTGACACTACCTATGCTATGTATTAAACATGGCATAGCACAATAATTAAACAACATTATTGTACATTATACAACAAACAAGGAAAGCCTGATTAGCCAAAGGCCTCTGTAACACAGCCACGTTAATTATTCGGTGGCTGCTGGATGGGCCTTTTTATCTTTTTCTTGATCACCTTGGGCCACCTCCTTGTTCATTAGCAGTCCTCAGAGGAGGCTGGAAAAAGTATGAGATGCAACTGAGGATTAGCCTACTAATGGAAAAATTCAATAGTTTGCATCATTTTCTACAGGATATCACAGATAGAGATGCATGCAAACACATGGATATTCAGTCATCTTTGGTTAACATGGCCAATCCAGGACTAGAACATTCCAATCAATCCTGCCAATTTATAACACTTCAATGAAGTATTTTCATATAATCGTGTGTGGATTTCACTTAGTCATCCTAGCTTTGTCCCCTTCCCCTTATAGTGGAATTTGATAAACATCATTTAGGTAACAAGGGCTAGATAAATATAAATGATTTGATAGAATAGAGCTGGAAAACTCAAGTTGTCATTGGTAAAGGAATTTCCTGTTACTCACCCCTACTGTGGGAGAATACCCCACTTGTAACTTGTCTTCTGTAATCTTCATTTTAAAAGGAATATTTCTCCTATACCACCTAAAAGAGCAAACTTCGTAAACTGGCTCAGAAACCTCCTCTTAACCCAAAGCTTCCACAGTCAATGGAAAGAGTGGAAGTATTTGTTCTCCTCTTCCAGCTTGCCATGTCAGTGGCCCTCACCCTCACCCTTGCCCTCCTCAGTAGTTCTTTGTCTTCTTGATCTTGACATTTTTGAATATTAGAGGCTCATTCCTTTATAGACTGACCCTTAGTTCTGGTTCATCTGATGTTTCGTCATGATTAGACTCTGGTAACTTTTCACATTAACACAGAAATAATGCTATGTCCTTTTTTATACTTATTAGTTGACTCTCTAAACAAGAGCTTTTACCTCTCCCCTCATTTGTTTATTCCATCAATTTCTGTATCAGTATGGATTTATAAATTATTATTTTATTTAATTGGTTATAATTCATTACCATATTTATTTTGATGGTTAAATTCTCCCAATTAGTCCAGTGGGAGCCCATCAAACTGGCCCCTGTGTCTTTTTGATCCTTTGACAATTCCCCCTACTTTCTGGCTCAACTAGATATTCAGGCCCATGTTGTACTTTCCCTGCCCCAGCCCAAGAATGTAGCCATTTCTCCAAGTCATGCTCCATATTTTTAAAGGTAACATGTTGACTTGGTGGTTTCCAATATAAAAATAAGCATCAATCTGTTCAGTGCAGAATGGAAACATCACTGGTCAATCTGCAGAAAGTAGCCAGCGAGTGCAGCTTTTTCCATGTGCTCACTTGCAGTCACATTGAAACTGGCTTTGCTTCTGGCCACACACAGCTGGGCTATGAAAGCCATGGGCAGCTGAAGGTCAGGGAGGAGAAAAGTGAGAACACAGAGATCAGAGTTCCAAAGCAATAATGCAAGATGGTGGCAACAAAGGCCAGCACACCAGCCAGTCTGCCTGCAGGGCCAAATGTAGCAAAGACTCTTCAGAACCAGTAGAGCTTGCCCAGGAGGTGTGGGTTACTTCCCTTCTTGTGCCAGGACCAAATTATTTATCACATTCCACTTGTCGGGAAAATTGCATCTGGTTCCATTTTACATATGTAATTGCATAGTAATCTGTGACTCATCTATGAGAGAGAAAATATTGCTATTTGTTCTTTTCAGAAAGAAAAAATAAAGCATAAAGAAACTTGCATGCAATGCTCAGAAGCAAGGGGAGTTTCGAGTTTTGTAGGGCCTGAAGTCTATAATATTTTATCCTTTAAGAATAAAATTACTGGCCGGGCGCAGTGGCTCATGCCTGTAATCCCAGCACTTTGGGAGGCCAAGGCAGACGGATCACAGGGTTAGGAGATTGAGACCATCTGGTTAACATCGTGAAACCCCATCTCTACTAAAAAATACAAAAAATCAGCTGGGCGTGGTGGCGGGCGCCTGTAGTCCCAGCTACTCAGGTGGCTGAGGCAGGGGAATGGTATGAACCCGGGAGGCGGAGCTTGCAGTGAGCCGAGACAGGGCCACTGAACTCCAGCCTGGGTGACAGAGCAAGACTCAGTCTCAAAAAAATAAATAAATAAAATAAAATTACTAATTAAAAAAAAGTAAAGCACGACTATATGAAATTTCTAGGGCCCCTCGCTGAACCTTGTAAAGGGCTGTGCAAGGGAAGGAACTTGAGGTCAAGTTTCATTAGTCTCATGGAAAAAGTCCTCCTCTGCCCAGAAGTAGTTCCACCTTCTTGTCATGGACCACTAGGTCCTGCACTGTAGTAGACTATTTCTTCAATGATGCCGGTCAGCCCTTCCACTGTTCTGGGAGAGTCAGATCTTCCAGGTTCTATTCCTGTAGACAGTACCGACTACATTCCTACTCGGTGGCCTTCAAACTCCACCAATATCTTTCAACATAAAACAGGAAAGCAACCAGAACTCCCACAAAAGCTTGGGAGCAACCTGTTTGGCAGAGGAGTAGAGTCTTGTTGGGTGTTTGTAAGCTAACTTCACCTGTGCACAAATGCCAGTTTGTCTACCCAAGTGAAGTGACCCTGCAGCTAGGATACCTAGAACTGCTCTAATCAAAGTCCATCCAAAGTCACAGGCACAGTTTGGAACAGGACCTAGAAACTCAGGCTGACAGGTGTAAGCAATGCTGCTCTCCAGGCAGGGAGAAACCCACATACTGAGTCTTACTTTCATGTTCTCAGTATCTGCTCCCACCCCGTTTTACCCCATCTTGGGCTTCACACTCAGTGAACCCAGTCACCATTCACTGAACTCATTTTCCCACCTTCGTGCTACTGATCATGCTGTTTCCTACGCCTGTAAAGGCGTTCCCATCTTCTCTGGGTAGAAAAATGCTGCTAATTCCTCAAGGCAGATCAGATGCCAACTCCCTGTGCAGTCTTCCCTGCACTCTCTGCCCTATGAAATATGCCCCTTCCCTGCTCCCTCCACCCTATGAAAGTAGAATAAAATCATTCCAACTTCTGTGTGCCAATCATACTTTTGTGTAAGTCTGTTATAGCTCTTGTCACATCACACTGTGGAATGATGTGGAGAAATCTCACTAGCTACTTTACCTGTATCTGTGCTGTTCCTTGAATTTCCCGCAATCTCAACAGTACCTGGCACAGAGGGGCTTGAAAAAATGTTTGCTGAATTAAAGACTGTAGCCAAAAGGCAAGTGTTCTTTTTCCTTTCACTTAAGTAGAAGCTTATCTTAATTAAAATAAAACTACAATATTATTGGCTTTTTAAATTACGTAACTGTATATAGCTGCATATAATTGCAGTACAATCAAACCTCTGATATTTTTAGGCAGCTCTTTCTCTTGAAACCCTCCTTACCTTTGACTAAGTATCAATGTATTTCTCCCCAATAAGCTGGGTGTATACACGTATGTGTCTTTTAAGAAACTTTGGATTGTTCAAAACTTCAACATACAAGCGTTGCCAGAATGTAATAAATTGCCAGCGACCAGTTTCAACTCATGGCCTATCTTGTTTCGTCCATACCCCAAACCCACATTCCCTTTCCATATTATACAAAGCACATGCCAGAACTTATATCTGTGAATACTGTGGAGTGTACCTTTAAAAGTTATGGCCTATTTTCAACAATATAGCCATAATACCATTATCACATCTAAAACATATTTAATAATAATCCCTAATATCATCAAATATTGAATGAGTGTTAAAATTTACAGTTGCCCCAATTCTTTTGCACTAAGATCTTCAACAGTAAAAGTACACTATAACTTCATTCAACTCATAAACAAATTGCCCTATTTAAATAAAATCTCTGAATTCGTATCCTATAGAACCATAACACTCCTCAGGACAAGACACATGAAGTCTCATTTTAATACAATGTCCTAATTATGCTGCTGAAGTTTTATTAAACATTTGTCCTATGGAGATATGTAAAATAATTTGTTTTCAGTTCATTACCTTTCTACTCAAAGATTTTATCCCATAAAAACTTTCATATGAGTTAGCACTATTTTTGAGTTATTCATAGCTCATAACAATACATTTTATTTTTAAGTCTTAAAGTACTTCTTTCTCTTCCTCCTGAAACTCAAGTGCTCACTCTCAATTAACACAAATGCTTTCACTCTCAATTTTCACTTCTAAAATAAAACTATGGCTAGAAAGAAACTGCTCTCAATGAGCAATTCGTAAACAAATGAAATATGCAAAGCCACAAATATCCCTTATAATTTTTATGTGGTCATGCAAATTAATGCATAAGAGTAAATATTTTCATCCACAATAACACAAATTAATGAGTGCAGGAGACTAACACCAAGACTGATCTGGGAGGTGATCAGTGCCTTCAGCAGACCCCAGGACTACAGATATTCAGAAGCAAGTGAGAGACTTAAGAGCAGGTACATAAGTTCATTTTTTGGTGACTCTGGACACATACAAAACATTCCTTAATCTGGAATTGGAAACAGGTACATAAAGAGCAAAAAGCAAGTGTACTCAATTTATCCAATCGAAATGTCTCTGCAAAACATTTGTAGGGCAAAATCTTGCCATTAGATGAATATTAAGGTCAAATTTTTGTGAAATTAAGATTCTTTTTTATAATGCAAAAATCATTCTTTTTCAATTAGGTTTGAATATAAAAAGTTTTCCCACCAAATACAAAGAAACTGAAAATGAAAATGTCTATTTAAATATAGAAAATATTTACTAATTCACACTAGTGGAAGGTGACATGGAATAATAGAAAATTGGAATTACTTTTAAGTATATACAAATATATAGAGTACATATATTTGCCAAATAAATGTCCTTTAAGATCCTTTAGTTGGTAATTTTATTTGCAATTATTTCATTGTTTCCCTTTTTAAAAAAAGATTATTCTAAATAAAAGCAGTTTATCTTGCTGAATAGGTTAAATGTCCTTCCCATGCCTGCTTTATTTACTATTAGTCTGTTTACAAGCACTCCTTCATATAAGGCAAAAAGCCTTATGACAATACCACAAATTATTAACATCTGGGCTCAAATTAATCAAGTTATACTGTGTTCTTAAATTTCTGAATTCTTTACCTTTTTTCATGTGTTCATGTGTTCAAAACAACTCTATAATATCCAGGGCCCCCAGGGAATCAGCTCCTATTCAGGAAGCTCCTTACTCAAAACTGGCCCTCCAGTGTTGCTCATGAGGTCTCCTGAAAATGACACCTACACAGAGAACATTTCTCTTGCATGTTCAGGGCTATTGCCAATCACCAGAAACCAAGACGGTGTCTATTCTACTTCAGTAAAAGGACAGGGAGGCTGACAAAGAAATACAAAAGAGAACACAAGTCACGTGGAGCCAACTGCCTGGATTCAATTCCTTCAGAAAGTCACGTTAGAGACTGCCACTCTAACCTCTAACCCCACTGCTTCAAAAGTTGCCATTCCCTCCATCCTCCACAGCTCTGGCCACTTCCAGACGAAACCATTAAGGCTGGTGTATATCCTACAGGGCAGGAAGTGAATCATGCTTCACTCAACTGAAATGGCAGCAGGTTTTTAGGAAGCTAAACACAGTCAACCCAATTGAATGGTAACACTTACCTTGTAAAGATGTGGCTAGGGATTGTTATTGATGACAAAAGATCAGCACTTGGGTTTCCATCTCCCTTCACAGATGAGATTTTTTTGAAAGCATAGGGCACTTTACATACAGACACAGAGTATAGCTACGGAGATCACCTTCTGTAATACTAGCACTCAGAGTGTTCTCACTATTAACCCAGGACCTCCACTCATGTTAGATCTCTAGCTTGCAGAACATGCTGAGTTCCAGACTCGGACTGTCTTTCCTCTTCCACAGCAGAATTTAAAAAGCTCTATTTCCTCTTCCTTAGAAAAATTTTAAAGTTCTCAAAATGGGGATTTCTCTAGTCTCTTCCTTTTACCCTTAGTGTGATCTGGGGTGATTTTTAGGGTCTTATTATAAGCAAAATCCTAATTATGGGGAAAGCCATTATCTGGCATCTTATTTACTATAACCCAAAGCAAATGTTTGGGGTTCCTAATTATATTGATCCAAATATCTCCCTCGTATTTTCTTACACACTTACTTACTATTCTCTTTCAAGTAAGACTTTTAAAAGCTGTTTCTAAATTTACACTTTTACTTGGTGCTGCTGACCACATTAAAACCTAACTTCCAAAAATAAGTTAAACTTTAATGTGGTTTTATGTTTTTAAGCATACTCTGACTATAAAACTTTAAAAGTATGATTTACAGAATATTTATTTCCTTAAGAAAATATACAAATGCTTCATCAGAGACAAAGCAAGGGATTCCAAATCAGTTTTTTATACTGCAAAATATTGCAGTGAGCCATGATTGCACCACTGCATTCTAGCCTGGGTGACAGAGCAAGACCCTGTCTAAAAATATATATAAATATATATGTATGTATGTATGTGTATACAGGTATATATATATACACATATATATGTATGTGTATACAGGTATATATATATACACATATATATGTATGTGTATATATAATCTCAAAATTATGAATAGAGAATAGAAAAATTGATCTAATCTGATGCCACCTTCCAAGTCTCATAAAAATACAAATAAAATGTTTCTAAATTATAGGTATATCCTTAATAAAATTACAAAAACATGAGATTATCAAAGGAGCCCAACAGTTTCTCTAAGCACATCAGACAATATCAGAAGTCAATAGTTCAGATTAAGAAGGAAAGATTAATCCAGTAATTCTAAGGGTAATTTGTGTATACACATTTTTAAGGATTTTCACAGATAACCACACATGGTAATATATGCAAATACATAAACAAAATAAAACCTTAAAAGAACACACTAAATTTATTTTTTTTAATCTTCTAAAATGAGAATCATGACACCCACAGCCGGCATTTCTTCAGAGCCTACAGCTAGACAACCACCACAAAAAATGTTCTCTCTGATAGCAGCTACAACCAACCCCCAGGTTAAAATATTTGTGGGTTTGTTTTTTTTTTTCCCCTACCGTGTTCAATCTTTTAAAAAGTAATAGTCCTGAGTGCAGTCTTCTGGAGCCAGAATGCCTGGGTCCAAACCACAGCCCTACCGTGTACTAGCTGTATGACTTTCATCCAGTCACTTAGCCTCTGCGCCTCAGTTTCTTCATCTGTATATATATACACCTATCTCATTAGGTTGAAGATTAAATGATCTAATAAGCATGAAATGTTTAGTACACTGTAGTACATAGTAAGTAGCATATAAGTATTAGCTAATAATAATAATAAACAATGAAAATGAGGATGAGGTAGCAGAACCATAACCTTGACTACCTTTGTGGAACCTCTATTCCAGGGTGAAAATACAGATACCAAGAGTATATAACATTGAAAATATTTTGGGGCCTGGTGTGGTGGCTCACACCTGTAATCCCAGCACTTTGGGAGGCGAAGGCAGAAGGACTGCTTGAGCCTAGGAGTTCAAGACCAGCCTGGGCAACATGGTGAGATCCTACCTCAAATTTAAAAATATATATTTTGGAAAGCCTCGATTCATGCCTCTGGTCAATATTCGTAAAGTATTATGGCCCATTGGAAACGATCATGCTGTAGCAGGGAAAGAGAGCCTAACATTCTCTCCGATTGCAAAAATAACATGCGTAAGAGCCACTTCTGATCAAGTAACCCAAGTTGATTAGATTCTGTTCACCTCCCCCACACAAGGCCTCTGATGGCACACACAGAATGGATGTAGCATCCTACATTCTAAGTGTAATCATTCAAACCAACCTAATTATTTTTTTGACAAAGGATTTGGGAAATTAATGTAGGTTTGTTAGCCAGGGGAATGGTAGTAAGCAGCAGCTTCAGTCAAAGCTAGCTTCAATACATATGTTAACAGGCAAGGGGTATGGTGGCATTCCCCAGAGAATTCAAGGCAAAAGTCAGGTGTGGTATACGGGCGTTTTCAGAATTCACCCCGATAAGGTCAACCTCAAGATCTTATTCTCACCTCCAATCTCACACAACAGAAAAACCTATTCAGTTTCCACTACATAACCCTTCCTAGAGACCACTTTAAAAGATGTTACTGTAGTCCACAATTTTTAATAGGTGTGCTTGAAATGGCATTGTAACCATTTGCCCACTCACTTCAGGAGGCATGAAAGGAACCCAGATTCAGCCATTAAAGTCTTACATTAGACAGAAATCAACTTAATTTAACTAACCTAGTACCTTCCTAGATATACTTTTCTTACCTTTCTTTCTCACATCTCATGACCGATTTGCAGATATGCACTGCTGGTTTAGTGTACCTAAATACAGTCATTACAGACTTCTTCTATCGTATCTTCTGTAGAGACATTTTGGGATACACAATTTTTTTTTTCTTCCTTCCTTCCTGAGACACTTTGGGATACACAATTTTTTCCCCCTTCCTCCCTCCCTCCCTTCCTTCCTCCCTTCCTTCCTCCCTTCCTTTTTTTTTTTAGATGAGGTCTTGCTCTTTCACCCAGGCTATACAGCACAGTGGCATAATCATAGCTCACTGCAGCCTCCAACTGCTGGGCTCAAGGGATCCTCCCACCTCAGCCTCCCTGCTAGCTGGGACCACAGGTGCAAACGAGATCCACAATATTTATGCATTTGAAGACAGGATCTCTTATGTGGTCAAACATCTCTCAATCTCTCTATTTAGTCAACTACTATTAGCTATTCTAGAGAGGAAAATTAGTAATTATTGTGGGCTTGAAAAGAGAGTTCCAATCACAATCAAGTTTGTCTCCTGAGGTTAAAAGCTAACCAAAGTGTGACACCTACAATGTGAATCTGAGTGCCTCCCCTAATGAGTAATGAGCAGTATTAAATTACAGGTTACTACTGATACCATATACAAAAAGCTGCACATACAAGCTAGATGATGTCTTATAAAAGTAGTTATTAACCAAAGACAAATTAACAAAACCTTTGGTTAAAAGGCTTCGTATCATTCTTGATATGATATCATTTCTGTTTCTCTATTTCCTTATTGGTACATGAAACTGCAAATGTGCCTGATGTAGATTAATATTTTAACGGTATCCAATCGTTAGGCATCATGCCTCCACATTAATCTTTTGCATTTTGTTGCATATAATCCTTTTCCCACAGTTCTAATTTTAGATATAGTTAGTCCATCAGAATTAATCTTTTCCCATATAAAGACTGGTCACTGCTAAGATCGAATAGTTTCTCCTTAATCTTTTTTTTTTTTCCTCATAGAGAAACATATGGATTATGTTATTAACTGGTCTTTTTACTCTCTTTTCATTTTGAAATTACAAACAGATAGGGAAAAGGTGTCCTTCACTGCTTGTTCCCAGAGCTAAAGCACTGCAGTAACGTTCAGTTCACAACTCAATAGCATCCTTGGGAATGGGTTACATTGTGGCAATCTTTAACCATTATTAAAAATACACACAGTGGTTTTATGGAAAATGTACTTCTACTATCAACAAAAATCTTTTGGGCTAAACACCCAATCCACACTGAGGGACAGACTTAACTTTAAGCTTCTAATATAGCCTGCACTTTTCTAAGTTTACAGAAGAGTTGTTTCACCGAAAATTCTGCCGGTGGATATGCTGCAAAGAGAAATAGCAAAAAGCAAAGTCATTTTCATTTGGACACATAAAACTATGATGAACTCAGGCTCAATTTCTTGGCTTCTTAAAGCTTTGGGGTTGTTTTTATCTTGCACAGTGGTATCTGAAGCAGAGACATTTAGCTATTCCTAATTGTGCCAAATAGGTACAAATATTAATATTTCACTGGCACTTACCATGGCCAAGGTGAAATTTAAAATGTTAAATACTCCTTATTTTCCAATAAATAATGCACTCTTGGAAGCCTTAGAAGACTATCCCAGCAACTTTACGACATAGCACGTCCTTCCCTTGATTCTAATAGTAAACAAGTTCCAAGGTTCTTCTACAATCAATTTCTACAATCAATCAGAAATGTTCTTTGGCTGGCAGTCATGACTAAAGCACCACTTTGAATGGGAAAAAGAGGTGTTAGGCTGTGTAGACTCAAAGTAGAGAGAAAGCCTTCATTGTTATATACTAACCACTGATTTAGCCTATGCTGATACTCAGTATGGCAAAGCAAAAACTAGAGTTTTACAGACATACTTTGTTAACTGGCTTTAATCCCTCAAAGTGATATCTAAGTCAAATTTTAAAGACCAAGACAAAATTTAAATATACTAGAGGTATTTATACTTAAAAGGTACTGAAGGGAACTATTTATCTAAAGAAAATGTTAAACCCCAATTTCATAGCATATGCCACTGCTCAATAGTGCATGATATGGTTTGGCTGTGTCCCAACCCAAATTTCATCTTGAACTGTAGTTCCCATGATCCCCACGTGTCATGGGAGGGACCCAGTGGGAGGTAACTGAATCATGGGACAGTTACCTCCATGCTGTTCTTGTGATAGTGAGTTCTCACGAGATCTGATGGTTTTTTTTATAAGGTGCTTTTCCCCAACTTCACTCTGCGTTTCTCCTTGCTGCCCCCATGTGAAGAAGGCTGTGTTTGCTTCTCCTTCCGCCATGATTGTAAGTTTCCTGAGGCCTCCCCAGCCATTTGGAACTGTGAGTCGATTAAATCTCTTTCCTTTATGAATTACTCAAGTCTTGGGTATGTCTTTATTAGCAGCATGAGAAGAGGCTAATACAGTGCAATTGTGAGTGATTTTTTTGAATACTTATTTTTTAAAGTAGGTGAGAAATTGATTCTTCTCACAGGAATAATCAAACGAGCCTTTTTTTTTTTTTTAAACAGAGTTTCGCTTTTGTCCCCCAGGCTGGAGTGCAATGGCGCAATCTTGGCTCATTGAAACCTCTGCCTCCCAATTCAAGCAATTCTCCTACCTCAGCCTCCCAAGTAGCTGGGATTACAGACCTGAACCACCACACCCAGCTAACTTTTTATATCTTTAATAGAGATACGGTTTCACCATGTTGGCCAGGCTGGTATGGAACTCCTGACCTCAAGTGATCCGCCTGCCTTAGCCTCCCAAACAAGTCCATTTTATAAAACCATTTTGAAAATCTAAAAGTGCCATCATTTCTTAAAATAAATCACACCAATAGTTAACTTGAAGTAAATATCTCTAAGGACTTCAAATACTTAAGAGTTTTTAACCTGCTGGTAAGGTCTGAGCTTTCCTGAAATACTTTTCTTACTATCTCATCCTATTCCCTACTCTCTACTCCAATCTCTCCTATTCTCTAGTAAACCAATATGGCCATGATACTCAAAATCAGACAAAAATAGAAATTCTGAGCATTTCAAACTTCTTCTAGGTAAAGCTCTGCGGCTTTTTTTTTTTTTTTTTTTTTTTTTGCTCTGCAGCTTTTTAAAGATACAGCTACAATCAACAAAGGACTGGCACACTTCAGACCACAGCTACTTTTCTACTGCAATGTGACTTCATATTTATTTAGTCCTATCCTGTCCCAAACAAGGTTTGTTAAGACAGCTTACAAAAATACACACAGAATAAACCATAAAATTATTCATAAGGGATTGACAATTTTGGAAAAAGGAAAAAGGTACATTTATGTTTATATTCACATAATTATAAAGGTCTAAAAAGTTAAACCCCAACTTCATAGTACATGTCACTACTGAATAGTATAATTGTGAGTACTTTTTTTTTTAAAGATGTACTTTTACAAGTAGGTGAGAAATTGATTATTCTAAGATGTCAAGGTGGGTGAACTTCTTGAATATACTTTCCTATTTTCTCTTTCTCTCTCTCAAATGTAACTTTCATTAGGTCTTCTGTTTTCTGGTTCCTAAGTCTGATCCGTCCAGAGGGATGTCATTTGGAGCCACAGAAAAAAAGTACAGCCTACCCCATCAGAAGACTCACATCTGAAGTCCATTATTGTTCCCCATCACTTAGATCTGAATAAGATGAAACATTTAAGGAGCAAAAGTTTTTAAATTCTATTGTGAGGAGGCCAACATCTTTAAAAGATGGTTGATTTCTTTTTGTGTAGGCAGGTGCTGCATAGACTCTGAATAATAAAATGAAGTTGGGGAGGTAAGAAAGAACTCATTCATAATAAAAAGGATAAAGGAGCAGGGAAAAACCCTACACCTTTGTAAGGCTTCTGAGGTGGTGCAAGGTGAGACCTTTTCTTAGGCAGCTTCACAACAAATAACACTGTTTTTGCATCGTATTTCACAATGAACCCCAAAGCGACTAAGGCTTGAAATGAAAATCCCTTGTTTTATTCCAGTTTTTAGGAAAAACCCAGAGTTCTCTCCTACAATTTCCAAACATATATCAGTAACCACTTACTAGCTTTCTCTCTTCTCAGACTTCCACCTTGAGTAGTCAAAATGCCTTACCTAACCTTGCCCTTTTCTCTGAGGTTTTTAACAATCACACATTCTGCCCTTCCTCTCCAGTTTCCTTGAGGCTTCTTGAACATCTAGTCTCAATCCACCACACTACGCACATTGTCATGTCTATGTTAGCACCTTGAAATCTGTGCATAGAAAGCTGAAAATGATGGCTACTCTGAAACATTGCCCAAGATACAACCTTCTTGATTAGCTCCTCAATATGCCCAAGACAGAGCCATACTGACTTATTTTGTAGCTCTTAGCTGGTGCCTAATGCAGTGAAAACCCCTTTTAAACAGCACTGACTAGGTATGGCTGGGAGAGTTCCTAGGAGGGAAACACGCTCAGACATCTCCAAGTTTTCTCGTAATTTGGGAAAATATAACCATTAGGAAGTGTTCTCTTAAGCGTCTGGAGACCTTGCACAAGTTACCCCCAAAAGCACAATAAAATCTAGGTGAAAAAATAGAAGAAATCAAAAGCTATCACAAAATAGAGGCCTAAGCACCTCTTTAAAAAGCAGGAACAGCTAGAAAAGTAGATTTAGCATTTGGACATTCAGGGTTTACCAGACCTATTTGCAATACTAATTAGTCTTAAGGTAGCCCTCCTTCACAGTCCTTTAGCTGGTAAACTGCTAGAAAACATGGATTACACCTTGTTATTAATATAGAAAAGCCCTGGTGCAGGTGGCAGAGCCATGAGCATCCTGAATGCCATGATTAGGGTCATGACGAGAGCAATTCCAGTATCTGAAACTCACACAGAAGCAAGCCTCACAGGCAAATACCCAGATGATAGAGGCCCTATATCCAATGCCAAGAGTCAGATGCTACAGCGCAGAAGCAACAAATTCTTCCAAAAGAAATGATTCATACAAATTAATTGTTTTCTAATGTCCTTTAATTATAATTAAAGAGTTTGAGCATCGACTTTGGTTTTTTAATTAAGCCCAACTTTAGCTTATTTTTCTATATTCTGAAATTTAGACATTCATGTATGTTCTATTAAAAGACATGTCAACTTATATCAGAATATAAATTAATATTAACACATATAAATGATACATACTAAACAAAAGAACATTTTAAAATAAAAGCTACTCAAATGTGTATAATATGAAACAATGAAGAATTCACCACAAAAAGTAATTTATTGGAGCCAGGTGCAGTGGTACATGCCTGTAGTCCCAGCTATTTGGGAGGCTGAGGCAGGAGAATTGCTTGAGCCCAGGAGTTTGAGGCCAGCCTGGAAGCACAGCAAGACATTGTCTCTAATTTTCTTTAAAACTGACTTTTAATTTAAAAACTTTAAAAAAGTAATTTCAAAAAAACAAAGACGTTTAAAAGTGTATTGGTAATCACATGACTTTATTCTTATTTGTGCTTTGCAAGAATCCAGATTATATGACACATATATACTTACTCATGCACAAGGCAAACTGACTGACCACATCACTCCTATGTAGAGGAGAAGGTACAGGTTTTTTGTTTGTCTCTTTGTTTGTTTTGTAGAGAGACAGGGTCTCTCTATGTAGCCCAGGCTGGTCTCAAACTCCTGACCTCATGTGATCCTCCAGCCTTGGCCTCCCAAAGTGCTAGAATTACAGGCATGAGCCACAGTGCCCAGCCATAAGGTACAGGTGTTTTTGTTGTTGTTGTTGTTGTTTTGAGACAGAGTCTTGCTCTGTCGCCCAGGCTGGAGTACAGCGGTGCAATCTTGGCTCACTGCAACCTCCGCCTCCCGGATTCAAGCGATTCTCCTGCTTCAACCTCCTGAGTAGCTGGGATTACAGGCACGTGCCACCACACCAGCTAATTTTTGTATTTTTAGTAGATACAGAGTTTCACCATGTTGGTCAGGCTGGTCTCGAACTCCTGACCTCGTGATCCACCCGCCTTGGCTTCTGAAAGTGCTGGGATTACAGGCGTAAGCCACCACGCCTGGCCAAGGTACAGGTGTTAAAGAGGCAACACCATTATTCCATTTAATGGACCCTCTTTTGAAAGAGTAATAATAATAATAAAGGGCTGTAATAAGCATTGTTTAAAAAAAAAAAAAAAAAGGAAGCCACACATATTCAAGGCATTCCAACCCCCAAAAGGTTTACCAACTACTTGAAAGGGGCCCCTCTTAAATGTGGGGTCTCTTCCCTCATACACATGCTATTTCTTCCTTAGTCAAGTCAGCCCCTCCTCTTCCATAATTTTCATCCACTGCCTCTACTGACACCATCCTATTGTAAACCCTCTAACAAAAAGCCAGGAGCTTCCAGTTGCCAAATCCCAGGAGACTGGTCCTTATCTCGCTGCCTGTGATTATGCTGACTATATTCTCCTTAGTGTTCACTACACCACTCTCCTGGTGCTCCTCGCCAACTGGACTGTTCCTTTTTCATCTCCTCTGAAGGATCGCCTCCTTCAGAATCTTGAATCTTGTGAATCTTGTGTTTCCCAAAGTGTGAATCTTGTGAACACACTGAATCTTGTGTTTCCCAAAGTTCCTGCCATTGTTCTTCTCTTTTCCTGCTATATGTGCTTTGCCAATTTCACCCACTCTGAAATTTCAGCCGTCTGCAATGTCTATACCCGCAACCCAGACCTCTGGCTAAACTCTAGTCCTATACATCCAAATGACTACCGGACATCCCTTCAAAATGGACCATAAATACACCCATTAAACGTCGCATGTCCAAAACCAAACATCTTCCCTCCAAAACCTAAATTGGCTAGTAATACCATTTTCCAAGCCAGAAAACTGGAAGTCATCGCTGATTTCTCTCAGTACCCCCTGTCTACACAATGGACTCCTTAATATATTTTGAAAATGGTCTCCTATCTCCATCTCTACCCACTACTCACCTACTTGAAGCCCTTCAACATCTTCTGCTGAGTATTCTGTAACATCTTCACCGACCTCCCTCCATCCAGTTTTGGTCTCAAACCTGTCTTTCGTATGGTCATGATGACATCACACCCTCGTTTATAATCCTTTGATGGTTTCTCTTCTCCTATGTCATAGGGCTTATGCTTCTGAGTGTGGCAGATAAGGCCCTCCACGTCCTACTGCCTTGCCTCTCTCACCAGCCTCTTCTTCCACCACTTTACGTCCTGAGCTTTCTGTTTCAACAACACCAAAACACTCACGATTCCCTGCTCATGCCCTGTGTTTTGTACCTTCATCCTCCATCCATGGAGCCCTCAGGCTCTTGCAGGGGAGGGGCAGTAAACCAGATGGTTGTCACTTCAATGTTTAGCCCAGCATCTGGCTCCTAAGCGGTGCCATGCGGCCATTCAATGATAAATGATGGGAGACAGTATATGGTATGTCCAAAAGGAGTGACAGATAGAAAGCGTGGAGGGAATTTGGACTCACATTGATAGTCACCGCAATGGGGCCTAAACATGCTAAGCACCTTCCACATGAGAAGTATAGAGAGCCAGCAAAAGCTCGACTCTTCCATCTAACAAGCACCACAAACCTAGAGTCATGCTCTACTTTTTTGGAGAAAACATGTTGGCTTCCCACTGAGCCTGCCATCATGAGGCACAATAGTGGGCATCTTGGTGGTTTGCTAATAATAACAGCTGATATTTATAGAAGGCTCACTGTGGATCCAGAACTTTACTGAAAATTCTACAAGAGCTGTTATCTCTCAGTCCTCACATCAACACTATGAGGAAGGAACTACTGCCACCCCTGCTTTACAGGTAGGGAAATGAGGCCCAGATATCAAGTAGCTGTACTAAAAGCACAGAGATTTAACCTCCTGGACCTTATTCACCAGAACGCAGGCCAAACCTCCATATATATTTTACTTACTTCCCAAAATTTTATGTGTACATCAAGAGCTGATCATAAATAGAAGGCCAAAGTGACCTATTGTGACATCAAATCTTGGAGCCACTTTAATGTGACTTCACTAAATTGCCTTCGTCCGGTGCCTCACAGACGGCATCCCAGCACATCATGGAGAGCTAAGTGACAGAACAGGCAGCTCCTCTTCTCCCTGGTGAGGCCCCTTCTGCTGTGCCCTGGCTCTCTTTTGCCCCTCATTTGTCCATATTCCTCTCTGGTTTGCTCCAAACTCCTCCTCCTACCTTCAATTAAGACGGTGCTTTAGAACAATACAAGGTAAGATCTCTTCTTCATAAAAACAGAGAACTCATCACACCTCAGGAGGTGCAGAAGCCAAAAATACTCATAGGTTCGAGAAGAATTTAGATACAGTCACAGATGAGCGAAGATGAGGGCAGTATGGAGCTCAGAGAAGAACCGTGTGCTGAGGAACAACCTGCAGGGCTAAAAATCAACTAAGTCCATGGATATGTATGGAGCACCTGCAATATCCAAAGTACTATTTCAGACCCAGCAGCACCCCTGCCTTTAAGGAGCCCCAAGCTCTGACCACTACTTGGGTTCTGTTAGGGAATGTCAGCTCAGAGCTCCCCATGGGCAATGGGATCTTTGCAGCAGGAGTATCCTTCTAACACCAAGGACTTGGAGCTCTTGGAAAGCACTCTGTGTGTCAAAAAAGGGTGCACCCACGCAGGCTATCCCCACACAAAGGCAGATGCTGTGGTCCTCTAGATGTGTGCTCAAGCCCAGAGAAGACTTTGACTGTGGCAATTTGGGAGGGAAACAAATAGACAGTATATCTTCACAACAACCATCGCTAGTGGGCCACATGCAGGGCAAGAGAAAGAACTAACACCCCAGCAAGCCAGAAGCATCTCCCTGTCCTTAAGGTCAGGGCAGAGTGGAGAGACCCAGGCAGGGAGTAAATGGAACAAGTAACAACTAGGTGTGAACCTTCAAGATTTCCCTTCCATCATGCTCCACTAGCATAGGTAGTCTTCCGAAGACCTAAATCCATTGGTCTCCTCCTAGGACCAACATCGAGAGGTCATCAGAGTCGTAGTCACACAGCCTCAGGAGCAATAATGTCCAGGTTTGAATCCCTGTTCCGCCATTCATTAACTGTGACAAATCATCAAAACTCTCGGGGGACTCGGTAGCCTCATCTTTTAAATGGAAACAATAATTAGAAGAGCCTCAGAAGGTCATTGTGAAAACTGAAAGAGATGATAACATGCAAAGCATTTAAAAGTGTCTCACACTCAGAAAATGTGAGCTGTTAGTATTATCACTTTTTTCCATCAGTGGGACCATGGAAGCCCCCTTCTAGGCCATGACAAATTCTGGGCCCCACATAGATGCTATATGCAGGAATAACTTAGAACACAAGTTGTCCCGTTTGAAGGTCAAACCAAAATTCTACAAAGAAGGTGACTCTAAATCCCCCCTACCCCCAATTCTTACACATACCTTCTTTGAATGAGACACTTATTTTTGATCAAATTAAATCAAAACTGATTTCAGCTGCAGCACATAGTTTTAAAAGGTAAAGCAGAAGAGTAGGTAGATTTTGCCTGCTTGATAATTTCCCCTGGTTCTCTGAAAAGACAGGCTGAGTCTCAGTCTGCCAGAGAGACCAAACGTGTAGAAACGAAAGGAAGAACAGAAGTTTTCAGGCTGATGCGCAATCCATACAGCAACGAAAAGACCCCAAGTCTACCTGGTGATTAAGAATCAAAACAAAACGGCCAGGCGCGGTGGCTGATGCCTGTAGTCCCAGCACTTTGAGAGGCCGAGGTGGGCGGATCATGAGGTCAAGAAATCGAGACCAGCCTGGCCAACATGGTGAAACACCGTCTCTACTAAAAATACAAAAATTAGCCAGGCATGGTGGCGTGCACTTGTAGTCCCAGCTATTCGAGAGGCTGAGGCAGGAGAATCACTTGAACCCAGGAGGCAGAGGTTTCAGTGAGCCAAGATTGTGCCACTGCACTCCAGCCTGGGTGACCTAAGCGAAACTCCGTCTCAAAAAAAAAAAAAAAAAAAAAAGAATCAAAACAAAACAACCTAATATTTGTTACTATTCTAATGAATCTGCAATGGTGGAAAAGGCACCAATAATAAATCTAGGTGTTAGCAGAGGCACAGACATAATTGAAGGATAAAAGACGGATAAGAAAGTTAACTTGGGAAAAAAACCTTCTGTTTCCAAACTTAAACCAAATAGGTACTCTTTTTGTTTTTTAATTGTGGCATGGGGCAAGCAGTTTATCTGTGCATCTCAGCAGAATCACTATGTAAACCCCAGGCCAAAAACAGACATGAACACTTAGAATTGAAGGAACAATGTCTACGCTTAGACTATTGTTTGCATATATTGTGAGTCCTATAGGTTGGCCCATTTTCTCACCCCCATAATTTTATCTGCCCAAATGCCTATTTCTAAAAGAAGTTCAACTAAAAGTGGTACAGTATTATGTTGTATGAGATAGTCTCCTAGGAAGAAATTGAGAGTCTAAAAAATTGTTCTGAGGGTCACCTATCTGCTACAAAGGCTTGAAAACTGCAGCTTAAACAATGATTTTTAAAAACTGATTAAAACCTTTTGGATATTATTTGGCCTTGCTGAAAGAAGAGTTTTACTTAAAAATCATTTAGAAATTGCATTTTTAAAGTATGCCTTGGTTCCACCATTGGGTAGCAGACGGATAAGTGTAACTGAAAGACAAGAAAAGTGGCCCCAACTAACCAGAAGAAAAGCTTACAGGCCTAGCTTACAAGCCATATTACAAGATGCTAGCCCTGAAATTCAGGACTAATGCTGTAATTAATAAGGATATGATGAAATAGTCAATATTATGCAGGTTCATTCAAGAAACATTTATTGAGTTCCTCCTATGAGGCAGATCCAAACCTTGCTTTCAAGTTGCTCACCACCCAGCGCTGGCCACTCACCCATAAGCAACACAGGACAACTGCCACGTCATGTATAAGGTGCTAGGAGAGCACGGGGAAAGGGAAGACCCAGGTTCTAAATAGAGAGGACCAGCAGAATTAGGAAAAATCCCTTCACATCTTGCTGACTAGCCCTAATTCTACTCACCTTACTTCCAAGCAGGGCGCATGCACATACACATTCAATTAATAAACTATTATCTGCTGGCCAAAACCCTCCAGTTATTTCAGTGAAGGTCAAGCCCTCTTTTGTTTCTGTAGCGGTGGAGGCCTCTAGGTAGCCAGGAAGAAGGATGCAGATATTCCTAGGATTTAAGGTAGTACCAATATGGCTATGCAAAGTTACTAAAAATTTGAAATCTGTTCCTTCCACTGTAACGTGCCCTTAAAAGTCAACTGAATCAAACCTTGAGTTGTGTGGTCCTAAAAGATGAAGTGACTTGCTCAAGGTCACAAAGTTCATTGTAGCAGTGGTAAGGGAGTAGAGGGAAGAGCTCTGCACAAGAGGCGGGCTTACTTCTCCTGCAGACCTCCATGCTACTTCTGCTATAGAACTTAGTACAGAGGCAAAAGGTACCTTGGAATTTGTGCAGAACCACAAAGATGCTTTAGACGGTAACAAGCCAGGAAGGAAAAGTAGAATGGAATTTCTACAAGCTATCTCTAAGAAAAGTGGAGTAACTTTTCCTCTCACCATTTCAAAAACTAATTCTGGGTAATAGTCAACATCCAATGTCACCTACCATTCCTTGCTCTTACTATTTCATTTTTTTCCCTCCCTCTTCCATCTAGCTCTCCCCTCCATGGCCCATCTCATCCACCTCTGCCATCTCCATGTCCAAGTTCAGGGGCAGCAGTGGTATGTGATGTTGGCAGCAGTGCCCAAACATCAGCAATCAGTCTACTGCTGTCCCAGCACCAAGCCAGGGGCTGTGAAGGGTGAAGGAGAAGGCTCTTTGGGTCATCTGACCCTTGTCTCCACTCAAAATGAGACACCAGGGTGTTCCCCACCCACATACATTCAGGATTGCTGTCTCCAGTCTCTATTTGAGACATCAGAGATGTCATCATTTCCATATGCTTCTCCTAATAAAGTAACATCCATTTAAAGGCACTGCAGTCATGAGTGTGTATGTGCGGCAATTGGATAAACAGGTCTTGTTCACCACACAGAGGTGCCAGGGTGGAGCCTACACCCATGCAATCACTGTCCTCAGGCCCGGCCCACACTCTGCAGCTTGTACGGACCTCTTACTGGTACACATGCTCCTGCAATGGCAAGTTGAAGAATACAGAAAAGGAGAGGCACAGTCCACGAATGCTCGTGCTCCCTTGCCCTTCTCTCCTGTAAGAATAGAGTGAATCCACAAGGAGCTCAGTAAAAAACTGGAAAAAGGGAAGTTCTTATTAGTGTGTTGACACTCGTTGCAAAGCTTGGCCTATCTCAACAAGTCACTTTACTTTCCATTATAACTGGTCCCTCATAGACAAAGAAAGGAAAAACAAAGATGACTCTCAGATACCTGTGTTTCTCACAGCTGTGCAGTCAAGACAAGGAAAAAAACACCTTTTCTAACTTCCTCTGGCACTAACTGGAAACTCTGGACTTTGGGGAGGCTATTAGAAAAAGGTTAAATATGAGACTAGATAATGATATACCAAGGGACCCATGTCAGGGCTGTTTGAACACTACTCAAAAGCAATTGCTGTTGAGAGTTGGCGACCACTTTAAAAGAGCTCCGAAGAAGGCAACGTCTGCAAGCAAATGCCTTCGTGGTGCCCTGGGAAGAGCAGGCTGAAGACTTCTTACTTTGCACGAACATCCCTGAAAACATTTGTTCACTGTTCTGTAATTCAAAGATTACTAGGTACACATATCTAGTAATTATTTCCTATATGCGGCATATTTTCTTGTATTGTTCTTGTTTTAATTTTAGTTTCACAAAGACATAGCTTTACATATGCAACTGTACCCTCCCCCTTCCTTTCAATGAGAGCTGTAGAGGTTTTCGGTCTACATCTTGAAACTTCCTATTTCATTTATTCTGAACAAATCAGTCAGTCCACTCTTTGATAAGAGTTTATTACAAAATGTGAGTGCTGACTATAAGTACTATCAAAAATATGTTGAAGATTATTTTGATACCTGTATTTATTTTAAAAGGAGGGGAGAACAGAGATGGATTTCTATCAAAAGGAGCCACTATGTGCTGTTACATGCCATATACATGGTAAATATTTATTTACAGTGTTTGACTAGGTTTAAATAAAAGCCAACAAAAAGAAAAAAAAGAGAGTTTACTTTAAAAGTCCTATTTGTGTAACTTAAAAATTAGTATGTAACTCTTTCCTGAACCTAAAACTACAGTGGTCCTGCCTTATAAAATTTGTACCATTACCCAAAGCACCTTGTGGTATCAATTACAGGGTTATGAACATCCAGCCACTAAAGCTATCTGATTGGCTTAATGTTCCCTGGTGCTTTATAATGATAACTACATAGTATATAATTACACAGTCCCCAAAAGATACTTATAATTGAATCACAGGGCATTTTTTGAATGTTTGGGACAGCAATTAGAGGACCACAAAGTGATAGTATTGCAACTCTCACCAGCTAGAATGTAAACGAAGCACCCTAAAATTCAATCATAAGAGTCCTTCAGGTATTAAATAATTATAATACAAATCACATGGAGGGGCAAGTTTTTTTTTAATTGAACTGTCCCCATAACCGTCAAAGATTATATTTCCTAATAGTCTGTAAAACAACATAGCTACATTTTCAGATTCCTATTTCTTCATCCAACTGGAAAACCTGTAGCAAAGGTAGAACAGTCAAAAACCTGTTTCTTCTTTTACTTTGCCACCTACTTATTTGGTGACCTAGTGAGTAAGCTAGGTCTCACTGTCGCTCCACTCATCCTATAAGCATGCTGCATAATCAGAATGTCTGTCTCATTCTGTAAACATAAAATGGCTATATGTATACAGATATTTACAGATTTAATTAAACAGAAACAAGGATACTTCATCTATTTGATTTTTTACCCATACTTAACACCTCAAAATGTCTGATCATTTTTACCCTCACCATTTTCCTCTTTCTCCAACTTTCTTATTCCATACTCATCCCTTCTGCCACCTCTCCCATCTCTCCCTCCAGGGAGGTTGTGACAGTTGTATTAAAACCTCCAGGACTGGCTATCTATGACTGGCTCCACAGTGCTCAGGGCAAGAAGAGTCAACTGCAGGTCTTTTGAGGCTCATTATCTTCTTGCTTCCATTTCTTAAAGGGAGAATATGTAGATTGGTCCCCTAACTTAGGAAGTACGGGGAAAGTAAAACCAGAAATACTTCCCCTAACTTTGACTCGTATAAACACATTAAGGAAAGGAAAGGTTGAAAGGATGTTCCCACACTCAAGGAACTTGTACAACCAAGTCAAGCGAGGCAAGTCAAGAAGAAAACAGAACCCCAATCATTTCTCCAGATGCTCTGAATCACCTCCAGGGCACAGGCATAGATGTTCCCCAACCCTGAATGCTACAGCAAGTGCATATCTACTTACAGCAGATTTGTAAACAGATCTGTTCTCCACTTAAAAACATTTTTTCAAGACCAGTGATTAAAAATGTAAAAACTAAAGCCTGAAAAAATATCAGTTCCCCTTGCAGAGCCCAGTGTTAAAATATAAACTCCGATGAGCGATTAGAAAAACACCACAGAAATAAATATACATATACATACATGTGTATTTTTTTCCAGTAGATTTTGGCCTTTTAATGACATTTGTTCATGAGAAAAAGAAATTCACTTGTCCCAGCACCATAACCCCACCAACCTTCATGGGTGTTCTGCAAAAAAAGGTCCCATAGAGACCAAGAATATGGTGACATTTGGTGCTCTTCGATCAGAGTGTGAATATCACCCGTTTTCTCCTTTTAGCTCTTGCAATAAAAATATTCTCAGGCACGAATCACAATGGCACGGGCTACAGCCCCTCCTCATGGAGTGTGATTCTCTCTGAGCCTCGCCTTCTGCTGCGTTTGAAGGAACCTCTCCCAGGACCGAGTAGCCCTGCTGGATCATCCTTTGCACTTTGGAATCAAAAGAAAAGAAACCAGAATGGGTGTCTATAACTACAGAAGTGCTGAAGTCATAAAGGGCTCAGGAGGATGGTGCAACTCTGGCCACAGTGGAGCACACTCACAGGGCAGCCAAGGAGACCCCTCTGGAGGAAAGTGGAGTTAATGAGACTTTTTATGCACATACACATGCCGGCTTCACACATTTAAAAAATAGACCCATGCTCAGCAAAAGGCCTATTTTAACACTGTCTTGTAAAAACCACATAGACGAATACTCTATCTCCTTTCTAGCAGCAACCCTGGCTCTAGACACTTGCTGATTTTAGCTATTTAAGCCTTAAGAATAAAGATGTCATGTGCAAAGTGCTCTGAAAGCATTAAAAACAAAACAACTTTCACTCCTACAAGAAGTACTGAGCACCAATGAATTAACGCATTTAATAATTAATTGGCATCCTTGGAGGAAACTGTCCCTCTGTAATATAGCCACTGGGCTGCTGTGAAAAAAGATTCCAATTTATATTTGTTGAACAAATGATTTGATTAGTGACCAAAGTAAGGAGGAGTGAATGTTTTCCAAGCATGAGCTTTTCCACATGGCCTGGGTCAGCCACCGTACAGCAAGGCTGGCATGGGGCCAAGAGCCCTCTTGCCAATGAGACTAGAAGTCTCTGAAGAGCCACCATACACCCAATGCCGAGAGAGTTCCCCAAACAAAAGCCAGCCACGGAGTTCAACAACTGGCTTGCCATGGCACCATATGCTCCACAATATTGTCCTGCTGCAACAGTGGGGCCTGTCTTCAGTGTCCCCATGTGCTGCACAGCTGTCAGCCCAGGAGCTGTTTTATCATTATTTTCACTGTTTTATTACTTTTCTGGGAATTCAAATCAGTGTAACCACGCTTGATGCACCGGTGAAAAATGGTATCTCCCTCCCCCTTCTCCTTCAACCTAATGAATTGCCTTTTTTCATATCAAAGAGTAATGAGCACCAAACCACATAATATTTATTCAAGGAACAAAAGACCTAAGAATGGGCTGGCAGGAAGAGGAGCAACTCCTGGGTGTGGACAGAAGAAAAGCTGGACGTTATAACAGAGCCCCTCACACTGATCTCTGGTGACAGTGGGTTCAATTTATAGGGAAATCCAAACCTTTCAGCTCTCCCCACTCATTCCTGGGAGGGGCTTCCTTCAAGCAATTCCCTAGTTCATGTGTAGAGACCCTGCTGCTGAGAGGTGGCAGGAGCCAAATGTAATTCATCCCATAGCCTTGACTGTGAAGTGTCTGCACATTTTATTTTTCAGTGAAATTCCCCTAAAAAGCCTCCTCTTGCCTCTCTCATAAGCAATAAGCCCAGTATATCCCAAAATGTTCTAGATACATCCCTTCGCCCCCCTCCCCCACCGCATATTATCATGACCTCCATTGTGGATGAGGGCATAATTTAACCCAGGGAGAAAGGGCCACAGAAATAATGGCGATACTGGAGCCTTGTTTATCTCAGATGACATGAATCTTAACCCTCCCCACTTTGTGCCATAATCAACCGCTTACACTTTGTCAAGTTTTCTTATTAGTCCAGAAAATAAAAAATAATGTACAATATTAGGAGTAATTTAACCGAACCCATGGTTAATCTCCCTCTTTATAGACATGGGCAGTGTTTAATCATTCCCTTTGCAAAGGATCCCCAAATTGGGAGAGGCTGGATGGATGACTAAGTCAAGTTGGTGCAAAATGAGTCACGTTTCTTGAAGGTCAGTTCCCCAAATGTATAAGCCACCAAAGGGAAAGGAAAACTATTTCTTAAGGTAAGCTAGCTATTAAACAAAGTTTCCTCAAAAAATGATAAACAATGATGCTAAGAAAGAGGTTAAAGTTAAAGGGCTATGTGAACAACCTTAGGAAATTTAGCACCAGTGGCTGGGTTGCTTTTTCTTCCTCCCATTTCATTATTCAGTATTTTGAATTTCTCCATTTAAAAATTCTATTTTGAAAATTTTAAAGGAGATTTTTTGTTTTTGTTTTTGTTTTTGTTTTTGAGACGGAGTCTCGTTCTTTCGCCCAGGCTGGACTGCAGTGGCGCTATCTCGGCTCACTGCAAGCTCCGCCTCCCGGGTTCACGCCATTCTCCTGCCTCAGCCTCCTGAGTAGCTGGGACTACAGGCGCCCGCCACCAAGCCCGGCTAATTTTTTATATTTTTAGTAGAGACGGGATTTCACCGTGTTAGCCAAGATGGTCTCGATCTCCTGACCTCGTGATCCGCCCACCTCGGCCTCCCAAAGTGCTGGGATTACAGGCGTGAGCCACCGCGCCCGGCCTAAAGAAAATTTTTTAAACTATAAACAAAGTTTAATTTTTTTCAAAATGTCACAAAAGTAGTCATTTCTTCCTACAACCTATGCCACCCATATGGTTGTGGGTTTTAACATTGAAAATTTTCTTTCTAGATAATTTTCCTCAAGCCCAGTAATCAAATATTTTTTCTAAGCAATCCTCTTGCTTCTTCCTCTTACAGTCTCATTTCTGTAAGTCTGTCAAAGCTAATTATCTCGCTCCTCAAATTTATTGCTCTTTAGTGTATCATAAACATATATTACAAAAAGTTGAAGAAAACAAGTGTGCATTACACTTTGAAGGAAAAGATAGACATAAATATTCAAAGTATGCACTATCTTTGTTAATAGAGTAATGAAAACGGCATTAGAAAAAGTGGATGAGAATATCAAAGCCAGCCAATCCTCCTTTCTTCTTCCATATATGGTGGTCCCCACCCCCAGAAGTCAATACCAGAAACTCCTACACCATTACTTCAGAATAAAGAGGAAAGCAAAGTTCTCTAGTTTGCAATCCTTTGACATTCCAGACCACAGATAAACACGAACCCTACCAAACCAGTAACACAAACAACCTGTGCCTCCGTGGAGGGCACGAAGGCATGATTCTCACAGGCACACACTATCATTAAGCTCCTTTACTTGAAACTACTGTTACATCTTTCTGAGCCTTCCTTCCAATCTCAACCACAAACTGAAAGTTAATAAAAAGCCCCTGAATGATTCATATAAATCCTTTAAATCTAAGAACAGGAGCCAACACTAAAAAAGCAATAGCCCATTTAAATTTCAATAGCCTGAATGCCAGACATCCCTGATTGTCACATTTTGTCACCCACCAAGTCACCATGTCATGTTCCTAGTTCACTGTGGGATCCAGACATATTCCACTCTAACAAATACAACTTGCCAGAAGTATTTCTGAGTGTGGTTATTTACGATTTTCACGAACAACTTTTTCAAATATTCCTTCAATAGGTTCTAAGAATTAAGTAGCATGAAATCCAAATCTAAAATCATTGTCTCCATGCTTCATTGAAGAAAATGAACGTGAAAAAATCCAATAGCAGCTGCAAACCATTTAAGAATTCCTAGTTAAACTGCAAAATACATTTTCAACCATTTAGCCATAACAACTTCTAAACGGAGAAAGTTGCTTCTTTATATAAACCACCTCTGTTTACCAAACATCAGAGAATCTCCGGGCAGAGGGCTACTGCAGGATGGGAATAGTAAGAGAATGTTACAACCCATGAGGTGCTGATCTGCACACACCACCGTGAGGAAATACCTTAAGTGATTAAAGACAAACGCCACCTGCATGCTTGGCAAAGGAGTCCACTGCTATCGCCACACACTCTCCCCAGTGAGAGAGGGGAAACGATGGACTGAAATCCCACAGTGGATTAGAACTGGGCACAAAAGGAGCCAGGAACAGAAGATGGCAGCATAGGAAGGGAATGTTATGCTTTGCCCCAGCTGGGGACTCTGGCAGTATTATCACTTAGGCATCCTGAAGCCCAAACTCAAGAATAAAGAATTAAATTTTCATATCTTCTTTGACTTAGTATCCAGAAAATTTTGTTGAATTCTGACATATGTCAAATTTCTTTGCGTATATGTTAACAAGATACTCCTATTTATAAATTCATATGGCTATTTGGCTATTCTGTCAAAATTAGCCTTTAGGCCAGGCACAGTGGCTCATGCCTGTAATTCCAACACTTTGAGAGGCCAAGGCAGGAGGATCGCTTGAGATCAGGAGTTTGAGACCAGCCTGGGCAACATAGTGAGAAACCATCTCTACAAAAAATTTTAAAAATTAGCCGGGCATGGTGGCAGGCACCTGTAGTCCCAGCTACTCAGGAGGCTGAAGCAGGAGAATCCCTTGAGCCCAGGAGTTGGAGGCTGCAGTGAGCTAAGATGGTGCCACTGCATTCCAGCCTGGGTGACAGAGCAAGTAAGTCCCTGTTGTCTTTTTTTTTTTTTTTTTTTTCTTTTGAGACAGAGTCTCACTCTGTTGCCCAGGCTGGAATAGTCTTGAAACTTTGCCACATTTTTCTTTAAAGAAACGGTCTGAAACACTCACTTTTTGAGTTATATTAAAAACAAAAATCCAGCTGGGCACAGTGGCTCATGCCTATCAACCCAGCACTTTGGGAGTCTAAGGCAGGAGGATAGTTTAAAACAGGGGTTCGAGACCAGCCTGGGAAACAAAGCGAGACCCTGTCTCTTAACAACAACAACAAAATCCATAGTAAGGTTAAGATTTGATTTTAGTCATTTATTACCTATTATAAATCATCTCCAGACTCTTTCAAATAAAAATAAAATGTTTTCCAAAGGAATTAGAAATTACATGTTTATTGCAACAGCTGTAATCTCAATAGTCTTTGGAAAATAGTTTTTATCTAATAGTTGTTATAATCAGATAGCTATGAAATAACTAGTATTCAAAACATTTAGATAACCATTTATCTATAATCAATATAAAGGGAAGTGTACTTCATGCAAAATGCAAGACAGTTGTCTACCTTGCATATAGGTGAAAGTCATCCTTGAAAGAAAACATTCTAGTGCTAGAAATAAAAGAAATAGAACCATGAAATATTAGAGGCAAACACACAAAAAATAAGATGGCACTCCTCAGAGGGACAGTAGAGTAGCTAAACTAAAGAATTAAGGAAAAGTTATAGGTTGAAATGTTATTGCATGACCAGAGCAGCACCTTTAAGAATCTCTTTATTTGGGGCCAGACGCGGTGGCTCACGCCTGTAATCCCAGCACTTTGGGAGGTCAAGGCGGGTGGATCACGAGGTCAGGAGTTCGAGACCAGCCTGGCCAGTATGGTGAAACCCTGTCTCTACTAAAAACACAAAAAAATTAGCCAGGCATGGTGGCACGCACCTGTAGTTCCAGCTACTCGGAAGGCTGAGGCAGAATTGCCTGAACCCAGGAGGCAGAGGTTGTAGTGAGCGAAGCCCGCACCACTGCACTCCAGCCTGGGTGACAGGGTGAGATTCCGTCTCAAAAAATAAAAAAAATAAATAAAAATAAAAATAAAAAAGAATCTCTGAATTTATCATACTGGATGGCCTAGGTGCAAGATTAAGAGAGAAGTTTTTAATTTTATGTATACAACCAACTTTTGCTATTTAAGCCACTGAAACAGAAGGCACCTAGCTATCTATGGAATGAGGAAGCCCCCTTTCCTAAAGCTTACAGTGAGCACATAGCTGCATTATGTTAGCTAGCCAAAGGTTCAGAATAAAGAAGGAAGCAATAAGATGCTATGGGCCCAGCTAAATGGCAAAAAAATGGCTAAACCAAATCTAGATCATAAATTGAAGCATAATACTTAGTTTATTGGAATCATTTGGTAGAGAATGACATATAAAGTTTAGGCGCCGAATCACGTACATTCCCACCCTTGGTTTATCTCTCTGGGTCAAATCATTGCCACGTGCACCTTGTACAAGGTTCCAGGTCCTATTGTCACTGTCACAAAGGTGGAACATGACATGTTGGGAAAGGAGATGGGGAGAGGAGAAACATTCAAGGCCAGGGGTATGTGAGGCCAGGAGACAGCAAAGTTGGGGACCTCATCATAAAACAGCAGGGCCTGGCAAGAACCAGCACTACCATGTCCCTGAATTGTGGCTCCTGTTCAGACCGATAAAGGAAAGTCAAATAGATGAGAACTGCTCTTTGCCAAAACACGGCTATTTAGAAGATGCAGTTGCTCAGACAACCTTTTCAAGAAGAAACACTGCAGTCAGGTGAAGGCAGAAAAATATAGTAGCCAAGAGCACAGATTCTGGAGCCAGGTTGCTCCAGCTACTGTAAAAATATAGACGGTAATTATTATTATCTTAGTGTAAGGGAGCTGCTATGCCAAAGGGAAAGCAAAATAACTAAGAACTCTGATGAAGGGCAGTCTTCAGACCACTGCAGCACCTGTGTATAATGAAAACTGATAGGACTTCTCACTGTCTAAACAAATGCTATAAGGTGCCTGTCGAAGCAAGTCCATTTTGATGCATTTTCTACAGTTGGCCAGGTCAGCAGGTTGTTATTACCATGTTACACAGATGACTGGATTAGTCAGGGTAATTTAACCTGTAGGAAGTGGCAACTCACAGACCTGAGATTTTTATGACCACTCCAATCTGCACCCACGAACACCCTAGGTTCTGTATCACCCACTGAAATACATTTTGCAAATAAAGCTATATAATCAAGCCTGTGAAACACAAAGCTCAGGAAAGGTAAAAAGAACCACAAAATTGTTCAAGGAAGTGAATTTCCCACTTTCACAGAATGAGCAGGGCCTGGTTGAGCAGGTTCCTCCTTCAGTAAAACCTCTTTAAGGGCCAGCTGAGAAAAAGGAACGTCACTCCTGTAAGATGTGTTATTTGCCAAATACACGGCCTTTAAAAACTAGTAATGTTCTGTGCAAAGACCAACACTAGTTACTAGAGTTGATACTTTTTTAAGCCATATTGTTAAGGAGACATAATTATCATTTGCCCTAAAATGGGCTGTAATAAGATTCAGGTGCTATATTAAACCATATTAGATTAAGAGATTTTTCCGCCAACTTTTTTCTCTTTATACATATTATATCTATAGAAAGAACCCTAAATCTGTGCTACAGAAATGCTCACATATGTACAAGGATATATGGATAAGGATGTTCATTACAGAAACATTTAATTAGCAAAAAATAAGAAACCACCAAAGTATCAATCAATAGAGAATCATTCAATAAATTATGAAATGGTCACAATATGGAATGCTATATAGCAGTTAAAAAGAATGAGTTGAGGATCTATATGCACCAATTTGGATGGCTCTCTAAAATATATGAAAGAGAAAAAAGTGTATTTCAGACAAGTATACATAATATGATTCCATTTATGTAGAAAAAATGAATATGTGATTATGTATAATATATAATATATATGTAAGTGAACAGAAGAGGGTCTGGAGAAAGAGATTCCAGACTGTAGTTACTTCTGAGAAAGGAAATAACATTGAGGGGAGGAATTAAGTCACTTCTTAACCTATTTTCTTTCATTTAGTAATTTATTCAACAAATATTTAGAGTTCCTCCTATGTACAGGTAGGTCCTTTCAAGTCATAGAAATATAATAATGAATAGACAAAGTCCCTGTCCCTCTCCAATGTTCCAGGCAAATGAACAACTTTTGCTGGGACAGTTCTACTCACAAAGCAGCCTATTTCATCTTTGAACAGCTTAAATTTTCATAAGATTGGCTTTTTAAATATATCTATTAAACCACAACCTGGATCCTAATAACTGTCAACCAGAGATCCTAAATTTATCCCCTTGAGGCCATACAGAGCACATTTAATCCCTTCTTCAAGTGACAGTCCTTCAAATATTTTAAGAAAGCAATCCTATCACCCCCTAAATCAGACTAAACACCTCCAGGTCTTCCAGCTGTTCTTCCTGTGACATCGTTTCAAGACTTTGCACCTTCCTGTATGCTTCTTTCTAAATGTTCTCCTCTTTGTCTAGTTTCCTCTCAAAGCTCAGTGTCAAGCCATGACCATGATGCTACAAGTGTCACCTCGTCCCAAAAACAAGGGGGGAAAGAAAGACAATGATCTGCCTCATTTTTAACAACTATACCATACCTTAATCTTATTCCCCACCACACCAACTAATCCTCTCCTCTGCACAGTTTTATTTGAAATGAATTTGGTACAGAAAGCAATGCTTGCAAGAAGATACAAAGCATCTGACGCCCTTAGGATTTTCCTAAATGTTAGTTTTTTTAAGTGTTTCCATTTACATGTCCAATAAGACAACAAATACCATTTCATAAAACTAATTTGAAATGTAAAACTATGTCCTGCTGCAGCCCAGTGAGAATAAGGACGTCCTGTTCACCACTGCATCCTCAGTGGCTAGAACAGTGCCCAACGTGCAGCAGTTGCTCAGTACATGTTCAGGAGACGTTGGCTTGTGCACGAGTGAAATAAGCCTCAAATCACTCAACTTTAAGTCTGCATTTGGGCAGAAGGCAACAACTAAGTGAAATGAAAGTCACTCATTAAAATATGCCTAGCATTTGTGCAGCACCATAAGGTGTTCAGGACTTTTACGTATACTAACTCGTTGATCAATGACTCTGTGAGGTGAAAACAATGACAACTGGCCAGGCGTGGTGGCTCACACCTGTAATCCTAGCACTTTGGAAGGCTGAGGCGGGCAGATCATGAGGTCAGGAGTTCAAGACCAGCCTGACCAACATGGTGCAACCCCGTCTCTACTAAAAATACAAAAATTAGCCAGCCGTGGTGGCGGGCGCCTGTAATCCCAGCTACTCGGGAGGCTGAGGCAGGAGAATCGCTTCAACCCAGGAGGTGGAGGTTGCAGTGAGCTGAGATCATACCACTGCACTCTAGCCTGGGCGACACAGCGAGACTCTGTCTCAAAAAAAGACAACCGTTCACCTTTCTGACAGGCAAGAAGAGATAACAATCATGAAGTAAACAGCCAGAACATCATACCACGTGGCCAGCTAGGATGGTGCTGCCATGCAACACAGCAGTCCTCTAACTTCTTCCCAGGCATCCTTCACCTCATCACGGCACCTCTGCCTCTCTCTGCTCTTCAAGTAATGAAGTTTTTAAAAAGCTGAGAGTAATGCCGCATGTGTAAACCCATCTTCTTTCATATTTTCAAAACCCTAGGAGAGCTCCTTGTTTAAAGCAGGGCCCCTCACCAGCAGCAATATTTTGGATCAGGTAATTCCCTGTTATGGGTGTAATCTCTTGTAGGATATTAGTAGAATCCCTTCCTTCTACCCACTTCTACCCCTGCCTTCTAGACACCTGTAGCAGCCCTCCAGCTGTGACAACCAAAAATGTCTCCCTACATTGCCAAATGTTCCTGGGGTATGGCCAAACCTCTACCAGTTAATAATCAATGAATTAAGGCCGGGCTCAGTGGCTTATGCCTGTAATCCCAACACTTTGGAAGGCCGAGACCAGCAGATTGCCTGAGCTCAGGAGTTTGAGACCAGCCTGGGAAACACAGCAAAAACCCATCTCTACCAAAAAAACAAAAAATTAACTGGGAGTGGTGGCGAGCACCTGTAGTCCCAGCTGCTTGGGAGGCTGAGGCATGGGAATTGCTTGAACCTGGGAGGTGGATCGTGCCACTCACTCCAGCCTGGGTGACAGAGCGAGACCCTGTCTCTGAAAAAAAAGCAAAACCAAAAAAAAAAAAAAAAAATTAAAGGAATCCTACAGTAAATCCATTCACATGGCAGTAGTAATAATTTAAGAGAGCAAAGAAATATTTCAGGAACATGATTTGCTTTCCAGGTACAAACAATATAGCCATTAGCTCTTAAAAATATATATTCGAGTTTCAGCAAGTTCTCCAAGTTCAGAATAGGTTACTAAAAGCATGCTTTACTTCTGTAAACTTCCAAAGCACCAGGATATAGTCTGTTTACCCACACCTGCTCTCACATGTCTCTCTCCTCTCATATCCATTCTAGGTGATGCCTCCAAAATGCTCATCCTTTTTTGCCTCTCCTACCTTAACACTAGTTCAAGCCCTTTACTGGGTACCCAGCCTTTTAGATTCACTCTCAACCGCTGAGCTACTTTCAGCATCTAACAAACAAAGAAAAATAACCAACCAGAGTGAGAATAAAGGGCACAAGCAGAGCACGTCTTTCAGAGCTGTGCAATCCTTTTGAGTCACAGTTGCAACCCAGGTTGAATCTACACAAATAGACTTAGAGCACTTCGGCCTTTTCCTTTGAAGAGATAGAAGCCCCTGTCCAGACGTGCTCTGGAGGTGGAGAAAGATGTTGGGAAAGGGAAGGAGAGAGACACAGCAGTGTAACCTAATAACCTCCTTTACCCATGGAAGTAAACACTGTTAATTAACAGTTGAGGGGTGGAGGGTCCATAAACATGAAATGATACACAACCAGATTCTACTCAACAGGATGGCAATAAAAGGAGTTAAGAAAATTCTGGAAGTTGGTAGTTAAAAACTAAATATTTCACTTAAGTTTTCTACAGTTGTTAAGCCATTGCAAAAGAGGGATGAATGTTAGTTATTAGCATTTTAAAAGGTTCTACTTCAGTATAAAGGTCATTTCCAACCAATTAAAAGGTGCCTAAATTATTATTGAGGAATCACTTTCTTTATGTCAGAGGAAGTACTGCAAGCCTTTTGAGATTTTTTTTGTTTTGTTTTGTTGTTTTTTTTGAGACAGGGTCTCACTCTGTCACCAGGCTGGAGTGCAGTGGCACGATCTCAGCTCACTGCAAACTCCGCCACCCTGGTTCAAGCAATTCTCCTGCCTCAGCCTCCCAAGTAGCTGGGATTATAGACATGCGTCACCACGCCCGGCTAATTTTTGTATTTTTTGTAGAGATGGGGTTTCACCATGTTGGTCAGGCTTGTCTCGAACTCCTGACCTCGTGATCTGCCCGCTCGGCCGCCCAAAGTGCTGAGATTACATGCGTGAGCCACTGCGCCTGGCCTTTTTTTTCTTTTTCTTTTTCTTTTTTTGAGGAGTTTTACTCTTGTTGCCCAGGCTGGAGTGCAATGGCACAGTCTCAGCTCACTGCAACCTCCACCTCCCAGGTTCAAGCAATTCCCCTGCCTCAGCCTCTCAAGTAGCTGGGATTACAGGTGTGTGCCACCATGCCCAGCTAATTTTTGTATTTTAGTAGAGACGGGGTTTCACCATGTTGGTCAGGCTGGTCTCGAACTCCTGATCTCAACTGATCTACCGGTCTCGGCCTCCCATAGTGCTGGGATTACAGGTATGAGCCACTGTGCCTGGCCACCTTTTGAGATTTTTTAATTAAATTTCTCCAAGAATAGTATACACAGCTTCCATAGTAGTAACTTCCTGCTCCTATCCATGCGTGCATGTGGCCCTCAGAGAACGCCGAATGCTGTGCTTCTGTCCCAAATGGAGAAAGGAACTCAAAAACCCCTCCACTGTTTAACAGATGGAATTGCCAAGTAGACTTTAAAAAAAGTGTGCTCCTTCTCTGATCCACTGAATGGAACCCCATGATCTTTAAGTATTTATTATACAGCAGGCCCTCAACTCCATTTTCTGCATAATTTTATCTAACCCTATTTCTTTTGTTCTTTAAACTTTCTTAGATTTAAACAACAAAAAAATTAAACTAAATTAATCAGTTCTTGGTGACAGCTGATTTTTCAGAAGCTACATTTCCAAGTCACAAAACTAAATAGTGAATTTTTGGAATCTGTCTGGAAAGCAGGCTGTATTTGTAATAAAAATTTAATTTGTGGGGGGATCCTGTAATTTTGGAGTAGTCATCTGCAAATTAACTTATTTTGCAGATACCAATGTCAAATTGGTATGAAACAACAGGAAAGTAAAGCATATTATAATATTTTCCTTAAAAATCATGGAAAGGTGATATAACACCCTGAAGTCTGAAACTGCTGTCGTTAGCACCAATGACTATACTGATTTTCAAAAATCTGGCCGGGCGAGGTGGCTCACACCTGTAATCCCAGCACTTTGGGAGGCTGAGGTGGGCAGATCACAAGGTCAGGAGATCGACACCATCCTGGCCAACATGGTGAAACCTCTCTCTACTAAAATACAAAAAATTAGCCGGGCATGGTGGTACATGCCTGTAGTCTCAGCTACTCCGGAGGCTGAGGCAAGGGAATCACTTGAACCCAGGAGGCAGAGCTTGCAGTGAGCCGAGATTGCATCACTTCACTCCAGCCTGACGGCAGAGTGAGACTCCATCTCAAAAAAAAAAAATTCTGTTATGCCCTTGAATCTGGCTAGAATAATACTGAAAATCTACAGAGAATATATATTGTCAAAGTCTTGGATGCAAGAGCGTGATTTAGTATTTTAACTTCCATGAAACACTATGGACAATGTACCAATGCTGCTGAATGAATGAAATTAGAAACTCAGTCTTTATTATTTGTGCTAAGTAAGAATAAAGGCAAATCCATACTAAATCCAAAATGGTATTGTATCTGATTGTTTCATTAGTTCTGAGAGTCAGGAGCACCAAAATTAAATTTTCTCTCTTCTTATTGCTTCTTCCCACTCTTTGATAACGGTGTTAAAGATCACTGAAAAGACCAAAAGGTTGGCAGCAGGTGGGGGAAGGAAAAACAAAGCAAGCAGCCAGGGGATCTGAAAACTCAATAATCAGCCTTTGAATAATAGAGTGAAAAATGTAAAGCTATTTGGGAGACTTAAAAGGTAGACGCTATGAAAATCTTGACAGTGAGTTTTAAATATGTTCCTCTTTATAAGAGTCTGATGTCTGATTGATTGATTTCACAGTTCTCCAAGATGGGTAATGTGGAAAAAGACAACAGAATTTAGCCTTTTTAAGCTCAAGAGTATAAGACAGGACTGTTACTTAACAAACAGGGAACAGTAATCACACAAGTACTTCAAATATATCCAAGAATTACTATTTAACATGCAAAACAGGTTCTTACACTGGATCCCTTCTATGACACTCACACCAGGGTGAGTGAGTGAATGAGTGAATGTGTGTGTGTGTGTGTGTGCACGTGCATGCATGAGAGAGAGAAAAGCCTTATATTCCTATCTCAACCAAATGGGCAGGAAAACTTCTTTAACAACAGTTGGCCATTAGCCTCACAGCGATATTCAGAAAATAACTCTATATAACTCTATTTTAATATTAAATTCCTCATCCTTCTTCTTCCAGAGATGTCAGTAAACTATGTACCAGGACTGCCCATTTTTCTCCTATCAGGTGGCAGAAATCCTGAAAAAGATTCTAAAGTTTGCCCTTATAATTCTAATGAGACAGGATAGAAAGTATCAAGCATACTAGCTTCCTGAAAACTTGGCTTTCCCTGGGAAGGAACTCAGCTTGAAGAGCATTTTGTAGATTATGATTAATGCTTAACTAACTCTGCTTCTACTTTTCTGACCACTGGCTGCCCAGTACTAAATAAAATGTACCACAACCAAAGAACATAATAGAATTAAATATGTTTTGGAGCTTAAAAAAATGCTTCTTGAGAATTAAAAGAAAAAAATACATATGAAGGACAGAAAAAACGAAATTTCAAGAAGTTTTCCACAAACTTAAGGCACGCTGTGTTGGGCAATGGAAAGCTTTCCGAAAGACAGTCTGTCCTGTTACCCATGCTAGCGGCAGAACAGGATAAGCCAAAGAAAAGATTATCATAGGGAAGATGTAGAAATAGCTTGGTAATACGAGCTTGCCAAAAAAATTGATACAGAGCCAGTAATTTACCTTCAACAGGGTAAGAAATGGGAAGCCAGATTAATGTATAAGGACATTCAGCAGTGGACTAACATGTTGACATTTCCTGAATCTATTCCAGGAATGGATGGAACATTTTGGATGGGTTGTAGTTGTCTCCAATACTCGGTAATAACGCAATTATTATTAAATGCATGTTATGAATTTTTTGTGATAAGCTCTTCAGAACAGGGGTCACATAGATTTATGCAGTCTGTAAGCTGTATATAAATTAAGCACACTCTGAAAGTTACGATGGTGCTAATACAGTGAAGAGGTCATGAAAATAATATGGTCTTATCTAAGTCAACTAAGACTATCACCATTTTAAAATTTTGAAAACTGTGCACTGTCATGCTTTTTGATGTGCCTGCTCAGCTTGAAAATGTACTTGTCAATTGAAATTTACCTTAAAATTTTAACCAGGACCTCAGTTCCAAATACAGCAAATAAACAATGCCCCCTTTTGTTACCACAAATAATTAAAAGCCATCTTTTCAACTGAGGCTCTCTGACAGGTGAAGTCAATAATTTTCACCAAGTCTTTGAAGGGAAGAAAAAAACTATGTCAATAAAGTGGTGGTGGTTGGGATGGGATCATTTGACTACATGTTCAGAACGGACCTAATACCTGAGGTAGTGCAGCTTCAAACCCAGGTCTGTGCCACCTGCTCTATCAACAGGGCTGGTGAGGACTCACACAGAACCCAGCCCCCTCTGTGGCAGCCTGGAGCCAAGGAAAATTTTTTACCCCTCACCCACTCTGCTTTTTGTTTGCTATTTTTTGTTGTTGTTGTTTTTCATGCCCATTCTTGTAAATGTGTGAGATAGGAAAACAAATCAAAAGAGGCAAAGCCCTCATTAGACTGCCTTCTTAATCCAAGCGAGGCAGAAAGATAATTAATCGATATTTAGTACTTCGGACATATTGGTCCTTAGAAAGTAAACAATACCAACGAAACAGTAAAGAATCCTATTCATCTTTATTTTTATATCACCGTTATTATTATTTGGTTGTGGGTGATCATTGTTTTTCTTTAGGGCTTTCCAAATAGAGCGCCCAATCTGAGAACTACATTTAATTGTTCTGTGCCTCACTGGAGTACAACTATAATCCTGCAGTCAATTCAAGAAAATGAAGAGCAATGTTCTTTACAACCTGTTTTTGAGATTTTACCTCAATACAGACTGTTAAAATACTCTCAGAAGCCAAGGTTACCTTTTAAACTAATTATTTTAAAAGGAAATATAACTTGTAGAGCATGTTTCTTTTTTTTTTTTTTTTTTGGTACACAGAATTTACTTGCAACTCTGCTTAAGAGTTAAGGCTTACATTACATTCATCACACTCATCACACATACCAGTGAGAGATGCATGTGAAACAGCTGAAGCTAAAATACACTCCTATTCTGTACATAGCCCTGGCATTTATTAGTGCGTAAGTCTAATCAACAGGCTAAATCATTGTAATAAAATGATAGAAATTTTTATTTTCAGGCAGTCATCTTTCAAGTCTATCTGTTGCTAATTTGCTAAACTGGGATTCACTATGAAATCTACAGCTGATGTCTCTGTCTACTGAAGCAAGCATTATCTTTCTATTTTCAAAAGTAAGCTGTGGCTTGGGCTTGCTGTCTTCTTCCCAGTAAGGTCAGGAGGCTGGGCTTGCTTCCACCTGCGAGTGTATCACAAACCAGGCGCGCGCACCCGAGCCCTCCCTCCACCAGGGCGGAAACCAGAGAACACAACCCAAACACCAAAAGTTTCTGATCGCAAACTCTACTCATCTTGCCGTGTCCAGAGACCCGGCACTGGGAACGGCACTGGCTTTTGTTCCAGGGTCGCCCAGCTGGCGAGGTAAACGCCACAGCAGTCCTTGATCCCCAAAGGTTGTGAGAGATTCTGTGGCACGGGAATTTTGGAGCATCCCGAAAGGAGCCCATTTCTCCGCAATCCATGCGCGTGGGGTGTACAAATACACGAAAAGAGGACGCGGGGTGGGCAGGCATGAAACCTTCAGTGCCTCTTAAATTCTCAGTCTCAGGTTCACGAAGTGAATCTCCTCCTCCGTGGAAGGGCGCTAGGGGGGCGGGGGCTGGGAGAGAAATAGGTTGGAGAAAGGGACCGGAGCTACAGTCGAGATGCAGGACCGGCCCCGCCTCCGGCTACAATCAGAAAAACTACAGTGTGTCAGTGGTTTTCGGTTTCCTGTTTGTAAAGCGAGAACCTCCCCCCGACTCTGGAACTGTCGTTCTTCCTCAAAACCAACCGAGACGGCCCCTTCTTCGCGCTCGGGGCAGGCTCAGCCGCAGGAGGAGCGGAGAGGAGGGACGCGGGGGCATGGGGGGCGCGGCGGGGCGGGGACAGCCGCGATGAAGCGGGCAGGGCCACGGGGCGCAGCACCCCTCCCAGCCCAGCGGCCCCGGGGGCTGAGTTGGGCCGCGAGGCGGACAAAGCGCCTCCCGCTCCCTCCCCCACGGCCACGTTCCAAAAGGGAGGGAGAAGGCGGGCAAGAGTGGCTGGAGGAGGAGGAAGGGAGGCGGAAGGGGAGGGGGAGGAGGAAGAGGAGGAGGGAAGGTGCTGCCGGCGGGACTGGGCAGGATCGCGCCGACCTGGGAGGGGAGGGAGGAGGGGGTGAGCGCCCTCGGAGAACTGGGAGGAGGGAAGGATTCTTGAAGCCCAAGATAAACAAATTGTTCCTCTTCACGTGCGGGGTGGGGGGACGTAGGGAGCGAGCACTGCGGCGTCGCCTCCCCTCCCCCAAGCCGACTCTTTGTCACCGAGCGCCGGCCCGAGCCCCCGGCGAAAGCCCACGGCAGCACTGGCACCTCCCCGGCGCCGGGGACTCACAGACCGGGAACGTGTGCGATTTTTAAACCGCACGACGGGAGGGCCGCCCCCGCCGGGCTCTGCGCCTTCGATCGCTGGGCGGTCTGCACGGGAAACAGGCGAAGGCGCGCGGCCCCGGCACGCTCCAGGATTCCCGTCGCCTGGCCCACCCAGCACCCGGGCGGCGCGGTGGGGGGGTGGGGGGTAGGGCAGACACCTTTCCCAAGCTTCCGGCCTCCCCTCACCCAGAAAGGAAAGCAAAAGAACCGGAGAGGGGAGATAAGAGAAAGGATTCTAGCCTCCGGCTTGTGGGGTGGGAACTGCCCCTTCCTCCTGGAGAAGTTAAGCCATTGGCTGCTCATCCTACCTCGAACCCGCCCACCCAGCCATTTAAGCCTCTTTTACCTCCCTGCTACCTTCCATTGCTCTGGGCTTATTAAGCAGGCCCCCAAAGTTGGCGGGCAGCGGGGCGGGGGGCGCCAAGCGGAGAAAGACTCCGTGCACGCAAGTTTAAAAGGAAAAAAGGAAAGAATCCCAAGCGAAGTTGTGTGGTGGGGCCTCTTGGCGCAAACCCTGGGTATTGCTTTCCCCTCCCGCCCCCTCCAGGCCGCTCCCCTCTTAACCCTCCCAGCCGCTCCACCTGCCGGGCTAGCCCCGAGTCGCGAGCAAAGAGCGGAGCGCACCCGCGCCCCGCATCCGCGCGCGCTCCCGCGAGCACCCCCGCGCGCAGCCACCCTCGCTCGTTTCTCACCCACTTCAAAGTTCATTCACAAAACTCTCAGACTTTCTCAGCCCAAAGGGGGTGAGCTGGGGAGAGGAGGCGAGAGGCTCTCCTTCCCCGCTTCCCCCCTAGGGGTTGAGGGCCTGGTGCCCGCCCAGAACCTGCGACAGCATCAATATTTCCACGCACCCGGCGGATGTGCTGAGAGGGGTGGGCGTAGGGGGACGGGTCTGGGGAGGCGAGGCGGCGCGGCTAGAGGTGGGGTGGGGAGCGGCGAAGAGGAGGAGCAAGGTTTCAACTCAGGGGTTCACTCTTTCAAATCGGTATCTAAGAAAGGGAAGGGGGGAAACTTTTCTAGCACCTCACTCCGACGCTCCTCTAGGCTCCCTCCGCCCCTCGCAGTCGTGACTGGCTTCTCCCCTCTCGCCCCCTCCTCCCCAAATCTGACAACCCTGACAGATTAACAGGTAGCGACTACGGCAGCTTTTTCCCTAAGAAAAGTTGACGTTAACCCTTAGGCTTCAGCCCACCTCACCCACCGTGCAAATCAGACCCTTGTACCCCCATGTAAGAAGCTCCACGCGCCCCCCCACCACCACCACCACCCCCAACGCGCGCCGCAAGCCCGCTGCCCGTGCGCCCTCACCATGATCAGCGTGTGGTTCCTCTGCTCCGCTGAGGCAGCCTCCGCATCTTGCTGGGGTTTGCTCGGGTGCTGCTGTTTGCCGGTGCCGGCGCCCGATTTCTTGGCCCTCTGCTCCAGGGTCCGCTGGTAGAGGCTCACGGTGTCCCGGCGCTCCAGCTCCAGCTGCTCCACCTGAGCCTGCTGGTACCTGTTCTCGCAGTTGACGTGGTGCCGCCGGCAGCCCTCGATGCGCTGGCGGAGCCGCTCCACCACGGTGCTGTGCTTGGGAACCGCCGCCGAACCGCCGCCGGGGCCCCCGGAGCCGCCGCATCCACCGGCTGCCGGGTGATTGCTACTCGGAGCAGCGGGAGTACTATTGGGAGTATTATTCACACCGATCCCGGCCCCGCCGAGGCTGCTGTTCAGGCTACTGTTGATGCAAATACTACTGCCATTCGCGGCAGCAGCGGGGGCTGCGAAATCCCCCATCCTGCTCCCCGGGCACACTATTTTGGAAGAACTTTTTTTATCCACCCCCCTATCAGCCTCCTCCTTGGGTCCAAGGATTAAAATAGTTTAAGTGGAACGCGGGGGAGACGCAAGCACATGGATGGAAACGGCGATCCCGACGGGGCGAAAAAAACGGGGGGGGGGAGATTTTGGGGTGGTTTTTGTTTCCTTTTTTTAAACTGTAAAAGCTCAAGGGGAAGAAAAGGGGGGAACGTTATCGGAATACCATCAGACACCTATCAACAAAAAGAATCACAACAAACTGAGCCAGCAGCAAATCGGGTTGCAACTCAAGGGGAGATCCGCTCCTCGCTTGCCTTCTTTTTATAATCCATTATTTTCTAATAAATTCCAGGAGATTTCCGGTGGTTGGCAAGCATTTTCTCCCTACATACCGAAAAACACACCCCATGTACACACACAAGCATATGCCTCCAGTGCGGACACGCGCGACACACACTCACTCCACACCGCATCGGAAAACGGCAAGCTTGCTTATTGCATTTTCCTTCCACAAAAAAGTTTTGGTGTTTATGCCGCCCCGTGTTCTCAAAGTACTTTGGCTGCTCAGTTGCATTTCACAGGAACCTAGATATCGAATCCTCGGGCTGGGGGAAGTAAACACATGGACAGTCCGAGGCGACTGCAAAAGTAGATCGGTGAAGTCCTTTGCAAAACGCCGCGCAGAGAGCAGCACCTAACGCTCGGCTGGGCTGCCGCTGCCGCCGCTGCTCCTGCCACCATCACAATGATCAACTGCTCGCCGCCGCCGCCGCCGCCGCCGCCTCCTCCTCCTCCTCTCGCTCCTCCACCTCCTCCTCCTCCTCCATGCCAGCGGAGTGATATCAGGACGCGCGAGCTCAGTAAACACGGCAGCGGCGGCGGCTGGAGGCCGTGAGACAGGCCCGCGGACACGGCGCAAAACCCGGCCCGGACTCTCACCCGGCAGGAGCGGGCGCGGCACGCACCAGCACCCGGCTCCAGTCTCCGTCGCCTCGGCGCCCGGCGCCCCTCCTACGCCACCAACCACACTACCGCCCCGCCGAGAAGCCCAGAGCCGTCGGCGACGGAGAGAAGAAAGATTCTGGGGGGATCTCAGAAATAAATCAACTTTTGACCTGTGTGTGTGCGTGAGAGCGTGTGTGAGTGTGTGTGTGTGTGTGTCTGTGTACGCGCGCGCGCGTGCGCGGGGACGCGCCTGGTAGGGTTTCCTTATTCCAAGGAAAGTATCAAGCGATCCCAAGTTGTTGTTATACATTTATGCATTATATTGCAGAACTGTGCATGACCAGGCAGAAACATTGAAGCTTTACAGCAGTTGTCTGTCATCCCTATCCATGTGGAAAGAAAAAGGCAAATGAGTGACTTGTTTTTAAAACCCAGGTAATAAGTCTGCGCTAGTAACAGCGCTACTTACGGACACTTGTTCCAAGTCTAGGCCAGACTGAACACACAAATACCAAATTCTAAATAAATAGAAATAGGCATCAAAAATGTGTAATATTATTTAACTCACTGTACATAATGATTGTTGTTACTAAGTCAATTATTGTTTTACTTACCCTTGGAAAAAAATAAAGCAAGCAGGGACTTGGAGGTGAGACTAACAGTACATTTAAACAGACTGTTTTGAACACTAGGTGCTAATGACAGCAGTAATTAAGGTCCTTCGTAAATCAAGTGGAAAGATTGCAGATTTCATGGACTAGAACTATAGAAAAAACACAGCATTTCACAGTTTGTCATGACCAAAACAAAAACAAGCAAAAATAACAAGCCTACTTTATTGCTGGATATATTTCTTTCCATTTCAATGAATTCACAATAAGTACAATTAAAATGGACTAGCAACTGCAGAAATCAATCTAAACTTTCCATTTTATTAAAGCACATTATCTTTCCCGATATTATCTAAAAACAAAAATAACAACTAAGGATCAAATATTCTTGAATATGGACTTAAACCATTGCATATACATATTTTTAAAAATTAAGATGGAGAAATTATTATTTCTCTAATAATCAGTAAACTATAAATCTTGATTGTGAGATGTTAATTATAAGTCATTTTGTATTATTTCAATAAATCTTAAGAATTAGTTTTTAGGGTAAAAATACACCCCAGTTTTCTAAAATAGCCAGGAATAAAAGAACTTTGGATCTTATGCATTAGTCATGAGATCTGATTTAAACCATCTTCATTTCTTGGCATTGCAGATTAGCACAGGATGCTATTTCTAACCTCATAATGTCAGCGATAAGAAGCTATATTTTTCTTCAATTAATCAGTTCTATATAGTGAACGATATTTTTAATATTCACTGGATATATGGTAAAATGGGCAGCAAAATATTTAATACGGTGTGAGGCTACTTCCAAGCAGTAAAACCAACTTAAGAGAGTGTATATTTCATTGAAGTTGCCACACTTTTTCTGAAGGCTATTTAGTTAATATACAAATTTCTGTATCAAACTGCCCTTCTTCAAGTCTCAGTCAGAAAATTTAACTGGACTAGGTCTGTAGCAAAAGAGTCCGTTCAGATTCTGAAAATATGTAGAGAATTTTAAGAAATTAGAAAAAGAGGTAGCAAAGTGGCCTTTATCTTTTTCACATATTCACTAACTAATATCTCTATTAACTCAGGAAACACATGGCTTCGCCACAGAGGGGAAGCTATGACTCTGCATTCGCTTTGCCCTCTCTTCACCGTAGTTTAATTCTTTTTTTTTTTTTTTTTGAGACAGAGTCTTGCTCTGTTGCCTAGGCTGGAGTGCAGTGGCGCCATCTTGGCTCACTGCAGCCTCCGCCTCCCTGGTTCCAGTGATTCTCCTGGCTGAGCCTCCTGGGTAGCTGGGATTACAGGTGCACGCCACCACACCTGGCTAATTTTTGTATTTTTAGTAGAGACGGGGTTTCACCATGTTGGCCAGGCTGGTCTGAAACTACTGACCTCAGGTGATCCACCTGCCTTGGCCTCCCAAAGTGCTGGGATTACAGGTGTGAGCCACTGCGCCCGGCCACACTGTAGTTTAATTGTTATCCCTCCTCCTTCACTTGCCTCCATCACCCACAAAAGACTGCAGTTTGATTTACAGAGGTAACAAATTTGAGGGTCTTAAGCACTGGGTCTTTAGTTTTTGAGACTTGGGTTCTCATTTTAGCTTTTTCCTGTGACTCAGAATTTAATTATTCATTGAGAGTTTCTCATTCTGGGGAAAAAATGACAACAACAGCAGCACCATGTATTCCCTTCAAGCTGTTTACCTCTCCTACCAATGAAGGGAAACCAAAAAGACACAAGAATTTGCATCCTTCCCTTTGGGGAACCAGCAGGTGGGACAGCACACTTTGTGGTTTTACCACAGAGTTCCCCAATGACAAATGAAGCTCTTCTTGCACAACCACAGTATACTTTGCTGCCTGATTTTAGTGCATGAATGGGCTATACCTAAAAGAAAAACTGTTACATGTGTACACACAAACAAGCGCGCACACAGGCACCCGTCTTTTATCTCTCCAAAATGGGAGTGGCAGCCACAAGCTCCAAGCCCCAGATGTGGGGAAAGGAAGAACTGTGAAACTGTGTGATGGCCAGAGGGGAAGAATCTTTGAGAAACCGACCTGTGCAGGACTCTGCTGTGACATACCAGAGGTCAGAAACCCCATTCTCATTGTGCAGGAAGATTAGAAGAAAGAAGCAAGAAGCAAGCAAGGCTTGCATCTTGAGCAACATATGCCAGTCACCCTGAATTAGAGATGTTGATCTACTCCACTGACCTTAGAAGAAACAGAGACCTTTATGCTGGCTACTTCCGGATCCCATGATATGGTCCTGCAAGGTTTCCAGCTTTGTTGGTCACCTTCCTAAAGAACTCCTTGAAAGTCATAGAGAAATCCAAGTTCTGGAGAAGCAATTTTAGTCCCTTCTCACAGCAGAACACTGATAGCATGACCATCTTTGTCTTTTCTGTGAGCCTGCTACAAGGCAAAACTTCAGGATGAAAGCGGTAGACACAGCATCAATGCTATTGTTCTTGAATGACAAATAATAATAATAATAATAATTGAGATTCCATAGCAGTGATGAGAAAGAAATTACTATGACTGCATCCCCAACTGTGATGATATCTCTCTGGATGCCAAGGAAAGAAGGGCTTGATGAATAAGCAGCTACACCAGGTTATCCTGCGGTCCTGGCTCTGAGCCAAAGTTGGCAGTTCTGAGGAGTTCAACCAGGTTCCATTTCCTTTACACCAAGTCTGTGTCATCTTCCTATATTCACCTGAGAGGGCCTAGTGTCCCAGTGACAAGAAAGAGACCTTTGTGTGGAAATTCCAGTCTATGTGCCCCCTCTGTTTCCCTCTTACTATGGATCAATAGATCTGCTTTCATAAAAGAGTATCTTGTGGCCAAAGAAGAATAGGAACCCTCTGCTGCCCACATATGAGCAACCAAACCTTTATATCTTTCCAAAGTGGGGCCCAGGCACTCCTAAATTACTCGCAGCCGGGGGATGTGCCCTCAGCTGTCTAGCAATAGGTATCATTTCAATAATTCCATGAATATATTTATGGCCTTCCGTGTGCCAGCACTGTGGTAGGCACTGGGTGAACAGCATAATAACAGTGTATGGAACACAGTCCCAACCTCAATGACGGCCAACTAGAATCAGGGCAGTATATGCCATAATGGAATTAATACGGAGTGGGTGTATGAACAAGCAAAAGAGTGCATGCTTGGAGGAGCTAAGAATCCGTCTCCAAAAAAATCCAGTGGTAGTTCCTTCTCACAGGATTGTGAGTGTGAAAGGGTGTGATGAGAAATGAGATGGAGGCTGCGGAGACAAGCAGGACCTGGATTGTTCAAGGCCATCCAGTTTAGACTATATCCTTGGGACAATGGCTGCCATTAAGGACATAAGCTGATTTACACTGTTTACTTTGGCAATGCGGTGGATGTATTATTATAGCGTTTTCAGAAGTGTGTCTGAAAAACTTGGTTCCGTAAGATGCTTTACCAGAAAGGCTTCTGAGCTAAGTAAGTTTAGGACATGTTCTGTACTGCATCTCTCCAAAGAGTTATTACCACATTGAAGGTCACAAGAAATCTTGAAGCAAAGCATGTTTAACTTTGTTTAACCTAACATTGCCAAAATCCTGTTATGTCCCACAGAATAGAACACACTCTAGAAAGCTCTGTGGTATAGGAGAGAGTGAAAACTGAAGGCAGTCCTAAATCCACTTAAATTTACAACAATTGCCTGGGCACGTAGCCTAAGTCAACGACCACAAGGCCCTTGCCATCTGCTCTACCAGAATCACTAGTCCAGATCTCCCAGGCCTTCCTAACCTCAGCTGGGTGTGTGAATTCTGACCTTTAAATATTGAGGAAGTAGCAACACAAAGGCAAAATCCCAGAAGGGTGAATTTGACTAGCCTTTTTCAGCATTAGTACTTTGAGTATGTTATATTAATATCTATCCCTGTGTAATAAAACCTCCTTATTAGGAGAAAAGGTTGGCCTTATTTAACTGAAAAGATTATGTAATATCTTTAAAGCTATAGATTTTCATTACATTTGAAGCATGCACTCTGTCTAGCCTAACAAAACTGGCCTCTTGGAGCTATTTTAATAATCTCCTTTTACCTAGTGAACCAATTGCATATAGGTGACATGCCTCATGAACTAGGGGTGTTTCAAAAATTTGCTTCCTTAAGTATTTAAATACCTCTCGCAAGATTCTGTGTATGTTGTTAATTCTCATTTTTTATTAAGAAGGAGTTTACTAAGTCCTAGACCATGTCATAAATTTTGAGAGGAGTATGAATTAATAGGATTTATTTTCTTATTCGTGTATTTTAATATGTATATAATGGTTTCATGGTTATTAGGGGAAAGGTTATCTAAAGTCCATGGCAGAGAAATTTTTTAAAAGTCTCTCATTCTGTTTCATATATATTTCTACTCTCACGGTTAAATAATTTAATATAATAAGGCATCTGACTTGAACAATGTCTGGCTTTCATATACAAAGTTGAAGACTTCTGAAAGAAAATATTTATGAATTTTTAAATTTATTGAAGGCCCATAATCAGCTAAACTGTTAACCTTAGAATAATTAATTCTGATGGCCAACAGTCATTGAAAATTTGCTCTATTCCAGGTTCTATTGTTATCCTCTATTTCATTGATATAGAAACTGAGGCACAGAAAACTTAAAGAACTTTCCCCAAACCACACTGCTTAAAAATGGCAGAGACCCAATTTGAACCAAGCTATGGAAGAAACATGTAACCAAGTTCCTAAGGTTCCTTCTCATTTTAAGATTCTACCTTTTTACAAAACTAAAAGTACTGTGTTTTGGCTGGGGGCGATGGCTCACTCCTGTAATCCCAGCACCTTGGGAGGCTGAGGCAGGCCGATCACCTGAGGTCTGGAGCTCAAGACCAGCCTGGCCAACATGGTGAAACCCCGTCTCTACTAAAAATATAAAAATTAGCCAGCCATGGTGACGCATGCCTGTAATCCCAGCTACTCGAGAGGCTGGGGCAGGAGAATCACTTGAGCCTGGGAGGCGGAAGTTGCAGTGACCCGAGATGGCGCCACTACACTCCAGCCTGGGTGACAGAGTGAGACTACGTCTCAAAAAAATAAAATAAAATAAAATAAAATTACTGTGTTTTACACAGATCTCATTTTAACAGAAGCTTGTTGCTGCAGAGGGGTTATAGCTGAGGAGTCATTTTTGTAGAAAGCTGTCTCTGGCCATGCTTCCCTCAGCCCCCATTCTGAGCTAGCCACCCTCTCAGTGCTCTGAGAATAGTGGGCATTTTTCTGTCTTCATACTTATATTATTACACTCTATTATAACTGTTTATTTACCTGTCTATGTCTCACTTGTGTTTTATTGGCCTTGGGACCTAACACAGGGCTGTCCATGACAGAGCTCTGTAACTGTGTGTGGGGGACACGTAAGTGAAAGAGGGAATGGTAGCACACAATTTACCAAAGTTACAAAATCAGAAAGGGACTTGTGTGTGGCCAGTGCCAGGCAATAGCCCCCGAGGAGAGCAGCACTGCACTGCCACCCTATAGAAACTGTTTGAATGCAATGTAAGAAAATCATAGTACGATATGATTTATATTTCAAAATGCTGTGTCTCTGGGTTTGGGGTATTCTATAAATTGACTTGGAGAGGTGCAGAGGTGGAAGAGAGGCGGAGTAGAGCCAGCCTCTTAGATCCCCTCACCCCAACTGCACTCTGCTGTCTGTCAGGTAGGGAAGGGGCTCACATTTGTTGTATATCACAGCCAGGTGTCGGCTACTGGCCAACGCATTTTCCATATATTAACCAATGTAATATTCCCAACAACCCTAGGATGTATGGAAACCAGAGCTGGCCCAAATGTGCTTTTAACACACATGAATTAAACTATGCCTTCTGGTTTGTTAAATAAAAAAGAAAAAGAAAAAAATGTATATATATATATATTTTTTAAGCCTTAAAACTATTTTTACTGTGTGTGCGTGTGTGTGTGTGTGTGTGTGTGTGTGTGTGTGTGTGTGTTTTCTCTTTTTTTTTTTTCTTTTATTTTAAGTTCTGGGATACATGTGCAGAACGTGCAGGTTTGTTACACATGTGCCATGGTGGTTTGCTGCACCTATCAACCCATCATCCAGGTTTTAAGCGCCGCATGCATTAGGTACTTGTCCTAATGTTCTCCCTCCCCTTGCCCCCCACCTGCCGACAGGCCACGGTGTGTGATGTTCCCCTCCTTGTGTCCGTGTGTTCTCATTGTTCAACTCCCACCTATGAGTGAGAATGTGTGGTGTTTGGTTTTCTGTTCCTGTGTTAGTTTGCTGAGAATGATGGTTTCCAGCTTCATCCATGTCCCTACAAAGGACATGAACTCATTCTTTTTATGGCTGCATAGTATTCCATGGTGTATACGTGCCACATTTTCTTTATTCAGTCTATCATTGATGGGCATTTGGGTTGGTTCCAAGTCTTTGCTATTGTAAATAGTGCTGCAATAAACATACGTTTATTTTTAATTCAATGGGTCCATCTACTTCATCCATACTCAAATAAACAATGGAGAGGCTGGAGGTGGTGGCTGTAATCCCAGCACTTTGGGAGGCCAAGGTGGGAGGATCACTTGAGCCCAAAATTTTGAGACCAGACAGGGCAATATAGTGAGACCACATCTCTAAAAATATTTTTTAATTAGCCAGGCGTGGTGGCAGGCTTGTGGTCCCAGCTATGTGTGGGGCCAAGGTGGGAGGATTGCTTGAGCCAGGGAGGTTGAGACTGCAGTGAGCTGTGATCATGCCACTTCACTCCAGCCTGGGTGACAAGAGTGAGACCCTGTCTCAAATAAATAAATAGCTAAATAAATAAATAAATAAATGGTGGGATGAGGGCTATAGATTTTGGACTCTAAGAGTCTATAGAGGAATGTGCCAAACTCTGTATACTAGATTTACTTTACCTCATGGTTGACAGAAAGTGCTATGGACTGAGTTTGTGTCCCCCGCCAAAATTTATACACTGAAACCCTAATCCCTAGTGTGATAGTATTTGGATGTGGGACTTGGGAGAGGTGATTTGGTCATGAGGGTGGGGCCCTCATAATGAGATTAGTGCCCTTATAACAAAAGACAGGAGAGAGGTTGCTTCCCCCCACCCCACCCCCACTTTCTGCCATGTGAGGGCACAGCAAGAAGCTGTCCACTTGCAAACCAGAAAGACAGCTTTCACCAGCAACCAAATCAGCCTCACACCTTGATCTTGGACTTCCCAGCCTTCAGAACTGTATGGGATAAATTTCTGTTATTTAAGCGTTCTAGTCTATAGTGTTTGGTTGGTTGGTTTTGATACAGGGTCTCACTTTGTTGCTGAGGCTGGAGAGCAGTGGCACAATCAGAGCTCACTGCAGACCTCCTGGGCACAAGCAGTCCTCCCACCTCAGCCTCCTGAGTAGCTTGGACCACAGGCACGCACCACCACACCCAGCTAATAGTCTATGGTATTTTTGTTATAGCAGTTCAAGCTAAGGCATAGGGATTTTAAGGTAATTACAGCTATAGGCCTGAGAAAGATGTAACTCCACCAATGTTATTACTCCCATTTTATTGATGAGAAAACAAAGGCTTAAAGAGTTTACATAACTTGCATTCAAATCAGGTCCAAAGCCTCTTTCTTACCTACCACCACACAGTCTGAATTCCCATTTGTGGGGTGGTTGTTGTTGTAGGGGCCTCGTAGCCATTCTGTCTCTGCTAGTGCCATTTATTTAGCAAATATTTATTAACAATTGACAAGTCCTGTGTAGGTGTGAGGGATACATACATGCAAAGAAACATTTTCCTCCCTAAGGGAGCTTAGCAATCTGGTGGTGAGAAGGAAATGTACATAATACAATAGGCTAGCAAGAGGGAAGTATAGTCAGTTCTTGATTGGGCAGAGTTTAAGGGAGACTAGGAAAAGGTTTGTCACAGTTAAAACAAAACTAGAAAAAACAGAATTTGAAAACAAAAAATTAACCTAAGCTTAGTGAGAATTACCCCCAATATTAACACTAAGGTTTCCCATCCTGTACGTGTTATTTGAAAGTAAAAATAAGATACAATGTTGAAGAACACAAAGCATCACTTTCATTGTCTGATGAAAAATCGCCCTGAGGTATCTATCTGTTTAATGGTTTCTATTGTCTGTTCCTTAGCTGTGCCCTCCCTTTCTAACATTGGAACAAAGCCTAGGCAACATCAGTTTGTCTCTGAACAAACTGCATTCTTCACTTTTACTCCAGTAGACAGTCGAGGTCAGCAGTTTTTCAGCCGTGTTGAGCCCTAAGAATTCCCTCCGAGGGGTTTCAGGGGCTGTTGTATGGGAAGGGGGAAATGGGCTGGGTCTTGGCTCCTCTTCAACTTAGCTGCCTTCTTTTTCAAATTGGAGCAAGATATGCTTTGAATAAAGGGTTCCACAGCTAAAAAGAGTTTGAAAATAGTTCTGTGAGTCATCTTGTTTTTGCTGGCAAACTATCTCTCCCTCCCTGGCCCAGCCCCCAGTCTCCATCACACACGTACGATTGCTTCTTCCACTTCGCCTCTCAATGTCACCAAACTGTGGTTCACAGTGGCTCCAAATTGGTTAACTTTGGCTCCAAAGCTTACTTATCCACTTGTGCACTGTCATTTCCCTCAAATTTCTTGTCATTCCTCTGAGCTGGAAAGGTTTAAGGATGGCCCAACTACACGTGTGAGGAGATGGAAAAAACAATTTACTATAACTGCAGAGGATGGATCAAGGGGGGATGATACAGGAGAGGGCTCGCCCTGTTCAGAAGAAACACTAGGATCATCTGTCTGGTGCAGTGGTGGGGTAGAGTTTGAGAGGTCCTAGAACCATGCAAAGGTAGGTGGTTACTAAGAAGGGTGTGTCCTGATATAGGGTTTTTGTCTTACTGAGTGGGATATGCAAGTTTAAGACTATGGAGAAAAGAGAACTACCAGTGACCTAGGCTCTTCCATTATCCTTAGTTTCTCCATTGTATTAATGCCAAAGTGGTGTCAGGTCCACCAAATGGTTAACCTACCCAGGACATCCACATATTTTGGTCCAGTCAGGCTTCTGATTACCCATTGGCTTTTGATGCCAGAAAATAATCTAGTGTGAAATATAACAATTTTAGAATTAGAGTATTATTAGTTCCCATGAGATTCAAAACAAAGGTCTCAGCTTTGGGCTGAATGTTCTTCATTTCTCCTGCATCCTTTCCTATTAATTATTTTTAAAGAAAATCTTCAGGCCTAGCATGGCAGCTCACGTCTGTAGTCCCAGCTACGTGGGAGGCTGCGGAGGGAGGATAGCTTGAGCCCAGGAGTTCAAGGTTTCAGCAAGCTGTGATCTTGCCCCAGTGTACTTCAGCCTGGATAACAGAGTGAGCTTCTGTCTTTAACTAAAAAAAAAAAAGAAAAGAAAGAAAGAAAGAAAGAAAGAAAGAAAGAAAGAAAGAAAGAAAGAAAGAAAGAAAGAAACTGCCAGGCACAGTGGTTCATGCCTAATCCCAGCACTTTGGGAGGCCGAGGCAGGTGGATCACGAGGTCAGGAGATCAAGGATGGAGACCATACTGGCTAACACGGTGAAACCCTGTCTCTACTAAAAATACAAAAAATTAGCCGGGTATGGTGGCACACGCTTGTAGTCCCAGCTCCTCGGGAGGCTGAGGCAGAAGAATCACTTGAACCCGGAAGGCGGAGGTTGTAGTGAGCCGAAGTGCTGCCACTGCACTCCAGCCTGGGCGTCAGAGTGAGACTCCATCTCAAAAAATAAAAAAAAAAAAAAAAACTAAATAAAACAACGAATCTTCAGCATAGAAGAAGTAAAAAGTCGATAATACCTCAGCTACCATTAAGGAACAGACCTGGCCCAGGGATGAAGTAATAGCTGCCCAGGGCAGTGAAAGTTCGTTGAACCAACTCTGTTCGCCATCCATTGGATGAGTAACAAACAGATGTTGCAAAAAGGCAAGAAGACAAGTCTGATTGGCAAGGGGCAGGAATCTTCTCCAACTTAATGGAGAAGCAGTGTAACATATGTTGGTTAAAATGAGGTTCCAAACCATGAACACCTTCTTACAGGTAGATGTTATAGATTTGTAATCATTAAAAACTTCCCCACAGAAGCACTAGTGTTTAACTACGTTAATCCATCCTCAGTATTGATGGTTTTGGCTTCACAATAAGCATGCCTGTATCTTCTGGTAACAGAACACATTTATATTTTTTCAAAACCATCCTACCTACCTTCTCAGCCCATGAAATTTGCAGAAGGCTAGGGAAGGTGAACATTCCCTGGTCCCAGGGGCATGTTGCTCACCCAGGCCATGTCTGTCTTTACCATAGTGATTGATTCAAAGACAGTGACTCAGGCTGGTCCAATTAAAGCTCCCTCTGGGAATTTTGTTGGAATTACCAAAAAAAAAAAAAGGACATTTCCTCCTCTAGGAATCCAGAAGTTAAGGATCATAGAAGCTTAAAGTTGCCAGCTTTGATATAACATGAAAAAGTCTGCTTGAAAATAAAGCCAACCCACTAGAAAACAGAACCAAGAAATGGAGATAGTCCTCTTGGCACAGTTTCTGCCCTGGATCCAGCTGAGCCTAAAGCCAGGTGCCATAGAAGTTTCATTATATAAGCCAATAATTCTTCATTTTTCTACATTTTCCTTATTTCCTTCCTTCTATTCTTCTTTTTTTTGTTTGTTTCGAGACAAAGTCTTGCTCTGTCACCTAGGCTGGAGTGAAGTGGCGCAATCTCAGTTCACTGCAACCTTTGCCTCCAGGGTTCAAGCTATTCTCCTGCCTCCTCAGCCTCCCGAGTAGCTACGATTACAGGCGCTGCCACTATGTCCGGCTGATTTTTGTATTTTTAGTAGAGATGGGGTTTCACCATGTTAGCCAGGATGGTCTCAAACTCCTGACTTCATGATCCACCCACCTTGGCCTCCCAAAGTGCTGGGATTACAGGCATGAGCCACTGCGCCTGGTCCTTGCTTCTATTCTTTCTGTGTGTGTGTGTGTGTGTGTGTGCACACGTGCATGTGCACACACACAGTGTGATTGAGATAGCCATCATTTAGGGGTTGGTTAAATAAATTGTATTATATCCAAATAATGAAATATGTTAGGGATTGGCTAAATAAATTGTATTATATCCAAATAACATAATATGTTAGAGATTGGCTAAATGAATTGTATGGAATCCAAATAATGAAATACATGCAACAATTTAAAAGACACACATAAGGCTGCACACGAATCATTGTATTACTTGTCATAGTAAAACTAGTGAAAATAACTGAGTGTCATTATTGGAAGCCTGGATAAATAAAATGTATTGTATATAAACATTTAAATAAGCAACTGTTAAGACATATTCAGTTATATTGATTGACATCAAAAGATCTCCACTGCATATTGTTAATATTAAAAAGCAAGTTATATGCTATTGGTAAGAATGTAAATTAGTACATCGTTATGGAAAACAATGTGGCGGTTCTTCAAACAAATAAAAATAGAACTACCATATGACCCAGCAATCCCACCATTAGGTATATATCCAAAGGAAATGAAATCAGTTTGTCAAAGAAATATTTGCATTTCCATGTTCACTGCAGCATTACTCACATTAGCCAAGATATGGAAGCAACTTATGTCCATGAACAGATGAATAAAGAAAATATAGTATACAGTATATACACAATGGAATATCATTCATCAACCTGGAAGACATCATGTTAAATGAAATAAGCCAGATACAGAAAGGCAAATACCACATGATCTCACTGACATGTGGAATCTCAAAAATCAAACTCACTGAGACAGAGAGAAAAATGTAATTAACAGGGTCTGGCAGGGTGGGACAAAAGAGGATATTGGTCAAAGGATACAAAATTTCAGTTAGACAGAAGAAATGAACTCAAGAGTTCACTTGGACAATACAGTGATTACAGTTAATAGCAATGTATTCTTACTTGAAAATTGCTACAAGAGTAGATTTTAAGTGTTCTCACCACAAAAAAATAATAAGCATGTGAGGCAATGCATATGTTAATTAGCTTGATTGAATCATTCTGTAATGTATACATATATTCAAGCATCAGATTGTACACCATAAATACATTCAATTTTTGTCAATTTAAAAATAAATAAATCCTTTTTTTTTTTTTTTGAGACAGAGTCTTGCTCTGTTGCCCAGGCTGGAGTGGAGTGGCGTGATCTCGGCTCACTGCAAGCTCCGCCTCCCGGGTTCACGCCATTCTCCTTCCTCAGCCTCCCGAGTAGCTGGGACTACAGGGCCCGCCACCAGGCCATGCTACTTTTTTATATTTTTAGTAGAGATGGGGTTTCACCGTGTTAGCCAGGATGGTCTCGATCTCCTGACCTCATGATCCGCCCTCCTCGGCCTCCCAAAGTGCTGGGATTACAGGCGTGAGCCACCATGCCTGGCATAAATACTTTTTTTAAACAAAAAATTAAAAGCAGGTTAGAAAACAAGTTACACAAATACTTTCATTTTATGAAATCATGTAACTTTGTGTGTATGAATCTAATAAACTTCAGAAAGCTAGTTAAACATCACCACTCTGGGATTTTTACTACCTTATTCTTTTCTGTATTGCTTTAATTGTATATGTATATGTAATAAAGAGAGAAACTGAACATTTTCTGTTCTTTATTTATTTATTTATTTTTTAGATGGAGTCTCCCTCTGTCACCCAGGCTGGAGTGCAGTGACATGATCTCAGCTCACTACAACCTCTGCCTCCCAGGTTCAAGCAATTCTCTGCCTCAACCTCCTGAGTAGCTGGGATTACGGGTGCCCGCCACCATGCCCAGCTAATTTTTTGTATTTTTAGTAGAGGTGGCGTTTCACCATCTTGGCCAGGCTGGTCTTGAACTCCTGACCTCATGATCCACCTGTCTCAGCCTCCCAAAGTGCTGAGATTACAAGCGTGAGCCACTGTGCCAGGCCAATTTTCTGTTTTTTAGGAAGAAAGAAAAAGAGAGAGAAAGGAAGAAAGGAAGGGAGGGAGACTTTACAGAGAGTTTCGAAAGAATGGCCATGTCTGTAGTCTGAAATTTGCCTAAATTATTTAGGAAAAGGTTCAAGGAGGGTGTGGTGCCATCTCATGAATCTTAAATAGGTATTTTGCAGGGGGCACAGATGAGAAGAGGGCATCCAGAAAGAGGAAATAACAAAAGTGAAGATTCAGAAAAGTGAGAAGTCACAATGTCTTAAGGAATAAGTTATGTGATATAGCTAAATAAGTGTCACTAAATTAACAATTTAATCTTAAGAACTAAAGCAGAGTCAGTTAAAGTCAACGTTAACATAAGGAATTTCACATCAGGATTAGATACGCAAATGTCCAAGGGAAAAGAAAAATACCGTATCTCCAGGACACTGATCTCTACACCCAATTGCTTAGCCACAAATCTCCTTTGAGGTCTAATAAATAGAACCAAATTAACATGACCAAAGCAAAACTCTCAATTTCCTCTCCAAAATTGTTCCTTTTCTGTGATGCTTAATTTTATGTGTCAATGTGACTGGGCCACGGAGGGCCCAGATATTTGGTCAAACATTATGGGTGTTTCTGTGAGGGTGTCTTTGGATGAGATGAACATTTTAATTCACAGAATGAGTAAAGCAGGTTGCCCTCCCCAGTATGACTGAGCCTCATCCAGTCAGTTGACAGCCTGATAAGAACAGAAAGGCTGACCCTCTTCTGAGTAAGAGGGAATTCCTCCTGCCTGACTGCCTTCAAACTGGGACACCAGTTTTTTTCCTGCCTTGGGCTTGAGCTGAAACATTGGCTCTTCCTGGGTCTTAAGGCCGCCAGCCTTAGGATTGAGACTATGCCACTGGCTGTCCTGGGTCTCCAGCTCGCCAACTCACCCTGCAGATCTTGGGATTTACAGACTCCATAATCACTTAACCAAGTCCTTATCATAAATTCTCTGTCTCTCTTTCTCTTTATTTGATTTGTTCTATTTTTCTGGAGAACCCTGACTAACACATCCTTTTTCTCCAGTGACAACACTAGACTACAAGCCTTGGTACGAAACCCTGGGGTCACCTTTACTCTTCCTTCTCTCATGTGTAAGATCCAGTCAAAAGCAAATCGTGTCAGCTTTACCTTTAAAATGTTTCCAGAATCTGACCACCACTTATCTTGTCTTCTGCTACCGTCATGGCCTAAACTTACGCCATCTCTCACGTGGACCAATGCAATGTGTCCTGACTGGTCTCCCTGATACTACCCCTGCCCCTCTACAGTCAATTTTCAGCACAGCAGCTTCAGTGACTCTTCTCATACATATCAGATCATGTCCGTCCTCTGCTCAAAGCTTACTAATGGTTCCCATCTCATTCAGGGTAAAATCCAAAGTCCTTACTGTGGTGTACAAGTTCCTTCAGGATCTGGCTGTCCCTTCTCCCTCCCTTGCTCCATCTCCTATAATTCCTCCTTCACTCTTCCTTAAAAGGCAAGGACCTTTAAAACTTTGTTTGTTTGTTTTGTTTTGTTTTTTGTTTTTTGAGACAGAGTTTCGTTCTTGTTGCCCAGGCTGGAGTGCAATGGCGCGATCTCGGCTCACTGCAACCTCTGCCTCCCAGGTTCAAGCGATTCTCCTGCCTCAGCCTCCCGAGTAGCTGGAATTATAGTCATGCGCCACCACTCCCAGCTAATTTTTTTCTTTTGTATTTTTAGTAGAGACAGGGTTTCTCCATGTTGGTCAGGCTGGTCTTGAACTCCTGACCTCAGGTGACCTGCCTGCCTCGGCCTCCCAAAGTGCTGGGATCACAGGCATGAGCCACTGTGCTTGGCCTAAAAAATTTTTAATATGCCCGGAACTCCCTTTGAAATGCTCTGTTCCCAGATGTCTGCAGGGCCCATGCCTCATTTCCTTCAGATGTGGTCCTCAGAGACCTTCTTGGCCAACATCTCCCTACATTCCCTTACCCTTCTTTGAGCCCCTTTTCACCACCAGTCATAAGTGCATCTTATTTTATTTATCTTCCAACTCTCTTTCTAGAACCTGAGCCCATGAAAGCAGACAATTGTATTGTTTCTCAATTTCCTATACACGGAGCAGAGGCTGGTGTAAGGGCTGGGGGCTGGGTAGGGGCACTTCATACCTGCTTGCTGATGAATGAATTAAGTTTTTCTTTATACACTGAAGGAAGCAAAATCCTTTTGATGTAATAATAGTTAACATTTACTGATCATGTCCTATTTATTGGGCACAATGCCCAGCTTGTACTTAACTTATCTCATTTGGTTCCCACAACAACCTAGGGGGCACACAACACTTTCTGAATGAGGAAACTGAGGCAGAGATAATTTTACTAACGTCCCACAGGTGACAAGAGTTGGAGCCTAGCTTCCAGCTCAGGCTGACTCCAGGCACCATGCATAACTGCTAGGTCTCCCAATTAGAATGCATTTCTCACATATTTATTAAGAGACACTAAAGAAGTGGCAAGAATTGAAAAGACTTATGCCCTAAATTTACTTCTCAGTGATAAAAATATTTCCTACTATCAAGTATCTCTACCAGTGTTATAACTAAACAGCACAGCAGAGAGTAAACAGACAGTGGAAAGCTTGGTGGACTCTTCTGCAGTTCACATTTTGACCTTCGAAACAATTTAGTTGAGACCAACAAGGTAACAGCAAAGACTTATTTGAAATGACTTTGTGGGTTACGCATACGTTATAAATTTGGTAGGAGCTTTATAAGCCCATTTGAAGATGCAGTCTGTCCTTTTTACCTTTGTAAATTTATTCATTTAGGTATCCAACAAATACTTACTATATACTCACAGGTGTCAGGCACAATTTTGGGCATTGGAGATATAGAAATTTCCTGTCTCTCTACCTGTAATGAAATGGGGCTTATATGTCATAGTGATTTGGATCTAGACTCTGCAGTCAGTAACTAGGGTTCAAATCCCCAGCCCTGTTGATACGAGCTGCCTGACCTCAGGTAAGTTATATAACTTCCGTAAATCTTAGTTTCTTTGTTTATAACATGGAGGCAATATTGATTATAAGATCTACCACACCGGTTTATTTGGAGGATTATGTGAGCTTGCCTGATACACGAACAAATAGTAAGAATTCAGAAATAAACTACCTGTGAGGATGAGGCCAGACTTATAAAATCTTTGTGATACTGAATGTGGTTTTGTGTATATGATGAACTTAGAGCTTTGTAGATTTCTTTTCCTCCAAATGTCAAGAGCTTGTTAAAATTTTAGTGTTTTAAAAAAATGCAAGTTTAGTTAACATTTTCAGCCAGCATGCTAAACCTTGTGATGAAGTCATAGGGTCTTATACTCACGATTTGATAACATAATAGAACTATTAAAAGAAGTCTGATTCATTAATTTGTTGATTCTTCCTTCTGGGGCTATCTGGGAAAGCTGCCCATTTGCAGACAGCTCCTTTGGCTATCTTTCTCTGCCTTTCAAACCCTCAAAGCATAGCTTTTAAGTGCTTCATAATGAGTCCATGAGATTGTTGATTTTGTTTATAACATGTCAGAAGTAACAATTTTTATACTACGAATAGACTCATTATAAAATACAGGGATATCTCAGGTGGTTTCTCAATGGACTTTATATTCCTGTTTATTCACAGGCCCTTCTGCTTTCATGAACATTAGGCCAGGAGTTAGGAGACATAAATTCTAAAATCCTAGGCCTGATACTAATTAATTGTTTGATCTTGACTTTACTGGTGCTTTGTTATCTTAACTATGTATATCAGAAGGTTAAAAGCTATATCATCTTTCAGCTCCATAATTCTGTCATTCCTCATAAATAAAGCTAATCAACAAGAAAGTTATTCCACTTGGTGTATTAAAGTGAATTTGGGTATACAGGGACGTAGCAAGGAAAAGATAAGAAAAGGGACTCTCACATTTTGAGTTGGAAACACTGCTACAGGCCTCTACAACAAAATAGTAACAAGGATTAAAGTAATAACATACATACATCCTTAAAAAGTATAAGGATATGTGATACATTCATCTCCTTGAAAAATGTTTGAATAACTTTGGGTATTCAATGCTATTGAAAATGCAGATGCTACTATATCTTATACCATTTACAACATGATGAAAACTGAGGGCTTCCTTGCTGTTGTTCAGTGACTCTAACCAACCTCACAGCAGTTAAAAATCAATATCAGATTTGAGATTCAGTCCAGACCAACACTTCAGAGGAGGCTGGTCTTCAGATGAGGACTTGTCATCTGGCACATGACTTTCTGAGGACTTGGGATTCTTTGAGATAAAAAGGATACTTTGAGTCTGAACTCCTGATGAAACAGAATTAATCCAGGACAACCGGCTACATTTTTTCAGATTGAAAGGGACCATTGAGTAAGTGCTTTGGTGTCAACCTCCTTTTGATAAGGAAAATACGTCCTAACATTTTTTTCTGCCCCGGCAACTTGGGCTCCCTTGCATAGAAGAATGAGTCTGAGGTGCTTTCTAACGGGAAGTTGAAGACAGGTTGTCAGAACTGTGGCAAGACCAGTAGTATTCTGAATCCAGGAGGTTCCCAATTACTGTCCTCTATGAGCCATGCGAATTAACCCAGGCCCATTGCATTGCCTGAGAAGAAATAAGGAATAAGTAAAATAAGTCACTATATTTTTGCATGGCTGCAACCTTTCATTTTGATATTCTGTGGAATGTGAGAACAGTCTGAATATGTTTGGTGCACATAGTTGATTCCCTGAGTGTAATGAAATAGGGAGCTAAACAAGATGAGATATTTTAAGAATCCTCATCACCACGAAGGAGTGATTTTTACAGAAAATAGGCACTCAATTTCTGAATATTGTAACTACATAAAATAGAATGAGTGAGTTTAAAGCATTACTCTCTTGAAAATTTAGTTAGTCAAAGTCCTAAATTTTCTTTACCTCAATATAGAAATATATATTTACACAACTGAGTAGTTATTTATAGAAATCAACTAAAAGTGAACATTCCTGAGAAGAAGGAGATTTTTAAAAAACAAAAAACCAGACTGGGCAACAATAGTGACAGCCCCATCTCTACAAAAAAATTGTAAAAATTATCCAGGCATGGCATGTGTCTGTAGAGCCAGCTACTTGGGAGGCTGAGGCTGAAGGAGCTCTTGAGCCGAAGAGTTGGAGATTGCAGTAAGCTATGGTTGCACCACTGTACTCCAGCCTGAGTGACAGAGAGAGATCCTATCTCTGAAAAAGAAAAAAATAGTTAGTCATTCTAATGGATGTGTAGCAATGGCTAATGAGGTTGCACATCTTTTTATGTGCTTATTTCCCATTTGTCTGCCCTCTTTGGTGAAGTATGTCTTCATGTCTTTTGCTCACTTTCTTATCTGATTGTTTGTAAATTACTGTTGTGCTCTGAGAATTCTTTATATATTTTAGGTACAAGTCATTTGTCAGATATGTGTTTTGCAAATATCTTCTCCCAATTTATAATTTGTCTTTTCATCCTCGTAAGAGAATCTTTCCCAGAGCAAAGGTTTTTAATGTTGATGAAGTCTAATTTATTTGTTTTTCTTTTTATGGATTGCACTTTTGGCATCAAGTTTAAGAACTTTGGTAGGGCATGGTGGCTCACACCTTTAATCCTAGTACTTTGGGAAGCTGAGGTGGGAAGAGGGCTTGAAGTCAGTTCAACACCAGTCTGGGCAACAAGTGAGACCCTGTCGCTACAAAAAAAGAAAAAAAAAGGTTTTAAGGACTTTGCTAGCCGGGCGCCGCGGCTTACGCCTGTAATCCCAGCACTTTGGGAGGCCAAGGCAGGCAGATCACGAGGCCAAGAGATCAAGACCATCCTGGCCAACATGGTGAAACCCTGTCTCTACTAAAAATACAAAAAAAATTAGCTGGACGTGGTGGTGCATGCCTGTAGACCCAGCTACTCAGGAGGCTGAGGCAGGAGAATCACTTGAACCCAGGAGGCAGAGGTTGCAGTGAGATCACGCCACTGCACTCCAGCCTGGCAACAGAGCGAGACTCCATCTCAAAAAAAAAAAAAAAAAAAAAGAAACTTTGCCTAGGTCTAAATTCCAATGATATTCTCAAAGTTTTATAGTTTTACATTTTACATTTAAGTCCGTGATACATTTTGGTTTAATTTTTGTGTAAGATGTGTGAGCTTTAGTTGAGGCTTTATTTATTTATTTATTGGTCTATGGATATCAAATTAGTTCAGTCTATTTTTTGGAAAAGCTATCCTTCATTCGCTGAATTGTTTTTGTACCTTTGTCAAAAATCAGTTGAGTATTTTTGTGTGGATCCATTTCTGGGTTCCCTATTCTGTTCCATTGATTAATGCGTCTATTCCTCCACTAATACTCCACAGTCTTGATTACTGCAGCTATATAAGTCTTGAAATCAGGTAGACTGTTTCCTCCCAATTTATTCTTTTTCAAAATTTTTAGCTACTCAAGTTCCTTTGCCTTTCACACACGTTTTAGAATAATCTTAACTATATCTACAAAAAAATCTTACTGATATTTTCATAGGAATTGCACTAAGCCTGTATATCAATTTGGAAGAATTCACATCTTTATTATGTTGAGCCTTCTAATCCATGAGCCCCTAATGTCTCTCCATTTATTCAGATCATGTTTAGTTTTCATTGGATCCTTGTAATTTTTACCATACTGCTTCTGTACACATTTTGTTAGATTTATACATTGAGATTTATAGATTTGCAGCCTCTCCAGGTAGTCTGGTAAAAGGAATTTAATACAGAAGAGTCACTACAGAGGGAGAACCTCAAAGCGAAACAGAGAGTGATGAGGCAACCCTGAGATTAGTAACATCAGGAAGTTATTAACACCCTTAGGACTGGAGGGATCAACAGGGGAGTTGGCATTACTAGAGTGTAAGACCCAGGGTCACTGGTGGGAACTGGACTTACGACAGAGGCTGAAAGGGAACTGGGACGCCAGGGAAAAGTGATCTAGTGGGGACCTGGAACCCTGGAAGAGACAGCCAATGCTGGAGGCAGAAAAGAGGGCAGGGGAAATAGCTTGGTTTCTCTTTCTGCCACCTCACTAGTCTTCTAGTAGTGCCTCCCATTGATCCAAACTAACTGATTGGATAGGGAGTCTTAGAAATCTAAATCTAATTTGCAGCAGGAAGACAGAGAACTGACCTGAGAGCAAATAGGAAACAAGTTTCAAAATTAAATCAAGGAGAAGAAAAAAGCAAAAAACCCAACAACAGTAAACCTGTAACATTAAAGCAATGGAATCTACAGGTAAATATCTTCTGTAACCTTCCTAACCCCCTGCCCCAAAGACCCTGGGGCCAGACAGTTCTATAAAATTAAACAGATAATCCTAATGTTATACAAATTATTTTGTATGATAACTAGATAACTAGAAAAGCAGAAAACCTACCAATTTCATTTTATGGAGCTAGTATAACTTTGAAAGTAAGAGTAGAAGGGGAGAGTACAAGAAAAGATCATCATAAAACAGTCATATCTCATTTATGAATATCTTAAGCAAAATAAGAATAAATTGAATTAAACACACATATGTATTGCATATCTATATATCACTATTAAATGGAGCTTTCCCATAATGCAAGGATGTTTCAACATCATAAAACACATAAATGTAATCCAACATTATCAGAATGAAAGAGAAAAACAATTCTCAATAGACACACACACACAAATACACTGGGATAAAATTAAATATTTTAGATTTTTTAAAGTCTTAGTAAATTATGAATGGAAGGGAATTTCCTTATCTTATTTCTAGACTCACTATCTAGTATTTTTACCTCAACCCAACTAAATCAGGGTATAATCGTCACCATTTCACTGCCAAATTTATTGGGCAATTATTATTTTAGTCTCTTAGCAGCATTTGACACGGAAAATCTCTCCCTTCTTTCTGTAATACTTTCTTCCCTGGGGTTTTGTGACTCTCCATGCCCTTGGTTTTTCCTCCTAGATGAATAGTCATCCATTCTCATTCTCATTCTCTGGGGCCACAATATTTTCCTGATATTTAAATATCAAAGTTCCCTGGAGCGCAGCCCTATATTTTCTTAGTTTTACCTCGTCTCTTTATATCAGCCATCCTTGTGATTGCATTCATTCCTGTGACTTCAAATACCACGCGTACACTAATGACATCCAAACCACATCCAGCTCCAACCTTGTAGTTAACATCCTCCCTTTGCTCAGCCCTTTCCTCCCTAAGTCCTTTCTAACTCTGTAAAGGCAACTCCATTTTACCAATTGCTAAGCCCAGAAATGTAGATTCATCCTTGACTGCTCTCTTTTCCCCAACCTTACATTAAATCCACCATTAAATCCTGTGGGTTTTATCTCCAAATATATCCTTAATCCATCCATTTCATGCTACCTTCATAGCTACCAACATGGTCCAAGCCAGCATAATCCCTTACATGATTGCTGTTGCTTCCCAACTGGTTTCTTAGCTTCAATTCTTGTTCCCCTACTGTTAATTCCACCAACAGTAGCCAGAGAGAACTTCTTAAAACATAATTCAGTTTATTTTATTTGATTTTTTTTTTTTTGAGATGAAGTCTTGCTCTCTCGCCCAGGCTGGAGTGCAGTAGTGCGATCTTGGCTCACTGCAACCTCTGCCTCCTGGGTTCAAGCGATTGTCCTGCCTCAGCCTCCCAAGTAGCTGGGATTACAGGTTCATGCCACCATGCCCAGCTAACTTTTTGTATTTTTAGTAGAACGGGGTTTCACCATGTTAGCCAGGATGGTCTCAATCTCCTGACCTCGTGATCCGCCTGCCTTGGCCTCCCAAAGTGCTGGGATTACAGGCATAAGCCAGCGTGCCCAGCCCATAATTCAGTTTATATAATTTTCCATTTTATAATTCCCTAAAGTCTTCCCTCCCAAGGAAGTCTGAAATTCTTGTTAGCATCTTTGTGGCCTGACCCTGGTCTACCTTAGTGACTCATCTCCTGCTAGTCTCCATGCTTGCTTCCTTCTAGTCACACTGCCCTTCATTCAGCTTCTTGGACATACCGGGCTCATACCTAACTCAGTCATTTCTTTCATTGCCTCTTGCATAGAGATTGTCACATGGCCTATGGTGCACCAGCCAGATCCTTTTCAGAAGGTCTTGTGATCTGACCTGCTAGAATCTCAATGGACAGCCCTGAGTGGATGGTCTCTTCAGGGGATTGTCTTAGTTGAAGAAAGCAACCTTGCTTATGGTCCTACTACTTTCTGGGTGGCTCATGCTCAACGTCTGATCATTGCAAGGCTATAAAGTCCAAGTACCCTTGCTCCTACTTATTCTAACTCCTAAATGGGATCATTCTAGCTCAACGCTCCCTATCAGAACTGGGCAAGGCTGTGGTTGGACCTGCCATGCATTCAATTTCTCCTTCTACCCATTCTTCTTTTCTTCCATTTGCTTTCATAGGTGTTGGTCCCAAGGGCACTTCCTGGATGACCTGCATACTGAATTCTGTCTCAGAGCCTGCAAAATACACCCCAACCCACTTATTCAGTTCTTGGCTCACATGTTAATTTCTCAGAGAGATTGTCTCTGAACACTCTATCTACAATGTGTTATCTGTCACTCTTTATCTCCCTTCATATCATGTATCCATACCTGAAAGTGTGTGTATATATATAACATATATTATAATATATCATATATAATATTATATGTTACAGTGTATATTACATATAAATATAAATATAATTATTACATATAACATAACTATAATATAGAATGTATATATTTTTTGTTTACTATTTTGCAAGCTCCATGAAGGACTTTGTCACATTGACCATTCTATATGCAACACTTATAGAAGTGCCTGGCAAAGAGTAAGCTCTGAATAAGAATGTGTGGAATGAAAGGCAGAATAAATTTGATAATGTGTATGAAATATTTTAAAAAGATAGAAACCCCATTCTTTCTTTCTTTTTCTTTCTTTCTTGCTTTCTTTCTTCTTTCTTTCTATCTTTTTTTTTTTTCAGGCTCTTACTCTGTTTTCAGGCTGGAGTGCAGTAGCACAATCATAGCTCACTGCAGCTTCGAACCCCTGGGGCTGATTGATCCTTCTGCCTCAGCCTCCTGAGTAGCTGGGACCACAAGCATGTGCCACCACACCCAGCTAGAACTCCTTTTCTTAATAGAACAATTTTAGAACTTTAAAGTAAGAAAAGGTACAAGAATATTTGGTATTACTCTGCTGTTCAACAATGCAGTAAGATGAAAGCAATGATTTGAGGACTAAGAACTGGAAATTGAGAGACAAATTATTTTTATAAGTAGACCATATGATTGTCTTTGAAAGGAGTGCAAAAAAAAAGTTTTTGAACAACCTGTTAGAGCTAATAAGAGAATCTGACCTATTTCAAATACATTTAATACAAGATCAAAGTACAGATCTATAGCATTCCTATACATAAGTAATGATAAATTTGAAAATATAATAAGCAAAGGATAATTTACAAGAGTAATAAAAATGATAACTATTTATGAGTAAGTCCAACAAAGATGTGTAAGAAGTTTTTGAAAAAAATCACAAAAAATTGTTGAAGAATATGAAAGGAGATTTGAATAAAATGGAATGAAATTCTATGTTCTTAGATAAAAACACTTAATACACTATGAAGTCAATTTCCTTCAAATTATTGTACAAGGTAAATACAAATCCAATCAAAACTACAGTAGAGTTTTTCTTGAATTTGACAAGCTAATCCTAAAATTCATGTGGAATAGTAAAGGATAAAAACTAGCCAAGAAAATTCTGAAGTGGAACAAAATGTCACAATCTCAAACCAATACCAGCTGAGATTATTTAAGATAGTGTGATTTTAGGGCAAGAAGAGACAAATCAATGAGACAAAATATAAAAGTTCAGAAATTGGCCTATGGAAAAGTTGGTATAGGAGAGCAGTTGCATCACAATTTAATATCAATATTTGATAAATGGTACAAAAACAATTCATATGGAGAAGAAATAAGAGTCCTATGCAAAAAAATTCCTGATGTATTAGAGAATTAAATTTGAAAAGCAAAATTTTTAAGATAAAATTTGGGACTTTAATTCCAATAAATCTGTGTAGGGAAAAATTTGTTAGATAAGACATAAGAGCACAAACCATAAAAAATGGACACGTGATAACATTATAATTTAAAACTTTAACATCAGATAAAGAACAACCACACAACAACAAAAGCCAAAATACATAGAGACAAGCTATAGACTAAGAGAAATATTTGCTATGTATTTAACTCACAAAGAGTTAGTAAGACAAACAATAGATAAATGGGCAAAAGGCATAAACAGGCAATTTATAGAAGAAAACTGAATGGTTAATAAGCATATGTTAAGATGGTCAACCTTACTAACAATCAGGGATGTGCAAATAAAAATGAGATACCCTTTCACATCTATCATATTAGTAGAATTAAAAGTTTGACTCTAAAAAGGGCTCATATGCTATTACTGTTGGGAGTCCAAATTAGTAGAACAGCTCTGGAGAGTAAATTGAACAGAAAGTTGAGATGCTTGTACTTAACCATCCAGTAATTCAATTTCTAGAAAATATTCTCTAGTTGAGAGAAACTCTTACATAGGAATAATGTACCAGAATATTAATTACTGCATTATTTGTAGTAGCAAAATATCAGAAATCACCTTCAATATACAGGTATACCTTGTTTTATTGTACTTCACTTTATTGCTCTTTACAGATACTGTGTTTTGTTTTGTTTTGTTTTGTTTTGTTTACAAATTGAGGGTTTGTGGCAATCCTGCATCAAGCAAGTCTATTGGGGCCATTTTTTCCAACAGCCTGTGATCACTTCATGTCTCTGTATCACATTTTGATAATTCTTGCAATATTTAACACTTTTTAATTATTATTGTACCTGTTTTATCTGTGATCAGCGATCTCTGATGTTACTATTGTAATTTCAGATGTGGTGAAAATAGCAAGAGAATTAGAAATAGAAGTGGAGCCTGAAGACGTTACTGAATTGCTGCAATCTTGTTACAAAACTTGAATGAATGAGGAGCTGCTTCTTATGGATGAGCAAAGAAAGTGACTTCTTGAGATGGAATCTACTCCTGGTGAAGATGCTTTAAATATAGTTGAAATGACAACAAATTACTTAGAATATTATATCAACTTAGTTGGTGAAACAGCAGCAGAGGTTGAGAGGATTGACTCTAATATTGACAGAAATGGGTAAAGTGTTCTCAAGCAGTATCACACGCTACAGAGAAATCTTTCTTGAAATTGATGCAGCACCCAGCACTTTGGGAGGCTGAGGCAGGTGGATCACCTGAGGTCAGGAGTTTGAAAGCAGCCTCGCCAACATGGCGAAATCCTGTCTCTACTAAAAATACAAAAATTAGCCTAGTGGCCCACACCTAGTCCCCACTACTTGAGAAGCTGAGGCAAGAGAATCGCTTGAACCCGGGAGGCGGAGGTTGCAGTGAGCTGAGATCGTGCCACTGGGTGACAGAGTGAGATTTTGTCTCCAAAAAAAAAAAAAAAAAAAAAAAGAAAGAAAGAAATCGATACAACAAACTTCATTGTTGCTGTCTTATTGTAAGCAATTGCCACAGCCACTCCAGCCTTCAGCAACTACCACCCTGATCAGTCAGCAGCCATCAACAAGGAGGCAAAACCCTCCACCAGCAAAAAGATTATGACTCGCTGAAGGCACAGGTGATCGTTAGCATATTTTAGCAATTAAGTATTTTAAATTAAGGTATTACATTGTTTTTATAGACATAATGCTATTTCATACACTAGACTACAATGTAGTGTAAACATACCTTTTACATGAACTGGGAAACCATAAAAATTGTGTGACTCACTTTATTGTGATATTCACTTTATTGCAGTGGTCTGGAACTGAACACACAATATCTTCAAGGTATGCCTGTAGAAGAATGACTATGTAAATTGTCAAATACAGTCATATAGCAAAATACTGTGCAGCTGTGAAAATGAAGGACCTAAAGCTACATGTTTCAATAGGGATAAAGGTTAATATAATGCTGAGTGAAAAAGTAAGTTGGAGAATATATGGAGCATAATAATATTAAAAGCTTAAGAACAAAAAACATATGTTGTTTATGGATATACTATGTAATTGCAGATATAATTTATAATAAAACCAGCCATAGGAACGTGATACAACAATTATTCTGGGGGATAGAATAAAGGGAATGTGATTGGAAAGCATATACATAAGAGGCCTTAGCCATATTTATATGGTTTTATTTCTTTAAAAAGATTTTAGCTAACTATGGCAAAATGTTGGAATTTGTTGAAACTCAGAGATAGGCATAGAAATTTCATTACATTATTCTTTACACCCTTATGTAGGTTTGAAATATTTTATTTAAAACATTTAAATTTAAAATTATATTTTTAAAATCAAGACAAAGAAAAATCATCAAAATGTTCAGTTTCCTCAGAATCACCTAAATGCCGATCAATAGGAATCTAGCTAAGAAGATGTTAGTACATAGCAAATATTAAAAATGATGCTTCAAATTTATATCATATGGAAAGTTGTACAAATATTTTGTTGAACAGAAAGATTATAAAATATGTACAGTATAATTTCATATCTATATAATATATATATATCAGAAGGGATAAATAAAAATATTTAATGGTTAGCTCTAGTTATAACTAGATAATAGATGTTCTTTGCAATTTTTCTATGTTTTTAATGATCATGTGTATTTTCATAAAAATAACAAGAACTATTGAAATAGATATTCACAATTCACTTATCTTAGAAATGTCAATTAAAATTTAAAAAACAATTTTCACTTATTTGCATTTTCACTTAAAAAAATGTACAGTCATGTAACATATAACAATGTTTTGGTCAATAATAGGCTACATATATAACAGTGCTCCCATAGATTATAACAGAGCTAAAAAATTCTTACTGCCTAGTGACATCATAGCTGTCATAGTATCATATGCAGTGCAACACAACTCATGTGTTTGTGATGATGCTGGTGTAAACAAGTCTACTGCCAGTTACCTAAAAGTAGAGCACACACAATTTTGTATAGTACATAATACTTGATAATGATAATAAATAAATGACTCTGTTACTGATTTATGTATTTACTATACTATACTTTTAATTGTTATTTTGGAGTGTATTCTTTCTACTCATGAAAAGATGTTGACTGTAAAACAGCCTCAGGCAGGTCCTTCAGTAGGTACCCAGAAGAAGGCATTGCTATCATAGGAGATGACAGCTCCCTGTGTGTTATTGCCCCTGAAGACCTTCCGGTGGGACAGGATATGGCAGTGGAAGACAGGGATATTGATGATTCTGACCCTGTGTGGGCCAGGGCTAAGGTGTGTGTTTGTGTCTTGGTTTCTAAAAAAAAGTTTAAAAAGTAAAAAAAAAAAAAAAAAAAAAAAAAAAAATTAAAATTTAAAAACAGAGAAAGCTTATAAGATAAAAATACAAAAAAAGAAAACACTTTTGTACAGCTGCACAGTGTGTTTGCGTTTTAAGCTGTGTTCTTACAAAAGAGTCAAAAAGTTAAAAAAAGTGTAAAAGTTTCTGGTGAAACTCCATCTCTACTAAAAATACAAAAATTAGCCGGGCATGGTGGCACGTGCCTGTAGTCCAAGATACTTGGGAGACTGAGGCAGGAGAATCGCTTAAACCTGGCAAGTAGAGGTTGCAATGAGCTGAGATTGTGCCATTGCACTCCAGCCTGGGTGACAGAGCAAGACTCTGTCTCAAAAAAAAAAAAAAATTATAAAGGGAAAAAGTTACAGTAAGCTAAGTTTAACTTATTATTGAAGAAAGAAAAAAATTTAGAGAAATTTAGTGTAGGCTAAGTATACAGGGTTTAAAGTCTACAGTATTGTACAGTAATGTCCTAGGCCTTCCCATTCACTCACCACTCACTCACTGACTCACCCAGAGCAACTTCCAGTCCTGCAAGCTTCATTCATATTAAGTGGCTTATACAGGTGTACCACTTTAAAATTTTCTATGGTATTTTTACTGTTTCTTTTCTATGGTGAGGTATGTTTAGATAGACAAATACCATTGTGTTACAATTGCCTACTGTATTCGGTGCAGTACATGCTGTACAGGTTTGCAGCTTGGGTGCAATAGGCTAGTCCCTATAGCCTAGGTGTGTATGTAGTAGGCTATACCATCTAAGTATGTGTAAGTATACTCTGTGATAGTCCCACAACAATGAAATCACCTAATGACACATTTTTCAGAACGTATCCTCATTATTAAGTGATGTATGACTGTAAAATAATGAGTGGTGGTAAGCCTGCGGTTGGGTTTTACCCTTGATCATGGATGTTGGCCACTTGAATCTGTATCGTATTTTCTAAAAAGGAATCTGGCAAGATGTAATAAGAGCACATTTACCATAATAGGAAATTAATTCCAAGGAAGTAATCAAAGATGCACATAGAATGTACGTATTCTTGCAAAAAAGATGCAAGCATGTTTTTGCTACAAAATTATTTGGAGCACAAAATGATTGGAAACAACCTAGATGCCCAATATCAGGGGATGTCAATAAATGACAGTATTTGCAACAAAATGCTATACAGCCAAAAAACAAACAAAACACCCCATACATTTGAGGGATACCTAATAAGATGGAAATATGCCCGCAAATAAAAGCAGGATATAAGATATACTTCAAATTGTGTCTTTTACATATATATTAAAATACCAGGAGGAAACACACCAAAATTTAACAATAATTTCTTTGAGAGGTTAAGGGATTGATGATTTTTATTTTTTAATCTTTCTGTATTTTCCAAATTATATAACAAACATAAATTTTATCATCTGAAAAAGCTATATATATATATATTTTTTGTTTGTTTGTTTGTTTGAGACAGAGTTTCCCTCTTCTCCCCAGGCTGGAGTGCAATGGCACAATCTCAGCTCACTGCAACATCCACCTCCCTGGTTCAAGCGATTCTCCTGCCTCAGCCTCCCAAGTAGCTGGGATTACAGATGTGCATCACCACAGCTGGCTATTTTTTTTTTGTATTTTTAGTAAAGACGGGATTTCGCCATGTTGGCCAGGCTGGTCTTGAACTCCTGACCTCAAGTGATCCACCCACCTCAGCCTCCCAGAGTGCTGGGATTACAGGCGTGAGCCACTGTGCCTGGCCTGAAAAAGCTATTTTTAAATAAAGAAAACAACCTTCATCCCTGTGCCTTTCTTGTCTCCCTCTCTAGTCCAATTGGCACCAGGTCACAGAGCACATAGAGATCCCTGGGTTATAGTGCACTGCAGGTAATTACAAGCCACCATTATAAATTGCCCCCTTGTCCAGACTATCCTCAAAAATGTAAGCAGGATTAGATGTCTGTGTGGGTCAACAAACAAGAAGAGCTTGTGAAGGATCAGCACTTTATTCTCCGATCTGGCTCAAGTATATAAATATTCCTTATTATGCATTGCCCTTGGTTTATTAGCCATTGCATCATCCTGAACTGGTTTGTGACATGAGCTGATAGCATTTGTTGCCCTGAGGAAGGGTTAAACTATGAGAAAAGAGGGGTGGATTAAACAAGGAAGAAAAACTATCAATATGTCATAAAATATACATACTATTTCTAATTTATTCCTGTCCATTTGAGGCAACATATCTACTGTGTTACAAACATTTCTGGTAATACAGTATCGTTGTTCCCTTTAATAATGTGTTAGTGTCTGTAACTCTCATTTGGCCTTGGTGAATTACTGCTTTATTTAATGAAAAAAAGATAAATTGTACTTGATTTGTATTTATTAATTTCTATGAATTTGGTGTATGACATTTATGAAAGCTTAGGCACATCATTTTTCCTTTCTTTAATTTACAGCCAGGGAACTGTTTAAATATAATTTTAAATGATGCATAAAATGCTTCCTGACATATTTGTTTTCTGAATTTCCAACATGCGTATTTGCCATTTCTATATGATGAACAAACGCTGTCTCAAATTGTGGAGAAAGAAAAATGTTACCTGTTTAGAATTCCTTTATTAAATTTTAGCTCTTGTATTTTGGTGGCAGCAGACAGAGTTTCCTGGAGGTTGATAGGTTTAGTTGCAACTGTGGTCTAGTTCATGCTAACTCAATTTGATAGGTAAGCCTTTGCAGGTGTAGCCATCATTCATTTGGTGCAAAGCCTTGAACAAAGTCTAAAAATAGATATCACTTTGATAGCATTTTTGAGGACTAGCAGTTAAATAATAGATGAAATACATTCCTTAAAGAAAACTATTATTTCTCTGATTATTTTCTAAGTACAAAATAGCTTTCATAATATTTATATTTAATTAATTTGAAATTATTCTATTTTTCCTCTTCTGTATTATAGTCATATCAATTCATAATTATTTTGAGAAAAATATACGGCTATTGTTCAAATAGTGTTATTCTGAAATTTCAGTTTTTGAATTTTTAAATAAACACAAGCTTTCTATGGTGTGTTTTCTTCCAAATAAGAATCAACGCTTTATTTTAAATCAGAACATATTTGAAAGAAAATAATCACTAGCTCTTTTATGAGCAATCTGAATAAAGAATGGAGATGCTCAAAGTGCTGCTCTTCTCCTGACTTCTGTCATTAAAACAAATGTTCTCTATAACCTTGACCAAACAACTCCATTCTCTAATCAGAAAGAGCAGACTTGTTTGTGGATTTATGATAGATGTCTGTGCCAGACCCTGGAAGACTGTCTAGGATCTATGGGCTCTTACAGACTCATTTTTGTGCTGATATTTGGCTTGTAATTCTGATTTTAACTTGTTTTCTATATTTTCACCCAAACATGGTTTTACTTGTTTTTAAAAAAACAATTTTCTTATTAATTGGATATTCCTGACGTATTCATCACAATTATGAGTAGCTATGGCTTTAAATATATGATGGACTTGCTGATGTCAGCCGCTGAAAACTAATGCTGCTGATATCAGCTGACAGGACTCTAATTACTAGTTATGTGGCTGTTGCCTGCTTAAGAAGCTATTCAGTGAGTTATGATTTAGAAAAGCTGGAGAGCACAGGGCTGATTTGTGAAGAGATATCTAATATGAAAACACCACAGAAATTCTCAGATTGATCCTCACGACAGAGATCTGTCTAATTAGGAAGTGTCTATTTTAATACTAAACCACAAAAAAGCCCAGCTGGAAAAGAATTTATAGGAAGACACGGAACCATCACTAGTTCGGCTGACAGCAAATGCAACCTAAGCATGTTTCTCAGCGTTTAATCAATAGTAGCGATATAGGACAATTACTCCCTTACAGACAATCCATCTCGTCCTATCAAGAGGGAAGGTCTTCACAGGTGATCTGGATGGAGAATCCCTAGCCAACACCACTTCCCTTGCCTCCGGGGTTGAGGACTGCCTAGAAGCTAGACGCTTACTAGAGTATCACCGAAAAGACAGCAGAACGGGCAGTGCTGTCTCCTGGGACAACTTAAGGCAGTCACCCTTGGGTCTGAGTTGCAGGTGAGGCAGGACAACAGGGAGAGCAGGACCCTTCAGTCCAACTGGAGGATTCGATTGCTAAGTTCTGTGATTAGACCCTAAAGTTTTTGAGGATAAGAACCTGTTGCTAAGTTTATATTCTATGTATGCTCAATAATGACTGGCTGACTAACCCTAGAGAGATCTTTGAGGAAAAAAAAAAAAAAGACTAAAAACTGTAGCTTTCCTCTGAGGTTAAAAAAAAAAAATCTGGTTGCTTTCTTGCCAGATATGAGAAGACACTAACCCTTCACTGAGCTGTCTTTCTCAGTGGAGTTCAGGCAATGTCTACACAAAGGCACAGCATTTTTGCAGGAGTCAAGCCAGGCACATCGGTGTGGGCATCTGCCTTCATGCCTCACCTGGTCTCCTCCTTTCCTCGCCTCTGTGTCTGTGTCATCAGTGGGTATATGGAGAGTTTCACAGTCCAGCCTGCCGAGCAGGCTGTTAATGAGTCATGCCCGCTCCCTGCCTTAACTTTGGCACAGTCTCAATCTCTATGAAGAGAGACAGAACAGAGGAGGAAAAGGTGTTTTGAAAACACTTGCTTATGTTGATACATGTTTTATCTTTGCAGCTGTAGCCACAGAATAGGTAATAGGATGGCAAGTCGTCAGAGTTTATTCCAGAAATATCCACAGATTTATTTTACACATATTTTTGCGTCTCTATTATAGAGTATGAAACCCTGGCCTAGGCCACGGGGATAGGATGGAAGCAGGATGGCCATCAGGCCAAAGAGAATGGGTGAGTATTCAGCATCCAGCTTGACCACTGAGCTGCCAGGTGACCACGAGGAAGTTACACATCCTTCTGTGCTTCAGGTTTCACCTCTACGAAATAGCTTTTTTTATACCAAGGCTGTGGTGAGGACTCAAGAAGATTATACCTGTAGCAATGCCAGGCACAACAGGCATTCTGAAACCACTACTTGCCTTCTTCCCTATCTTATTTTGGGTTTCAAGCACAGCAGACCCAGAGACAAGGATTCCAGGACACAAGGGATGCTGCAGGGGAGTGGGGAAGTGAAGCAGAGATTGGGAAGCTGCCAGTAAACATATATTACTAAGCAGATACCAGTGTGGGTGCTGGAACTTAATCCTGCAGGGGAACAGTGTAACACAGAGCCTCAGAATTATTCCCCCCGAGGGAGGAGAGTGCTGGGGTATTTATACACCTATTCCCAAGAATCATTGGTTGAGGGCTACTGGGAGGGGAGTAGATTAATTGCCAGGCAATTTCAGCCTGCTGCATGGCTTCCCTCTCTGCTGTTCTGGGGCAGGAAAGCCCTCAGTACAGAGATGCAGATTCTGGCAGTAGGCAGTCAGCTGAAGCAGGTTGGCATGTCCTAGGGACCTGGGCAGGGCAATGACAGGCACAGGGGGGAAAACCAAGGCATTGAAAATACTGTAGTTTCCATCAAGAAGCCACCACTCTAATAAGGGAGATAAGCCCATTGAAGTTTCAAAGGAAAAGGTTCATGGTGCCAAGATGTCTGCAGTTTCGAGGAGAGATCAGCACCTGAATCTCCCCAGGGTGGTACTTGCTACATTCAGGCCTTTGGTTCTCAGCCCTGAATTTGATCTGTCAGCAGCTGGAGAGTGAATTCAGAGGAACTGTTAGACTCATGTTAACCAAAACCCACAGAGTCTGAGAAGAAAACCAGAATGCCCATGTGTTGATTGGCATTCTCTCTCTGCAGGTTAAGCTTCATGAGAGACCAAATTACAATATTAAAGTGAGTTTATGAGTGGAGATTCAGAAAAATAGATGCTATAGCATCCATTGAGGAACTCTTCTCCAGCAAAGAGATAGCCTTGCCCGCAGGGTTATTTAGAGGGAAACCCTTTATCCTCACATTCCTGTCCGGCTCTGCCAAGGGTAGACTCTGGCTCCCTTATTCATAGCTTCCAGAGATACAGGGTATGCAGTGGTTAAGAGTGAAGACTCCGGAGTCAGGATGCCCCTTGTTCAAACCTTGTCCTGCCATTGCACTAGCCATGTGACATTGGGCAGATATTTAATCTCTCTGCATCTGCTCTCTCATCCATAATAGTACCTATTTTATAGAGTTGTTGTGTGGATTAAATATAATACATATGAAGAGCCTGGGATAGTATTTGATGCATAGTTAAGTGTTAGTCGTCATTATTGCTGCTATTAAGAACCCCCTTTTAAGCTGCCACAGTCATTTTTAGGTATGTTAATAGTCTTTAGCAAGCTTTATGCTGTTCTTGGAACCAGTTGGTCTCGTTAAGGGGTCTTTGCAGATCTCTATAGCATAGTGCCTATAGCCTACAATCTGTTCTATATACTTAAAGTTGGCTAAGAGGGTAGATCTTTTGTTAAATGTTCTTACCAAACTACAACAGGAATGATAATAACAATAAGGATGGTGGGAGGAAACTTTGGGAGATGATGGACATGGTCATGGCCTTGATGGTGGTAATAGTTTCATGGGCGTATACCTATCCCCAAACTCATCCAGATATATATGTTACATATGTACACATTTTTATCTAACTTCAATAAAGTGGTTTAAAAAAGAGGGGTCTTTGCTAAAAAAGAGGGGTCATCCTAAGAGGTCTGTCATTTGTGTGTTGGGGAAGGAGGATGCCTCATTTCTCCTTCCATTGTCCTGACTATACAGATACATAGAAAAACAACTCTATTGCAGAACAACTTGGACAGGACTCAGAGTGCCAGGAGGTGCAGAGGCCAGAAGACTCCTGGAAGCATGGAGCCGGAGCACTGCAACTGCATTCGACTGGTGGCTGAACAGGCAGCAAGCCTAGAATTTCATGTTAGGAGGGTATTTTCAAATGTTGCACAATCAAGAATATCATTAAGTGTTTGGCTCTGGAATGCAGTCTGGGACTCTGCCAAGTATATCTCTCTTACAATTTGGGGGCAAAGCAACAAATCAGAGCCACTGTCAATTTTAGCCCTAATAAGTGAAGTGTGTTCCTTGATGGAACCAGAGATCCCAACTCATTCAAGAGGACAATAGGACCCCTTGAAGAGTGAATGAAATGCATCAATATAGAATGTACACATTCAAAAATCTATCAGTTGACTTGGAGCAGTAGCTCATGCCTCTAATCCCAGCACTTTGGGACACTGAGGAGCAAGAATTGCTTGAGGCCAGGAGTTTGGGACTAGCATGGGCGCCAAAGTGAGACCCCTGTCTCTACAAAAAATTAAAAAATTAGCCAGGTGTGGTGGTACACATCCATAATCCCAGCTACTGAAGCTGAGGCAAGAGGCTCACTTGAGCCCAGGAGTTTGAGGCTGCAGTGAGCTACGATTGTGCCACTGCACTCCAGCCTGGGCAACAGAACAAGATCCTGTCTCAAAAAAAAAAAAAAAAAGGAAAACCTATGAGCTGCAAGTGGAAGGGATGTTATTGTTAAAGACCCCACACAGTCCAGGGGAATAAAAGGATTCTTGAGAATGAATGAAAAGCATCACCACAGAATATAAATGTTGAGAGAACCGTAAGGGTACTTAGCAGCAGTGAGTGTGATAGAAAGGACACAGAATGTGAAGTTCAAGTTCCACTCTCAAATGGGCTATGAGGCTTTGGGAAGTCATTTAGCCTCTCTGGACTAATACAGTCTTTCTCTGTCAAATGAAAAGTTTGACTAGTTGTTTTCTAAGATATGTTCCAAGTCTAATACTATTCTGTGATTCCCACTATTAAGATGGATAGAAGAGTGGAGGAGCTGTTTCAGTTGGAAAACAAAAATTTAAATGTTCCTTAAAATTTTTCTCCTATCAATCCACGGTCCCTAGCAAAAAATCTTCGTGTACTAAAGTGAAGCCAATTAACATTCCTTACTACTACTCTGTCATAAATCATCGTTAACTCGGAGAAGGCAGATGGGTGAGTAGCTATAAGACATATTCTTATAGATTGGTTTCTTCATATCCCACAAATTTAATTTCATAAAACAAGAACCCTATTTCCATTCTTCAGAGGCACTGTTTACCGCAGACTCTCAGGTGTGTGTAGGCAGAAAAAATGCTGATAGCTCAGTGAGATGAGGACTCACTGCCATCCACTGAGGCTGAGCAACGTGGTGACTTGATAAGAGCAACTTTGGTGGAGTGGTGGCAGGGGAGCCTGATTAGAGAGGGCTTAAGGGAGAATGGGAGAAGAGAAATTGCAAACAGTGGGAATAGACAGGTCTTTTCCTAGGTTTTGCTATAAAGGGAAAGAGATATTAATAAATGCAGGGCAGTGGAGTCAAGAGGGTTGTTTTTTTTTTTTCCAAATGGGAAACTAACAACATGCTTGTTGCTAAGAATTATTTGGTAGTGAGGAGATACTTGACCAATAGGCTCAGTTGAAATTTAACTAAGGTTTTGGTTTAGCCAAGCCAGTTCCAGAGAGAGAGAGAGAGAGAGAGAGAGAGAGAGAGAGAGAGAGAGAGACAGGAGCAAAGGAGTCAAATCTGCATGCAAGGGAATGGTTATAAAGATAGACCATGGAATGAAACTGGGTAGGGAGGGGAGAGAGGATGCTGAGGGATTTGAACAGGGAGAAGGAGATAGGATCGTTGCATTAAAGTCCTGGTGTTGTAGAAGGATTGGTTGTATTGGGGTGCAGAGAGAACAAGCTGGAGAGATGATAGGTGGTGGTGAGAAAGTAGGATGTCTGAAATCAAGATTTTGGAGGTGTTGACATTATTAACAATGAAAAGATCAAAGATATAACCATAGAAGGGAGTCGCAGAGATTGAGGCAAGGACAAGGCCTTTAGAGAAAGGAGATAAAGGAATTGCCAGGCCAAGGCATTGGAAAGAATATTTGATTATTAAAATCACAGGAATAATAATTGGACTGGATTTGAAGAGAGTGATAGTGAATTGGTTGCTACAGTTTTGAAGGCATGAGGGGTACTGGCCTTGGGGTCAGTCGATGGCTGAAACCAGGGGTTGAGGAGGTGATAGCAGCTGATTAATGAGATTGAAAGCTGAGCATTTTTAGGAAGAAGTGAAGGAGACTAGGCTTGAAGCAACAATGTAGAACATGAAGAGTATCTATTCCACCTCTGACTCCATCACACAAAGAATAAATAGCTATCAGACCACCCGACAGGGCTGCAGGGGAAGACACATCCTCAAGGAGGCCGCCAAAAAAAGTCAAGGAATGTTCTTGGAAGAGGCTGAGAATATAGGGCAGATATCAACAAACTATAGCCTGTGGGCTGCCTATTTTTGTAAATAAAGGTTTTTTGCAGCCACCACAGCCATGCCCATTGATTTATGCACTGTCTATGGCTGCTTTGGGGCTGCAATGGCAGAGCTGAACCACTGCAACAGAGATCATATGGCCCGCAAAGCCTAAAACATGTACTATTTGCTCCTTTCCAGAAAAAGCTTGCCAACCCTGGTGGAGTGGGTTTTATTGATGATTATTGACCTTGAGTTTCAGAGACCACAGGGAAAGGGTTGCAGGAGGCAAGGAGGAGTGAGAGATGGGGGTCATATAAAGCAACATGGATACTGCAGATGACAGTCTGGCACTGGGAGGCAATCTGGGAGTCTTGGGCTTCTTGTGGGACTGACATGAACAGTGATTACGGGTATGAAGACCTTGAACCTCACAGTCTCAAGGTAAGTGGTGATAGGCTGTGAACAGGAAGGGCAAGGGTGCCTTCAGGAGCTAGATGAGGTTGGAGGCTGGCATGTGAGTCCTGCAGGGTGGTGTGGAGCCCAGCAAGCGGGGCTCTCCCATGACCCCTGTTGCCCATCACTTCTGGAGTAGGGGGCTTACTCTGGGTATACTCTTTCTCTTCACTTGTACCAACAGGTCTCCAGGCCAGCAGAGGGGCCTGATAATCTTTGGTTAGAACATGTCATTACAGAATGTGGCCTTAGTTAGCCTTGCATTCATTCCTCTTCCTAGACTGGGCATTGCTTATCAGATCCTCCTAATACAAATTTATTCATTCCAATTTAATATTGATGCTTCATTAAACTGGAATACCTTCAGCCTGACCTTCAGTAGATTAGCTTTATTCTGCTTTATGACAAATGGTGCTAAACATACCATCCATGGGCAATAACTTTAAGAATTAAGTTAAATATTCAAAGGCAGACAACTCACTAATGCAGCTTATTTCACTTTTTAAATATTTTTTCCTGTACACCCAGAGACTAGCAATTCAACTTAGACCCTTGCACAAGCAGTCAGACCTGAGAAGACATTGTGGCACACGAAGCTTTCTTTCTTCCTTGTTTTAATGACAAAGGAATAGAATAAAAGACCTTTCAAACAATAGCAAATCAGCGTTGAAGCTGTATCTCTGCAACCATTTCACAGTCTAGGTCATATCTTGCTCAAAAGACCTAAACTTGGGGATTGCCATATTGATCAGGCAGCACTTTTCTTTGATGTCAGAACCCCCTTTAGGGACTAGCTTAATATTTTTGCCTCTCTGTCAATCCCTTCTAATGCAGTGAGCTCTTTCATGGCTGCCTGTACATCATACCCAGAAGGACCATGAAACAGAGCTGATTTGTCGGCATGTGTTACTCAACATTGCATGTTTATTTGAATAATTTCACTTAAGCTGTCTAGATGATTTTGTTGGATGATAATCGGTTATTTTTCATGTGGTCATTTGTGCATTAAACATTTATTAAGCAACTACTTTCTATTTTCCAGAACAGTACTCAGCAAAGAGGATACAAAGTCCAATAGAACATGGCCTCTGTCCTTGTTTTCAAAAAGGAGTGAGGGCAAGGTGAGAATGGATTCTGGAAGTCAAGAAGATTACTGGAGATTTCAGACAAGGTTCTAGAAAAGATTATTAAGCAGATGTTTTGAGAGCACTTAGACAAGACAGCAGTGATTATTGGAAGTCAGTATGAGTCCACTAGGGACAAGCATTGAGCCTAACATAATTTTCTCTTTTGATAAAGTTACTAGACTAGTGGATCAAGGAAATAATATAAGTCAGGTGGCTTAAGTAGCATTTGAGAGTCTTTCACATTATCCTTGTGTACTTACAGGAAAATGAATAATAAGATAGTGGGTGGATTCTCAGCTATCTAATTTCTTTCTCTTTTCTCTTTTTTTCTTTCAACAAATGTTTATAGTGCCAAATAAATAATATGTGTCAGGTGGTAAGTGTGTTCATTCCTGACTTCATGGAGCCTACCATTACCATCTCTGGCAGGAATGAGACAAGTACCATGCAAAATACACACAATGAAATGGGTGATCTGTAGGGGACTTACCAAGAATATTGATTAATAGATTAGGATAAGCCTCAAAGGAAGCTTCCAGTGGTTTGGGTGGCGGGCTTGGCTCTGGAATTTCCCACAGTTTTATCAATAAGTTGGATGGTATAGAAACTATTATCATATTTGGGAGGAGAATTAATTTATGTCCATACGTTAAAAACATGTAAACTCATTGTCGAGTAATTAAAAATTATACAAAAGTCTGGTAGAAAATAGGATAAAGTAGACTGGGAATGGTGGCTCACACCTGTAATCCCAGCACTTAGGGGGCCGACGTGGGTGGATCACTTGAAGCCAGGAGTTTGAGACCAGCCTGGGCAACATGGCAAAACCCTGTCTCTACTGAAAATACAAAATTTAGCTGGGAGTGATGGTGCATGCCTGTAGTCCCACTCAGGAGGCTGAGGCATGAGAATTGCTTGAACGAAGGAGGCAGAGGTTGCAGTGAGCTCAGATCATGCCACTGCACTCCAGCCTAGCCGACAAAGTGATACTCTTGTCTCAAAAAAAAAATTAAAAAAAAAAAGAAAAAGAGTAAAATATTTGTAGAGCTATAGAGGAATGATAATATTCTCAGCTATAAAGAAACATAATCTAAACAGAAAAGACTGACAAATAACAGGTTTAAATATGTGAAATTTAAAAACTTCCATATAATGCAAAATAAGATCACTAATATTAAAAGGAAAAAAATCAGGCTGTGAAAAAGATTTTCATCAAACATGACAGAATAATATCTATAATATGTAAAAAACTAGGTTAAATTTTATAAGAAAAAACATGATGAATAGAAACAATAATTCACAGAGGAGGAAATATACTTCTTTAAAAGACACATTCATAGAAGGAGCAGTTCACACTGTGCAGAGCGGTGAGAGTCTCAGGGAGTGTCTGGGATCATCATCCGACTAAGCTCTGTCTGTGAAATGGACAAAAGACTCTTAGAGAATCTCCTCCACCAGAAGAGATGATCACCTCTCCCAGGATGACTTTTCTGACATCTACACCCACCTCCGCCATTAGATACTTCCCTTTTGTGCTCCTGCGATATCCTCTCCGTATTTTTCTCATTGTGCTTATTATTTTGTATTCTAATTATACGTTTATGTGCAATCTTCCCCATCAGACTGGAAGCTTCTTGAGTGGAAGAACCATGGCTTGCATCTTTTATTCCCAGAGTCCTGTACCTGATAGGGACCCAACACTTGTTAGTTATGAAATAAGTGGCATACATGTTCTTGGTAGAGGGACAGTGGGAGGCCGCAGGGTGATTTGAGCAAAACAAAGAAAGTAAAATTACAACCCGGCCTCCACATTCCCATGGCATGAGTCTAAGAGTAGGCCTTAGAGCTGGTGAATTCGGCAAAATCCTGTCCTCCCCAGACATCTTCTCATCATTAAGAAGAGTGAAGAGGTGGCACCAGAACTTTGCATACTCTTGACAAGACTCTCATCCTCCCCTCCATCCCCTCCAAATATTAGTGGCAGCCTCAGCAGTATTATTTGCCTTGAGACAATGAAGAATTTCATCATGGCCTTCACTCCTGTTTACATTAGCTGTCACGAGAAGCTCAGGATGCCCAGGCCATCATTAAACCCTGTCAGTGATGCTTCCACTCTGTCCTCCAACTCCAGAGTCTGTCTGTTAAGAGGCTCCCTTGCCTTCTGGTGTGTGGTTGCAGTCAGCCAGTAAGAGGCATGGTGCTGTACCAGGGACAGGAGGAGGGTGAACTCGGGGAGTGTGCCTTCCCCTGAAGTCCTCCTGGTGGGGTTGCCTTTGTCTGCCTGCATCCTTCTTCCCAAGGCCACGGCTCCTGCCAGGAAGCCCTCTCCCTCAAGCTACTCTCTCTGGACCCCTGTAACCACTCTCTCTGCTTGCCCTTTAGGTGGCAACAGCTCCTGTTTGTTGCTAGCCCCTGGGTACTACACCATCGTTTGTTGGTTTCCCTAACGTCTGCCCATATTTGTAAATAATTTTTTATTACATTTTTCTCAGTGGCTCAGTTTGAGTGTGCCATCTGTTACCCACTGGGATTTTGATTGATACATTGCTGAATAATTAGTGTTGAATGAATGAATGAATGACTCTGAATTGCTAAGAAAACAGATGACCAGAAAGCACTCTTTGCAGCCAAACTAGTGGCTGTGGGGATGGCAGGAATTTTCCCCACTTCGGCAACCTGATCTGGAAGCGTAGAAGGGAGGAGTGGCTGCCTGTCGAGCAAGGCAGAGGATATGTGGGAAGTCAGGGAAAGGGAGAAGGGCAGGAGGACCTAGGCTCTGAGGCTTGGAGCTGACTTGGAAGCAGCCATTAATGGGAGCCACGGTGAAGAAAACGCCACGTGGTGGCCATTTGCAGTCACTGTTGAGACACTTCAGGAACCCCAAGCTTGAAAGAACGGGGCAGCATGGAAGGCTGTGGTTTCACCATTATAGATAGGGCTAAAGGCTGGGCCAGAGATACACTGCCTCCCCTCTTACTTCTTCCTACAAGTCCACTGCCTCGTTCCGCTCTTTCCTTGTGGCCTCAATGAACATGGATAGCTGTAGTCATCAAATGAATGAAAATGACAGTGGCCTTGATCATACGACATCTGCAAAGTCAACAAAGTTATTTAAAAGTTATTCTGTAGTGAGACTAATATTCTCACGGACTTCAGTAACATTATAAATCTGCAACCCTTTCAGAAAGCTCCATGGCAATGTGCATTGCATTTTAAATAAGACATCATATCTTGTAACCTGATTGTTTCATTCCTAAATGTTCATCCTAAAGAAAGTTTGCAAGGGCAAATTTATAATATAGCATTATCCCTAGTGTTGAACAATGTAGAATACATAATATTCAGTAAAAATAATAAAATGTAAAAGTATATGTACAATGGGCAGTGATATAAAAATAGTGATATAAAATCATAGGCCAAATTTGAAGAGAATAGGCAGGAATGAAAATAGGATCAACAGAATCGAATTTAAAATGATTTTTTTCTAAACTTCTTTAATGTGGCTATAACATTTTAACAACCAAATATAAAAAGAAAAAATGTTTTTAAAATGTTAAGTGACACAACGTCAGGAAAGATCATATAACTTCCTTTTCTATAATCCTCCGATTCTCCAATATTTTCCCTATTCAATAAAAATAACATGCAAATGTCCTTCCATGGTCTTTAGGAGTCTGCATATCTGGTCTCTGCCACCTTTTGGATCCCATTTATTGACTCTCTTTCCCTTGTCTATTACGTTCCAACCAGCCAGGGACTTTCTGTCCCTTGAAAACTCCAAGCCTATTCCTGTTTTAGACTCTTTGCTTTTGCTGCTCTCTTGGTCTAGAGTGTGTTTGCTCCAGATCTTCACATGGCTGCCTTTACTCCTTATTCAAATATCACTTCAAATGTCACTTTTTAGAGAGGCTGTAGAGATATGGTTTATTATCTGCCCAACAAACATCCTTGGCTCCCACTATGGAAACTGCTAAGAGGCAGGTGTTCTCTTTCACTCCCTGTGAGAACTAAGACATGAGCTTGAGTGTAGCCAATCAGTTCCTGACCCTGGACTTCATATCTCAAGAGCATGGTGTATTGGGGCAGGGGCAATTATAGTTTCATGGCAACTCTGGTGTCGTGATAGTCTGGTGGAATGTTAGCAGACATGATGGTTGATGACCATCACAGTGATGGTTGTTGAGTGGTGGTTGTGCTAGCAGTGGCTGTGGCTAGTTGGTGTTGAGCGAACACGCAGACTATCCAGTGATTCTATCTTGGTTGTGCTTTGCCTCCCTTGGGTCCTCCTGAACCTGGGTTCAATAGCCAATGTATCAATGTTATTGGCTACCTGACACTTTTACACAAAACGTCTTCCCTGCTTAAGTTAAGCAGAATTGTCTTCTATTGTTTGCAACCAATAACTCTTACAAAGAACTTCCCTGAAAAATCTAAGCTAAAGTAGCCACTCCTCTGTCTTGCTTATTCTCTGTTACAGTATTCGGTTTTATTTTTTTCATAGCACTACCTGCTACATACTGAATATTGGTAGTGCCCCCTCAAGTTTGTTTTTGTTTTTTTTTTTGGTTATTTTAGAGACAGGGCATCACTTGGTCACTCAAACTGGGGTTCAGTGGCATGATCATAGCTCACTGCAGCCTCAAACTCCTGGGCTCAAGTGATTCTTTTGTCTCGGCCTCTCAAAGTATTGGAATTACAGAAGTGAACGATTGTACCCATTCCCACCCCCCAAATTTGTATGCTGAAATCCTAATCTGAAATAATGTACTTATGTTTCTGTTTTAATCTGTTTATTGTTTATTCCCCAACCCCCAAAATCAATTCCATGAGAACAAAAACTGTGTTTGTATGCCCCATATCATCTAGAACAGTTCCAGGCACGTAACTGGCATCGATAAATATTCATTGCATAAATTGAATAGACAGTAGAATGCATGGCAGAAGCAATATTCAAAAAGACCTAAGGATCGAAAATAATATAAAAAAATTTAACAGAATAAATAAAAGATCTGAGTTCACATGGATAAATCAATCATACAAGTACAAGATCAAGGAGATTTTACCTATCAGGAATTTGAATGCTAAGAATGAAAAACCCATAGATTGTGATAGATGGCAAGCTAAAAACTTAGCTTTTAAAATAGGTAAAAGCAATCTTAGTTGTCACTAATAGGAATAGATAAGGAATTTCTGCATCTGCCAAGGTGAATTAACAAGGATCAGATTTACCTTCTCTCCTTAAACAACTAAAAACACTAGAAAGTAATATGAAACACTGTTTTTCAGACATTAGATAACAAGCAGCACAGGACAGTGATCACTGAGAGAGAAGCAAACAAGCTGATCTTTACAATTGATTCAATGTACTACCTAGATAAAGTTTTCAGGCCACAATACAGGGAGGGGAAACCCGGGAAGAGACTGGCAATCTCCCTCCGTTGAAGAGATAAAGTTGGGAGCTCAAGGAGACCAAGGCACTTATGTTCACTGGGTAGAGTATCAGAAAAAATAAAGCTGCGTAGAGAAAAAATTCCAGAGATCTTCAGAGTGTATTCCTTGGTTAATCAGCTAAATACCACTGGTGCATGTGTGTGAAGAAATAACCCAAAAGAGTAGAGGTAAAAATGTGTGGAAATCGCACAGGGCTGGGAATAGTTCCTGTTCCCACTAGCTAGAGTAGAAAAGCCTAATAGTAGATGAGGCACTGGGTAGAGTACTCAGAGGATGTTGCCTCAGTGGTGGAGCAAAATTAGTCCTAGAATAAAGGCTGCTCTGGTTTTCTCAGACAAGCTTAAAAGCAAGCCTTGAAAGCACCGAAGTGTTTTCAAACTTAATTATCTCCCAGAGCAATGCTCAAGAATATTTAAAATAATACAAGATACTCAGTACCCAACAAGGTAAAATTCACAATGTCTAGCATCCAATCAAAACTCGGCAAACATACAAAGAAACAGAAAATGAAAATGAAACATGAGAAAAAAATCAAAACCAATTGAGAAATGATACAGATGATATAATTAGTAGACAAATACATTAAAATAGTTCTTGTAACTATATCCCATATGTTCAAGAAGGTAGATGAAATCATATTCATGTTAAAGAAAGACATGCAAGATGTAAAAAAGGCATACATTAAACTTTTAGAGATGAGAAAACAATGTCTGGAATGAAAAATATAGTGGATGGTATTAAAAATGGATTAGACAGTTTAGAAGAAAAGATTGGTATCTTAGTCTATTCAGACTGCTAAAACAAAATACCTTAGACTGTCAAATGTTTTTACTGCATCTATTGAGATGATCATATGGTGTTTTTTTTTAGTCTGTTAATAGGGTGAGTTACATTGCTTTTTTAATATGTTATTAAGGCAACTTTCCATGCCTGGGGAATGGAAATATTAAGGCAACTTTCCATTCCTGGGGAAAATCCCACTTGGTCATGATGTCATAAAATAAGAAAGGATTATTATCACCAATATCCTCCCTGTATATTATGAGATTTGATTTGCTAAAATTTTGTTGAGAATTTTTATGTCTATTTCTATGACATATAAATGTGCAACCCTTTCAGAAAGCTCCATGGCAACAGAAATTTATAAACAACAGAAATTCATTGCTTATAGTTCTGAAAGCTGGGAAGTCCAAGATCAAGGTGCCAGCAGATTCAGTGTCTGTTGAGAGCTTTCTTTCTCATAGATGGCAGCTTCTCACTGTGTTCTCACATGGTGGAAGGGGTAAGGCAGCTCTCTGCGGCTTCTTTTACAAGGACATTAATCCCTTTCATGAGCCTTCTACTCTCATGACCTAATCACCTCTCAAAGGCCCACCTCCTAATACTATCATGTTGGTGATTAGGTTTCAACATATAAATTTTGAGGGGACACAACATACACACTATAGCAAATGCTGAACTTGAAGACATAGCAATAGACTATATTGAAGGTGAAACTGAGAGAAAAAAATAATTGAGAAAAAAATAGAGTATCAGTGAGCTGTAGGATAATTTTAAGCAGCTTAATATAAATGTATTTGGAGTCTCTGAAGGAGAGGAGTGGGAAGAGGGGATGGAAAAAAAACCTATAAAGAAAGAATAAAGATTTTCCAAATTTGCTGAAAATTATAAATTCATAGATGAAAGCAGTTCAATGAAACAATAACAACATAAAGAAGGCAGTTCACAATCAACTTGCTTAAAAGGAGTCATAAAAATAACATTTTAAAAGGATGCAACAGTGAAAAGACATTACATACAGAGATAAGAATTATTGCAAACTTGTGTGGGGGAAAATGCAAGCCAGAAGACAATGGGGAAGCATCTTTTAAGTACTAAATTTTAAAAAATATGATCTATATTTTTATACACCATAAAATACCTATTGAAAGCAAGAGCAAAAAGACTTTTCAGATACAGAATAGCTGAAATAATTCATCACCAACAGATCTGTACTATATTACATGCTAAGGCAGAAGGAAAATGACATCAGATGGAAATATGTATCTGCGCAGAAGAGTAAAGGACACCAGAAATTGTAACTGCATCAGTCAATATAAAAAGCTCTATTTCTTATTTTTAAAATGTCTTTAAAATGTAATTGACTGTTAAAAGCAAAAAATAATGACAATGTATTGTGCATTTACAACAATTACATATAAAATATAGGACAAAGGTATAAATGCCCAGAGGGGAAAAATGGAAGCACACTATCACTAAGTTCTTATACTCTACATGAAATAATACAATAATACTTGAAGATAGATTACTTGAAGTTGGAAATGTATAAACTCCAAAGCAAACACTAAAAACAAACACAAAGAGATATAGCTAATAAGCTACCAAAAGAGGGAAAATCATATATAGTTAATTCAAGATATAAAATGTGAATAAAGGAGATATGGGACAAATAGAAAACAACTAGCAGCATATTATATTTAAATACAAATTTATTAATAATCTCACTAAATGTAAATGGTGTAAACAGCTCCATTTAAAAGGCCAGTATTTTCAAACTGCATGAAAAAGCAAGACCCAACTCTAAGCTGCCTATAACAAACCCATTTTTGATATAAAGATAAAAATAGGCTTATAGTAAGAGAATGGAAAAATATATACCATCCTAGCACTAATCAAAAGGAAGCTGGAGTTGCTACATTAACATCAGACGAAGTAGATTTCTAAATAAAGAATATTACTAAGGTTAAACGGCATAGTGATAAAGGAGTCAATTTATCAAAAGAAGATAATAATTTTAAGCATGTAGTTACCTAATAACAGATCCTCAAAATATATTAAGCAAAATTTTGGTAGAGTCAAAAGCAGAAATAGAAAAACTATAATTATAATAATATGAGACTCCAAATAACTCTCTTAAGAATTATAAAACGAGAAGACAGAAAATACCAAAGATGTTGTCAGACCACAGGAAATTAAATTAAAAATCAATTTTTAAAAACTAGCTGGAAATTCCTCCACTATTTGAAAATGAAATAATAGGCTTCTCTATAACCCATGGGTCAAAGAAGAAATAAAAAAGGTAATTAGAAAGTATGCTGAACTGATGTAAAGGAAAACACCAAAATTTGTGGAATGCAGCTAAAGAGGAAAATTTAAAATTAGAGGAAATTTTATAACATTAAATTGTAGTACTTGAAAAGAAAGATCTCAAATCAACAACTTCAACCTTTAAGAAAGAAGGGAAAAAAGAACAAATGAAATCCAAGTAGATATAATAAAGAATATAGTAAAGATTAGAGCAGAAATTAATTAAAAATTCAAACAGCAATACATAAAAAACAATGTGACCAAAGGATATTTTCAGCCAGGTTGGTTGGGGAAAAAAAGAGAGAAGATACAAAATGTTAATGTAGCAACTCCAGCATCCTTTTGATTAGTGCTAGGGTGGTATATATTTTTCCATTCTCTTACTATAAGCCTATTTTTATCTTTATATCAAAAATGGGTTTGTTATAGGAAATGAGAGGAAAGATGTCACAATTGTTCCTACAGAGATTAAGAAAACATAAGAGAGTAGAGTGAGCAGCTGAATCCCCATATATTTGTCAACTTAGCTGAAATGAACAAATTAATTGACAGACACAAATTGTTACAGTTCATTAAAAAAGAAATAGTAATCTGACTAGCCTTATATTTATTAAAGAAATTGAGTTGGCAGTTTGAAGTCTTCTAACAGAAAAAAAAAAAAAACCCAAAAATTTAAACAACTGCAGGCACATGTGGCTTTACTTGTGAATCTACCAAATCTTTTTTAAAAATTAGCACCAATGCTAAACATATTTTTCCAGAAAATAGAAGAATTCTCAACTTATTTATGACTCCAGCATTACCCTGATATAAAACCAGACAAATACATTACACGAAAGTAAAATTAGAGACTAATGCTTCTCATAGAAATAGACATAAAAATTCTCAACAAAATTTTAGCAAATCAAATTTCATAATATACAGGGAGGATATTGGTGATAATAATCCTTTATTATTTTATGACATCATGACCAAGTGGGATTTTCCCCAGGAATGGAAAGTTGCCTTAATATTAAAAAAGTAATGTAATTCACCATATTAACAGACTAAAAAAAACACCACATGATCATCTCAATAGATGCAGTAAAAACATTTGACAAAATTCATTTTACTTTTTGTTAAGACAGGCCCTTGTTCTGTTGCCTAGGCTGAAGTGTAGTGGTGCAGTCATATCTCACTGAACCTCAAACTCTGGGGCTCAACTGGGCCACCCATCTCAACCTCCCAAGTAGCTGGGACTACAGACACGTACTACCACATCTGGCTAAATTTTTTTTTTTTAATTTTTAGTAGAGACAAGATCTTGCTGTGTTGCCCAGGCTGGTCTTGAACTTCTAAGCTCAAGTGATCCTCCCTCCTCAGCCTCCCAAAATGTTGGGATTACAGGCGTGAGCCACCACATCCAGCCAAAATTCACTTCTAAAAACAATTCTCAGCAAACTAGGCTTAGAAAGGAACATCTTCAACCCGATAAAAACCATTTACAAAGAACCGTTAGGGAAGCATTTACAAAGAACCTACAAGCATACTATGATGCCTATAGTATGAACTGATAGGCAACATACTCAGTGGTGAAAAAAATGATATTTTCTAAGATCAGGAAAAAGACAAAAGTGTCTGCTTTCACCCCTTCTACTTAGCATTGTATTTGAGGTAATTTAAAAAAATAAATAGGCAGATTTAATGGGAAGAAGTAAAACTGTCTTTATTTGGCCACAACATGATCAACTATGCAGAACATTTTTAGAAATTAAAAAAAACTAGACTTAATAAGTTCACCAAGTTTTTTTGTTTTTGTTTTTGTTTGTTTGTTTTTTGAGATGGAGTCTCGCTTTGTCACCCAGGCTGAAGTGCAGTGGTGCGATCTTGGCTCACTGCAACCTCTGCCTCCCGGGTTCGAGCGATTCTCCTGCCTCAGCCTCCCAAGTAGCTGGGACTACAGGCATGTGCCACCATGCCCGGCTAATTTTTTGTATTTTTAGTAGAGATGGGGTTTCACCGTGTTAGCCAGGATGGTCTCGATCTCATTACCTCATGATCCATCCGCCTTGGCCTCCCAAAGTGTTGGGATTACAGGCGTGAGCCACCGTCCCCGGCCAAGTTCAGCAAGTATTTAAGATACAATGTTAATGAAAAATTAATTGCATTTCCATATGTACTAGCAACAAATAATTGGGAACGGAAATTTTAAAAAATACAATTCACATGAGCATAAAGATATGAAATACTTGTATGATATACTCAAATACATTTGCCAACGGATATGCAAGACCTGTACTTTGGAAACTATAAACATTGCTGAAAGAAAGTAAAAAAATAAATAAGAGATAT